>NC_140988.1:278438844-279038844 GCF_052327205.1 Somniosus microcephalus | reverse complement strand
ATGTTGTCAGGATTGAGGATCCAGATGCATGGAACAGGAAAGCTACAGTTCTTGAGGAAGTAGGACCAAGGTCATACACTGTTAGAACTGAGGAAGGACAGATTCTGAGGAGGAACCGCCGTTCCCTCCTAAAAACACAAGAGACTATCGAAGAGCAAATCGATGACAATGCCGCAACTGAATCTTGTCACTCACCACCAGAACAATCTAACACAAATACACATACAGGCTCTCATGAAAACACATCAGACTTACCTGTGCTGAGAAGATCCACATGTGAAGTAAAAAAGCCTGATAGACTTAATCTTTGAGTACAAAGAAAACTACATTGAAAATGTATTGACTGTTGAAGATGTTTGTGTTGTCATTGACTGATATTGATTGATACTGATTTTGTTTAACCTCAAAGAAAGGGGGATGTAATGATCAGTAACCTGTCATTCTGGAATGGTACACTAGGTGGTGCTGTATGTATATAAGAGTGGGCTACCCACGATGCACTAGGCTACCCACAAGGCAGCAGTCAAGATGGAGGCCTCTACAGATACTGTACCTAGTCCACATGTGCTCAATAAAGTGTCTAGCAAAAGCTAGCTGTTCTTAATAAAAACGACTAGTTATTAATGAACATAACAATGCCGTTGAATGTCAAGGGGCAGTGGTTGGACTTTCACTTGTTGGAGATAGTCATTGCCTGGCACTTGTGTAGCGCGAATGTTACTTGCCACTTTTCAGCCCAAGCCTGAATGTCGTCCAGGTCTGGGAGCAAGTGGGGTGAGTAGAACCCTTGAAATCAGAAGCAAGGTCTTATCCACTTGCAGCACCAGTTCCTGTCACCTCACCAACTTTAAACAACTCTAGAAAACTCCAAACAGTTGTGCAAACTTACACAGAGCTAGTAGAAATGAAAAAGCAAGTCAGCTGCAAGATGTTGATGAGCCCTTTAAATAGCTCTGGTGCGGGTGGGGGGCGGCGGTTAGGGGTGGGGTCCTTCCTGCTGCTGAAAGCTTGTTCAGCTGGTCGTGTTTAAGAGAGGGCATTAAATGGAGCGGCGACATCCAAAATGGCAGATTGTCTGTCAAATCAGCGTTGCACACTCATTGACATCATGCTCTGCCTCATTTCCATTTCTGCAGCGAGCGCAAGCAATGGCAGCGCTGCCGACCTGGCCAAAATGGCAGCCCCTGCAGGACCTGCTGGAAGCGGCTAGAAGCGAGGCAGCTGCCATTTTTACTTCCAAACTGGTCTTAACGGCGCTAAGGGCTTCAATAGTTTGGCCTGTATATTTAGGAAAATTAGTCGATGGCTGGCGTTCATTCAGAAATTGTCGGCTAAAATTTCAGGGGCTTAATGCCACCCCTTACAATTCGCCAGTTGATGGTGGGGCCCGCGGCATCCTCCACTTTTGACATCCCCGTAGCGCTGCCAGTAAGTATTAGCGCCCTGCAAAATAAAGGCAGAGTGAAGTTGTCAGTCGGCGTGCAACGCTGAATTAACGTCACCACAGCCAACTTCGATCCTAGTGCTGAGTTCAGCGCTGGGTCATAACCACGCCAGGGAAACCCAGCGTGTAAACAGACTGACAGAGGTGCTGTCAGCTACGCTTACTGGGACACATACATCTTTCAGGTAAGTTTGCATTTAAACTTTTGGACTTGGTTTTTTGATTTTATTGAAGTAATGGCTTGCTGCAATAATTGTTAAAAGTTTTTTAAGTGTGTAGGGAGTGTTGCTGGATGCTTGCAAGGCTTCGGATGGTAAAGGAAGGTCTCTGAGAAGACAGAAAATGTTGCAAATAATCAGCAGGTCAGGCAACATCCGTGGAGAGAGAAACAGAGTCCATGTCTAAGGTCAAGATGCTGCCTGATCTGCTGAGTATTTCCAACATTTTATGCTGTCATTTCAGATTTACAGTATCTGCTCCTAGAGGGAAGGGAAAGATACAGAAGATGAAGAAGCAGAAGAGGGAAGCAGAAGGAAGGATACATCTTAGACAGCCCCTTTCTGGCTGGGATATCTGGGATGGAATCATCCGCCTGCGGTCTTAGTGACCACAATCCCAATTCCCCTTTCAACATTAGTTCCACACCTTACCTTCCCTCTGTTACTGACCATCACAGTGTCCTCTTGGCCACAATGCTGAAATAAAAGTCACCACAAAGCAAACTTTCCAATCCAACTTTATACATCTATCCATCCAATATGAAATCAAGAAATCAACTCATCACCCTTGTGCATTCTCTTAGTGATTGTCTTGTGTGTGCCTTTGCCTATCCTACTGATGTCACACAGTGCTATCCCAGTGGCTGCAGCATGGCTGGTGGAAGGCTGCTGACTTTAGGTGGGGGACACTGCAAATGGCCTTGCTGGTCGACCTTGAGGAGCTGCTGACTGGGAGTGTCAAATCAATCTTCTTCTTCTTCACTCTCCTCTCCCTCTACTTGGTCAACCATTGGCTGGGCAGGCTGCATTTCCTGGGTGTGTGAAATGAGGAAGGCACAAGGGTGGAGTTGTGGTGAGGGGAGGGTGGGAAAGCAAGAGGTGCATGCTATTATGTTCATTAATAGCTAAACATTCTTATTATGAACACAGCTAGCTTCTAGCTAGTTATTTATTCAGTACACGTTCTCTAGGTACAGTATCTGTAGAGATTCAGCATGTGTGCTCCTGTGTGCAGGCTGCTATCTTGACTACTGCCTTGTGGGTAGCCTAGTGCCTCATGGGTAATGTAGTCTTAATATACATACAGCTGGGTAGTGTAGTCTTATATACATACAGCTATATACAGCTCTACACAGCTCTACGGCTCCACCTAGTGTCCACTATAGAATGACATGTTATTGATCATTACATCCCCCTTTCTTTGAGGTTTAACAAAATCAATATCAATCAACTTTCAAGAAAAACAATAAAGATAATATCAGTAACACATTTGTTAGTGCTCTATAAACATAAACATTTTCAAAACAGTCAACGCATTTTCAAAGCTTTACATTGTACTCAAAGATTAAGTCTATCAGGCTTTTTTACTTCACGTGTGGATCTTCTCAACACGGGTAAGTCTGATGTGTCTTCATGAGATTGTTCTGGCGGTGAATGACAAGATGCAGTTGCGGCATTGTCATCAATCTGCTCTTGAATAGTCTCTTGTGTTTTTAGGAGGGAACGGCGGCTCCTCCTGAGAATCTGTCCCTCCTCAGTTCTAACAGTGTATGACCTTGGTCCTACTTCCTCAAGAACTGTAGCTTTCCTGTTCCATGCATCTGGATCCTCAATCCTGACAACATCATCCCTTGTCAATGGTTTTAGAGTTTTGGATGACTTGTCATAGTATGATTTCTGTTTCAGCTTCAACAGTTGAAGTCTCTGTCTCAGTTCCTCACTTTGCTGTTCTTTTGCACAGCAGGGTAGCATGGTGCGCAACTTGCGAGCCATTAGTAGTTCAGCAGGTGAAGAACCACAGTCTAAAGGTAAGGCTCGGTAGCTCAGCAGGGCGAGATAAGGATCAGACTTGCTTTCTGTCGCTTTCTTCAGTAGCTGCTTGAGAACTTGAACACCTTTCTCTGCCTTACCATTTGACTGAGCATACAAAGGACTGGATATGATGTGCTGAAAGTCATACTGTGCTGCAAACTGTTGCCACTCCTTACAGTTGAAGCACGGACCATTGTCGCTAACGGCAATCCTGGGAATTCCATGTCTGGCGAAGATGGATTTCACATGCATTATGACACTGCTTGCTGATGTGCTTGAGAGCAGCACCATCTCAGGATAGTTAGAATAGTAGTCAATCACTATTAGATATTCTTTACCATTTAAATGAAAGAGGTCCATACCAACCTTTTGCCACGGTGCTGTTGGTAAGTCAGCTACTATCATTGGTTCCTTTGTTTGTTTGTTTTGGTGTTTCTGACATGTCTCACATTTGCCTATCATGTTCTCAATGTCCTTATTTATGCCAGGCCAATAAACAGTGTCTCTTGCTCTCCTTTTGCATTTTTCAAGTCCGAGGTGTCCCTCATGAATCCTTTTGAGCATGTCTTGACGTAGAGCCTGTGGAATGACTATTCTGTTCTGTTTTAGTAGTAGTCCGCTTGCGACACTCAATTCTGACCTTATGTGAAAGTATTTTGGACAGGATCCTTTTGGCCAACCATGATGAATGTTCTCTATTACTGTTTGTAACACTGTATCTTTTACTGTTTCTTCTGCTATTTGCTTTGATTTTGTGTCTGACACGGGCAGCGCAGCAGTGACCATACTCACATGAACATCCACGTCTTCTTAAGTAGAGCTCACATGACTCATTGTGGGTGCTCGGGATAGTGCATCTGCTAACACTATGTATTTGCCTGGTGTGTAGATCAGTTCAAAGTCATATCTTTGCAGCTTCATCATGAGTCATTGAATCCTTGGAGACATCTCATTCAGATTTTTTTTTATGATGGCAACCAGTGGGCTGTGGTCTGTCTCAACTGTGAAGGTGGGAAGTCCATATATGTAGCCATAGAACTTTTCTAATCCAACTACCAAGCCTAGACATTCCTTTTCAATCTGGGCGTATCGACACTCAGTATCAGTCATAGACCTGGAGGCATAGGCAACAGGCTTCCAATCTTCACCCTCTGCTTGTAGCAAGACCGCACCTAGGCCATCCTTTGATGCATCCGTTGACACTTTGATTCTCTTTGTTGGGTCAAAGAAGGTGAGTACAGGTGTGGTTGTCAGCACTGTTTTGAGATTCATCCACTCTTGTTCATGTCTTTCTGTCCATGCGAACTCATTTGTTTTATGTAGCAGGTCTCGCAGACAGGTTGTCTTGGCTGACAAGTTAGTAATGAACTTTCCAATGAAGTTGATCATCCCCATGATGCGAAGCATTCCTTTTTTATCAGTGGGTCGGGGCATTTTGAGTATGGCGTTTACTTTTTCCATATCTGGCTCTATTCCTTTACCAGATAGAATATCTCCTAGGAAAGTGACTTCCTGGACGCCAAACTGACACTTGGCTTTGTTGAGCTTCAGTCCATTCCGGCGTATGCTCTGTAGCACTTTAGTCAGTCTCTCATTGTGTTCTTTCAGTGTGGAGCCCCAGATGATGATGTCATCAACATAGACCCGAACTCCTTCCAGACCTTCAATTATGTGTTCCATCGCTCTATGAAAGATTTCAGATGCAGATATTATCCCGAAAGGCATTCTGAGGAAACAATACCTGCCAAATGGTGTGTTGAAGGTACAGTATTTGGTGCTCTCTTCATCCAGTTTTAGTTGCCAAAATGCTTGTGAGACATCGAGCTTTGTAAAGTATCTGGCACCTGACATTTCACTGGTGATTTCTTCTCGCTTGGGAATCTGGTAGTGTTCATGTTTTATGTTTGCATTTAAGTCCTTCGGATCCATGCATATTCTTAGATCATTGTTCTTTTTCTTTACACATACCATGGAGTTATCCCAGTCTGTTGGCTCTTCGACTTTCCTGATGACTCCTAGTGTGGTCATTCTGTCCAGTTCATTCTTGAGCCAGCCACGCAGGGGTGCTGGAACTCTTCGTGGAGCATGTACCACTGGCTGAGCATCCTCCTTTAGCTGGATCTTGTAAGTGATTGGTAGAACTCCAAATCCTTTGAACACATCCTGGAAATTATTCACTACAGAATCCATCGAGTCATCTGGTCTGCTTATGGCACAGTTTATACGGTAGACTCTCTTGACCAGTTCTAAGTCCTCACAAGCTTTGTCACCCAGTAGTGGATCAAGTCTTTCCGCCACAACAGAAAACATGATGATGCACTTTGTCTTTGACTGTCACTTTAAGTCTGCATACACCTAAGCTATCTATTTTCTGTCCATTATAGTCCTTCAGTAGTACTGACTTTTTCTGTATTTTGGGCTTTTCTTTCATATTGTTAATGTCACTCATGCTGATTAAGTTTGCTTTTGCCCCAGTGTCTAGTTTCAAGGTAACTAATGCTCCATTTACCTGCAGTGGGATCATCCATTTGTCCTCTTTTACTGCATTAACTTTATGTTCAGCATTGTCCATTTCTGAGGGCTGCACATTTTCTGTATCCTTTTTGATATTGTCACATGACAGCATTCCTACAAAAAATGTCTCACTTAAATCAGTGTCCTCAATCACATTAACTCGTTGCCCTTTCTTTGTTTTTACTTTTGAAAAGCATTGTTTGGCAAAGTGATTCTTTCCATTACACTTTGTGCACATTTTTCCAAACGCTGAGCATTGTCTTAACTGGTGTTTGTAACCACAGCGTTTACAATTAAAAATTTCATCCTCCGATTGCTTTTCATTTCTGTTCTGCCACACAGCACTGACAGCAGCACTTACTGCAATCACATCTTCATTGATTTCACTGAAAGTCTTCGCATGCTTTTGAGCTAGCTCGCTAGCTTTGCATATTTTCACAGCAATTTCCAATGTTAGTTCGGTTTCTCTCAACAGACGTTCCCTGACTTTTTTATCATGAATACCAAACACAATCTGGTCACGAATCATGGATGCTTTCAGCTCAGAGAAATTACATGTCTGTGCTTTCAGTTTCAGATCAGTCAAAAAGCTATCAAAAGTCTCATTTTGCTGCTGTGTCCGAGAACGGAAGATGTATCTTTCATAAGTCTCATTCTTTTTGGAAGAGCAATGTGCATCAAATTTCTTTAGCACATCTTCTAATTTTTCTCTGTTCTCCTCTGGATTAAATACAAATGTATTAAATACCTCTATCGCCTGTGGGCCTGCAACCGTAAGCAGCAACGCTATCTTTCTTGCGTCTGGCTTCATACCGAATCCGATGGCTGCAATGTAGAGTTCGAATTGTTGTTTAAAAGTCTTCCAATTGTAGTCGATATTTCCTGTGAGTTTCAAAAGCTCTGGTGGCTTCAAATTCTCCATGTCGCTTTTCACAATTTTCAGCAGATCTTCACCAATCCTGGTACCATATTATGTTCATTAATAACTAGACATTCTTATTATGAACACAGCTAGCTTCTAGCTAGTTATTTATTCAATACACATTCTCTAGGTACAGTATCTGTAGAGATTCAGCATGTGTGCTCCTGTGTGCAGGCTGCCATCTTGACTACTGCCTTGTGGGTAGCCTAGTGCCTCATGGGTAATGTAGTCTTAATATACATACAGCTGGGTAGTGTAGTCTTATATACATACAGCTATATACAGCTCTACACAGCTCTACGGCTCCACCTAGTGCCCACTATAGAATGACATGTTATTGATCATTACACATGCTAGAAGGAGGATAACGTACGAGGATACCCGCATCTTGTAACCTTTCAGCCTCGCCACTGGCCAATGGCTCAGCCATGCCCCTGCCAAGAATGGCCTGCACTGTCTCCTCCAAGGGGGTGAGGTGAGGCTAGGAATGGGAGATGTGACTCACGATTGGGGCAGATTGAGTGATTAATGGGGGAGTCATGCATTGAGCAGTGTGTGAATCTAGTGATGCTGTTGATAGGAGATGGCTTTTGATGATGCATTCACTGACCTTGACCAGTGGTCTGAGGTCACGAAGCTTCTTTGGGCACTGGAGCCATTTGGTGGGGGCATCACTGCTGGCAGTGATGGCCTCGGTGATGTGGTTCCACATCATTCTTTCTGGAGGCTCTCCTGGCCCCTGTGGGCAGAGGACCTCTCTTGCAGTGTTGACACCCCGCACAAAGCTGGAGTGCTGCATGTGAGACCCTGGGTGCCCCTTCCCTGGCTTACTGAGCCATTTGTGTTAGTGCTGAAGCACTTTAACCATTTTCTGTGGTTCGGAAGGGAATTCAGCTTTAAGTGCTGAAGAATCCCATTTGGGACTTCTTTTTACTGTTAAAATTTCTATTGAAAGGCAGTAAGGGCTGAAAGCTACATTTTTTCACTGCATTGTAATTTTTATTAGTTCTGAATGCATTGCCCACAATGTGATGCGAACGCCATAGCTTCGCTCCCACAGGCTGTAAGAAGCTGCATTGCCGACTGTGGACGTGAACTTCAGATCGGAGGCTTCCATTTAAGCCACCAGGAGGGCGTTCTACAGTAAGTTAGCGCTGCGCTCCACATTGACAACCCCCAGCGTGAATTTTTGACCAGTAGTGCTGCGGCCATTTTCAGCGACCATTAACTCGAGTTGCCAGTGACACCGGAAATTCTCTTGGCATACATTTTTCCCATTGTAATTCGTGAGGAACAGTAAAAGCCTGGAATTCAGGCTCGAGCTAAATGCAATGGCCCAGAAATTCGGGTCTCCACGGGTGAGTACGCACGGGGTACACACCCGTAGGCCCAATGGAAGTGCCGGTGTCGTGCATGCACTGCGCATGCACGGGAAACCGGCACTTCCATTCCCCTGAAAGAAGGGGTTGAGAGGTGGAGCGCGTGTGCATCAAACTTACGTTTTTTTTCCAGGTTTTTCCAGGAGGGTAAGTCTCCAGCAGTTACACTTTAAAAAAGCAGGCACAAAACCTGCTTTTAACAAGGTAAGTGATGAGTTAATTAAAATTAAAACATTTTTTCCACAGGTTTATTATTTTTAAATACTTTAAAGAAAGGTAAGTTTATTTTTAGCCCCGTTAGAAAATGTAATTCATTTTTTCAAAAATTTAAATTATTGTTTAAAATAGTTATTTCATGTAATGTATAGTTATTTATAGTGATGTTTTTAAAAAATTTATTTGAAGTTTTAGTGATGTTTTGGGGCTTATAGTATTTATAGGTTTGACAGCTCTTCCTGTCAAACTTATGAATGAAGCATTCCCTGCTACCATTGGCTCTCCATGGCCCACGTGATCCCAGGGGACGCATCAAACTAACTGCACCCCTGGGATATGCAAGCACTGTGCGCCGCCGGCAGCTGAAGGAGGCCCAGGATCGGAATCCCACGCGGGCCCACAGCTCAACGGCCGGTGCGCAAGGTAAGTGCAGGTCGGGGGCTTGCACCCGCGGGAAGCCCACGACCCAAATTTCTGGGCCATTATTCTTTTTTTACAGAAAATTTCAAGGCCTTACCTTAGCTTTGTGAAGCTAAGTGCATTCTTTTCATTGCGCCTGCTTTGCAACTCTGCACGGGTGCAATGAAGGCTAATTTTGGGGGCCAATGCACTGTGTTCGGAGGAAACCTGAAAGGGATCTGACCCAATATTGGGTTGGGCCATTTTTCAGATGTCTGGGGTGTCCGCCTAAAATAGGCATTAGGTCGCTTGGATATGCTAATGCAAGGCCTAATGCCTGTTTTAGGATCCCACAGGGAAATTGGGCTGGCCTTAGCAGAGCAGACATTGGGTCTGCCCTGCTCAGGTTTCCCTGATCTCACCCAAATAGTGCTAATGAGGCCGGAGTCCAAATTTCAGGCCGGCCTCGGGCCTCCTGGTTGGGGCCCATTTCAGATCCGAAAACGGGCTTGAGGGAATTTACAATCCATGGTGTTTCCCTCACCCCTAAAAATGCAACCTGCATAAAATGCACAACCCTACATACTGTTTGCTTTTTGGCTGAAACCAGGTATTAAAAAGCGATTTGATGCCATCTTGTGGCTAGAAATTGCACAGCTCCAACATGCTGCTGAACCCATAATAACCAAAGATTGCGAAACAAGAAAAATTAAGCCCGAAAGTGAATGCAAAGGGCTCATCAGACCAATACACTTTACTCATCAAATTCAGGTTAAAAAACACAAAAAGCCACAGACATATATATATGCTTTAAAAACTATTAATTCATTTATTCCTGTATTATTTCAGTGATCTGTAAGTTAAACTGGTACATTGGGTTAAACAAGCTTTTCAACAATTGAAACAAAACAACAGTAGTCTAAGAGTAAACAACAGTGCTCCTCACATAGGCACTGAACAATGGAATGAGGGCACCTAGTAAGGACAAGAGACACTAACTGGGGGGAGGGAGGAGGGAGAGGACCAAATACACAATTGACAGGACAGGTCTTTTAGAAGGAGACATTTGAGGGGAAAAAATTGTCAACAACTATTTAAATATACAAAATAAGTCAGTCACGTTATAATAGTAGGAAGACAGCAAAGGCTACTGGTTACACTGCCTATTTCCAGAGGATGCAATAGAAATAAAAAGGCTTGCGTTATGACCGTAACCCGTGAAGGCAAATTGTCTTTACATGTGTCTAACAATAGCTCCAAAAGTGCGTGATGACTTAATCAGTCACGACAGTGGGGGTTGGAACTGTGAGCTGCATTTCACACATTTCTTTTGCACATGGTCCCCCCTTCAGTCAAAAGCTTTAAATAAATTGTCCTGGAGGGTAGTTCACTGTTCCAGAACAAAATTAATAGAATACAAAATAATGTTACGGCTGAGGCTTATATTTGTATTTGTAAATAACTTGACAAATCTAGAACAGTAGGAGGTGTTATAAAAAAAAATACCCCAAACTATTATCTACAATGTATTTTTAAGCTCTTTGTACTAAACAAACAAAAGCCACACATGGTAGGCTCCTCAAATTGCAGACTAAGAAGAAAAACTTACAAGGCATACAATTAGAGCCTGCATATAATGTAAAGTCAACAACAGCAGCATGATTAAATGACTACGTTTTGTTGGAGTAAACATGATAGTTTAAACTCATTGTGAGTATTTTTGACTTTGGGCGATAGTGTAAAACGGGCGATATCGGATCTACCGCCCTTTATACAGTCAATGGAAATGGAAATTGGGAGAGAAGTATAACGGGCGGTTGATCCAATATCACCCGTTTTACACTATCGCCCACGTTCTCTGCATTAATGAGTTACTGCTAGTGTCCCATTTCTATTGGCGCCTTCATCCTACATGTGTCCACACACACACTTTTCAGCTGAGTCGCTGGTGTGCATTGAGGAGTACGAACCCTTGCTGACTCTTCCTCTGCTTAACCCAAGTGCACCCTCCCCACCACCATCTCTGGTAAAATCAGCACAGATCAGGGATTGAGCCTGGAGCCTTCCCAGTCTATATCATTCATTCCACTTTACCAACTATCCCATCAGGGGAGTCTGTTAGCGACATACTAACCTAGGTATTACAGCTGTTTTTTGGTCTGAAGACACTGAAGTGCTAATGTCAGCATTACTTCCCTGTTGAGGTCTCTCCATGCCTTTCACCATTCTCTGGGTGAGTGAACAGGCAAGTGGTCTCCTGCTGATCCTAAGCCACTCTTGAGCCAGACACTAGGATTTGCAAGAATATGCAACATCAGTTCTGATGAAAGGTCGTCGACCTGCAAAATTAACCCTACCTTCCGCTCTCCACAGATGCTGCCTAACCGGCTGAGAGCTTCCAGCATTTTGTCTATTTATTCCATATCAATCACCAGCTCATAAACTCCTGAGGAGAGAGGTTCCCCACAAGCCTCATGGTATTTTTGAAACTAATTTACACTGGGAGAGATTTTGAAAATAAAATGGTTGCAATTGAAAGTTTATTTTAGTGCAAGTATAGTTGTTATGATTTTCATACTATTGTGAATTTCCTTGGACTTTCTGCCTCTGCACCACGGTAGCTTTGCCAGAAATACGATGGAAACCCCATTAATGCACATAAACTGTGTGTTCACCGCATTTCTGGTGAAGTTACAGCAGTGGAGTGGGAACTGTTCTGAGGAAATTCCAGGCCTATGTCTTTTCGAAGTCTTTGCGAGTCTATCTTGCTGTTTGTCAATTTGTGTCATCAGCAGATTTGAAAATGTTACTTCTTATGCCCAAGTCCAAATCATCTATATATTTTGATTATCAATGAAATAGAGGGTCAAGGACTGCCATTAGTTAAATTTCAGAATTGGTTTACTCAGGGAAACATTGATCCCTGATTAATTAAATTCCAGTTTATTGCATTGTCAAAAAGGTAGTTACTGGAAGAAACAACATCATTCCATTCAATCAAATTCAATTAACGTCCCTGAAATTGCTCTGGCATAACTCTGGCAGGAGACTGGCAGAACCCACAGGGAAACAGTGTAAATGGCCATTTTTAGTTGGAGTAACAGCAGGAGATCTGTAGAACCACATTGGAATTTCAAGGCTTACGTCTTTAATATCTGAACATTGGAGTAACTGCACGCACACACACAGACACACACACATTTGTAGTTCTTTATGTAAAGTTAAAAAGCAACTGTTTAAATATGTGCAAATAATTTGATAATAATCATTCTTAGTCCCATAAGATTTTAAATGCAGTTAAGGCAGATTTCTAAATCCCGTACCCATTTACCAACCACCGCTGGTTTGGTGAATGCGGGTGAGTAAAAGAGGTAAAAGGGCTTCTCCCAAGATTTGTACTTAACAATGGTGTTGATGCAACATTATTATTAAGACAATAGTTTTATTTAAAATATTAATTTCTGTCAGCAACAATCCTTCAAAAAATAAAATGGTTGAATCATGTTGATGAAGCAGCCAGTCTTCACCAATTACTCTTCAAATAAATCACATAAATGGGCTCTGCAGTCGCCTCATATGCAAGATAAAGGCACAGTCCAAACATTGATTGGACTGAATTTTGTTGCTATATCTATATTTTGGGCACAAGAAGAAATAAAACTCACCTGTTTTTTTTTGGTCACTGCAGCTGATAGAAGCTTGGTGCTTCATTCGGTAACATTACGAGCAGCACAGACAATAATTCTGGGAATTGTTATTGGGGCCCAGTAGAAAAGTTCAAACAACTTTAGTGTTCACTCTGTTCCCATGGAGCAACTTCTTTTTTTTTTTGACTTGTTAAATTAATGTCACTTGAATACTAGGGTTAAATCACCTCCAAAGTTGCATTAGTGTGGACACCAGACAAAAAATTAATTTGCAATCTCAAGATTTTTGATGACAGGCCCTCCAGGCT
This sequence comes from Somniosus microcephalus, assembly GCF_052327205.1. Classification (NCBI taxonomy): domain Eukaryota; kingdom Metazoa; phylum Chordata; class Chondrichthyes; order Squaliformes; family Somniosidae; genus Somniosus; species Somniosus microcephalus. The sequence continues at coordinate 279,025,985 of NC_140988.1, read as the reverse complement.
CTTTTGAACAACTATCAACAGCTATTTTAAGAAGCAGGTTACTATTATTTCTAGCCTGGAATAGTTACAATACATACTTGGGGTTTTCCAGCATTTGTTTTACCATTTATTCTCATACACTGCACTATTGCGGTGCAAAAAGCAATTATTTGACTTACATGATCAGACCTAACAAGTTTATACAAGCTCTTTCTGCAACACTAGGTTATTTTCTTATCCAAAGAACATAAAGCAAAATTGAAGTTCTTATTACTTGCAATACACAGTACTGCTACTCGCCATTGCAAAGAGTTTTCAATTGAAATGGTCTAAGTCCTGGGCCTCAAATTTGTATTCTGTCTGTACAAATTAATTACAGTGCAATGTATTGCCCATCCTGGATATGAGAATAGTTTGTTCCATTTCCTTCAGGTCAATTTGAATGTTTAACAGGCCAACCACAAAAGATCGCAACTTCAACAGTTCGCATTTGGGTTTTTTCAAAGCTGTAACTGATTTTGATAAGTTGATTCTTAGTGGGTACAGTAGCCTAGTAATTATTAGAGAGTATGATAGCCTTGTAGTTATTAGAGGGTATGGTAGCCTAGAGGTTATTATAGTGTATGATAGCCTAGTAGTTATTAGTGGGTACAGTACCTAGTTATTAGAGTGTACAATAGCCTAGTAGTTATTAGAGGGTACAGTACCTAGTAGTTATTAAAGGGTATAGTACCTAGTAATTATTAGAGGGTACGATAGCCTAGCAGTTTTTAGAGGAGCCTGGTGGTTATGGTAGTGGATTATGAACCCAGAGGTTGTGAGTTCTAATCCCACCATGCCAAATTATGAAACTGAATTCAACAAATCTGATCATTTGTGGGCAAGCACCAGGAAATGACAGCAGAAGCTGCCGAAGTGACGTAAGTACACAACTGGTTCACTAATGTCTCTCAGGGAAGGGAATCTGCCACCCCTACCCAGTCTGGCCTATGTTGTTGACTCTTATTGTCCTCAGGGCAACAAGAGCTCGGCAATAAATACTGCCTTGCCAGTATTGCCCACATCCCAAGAACTCAAAATAGAGGGAGCCTGGCCACTAAATTCCAATGCGACTGCTGATGGCTCGGCATTTATAGGGGCAGAATGGCCCCAAAGATCAAAGCAACATCAATAACTACAGTACAAGGCTCTGGTTGCTGAGCTCCATAGTAGGTTGACAAAAGGGAGACAGTCTTTTCATTGGGCAGAATCAACCTTTCTGGCCTGAACAAGTAGGGTCAAATTATGGCTTAAAATGACATGAAGCATTAAGTAATTAGAGAAGAACAGGAATGTACCTGAAGGAACATCAGATGCTGCTTTGATAGCGATTGTTAAAACCCAAATGATTCTACCTAGGCAGGGTTCAAATGGCCATCTGATTTCACTGAAGGGTAGGGCCTCTTCTGGTACTGATCCTAGACTGGTACAAACTGAGTGCAACTTGCAAACCTTTTCCCTTCACTTACGGCCTTCAGCAGATTGCTATTCCAAATGTTGGTGGGCCTCCATTTCTGGGCACCCCAGTTGTGGAATGTTGGCAGGAGATTTGAAACGAGCTCACCCAGTATGGCGACAGACCCACATTCAGTCACTCAAGTGCAGTATAGTGGACCATTACTGAGTGTTGGCCCTCAAGCACCACACTTCTTGTTGGCATTGTGGCCGTAACAAAACAATAGTGAATTACACTACTGTACCTAGTGTTGCTGTGAACTGCAATAATGCTACTTTGCACACTTCTACTTACATAGTCCCTGATACTTTGCTTGCAATTGACTTCCATCCAAGTCCTGATAGTTTTATTGACAATTCTACTAGACATTGGGTGGTTTCAAATTAAATGATGCAATGGCCGTGTGTACAGAGGATTAATAAGAACCTCACCAGGATGGATAATAGGAGGATTAACCTTGGGTTGGAATTCTAATTCTAATACACACGAAGAGCAAGCATTAGTTACAGATATTGCTCATTTCATCTAATAATGATTCAAGTTTTCTTGAGCCATGTTAGTGCGTAGCAAAATAAAGGAGCTCCAACAGGACTTTGCTTGGTTTCGCATTTCCTGCAAAAAAGAAAAAAAAATGTATAAATCGTTTCTAATTCAAAAGCTTTATTCATCCACCCAGAATGCAGCAGACCTAAACTACATCCTTTCATTACATACATACAAAATGTCAGCAGATTAATCGCAATTAAGGACCTCAGCTGGATACTGATAACATCTTACCTGACTTGCTGATTTCATGGGCCTGCACCACCTTATGCTGTGTTTGTACTGCACCAGCCAGTCAGTGCTGAGGGCATGTTAACAGCAATGTGAATAGGGAGCCGTGAATGAATGGTAGGCAGAGTTCTGCGCCATGCACCGCAGTACACACCTGGAGTGCTACTTACCAGCCTCTCTGCTGGTGAAAATTTTGGTAAGTGGGAAAATGAATGGTGGTAAGCTGACTGTTTTAAGAGTGGAATGAAGACCAGCTGCACCTGCATCACATCCAGTATGGAGTTCAAGTGAAATAGTAGCTTGGAGATAATCAGCTTAGAAATTGGATCGCAATGCTCCCATTTTAAAGGCATAAAACAGACACCGAAGGCTCCAATATGGCAGACGGCGTGCGCTGCTCATTTCGTACTGGAAGTGTGCTGCCCGCCATATTGGTTAACTCTCCTTCCTAGGCGTCCAGGGCACACGCCTGAAACAGGTGTTAGGTCTTTTGCATATGGATATTCAATTACACATGACCGCAGCATGCGTTCTGCACACTACAGTCAGTTTCTTCAGCCGCTTAGCAGCCAAACCTTAAAGCGTCCTTAAAGGGGCCGCTGGAGGCTGCCACTGGAAAGGTAAGTTTGAAATGTTTTACTTAGTTTATTGTGGACCCGGGAGGAGCACTGCTGCTCCTCCCGGCTCGACATTAAATCCGTGGGCCACTGCTGGCCAACACTTGCACCCTCCCAATTTTCTCCCACCCCCTGCCCTCACTCCCCTCACGACCTTTGACGGTGTCTGAGCCGGCAGATCATGCTGTGCCCACCGGGACCAATGATCTGCTTCTGGGGCCTCGACTGGTGCCTGCAGCTCACCCATAATAAGTAAATGAGGCCGGCAGAACTATTTGCTGAGGTCGTGTCTCCAGCCTCATTAGGCGCTTGCTGCATGCACTAGGCCGATCTTTCTTGCAGTAATACATCACTTTTTGTAGCTGGCATCTCATCTATTAGTGATGGCAACTGATGCCAAATGTGGAGATATGTTTACTTGCGGATAATTGCTAAAGTCAACATTGGAGTGAGAATGCAGTTTTCTTTGGGAATCAATTTTGAAAACAAACCATCATCACTCAAGGGGTTCAAAATCCAGACCTTCCAAATCCAAATGTAAATCATGTCACTATATGAATAGAAAAAAGATTGGATTTTAGACCCAGACTGATGGTACAGGCTGGACAGCTGTCCTATCAGACCTGTAAGTAACTGGAATGCATTCAGCAATCCCTCATTAACCACATTGAATTGGCCGCACTCCTAATTTAGTCCATCGATAGTTTAATTTTAAAAAAATCATTGGTGGCTCCAGCTATAGATAATAATGGATATAAAGGTCATCAGGCACTCGTTTATAGCTCAGGTCCTTTTGTGTGCCTGAAGTGTAGAATGTTCTGATAGGACATACAAAATGGCAGCACTGAGACACTCAATTAGCTTTGACTGTGGCCTTGGCATTTCATTTCAACTGAATTTGTCTGCATTCTGATTATTTTTCAAAATAAAGCTACTGACACAAGTCAGGCAGTGTTCCTGAGAATGACCGCCCAAGGCTGGGGTTTGCTTGGTATGGATCTGATTTCAGGAAGAAAATTGCATTGTTTTGTGATGATTCATGTTCGAAAGTATTTAGCCCTAAACTGGTAATCATATTAGAAATCATTATTTACCTCTAATACTCAGATAGAACTAAAATAATGGTGAATCGCAAATTAAAAATGAATACTGCCACAGGAAACCTAAATGTATCATCATTGATACATTCACAAAACAAAGTCTCCACAATTGTTAAAATAACAGAAGCAATATATCTGTTTAAATAAACTGAATGCTTATTAACTGGTACATTAATCTACATACTGTAATAGTAGAAAATAGTGCATAATAACTTATGACACACAAACGGAACACAAGAGGGCAGGAACAGGAGATTGACTGGAAGAAAATTTTGCAATAGAGGGCAAGATTGTAGGTGCAAAGACTGAGTCAGAATGCAATGAGTGATGCACCCAAGATTGCAAAGCTAACCATTTTTTTGCTTCATTGGCTAATATGCTACTTTAGGACCATATGTGGGTGTGAGGTCATCATCCTGCTTGGGGGCCAAGCATATTTTCATGTCTTTTCATCCCACCCATCATTAGTTAATGAGAGAACGCATTTGAATAAGGGAATGTATTATGCAGTTACATTTATTCCGTACAGGAGTTCTTCATGCCTATATGTATATTCACAAAAAGTATCCTCTTGTTTCCTCTACCTCAGGTCCTAAGCAAAATAGTCCAGTTTATTTTTTATGTGAAGTTTGCTACAGTTTTGGTCGGATCAAGGAGGTGCTTCACTGAATTTAGTTCTAATTTCATCACCGTCAGTCTCAAGCACTGCACAGTTATGCAAGCCTAGAAATTCCACAGGACTCTCCCGGTCTCCCACCATAAGTTTGGCAGGAGACTGGCAGAGTCCTCACAGAATTTTAGGGCCATAATCTACATTAAGCTATTCACTCACTTGCACCGAAGCAGGTTAAACCTTTCTGTGCCGGGTTCCATTTTCAGTGGAATCGAGCAGCTCTTCTGCAGTCCTACAGAAGTATTGATAGTTACATTAGAACAGAAACCATTTCAAATCAAACTTTGTAACCGAATTATAACAAAAAAATTACTTACAGTTTCTCTGGAATTATTTCGCCTTCCGTGTCAATAGCCATTTGTCAGAATGTTTACATGGGAAAGAAAACAGTAAAATGGAATTACATAAAGCCACTGTCCTTGAACAATAATCCAATAAAACAATATAAAGCAAAGCTACATTCAAGGAAGAAGATTGTAACAAAGATTGGTGTACTCCCTGATAAAATAGACCAAAATGTATTCTGAACAGCATTGATAGTGTTGGAGGGGAGAGAAAAGGCTGACTTGCAATTCCTGTTTTATTTCTCACTGATGAATAGGATTTGTGCATGGAGTCTGGTGAGGAGAGATGCAGGAAAGTCAGATATAGAGATCACACCACCTGCCTCAACCCATCTGCTGCAGAAATCCTCATCCATGCCTTTGTCACCTCCAGACTTGACTATTCAAATTCTCTGCTGGCCGGCCTCCCATCATTTTCACCCTTGTTAAACATCATCTCACCCAAAACTCTGCTGCCCATTTTCTATCCTGCACCAAGTTCTTTCGTCACTGACCTACATTTTGGCTCATGGTCTGCAAGTGCCTCAAATTGAAAATGGTCATCCTCGTGTTTAGATTCCTTTATGGCCTCATCCCCTCCCTATCTCTGTACCCTCCTCCAGCCCTACAACTCTACCTTCCCCAAAATTCTCCCTTCTTCTGAGCCTGCCCTCTTGTGCATTCGCCCTCCCTTCACCCCACCATTGGCCATGATACCTTCAGCTACCCAGGCCTCATACTCTGGAATTCCTTCACTAAACCCGTCCACCTTTCCCTCTCCTCCTTTAAAACCCATCTCTTTCCTCCAAACAGTTCCTTTTTGGGCTTAGCATCCTTTTTTTTTGATTACGCCTCTGTGAAGCTCCTTGAGATACACAAACGCAAATTGTTGCTGACAAAGGCTTGGATAAGGATTTTAGTGGCAGTGGGGTGAGGCCAGGGGGGAATAAATAATGTTTTGTAAAAGTAAGTAGGCAGTCTTGCTGATGTACTGGACTTGACATGTAGAAAGGAACCTTGCAAACTACGTCAAATGAAGAACCCTAAATCACTCAAATTAAACTTTATCAGATTTAGACACAAATGTTTAAATTTAGCCCCATGTTCACCAATTAATATTTCTGAAGCACTGGCCTGCTTTTCAAGGTACTGTAGATGCCATGGAAAGTGAAAAATATCATGGCTGGAATTTTTACCGTGGAGTCAGGTTGGTTGCATACAGGCTGCCTAGTGGGTCAGGAACGTGATGTTCTGCTCAGATCATTCTTCAGGGCGGCTTTAACTTAATGGCCTCACTTAAAGCAGGCATGCGCATTTCCTGGCCCAATTAAATGGAGCGGGTCTGATGACGTCAACGATGACGCGTATCTAGCGCCGATATTTAAAGCAGCCTTGCACTGAACTTATTTGAGGGTTGCTAGAGGAGTGTAGAAGTTGAAATACTGTTCTAAACTATCAATGATGGATAGTCACAGGCAGAGGGCTGCACCACGATTTTCTGACGCATCCCTGCATACACTGGTGGAGACAGTGAGAGCACGCAGGGAGGTCCTGTTCCCTGCAGATAGGTGCAGCAGACCTCCAAAAGACACCAAAAGAGCCTGGCTGGAGGTAGCAGAGGACATCAGTTGCAGGGATGAAGTCAAGAGGACCTAGATCCAGTGCAGGAAATGATTCAATGATCTCATGAGGTCAGGAAAGGCGAGTCCAATGCCACACGCACCTTCATCCTGATGTGCCTGTCACCACATCACCATCACAATGCCTTCCTAAGCATACTCCTGCACATCATTCCTCACACCAACATACCCTGCATGTCCACCCATCCCTCTCTCTCTCTATGTACATACTCACATCCCCATCTGACTAACCACCCCTCACACTCACTCTCATCCTAATGCAATCATAGCAAGTAACACCACAAAAGGAGGCCATTTGGCATTCTCACCCCACTCCCTCATAGTCACCCTCTACAGATGTAACCCATCCATTCATTACACTCATTCCATCACTCTCACTCAAACTTCTCTTCTTTCCCTCCTTGCAGGAGAAAAGAGCCCAGAACATGCAGGAGAAGCTGAGAACCGGAGGTGGCCCTTCAGTATTCTCCCAACTAACACCAGCAGAGGAGGGGGCCCTGGAGATATCAGGAGTTGCAGAGCTGCTGGTGGTGGGAGATGGAAAGAGGGGGATATCCCAGCAACCTGGTGACAGAATCACATCTCATACAGCCACATGGCACACAGCAGTCACTCATATGGTCGTCGTCGTCGTACGTGTCTTCACACTGTTCCCTTTGGGGAACTGTATGAAGTGGTGGAAGGATTTCTGGCTGTGATTAACGCTCCTTCCGTGACCGTAACCATCTTCGTACCAGCCATTAGGGTGGTTAGTCCTATGGCGGGAGGGTTTTACGGGCTCCCACAACCCATACGAGGGGGGGGCCACCCACACCCACGGACGCAAGTATCCCGCTGGATGTCAACCCAGAATTTAGAGCTGGAGCTCCGACTCCACTTGCCGGGACTGTCTGGAGCGGGGTTCGAAATCCTACGCCTTCTGGCCCAGTGGCGAGGGTGCTACCGCTACGCCAAAGGCCCACTCCACTCATATGGTGACTGATGTCAGCAGCCAGTGAAATGCCATCATGTACACAATGGTAATGTTACCCATTCTTATAATAACACTTCTAATTCATCTCTTCACTCGCACACAGGTCCATCAAGTGCTCCCCTCCTCAGATGAACCTCCAGCCTCTGAGGGTGCAGCATCAGCAGACCCAAGTGCACCCAGCCCCAGCGCAGTTACGCACATCTCGGTGGGTCCTTTGCACTATAGAGTAGTGTTGTCACCTGGTGTCTCACAATTCACAAGTGAGCAAGAGCAGGTAGTGTTGACAGGGACAGCAGTGGAGGCTCCTCGCCGGAGGGTGCAGGACGCTCCAAGCTCTGCTGAGCTGCATGTGTAGTGTCCGAGTATAAATAATAGACGGACTGCAGGAGAACAATAATAACAGGTATTTACTAAACAGAGGGTAACTTAAGACTGACGTACAGAAGCCTGCTATGGCTTTATATACAGGGGTGGTCACTGCCAGTACTGCAGTATAGAATCAGTTCTTCTCTTAAAGGTACATACACAACAATTCCTCCCCTTTTAGATAAACAGTACATAACATTCATTTAACAACTAAATAATAACTAATTACAATTACAATTTTCTCTGTACTATATACATCAACTGAAATAATCATTTATAAGTTCAGTCTTTGAGGAGGCTTCCTGATCCTGACTGGATAGCGCCTTTCTCGAGTATCCTGTTCTTGCAACGGAGTTGATTCTGGCTCATTGTCATTGGTTGGTTCGTCAGCTTCCAATACCACTGCTTCTGAGGTAGACGCAATCTGTACTTTGGGTTGATTACCAGGTGCACCTGCTCGTGGTATGGGTTTGGCTTGTTCCTGTGACTCATGAATCTGGTCAGCATGGCGTCTCATGATGCTCTCTCCAATGTCCACTGTGTACATTAGTGGTCCCTGCTGTGTGCATATCATTCCTGGCTGCCATTTTTCTGTTCGGTAGTCGCGGGCCAAGACTGGTTGCCCTATCTTGAAGCTCCTGGTTGGCTTCTCATTTATGTGCTGGAATTGCTTATCCTCAACATCTCATCTTATGTTTGGTTTGAGCAAATCCAGGCGACATCTTAGCCTTCGGTTGAAGAACATTATGGCTGGAGCTTGGTTGGTGACTGCATGTGTCGCATTCCGGTAAGCAAACAAGAAATTATCCACCTTGTGTTGTAGTGGTATGTCGTCATTATGCATTGCCTTTATGGCCTTTTTAAAGGTCTGAACAAACCTCTCAGCCAATCCATTTGTGGCTGGATGATATGGGGCAGATGTGTAATGCTTCACCCCATTATTCCTCAGAAACCTCCGGAAATCCTCTGACACAAACTGTGGCCCATTGTCGGAGCAAATCTGTTCTGGCAAGCCATTCCTGGCGAAGATGGTCCGTAGGACTACAATAGTTTTCTCCGTGGTGGTGGAGGACATTTTGATGGCCTCTGGCCATTTCGAATGGGCGTCCACAGCGATTAGGAACATTGAGTCCATAAATGGACCAGCAAAATCAATGTGTACCCATTGCCATGGAGATGAGGGCCACTCCCATGGATGTAGCAGGGCCTGTGGTGGAGCGTTTTGGACCTTCTGGCATCCTGTGCATCTCTTGGTCATATCCTCGATTTCTTGATCGATTCCCGGCCACCACACAAACGCCCTGGCTAGGCTCTTCATTTTTACCTCTCCCAGATGACCCTCATGAAGCTCATTGAGCACTCTATCTCTTAGCTTGGGTGGAATTACCACTCGGGATCCACACATCAAGGTCCCCCGGCACACTGACAGCTGTTCTCTCCTTGGCGAGAATGCTGGCAACAGTGAGTCTCCATGTGCTGGCCATCCCTTCACCGTCAAATCATAGACCCGAGAGAGTGTCGGGTCATTTCGGGTTTCGTTCTCTATACTTGCGTTTGTAACAGGTAGACATTCGACTATGGTCGCATGGAATATCTCAACAGGGTCCACTGCAGGTGCTTCCTCTACCGTAGGCAAAGGTAGGCACGACAGCCCATCAGCGTTTCCATGCTGTTTCGTACCCTTGTACTCTATGTCGTATTGATGTGCCCCAGAAAAAGTGACCATCTTTGTAGCCGTTGCGCCGTCATCACTGGAACGCCCTTCTTTGGGTTAAAAATGGAGACCAGGGGCTGATGATCAGTCAGTAGGGTGAATTTCTGCCCGTGCAGATAGTGATTGAACTTCTTCACCCCCCACACCAGGCTGAGGGCCTCCCTGTCAATTTGGGTGTAGTTACGCTCGGCTGAGATTAACGAGCGCGACGCAAAGGCTATTGGCCTCTTTGAACCGTCAAGGAATTTGTGTGACAGCACCGCTCCGATGCCATAGGGAGACGCATCACATGCTAACCGAATCGGTAGTGTTGGATTGTAGTGGGCCAATACTTCTTTTGAAGTGATTAGGCATTTACATTTCTGAAAGGCACGCTTACACTCATCACTCCATTTCCATGTTACTCCAGTTTGCAGTAGGGCGTTCAGTGGGTGCAGAATTGTAGCTAAATTCGGCAAGAACTTATGGTAGTAGTTCACCAACCCGAGGAACGACCTCAGTTGCGACACATGTTCCGGTGCTGGAGCCTTGACTACAGCCTCAATCTTGTCCGGCGACTTATGCAACCCTTCCTCATCAATCATGTGGCCACAATACGAGATTTGTCTCCTGAAGAACTCGCATTTGGGGCGGTTGGCTCGTAGCCCATATTCCTGTAATCTCGTGAGCACCTGCTCCAGGTTGGCAAGGTGTTCACTGTCATTTTCGCCCGTAACCAGGATGTCGTCCAAATAACACTGGGACCCCGGGATCCCTTGCAGGACTTGTTCCATTGCCCTCTGCCAAATAGCCGGGGCTGATGCTACCCCGAATTCCAGTCGATTGTACTGGTAAAGGCCTTTGTGAGTGTTAATCGTGAGGTATTTCCTAGATGCTTCTTCCACCTCCATTTGTAGATACGCTTGGGCCAGATCAATCTTTGTAAAGCATTTCCCTCCAGATAGTGAGACGAAAATATCTTCTATCCGTGGAAGTGGATATTGTACTGTGTGCAGGACTGGGTTCACAGTTACCTTGAAGTCCCCACAGATGCGAACCTTTTTCGGTTCCCCAGGCGTGCTGCTCAATGATTTCTTCATTACAGGAATGATGGGTGTGGCCCACTCGCTCCAGTCCACCTTGGACAGCACACCCGAATGCTCCAGACTCTCCAGCTCTGCTTCAATGGCTGGGCGGATCACGTAAGGTACCGGTCTGGCCTTAAAAAAATTTGGGTTTGCGTTATCTTCGATTTTTATCGTTGCCGTTACTCCTTTTAGAGACCCAAGTCCTTGTTGGAACACCTCTTTCGCGTCAGTTAGAATCTTTGACAGTCGTCCAGGTGTGACGTCATCATCCTTTTTATCAGTCACAGTTAGCGCCTGAATGGAATGCCAATCCAATTGTATTTTTCGGATCCATTCACGTCCCAATAATGGTGGTCCTCCATCTGGTAGTATATATAGATACAATTTCTGTGTTTCCTTGCCGTTGTATTCAACTGGCACCCTTATTTTTCCTCTGGGGTAGACTTTTTGCCCCGTGTATGTCTTCAATACAATGGACGTGTCCTTCAAGGGTATGTGTGAGAATAGCCGCTCATAGTCTCGTCGATTCATGACAGTTAGGGCTGATCCTGTGTCCAATTCCATCTTTACTGGGGACCCTGCTATCATGAGGGTGACACAAATGGTTCGGTGATCCTCCTTTGCAATCCCGTTGTGTAACTTTAGACAACTTAGTCTCCTGCTCCCGGAGTCATTATCACTCTCCTGATCTTCCGAACTACTGTCTGTCAATTTCTTTACTTTCTTGTACTTTTCCTTAGTAGTTCTTGTAGTGTTGGTTTTCTTTCCCGACCTGCAGACTCTTGCTATGTGTCCCATTTTCCCACATTGCCTGCATACTTTGTCCTTAAACCAGCAGTCCTTCTGATCATGGGTTGTTCTGCCGCAGCAACAGCACTTTTCTGCTCCATACGCCATTTCGTTAGCGCTGTATTCTTGTGGTTTCTGTTGTATTTCTGCAGCTCCCCGTGCTGCTGCTTCGTAGGATACTGCCACGCTGAAAGCCTGTTCTAGCATCAGGTCCTTTTCCGAAAGTAGTCGTTTCTGGGTTCCTTCACTCTGGAGCCCGCAGACAAACTTATCCCGTAAGGTGTCTGCCAGTCCTGCTCCGAACTGGCAGTGCTTCGATAACTTGCGTAGTTCCGTAAGATAGTCAGCATTGCTCTTATCTTTGTGCTGGTTTCTTTTATGGAACTTGAATCTTTCTGCTATTAGCAGCGGTGTAGGGTTTAGGTGTTCCTGTAAGATATTAACAATCTCTTCAAAACTTTTCTCCATTGGTTTAGCTGGGGTAATTAAATTCCGCAATAGGCCGTACGTTCTCGCGCCCATCAAATTTAATAATACCGATGCCTTCTTTCCATCGGCCACCTCATTAGCCTTGCAGTACACTTCAATTCTTTCCACATACGTGGTCCAGTCTTCTACCTCGTTGTCGAAAGCAGTGATACTGCCACTTTTCAGCATCTTGGGTGATTAAAAATGGCGCCTCCCGCGCTTTTTCTTCTTCACCAATGGATTAAAATGGCGCCTCCCACGCTTTTCCTTCTTCCCCAATGGAATAAAATGGCGCCTCCTGCGCTTTTCCTTCTTCCCCTTGCTACCACGCTGCTCCTAGCGTTCTGCAGGGTAATGGCGGTGACCAGCGGCTTCGGCGCGTCTCACTTTTCCTTCCCCTTGTTTTATTTTCGCTACGCTGCCCTGTTCTTGAGCACCGACCGTGCCCTGTGCGCTCCACCCTCTCTCTCTCTCTTTTCCTCCCGACGACGCTGCACGGCCCCTTTTGCAGAGCCGCTCGATCGAGCTCGAGCCCGCCGCAGTCCGGAAGGGTCAGCGCACTACCTGCTACTAGCATGATTTGCTGGAACACCTTGACTGGGGAGCCAAGCCCAGCTCTCCACAGCCTCTACTGCAACTCTCCGAACTCCGATGGATCCTTGGGCGGTTGCCGGCGGTCGACGCCTGTTGTTCTGACTTCGACCTCCAAGAAGCTTCTTCTCAGGGAAAGATCCCCGTGAGGTGATGCAGTACTGCAGGTGAGTTCGAACCTGTTCGTCGCCAATGTAGTGTCCGAGTATAAATAATACACGGACTGCAGGAGAACAATAATAACAGGTATTTACTAAACAGAGGGTAACTTAAGACTGACGTACAGAAGCCTGCTATGGCTTTATATACAGGGGTGGTCACTGCCGGTACTGCAGTATAGAATCAGTTCTTCTCTTAAAGGTACATACACAACAGCATGCAGACGCTGAGCCTTGGGGGTGAGGAAATCTACATGATATAAGGGGTTAATTTCGGGTGCTTGCTGGGTAAAAGTTTTCAGACTTGACACCGGTCAAGAGTCGATGTGTAACTAGAGCTATTGCACGTACTTGGATTACAGGCAAGAACAGATGTCTGCCCACCTAATGAGAATGTAGAAGTGAAACAATGGGTTCCGTTTGAAGTACCCAGTGACCTGACAACTTGCGACCGTAAGCAAACCTAGCCTCCCGATACATGATTAAGATTAAAGAGGACCTCCGGTTACATGATTCATGTCCTGTTATAGATTAACGGTTGACTTATGTGTCCAGGATCCTTCTATCAATATGTCATAAGACCTGATGATTAATCTAAAATGTATCCTGATTGAGGAACAAAGGAATGTCAATTAAACTTGTTTGTTACACTGTATAAATATGGAACGCTTACGCTGTATCATTGGAATAGTAGCCTCACCCCTTGAGTGGAGGTACTGATTCCCCTTGCAAGTGAAATAAAAGGCCTGTCCGTCTGACGAATCCAAGAGTGTATTGAGTCATTACCCAGAGCTAAGAAGTAAGGCACTTCAACAATTTGGAGGTTCCACCGAGATGGCTTGCTGTACCAATTGGTGAGTTAACAGACGCCGAGTACGTTGCTCGGTTAGGAAAAATCCCATCGGCCGAAGGTGGTGTTTTGCCACATTTTTGGGACTTTCCCTGCCAGAAGCATAGCTGCGCATAGTCTGTTTATTCCATTGGACAGTACTGCCATCGGGTAATTGACTCACAAGGTTCGGAGGTTAAACTACCGTTGTGACTGCTTCCCTTTCCGAAACGGAACAGAGGATCAGCCATGAGGCGCTGACGCCCCGCGAACAGGATCGTGCAGAAAAGGACGGTAGGAAGCGCTGAAATAAAGGTACCAGAGAGAGAAGGTTAAGTCACGAATTTGATTAACTAAGGAGCTAGCGATTTACTGGAAATTGAACTAGCAAGGTTCCAGCTTGCTAAGAGAGAAGGTTAAGTCACGAATTTGATTTAACTAAGGAGCTAGCGATTTACTGGAAATTGAACTAGCAAGGTTCCAGCTTGCTAAGAGAGAAGGTTAAGTCACGAATTTGATTTAACTAAGGAGCTAGCGATTTATTGGAAATTGAACTAGCAAGGTTCCAGCTTGAAGTTAGTTGGGACAAATTGAAGGCCCTTTTTGCTAAAGATTTGGCTAAAGGGAGTAGGGTAGAAGGAGAGAGAGTGGGTGAAGTTAGTTGGGACAAATTGAAGGCCCTTTTTGCTAAAGATTTGGCTAAAGGGAGTAGGGTAGAAGGAGAGAGAGTGGGTGAAGTTAGTTGGGACAAATTGAAGGCCCTTTTTGCTAAAGATTTGGCTAAAGGGAGTAGGGTAGAGGGAAGAAGAGTGGGCGATTGTCTGAAACACAGTGTCAATGTTTAATGTTTATGAGAGTGAGTATTTAACTACTTGTTATTATCAATCAACTTTGTCCAGTAAGGCTGCATAGGTTGGGGATTTAGTAACACTTTGGTTGTTGTTTAACAAGTGTATTGTTTATTGTCATATGTATTAATGTTTAGTCATGTCTGATCTGTAGAGGCGTCCCACGCAGATCATAGAATGTTACGGAATTGTTGTATGTTTTAACACTAAAATATTTAAGCTGCTACAATGGGTTCTAGTAACAGTAAACTGCCTGAGAAAGGCACGTCAGCAGCCTTTATGTTAAAGAACTGTGGTCAATCATCCATTGATCACCTACCAAATTGGTCCAAATGGACTGTAAATAAGACTAGACCCTTTCCCTCAGATGGTTCATTTAACATAGAAAGAATTACTTGCCTCGAGGAATGTTTAACGGACAAGAGAGAAATAGAGAACAGCCAGATAAAAAGACTGCCTCTATGTTTGTTGAGTCAAAAAAAAAAAAAAAATTACCCCGAAGAAATACCTTTCTCCTCTATTATGGTAGGATAACAAGGTAACTATAGAAGGATGAATAGAGGGGAATATAGAGGAAGACGTGGTAGAGTAAGAGGGTATGGACGATCTGGTAATTGTTACAATTGCGGACAACCCGGACATTGGGTAAACCAATGCCCTGCGAAAAATCGTCAGAACCAAACCTCCAATAATGGACCTCCGTTAGAGAATAAAGGTCCTAATTTCACTGTCCATAACCCTTTTTCGGACTAGTCAGGAGGTTACCCTACAAACGGACAGGGATTTAGGAGAAATAGAGATCAGAATTACTGACTGACACCAGCAGCCCCAAGCGCCACAGACCACCAAATGCCCGTTGTTTCTTTAAATTCACGCAGCGAACCTGAAATTAAAATGCAAATAGCTGGGAGACCTATGTCATTTTAGTAGATACAGGAGCAACCTTTTCGGTGTTAGGGAAAGGATATTCTGAAGGAATGCCTATTAATGGGAAAAAGACCCCGATAGCTGAATTGGCTGGAATACTACAACACTTGAATCAATCAACTCCCCTCACAGTAAAAGTAGAAGAATTTGAGGAAGAACACTCCTTTCTGTTATCAGGAGATGTCTCTATGAATTTATGTGGAAGAGACTTGCTGTGCAAAATGAATGCTACAATCATTTGCTCCCCATCAGGAGTAACGGTAGAAATCCCAGTAGATAACGTGGCTATGCCAAGAGGCTGAAACGCTTTTGAAACAAGTAAATGATATTTTGTGGGCAAAACACCCAAATGAGGTAGGAAAGATGTATACTGCACAGCCCTATAAAGTTACAATTAATCCAGCTGCACCATTACCCAAAAGGTCACAGTATCCATTGTCAGAGAAAGCAAAAAAAAAGGAATTGAGCCAGTGATGGAATCATTGTTAAAACAGGGAATTAACGCCGGATAGAATAAAGGTCGTTTGCAACACGCCGTTGCCAAAGACTAAAAGAGAAATGAAGCATTTTTTAGGAATGACTGGCTATTGTAGACAATGGATATTGAACTATTCAGAAATAACCAGACCACTATTGGACATGAGCATGCCATCACTTCCGGAAGAATTAAATTGGATACCTGAGTCACACGACGCCTTTCGTCAACTGAAACAAGCCATGGTTTCAGCCCCCGCGTTGGGACTGCCAGACTATGCTAAACCCTTTAATCTATTTGTCCACCAAAAATCTGGCTTTGCCCAATCAGTCTTGACACAGTTACATGGGGATAAGCAACGACCGGTAGCTTTCTTTAGTATTCAGTTGGATCCAGTGGCAAGAGGATTACACAACACCTTACCTCTGCCAGAGCCACTAAATACGAAGTTGAATTGTCGTCAAATCCGAGACTGATAATCAGAAGATGCACCACTCTAAACCCAGCTACATTATTGCCGACAGAGGAAGATGGAGACCCACATTCATGTGAAGAAGTTATGCAATTAGTTTCGAAACCTCGCGTCGATCTATCTGATGTTCCCCTATCCAACCCAGACTTGATTTTCTATGTTGATGGTTCAGCCCTCAGGGATTCTGAGGGACGCCCGAAATCAGCATATGCAGTAGTTACCCAGCATGAGACGGTAGAAGCTTTTCAGCTCCCTAATTCTTTTTCTGCTCAACAGGCAGAATTGTTCGCTTTAACCAGAGCATGTATATTGGCCACAGACCAGTTTGTTAATATCTATACCGACTCCAGGTATGCCTTTGGAGTGGCTCACGATTATGGACAAATTTGGAAGATTCGCGGTTACCTGACTTCGTCGGGAACCCAGATTAAAAAATGCACGAGGTTCAAAACCTTTTATTAGCCATCCAGAGACCTAAGCAGATTGCCATTGTTAAGTGCCAAGCGCACACGGGGCATTTGGACGAGGTTGAGCTTGGAAACGCTGCTGCAGATAGCGCTGCTAAGTCAGTAGCTATATCAAGTACTGAACGACAAGTTTCAGCCTTCCCTGTTAGGGAAAAGCCAGAGATACCGCAGCCCCCGTCTTTAGATGATGTGCTGACCCATCAAGATAGGGCCAGTTCTGATGAAGTAAAGGAATGGGTTGTTAATCATTGTTTTAAAAACACTGACGGCTTATGGGTCCATCATGACGGCCGCATGGTGGCACCCAAATCATTACTATCACCAATTGCCCGATGTGTTCATAAATTCACCCATGCGGGCAAAGGGGGGATGGCGGACTATATCCTTAAGACCTGGTATGCACCAGGAATCTCAAAATTGGCAAAACAAATTTGTGAAAATTGTATTATCTGCCAGACCATGAATGCAGGAAAAAAGTAAAGAAGGTACAGCCCGCATCCCATCCAAACCCCATGGGTCCTTTTGTACACTTGCAAATGGATTTTATTGAACTACCTGTATGTATGAGCTTTAAATATGTATTAGTTATTGTTGATATGTTTTCAAGATGGTTTGAAGCGTTTCCTTGTAGAAAGAATGACGCCACCACTGTTGCTAAATGTTTATTGAAGGACATTGTACCTCGCTTTGGGATACCAGCAAAACTGTCAAGTGACAATGGGTCCCATTTTACAGGGACAGTGATTAAGGAACTATGCAAAGCCTTACAGATTAACCAACACCTCCATTGCAGTTATCATCCACAGTCGGCTGGACTAGTGGAAAGATATAACGGGATGCTGAAAAATAAGCTTGCAAAACTGTGTAAAGAAACTGGACTTAAATGGGTTGATTTGTTACCCATAGCTTTAATGACAATGCGGTCTGCTACCAACAAAACTACAGGATTGTCGCCTCACGAGATCGTCATGGGAAGACCACAAAGATTGCCCTTTTCGGCACCTTTAACAGCTAAACAAATGGACATTCATAAAATGGAGGAAGATATGTTGAGTTATTGCATTGCACTAACCAAATGCATTTCTAGCTTCCATCAACAGGTGAAGGAAGCCCAGGTCGACCCCACTGAAGGAAAGTGCCACACTTTCGAGCTAGGAGATAACGTCTACATAAAAATCTTTAAGCGAAAGAATAGCCTTCAACCCAGATTTGAGAGACCCTTCCAGGTACTCCTGACCACAAACACCGCTGTAAAAGTAAAGGAGCGACCAACATGGATACACGCGTCCCATTGTAAGAAGGCATCAGTTGAAGACGATACACTGTCAAGATGAACTGGATTTGGACTCTAATAAGACTGTTCCTTTTGTTAACGATAATTGAAACTGCCATATTGATTTACCCAGATCCCCTGAAGGGCAAACCATGCATAGAAGAATGTGTACTTTTAAACAGTGATTTCTTTTATATTATATGCTATATAATGAGACTATGAAGGTTCAGCTTCAGGATCACACTATGCAGGTACCCCCGTATCAACCCCTGAGTCTTAGGATTAGGCAGAATAAGATAGGAGAAGAAGATAGTGGACAGAAGCTTGATAAGCTATGGGTTACATGCCCTGATACTGTGTCACCAAGTGAAAGAATTGCGAATGAAGGAGTTATCTGTAGTGGTAATCCAAAGGGAGGACTGGCCCTGACGGCCAGGCCAATGTTTTGTAACAATCCAATTACACAGCCCTTTATTTCAACATTAGCCACTCAGAAAAGAAAACTTAATAGGACAGATAAGAAACAGAGAAGAAGAGGAAGAAGGCTGTTAAACAAGCATGGCTATACATGAGTTATTTGTATGCCAAAAGACAGAACTTTACTAAATGCTGGATATGCAGTCACATCCCTATACATGCAGAGGGTGGAATACCCCTACGGCCCATTCCCTTTGGAATGGAGGAGATGGTAGTATGGTTATTACAATCTAATACTACCTGGAACAATGAGGATGCCCCTGGTACAGTGTCCCAAAATAGTTTGAATCCAGAACAACTAGAAGATGAGTGGAAGGGAGCAGGATATAACCTAACGAAATTCGAAGGATGGTTTCATCCCCAATATGATAATCAAAGGAATCCAGAGAGTCTATTAGTGACGTCAATGGGAACCATAAATAATACAAAAGGAGAAGTCTGTCTGGTAAACAATGGAGAAGGATTGATGGTTGGATGGAGTGAATGCAAATGTAACTACACTTTGACTAAAACTACTACTAAACCACCGGGTGCAGTCGAATGGCCCTATTGGGGACGGTGGAACCTGTCCACAGTACAAAATTTGACTAGTAGAAAAACCTGGGAAGGAGAACAAGGAATAGGAATGATGCACCAGATATGGAACAAATTTGAAGCCTATAATAACACCTATTTCATCTGTGGGCATAGAGCATACCCTTGGTTACCACAAAATTGGACTGAGTCATGTTACTTGGGATATGTAGTGCCCTATATACATCATATTTCATCTTTGGATAGCCACCCTGGGACACGAGTAAAACGAGCCATTACAGAAACTGAAAGGTTCTTTGCTATAGCATTTCCCTGGTATGGAACAGGGAAGTTAGCAAGAGAATCTATAAACATGGCAGCAGTGTTGGAACAAATAGCCAATGATACTGCTGATGCTCTTAGTGATGTAAACGCAGAAATGGTGGCTTTGCGCACTGTTGCTTTACAAAACCGCATGGCTCTGGACTATTTGTTGGCAAAAGAAGGCGGCACATGTGCAATCATAAAAACCGAATGTTGCACCTATATTCCAGATAGTTCAGAAAATATCACCAATTTGGTAAACCACATAAAGGAGGCTGTAAAGAAACTACACCAACCTGAACAATGGTCCATTTGGGATTGGATTTCAGGATGGGGAGGAGCATTAGGAAAACAAATTTTGGAAGTCTTAATTGCAATTGTGATGATTATAATTTTAATTAGTTTATTGATTGGTTGTTTAAAATTATTGTGTACAAAAGTCCTTTCCTCATTAACATCAACTCCTCCAGTACCAATGATGTCTGAATATGAGGATATTAAGGGTGAGACCTTTGATGTAGAATGTCTTAAACTTAGCGAAATAGATTGTCCTTAGAAAGGACAAAAGGGGGGAATGAGGAAATCTACATGATATAAGGGGTTAATTTCGGGTGCTTGCTGGGTAAGTTTTCAGACTTGACACCGGTCAAGAGTCGATGTGTAACTAGAGCTATTGCACGTACTTGGATTACAGCCAAGAACAGATGTCTGCCTACCTAATGAGAATGTAGAAGTGAAACAATGGGTTCCGTTTGAAGTACCCAGTGACCTGACAACTTGCGACCGTAAGCAAACCTAGCCTCCCGATACATGATTAAGATTAAAGAGGACCTCCGGTTACACGATTCATGTCCTGTTATAGATTAACGGTTGACTTATGTGTCCAGGATCCTTCTGTCAATATGTCATAAGACCTGATGATTAATCTAAAATGTATCCTGATTGAGGAACAAAGGAATGTCAATTAAACTTGTTTGTTACACTGTATAAATATGGAACGCTTACGCTGTATCATTGGAATAGTAGCCTCACCCCTTGAGTGGAGGTACTGATTCCCCTTGCAAGTGAAATAAAAGGCCTGTCCGTCTGACAAATCCAAGAGTGTATTGAGTCATTACCCAGAGCTAAGAAGTAAGGCACTTCAACAGGGGCCATCAAGAAAGAGGGTGATCTTGGAGGAGCAGCAACAATTGCGCGAGGCTCTGGCAACTTTTGCAGCCGCGATGTGTGCAACTGTACAGAGAATGGAGGAGTCCATCTCCAACATGAGCACCACCATCTGGCAGGTGATGCCGACGATGTGCTGTTCCATGGAAAGGATGACCACCTGCATGGAGCTGCAAATGCGGCAGTCACAAGAACACATGCTAGCTGTGGACAACAGATGGCAGATGCTCAAAAAGCTCATCTCTAGGAGGGATATAAATATACACTTTTTGCATTCATCACCCCACTGATGTGCAGCAAGGTGCTTTCCAGTTCTGTGCTAGCAGGGAAGTGCGGGTGGCCCATGAGAGGGATGATGCTGAGAGGGGACACGTAAGTGGGGGCTCTTCTCAAAGCACTCCCACTTCTCCCCCATTGCCTCCCCCTCAGTCAGAGCCCCACATGCTTCCTCGGATTGCAATGGCTGAGTCTGCCCCTGCACAGTTGCAAGAGGAGCAGACTTTGGCGAGGCCATCACAGGCTTCAAAACCCAGAGGACATCCGCAAAAGTGTCTAAGCAGTCGCAGCAGGGAAGAGAGCAGCCTGCCTCTACCTCTGCTGAAGCCACAGGGGTAGCACCTCATAGAAGCACTCGGAAAAGAAAAAAGACACAAAAGTAGATGCACACGGGTATGCACATGGGTGTATGAAAAAATGTTAGTGTTAAGTTTCAGTTCTTTTGATGACACAGATAAATGTATTTCTTTGCATCACTTTCTGGTCTTGTCCATTTTTTCCTGTTAACTTGGAAGTGGCTTTGTCACTTGGAGTGAATGGTGAGACATTACTTAACCTCGAGCACTGGGGGTTTGGGTGAGAGAAATGGCTTGGTTATTGTATGGATGCTTTATGGTGTTGTTGGGGAGGGGAACTTAGCATGTGGCAGCCATATGACTGCATTGGAGCAAGTTAAGTAAATCTGGCCATGAAGAAGTCATCCTGGGCCTCCCGAGCAGCAATGTGCGCCGCTGCTGGTACCATCTCCACCTCAGGTTCCTCCTCCTGCTCCTCCTCATCTACCACCTGCTCCTCCTCCTCTGAAGAGGCTGTGCGCTCTGCGCCTTGCTCCTCCTGTAGCTCCAATCCTTGCTGCTGCACTATGTTGTGCACCGAGCAGAAAATAACCTGAAGCACATCTTCAGCATGCCTACTGCTTGCTCTATGACACATCTGGTGGACATATGGCGCTCATTATAATGCTACTCAGCCTCAGTAATTGGCATCCTCGAGAGTATCATGAGCCACGTCTTCAGATGATAGCCCTTGTCTCCAAGCAGCCAGCCAGTAAGTCTGTTTGAAGATGCGAAGAGCTGAGGGAGGGTGGATTGGCGCAGCACAAAAGAGTCATGCCAGCTGCCAGGGAATCTAGCTCACACATGCATAATCATCATTTTATGGTTGCAGACGGGCTGCACGTTGAGGGAGTGGAAGCTCTTGTGGTTCACAAACACTCCTGGGTGATGTGGGGTTACCGTGACGGCCACATGTGTGCAGTCGATGACGCCTTGCACCTGTGGGAAGTCAGCCAGAGCTGCAAAGCCGAGCACCCTCTCAGTAACACTGACCTCATTAGTGGCAAAGTTGTTATAATTGGTGACTTGTGAAACATGGCATCGGTCATCTGTGGGGGGCTGACTGTGAGATCCTGCAAATGTCTGCTGCAGATCCCTGGAAGGAGCCTGAGGCGAAGAAGTTGAGGGCAGTGGTGACTTTGACAGTCACTGGTAAGGAGTGTCCAGCGGGACTTTTTTTTTGAAGGAATGATGATATACTTCCAAGTCAGGATGGTGTGTAACTTGGAGGGGAAATTGGAGGTGATGGTGTTCCCATGTGCCTGCTGCCCTTGTCCTTCTAGGTGGTAGAGGTCGCAGGTTTGGAAGGTGCTGCCGAAGAAGCCTTGATGAGTTACTGCAGTGCATCTTGTAGACGGTACACACTGCAGCCATGGTGCGCCGGTGGTGGAGGGAGTGAATGTTTAAGGTGATAGATGAGGTGCCAATCAAGCGGGCTGCTTTGTCTTGGATTGTGTCGAGCTTCTTGAGTGCTTTTAGAGCTGCACTCATCAAGGTAAGTGGAGAGTATTCCATCACACTCCTGGCTTGTGCTTTGTAGGTGGTGGAAAAGCTTTGGGGAGTCAGGAGGTGAGACACTCACCATAGAATACCCAGCCTACTCTTGTTACCACAGTATTTATGTGGCTGGTCCAGTTAAGTTTCTGGTCAAGGGCGACCAGATATTGTTAGTGGCGGATTCGACGATAGTAATGCCGTTGAATGTCATGGAGCAGTGGATAGACGCTCGCTTGTTGGAGATAGTCATTGCCTGGCACTTGTGTGGAGCGAATGTTACCTGCCAGTTATCAGCCCAAGCCTGAATGTCATCCAGGTCTTGCTGCATCCGGGCATAGACTGCTTCATTATCTGAGGAGTTATGAATGACACTGAAAACTGTGCAGTCATCAGCAAACATCCCCACTTCTGACCTTATGATGGAGGGAAGGTCATTGATGAAGCAGCTGAAGATGGTTGGGCCTAGGACATGGCCCTGAGGAACTCCTGCAGCGATGTCCTGGAGCTGAGATGATTGACCTCCAACCACCACAACCATCTTCCTTTGTGCTAGGTATGACTCCAGCCAGTGGAGAGTTTTCCCCCCAGATTCCCATTGACTTCAGTTTTACTAGGGTTCCTTGATGCTACACTCGGTCAAATGTTGCCTTGATGTCAAGGGCAGTCACTCTCTCCTCACCTCTGGAATTCAGCTCTTTTGTGTATGTTTGGACCAAGGCTGTAATGAGGTCGGGAGCCAAGTGGTCCTGGTGCAACCCAAACTGGGCATCAGTGAGCAGGTTATTGGTGAGTAAGTGCTGCTTGATAGCACTGTCAACGACACCTCTGGGCAGTAGGTCTTGTTCCAGCAAGCTACAAATATCTGCAACAACCTGGCGCGATAGCCTGAGCCTTCTGAAGCACTGCTGCTCAGTCATGTTGAGGAAGCTCATCCTCTGCCTGTATACCCTGTGTTGGGGGTATCTCCTCTGGTGCGCTGCAACCCTGTGGTGCCCTCTCTCTCCTGTGGAGCATCAGATCATTGAGAAGGCTGCTGTTGTGGTTGCTGCTGCTGCTGGTGTTGGTGGTGGGGCTCATCTTGGCCCGATTCTGAGGACCAAGGTGAGACAGTATAAGCGTCATCCATGCTGATGTAGTAGATGGCAGGTAAGGTGGAGATCAGAGGGGCAATTCCTCAATGTTGTGATAGTGAGTAGCAATGTGGTGAGAGTGGCTTCCGAGGTTTCAGAAATGACCTGCAAACTGCAGACACCTAAATCTGTGGACAAAATGGAGTCAACAAGAGTCTTTCCATGAGGCAAATAATGAGGTGTAATGTTGGAGTATTTATATGCTTTTCCCAGCTCTCAATGATTGCACTCAGCAATGGTCACTGACCTTCTGCCTTCCATTCACAGGCGAGCTACATGAGCTGCGTGAATCCCGTACTCCTGAAGTTAAAGTCAAAAGCTGGTTTTAAAAACCCTCTTCAGGGTCTGTCACCAAGCAGTTAATGACTTGAATGAGGTCTGCCGATCGGGTCCGTGTCGCGCCTTCAAAGCCGCCCGAGTTAAATGCCCGAGGCGGCGGGATGACGGCTGGTTCCCGACGTGCTCGCCACTTCCTGGATTTTTACTGCCAACCCGCCCCCACAAACCTGCAGGCTCAGCAATGGGAAAATTCCAACATGTCTCCAGCACAAGAGATAAGTTTCTGTATTATTCTTAAATTGTTGGGAGTGTGCCCGTGACTTCACGATATGCAATCCCGGCAGGCAGAAGAGGCTCCATGCTAGAAACACATGTTCATAATATTAAACCTTTAGGGGAGAAATTCAGTATCGTCCCATTTGGGCCGCGATTATCGGCCGGGCGCAAAGTTTAACGCCTGGCGCTAATTATCGCCTCCGACTGCAAACTTAGCTTTTATCGCCCCTGGAGGTGATTGGAGCGCTAAATCAGGCACTGCACACCTGTCTTAAGGCGCAAAGGCCGAGGAGCGAGGCGCTAACTCAGGGCGCTGGTGAAGCTCATGTGATGTCAGTCAGCAATGGAACACAGACCCTCTGGCGCCAGCCAGTTCTTAAAGGGGAGGGTCGATCTTGCTCTCCATCCACATCCTGCTCATTGCAGCCTTGAATCTAAGCCTGGAGAGACCTGTACATCAAATCTGTTGGAAAGAACAATGGAGAGGCCCAGGGAAAGAGCTCAGAGTGCAGCCCCCATATTCTGTTCTAAATCGATGCAAGGAAGATCAAAAGACAAAAAACCTGCAAAGTGCTGCTCAGTACCCAAAACTCAACACAGCTTTGAATATTTCCTGCAGTCTCTCTCTCTCACTCAGAATGCGTGGTGAAACAATTTCGCCGACAAAAAATGACAGGAAGCGGTTGCCTTTAAATAGCGCTCCCTCAGTCCCTTCCTGACTGCAAAACATTCCCCTCAACCTGTCGTTGCTAGCGGCAGGCGGTAAGACAGGGGGCGCAACTCAATATCCGGTCCGGGGCGCTACCGGGGCATTGCATACTCGACTGACGTCACGATCTGTGAGCGCAGGAGTTCGTGGCGGTAGTGTTTAGTGCCGCCACAAAATGTCTAGTCAATTTCGTGAGCGGCGCAAACATTGCCGCGCATGGGCGCTAGTTGCCTTGCGCCCCATTATCGCCCTCTTAACGCGCTAACGGGAGACGCAAACCAACTGAATTTTCCCCCATAGTGTTCCTAGTGGGCTGTTCGAAATGTGTGCCCAATCTATTCCATTCTTGGTGCGGGGGCGGGGGGGGAGCGGGGGGGGGGGTGGGGGGTGGTGGGGGAGCGGGGCAGAGGGGAAGTGCTGAAGAAATCCCATACTGAGCATCAACTGACTCAAATGTCCAGAGTTGTTAAAAAAGCAGTTGTGCTGAAAAAACAGTCACAATACAAGATTGCAAATTTTAGTTGTGAAGTGTATTATTGGAAATTATAGCTACAAAAATTGATTTTGTTGCATCTTTGAGTAAAAGCTAAAATGCAAAAATGGCTGAATTCTTACCAGCAGGATCTTCCTTCTGCTTCATCTTTCTCTCACAAGCAAGAATGAAGATAACTAAAACTAGCACCTCGGCAACAATACAAAGAAAAGGTATGATAGCAGCGACGAGGCTGTTAACCTTCAGGTGGATCCGCAGTCCACTGAACCCCACTTCGTAGACAGCATCACAGTGGTAGTAAGTAGTGTTATCCATTATCAGGCTTTTTATTAAAAGTGATGATTTGCTGCCATTACTACGGATGTAAAATTGGTCTTCTGTTTCATTACTCAGGGTCTAGATGGTTAGAAAGAGAAAGAAAAGTAAACCTTTTTAGCACTTTCACAATGGGTAGGCATTTAAGGGAAGATGTTCTTCCTTGGCACTCTTGGAACACACTGCCATAAACACCAGTACAATCATTTCCTGGTAGAAACATAGAAACATCGAAAAATAGGAGCAGGAGTAGGCCATTCGGCCCTTCAAGCCTGCTCCGCCATTCATTATGATCATGGCTGATCCTTAATCTCAATACCATATTCCCACACTCTCCCCATACCCCTTGATGCCTTTTGTGTCTGGAAATCTATCTAGCTCCTTCTTAAATATATTCAGTGATTTGGCCTCCACAGCCTTCTGTGGTAGAGAATTCCACAGGTTCACCACCCTCTGAGTGAAGAAATTTTTCCTCATCTCAGTTCTAAATGTCCTACCCATATCCTGAGACTGTGACCCCTCGTTCTAGGCCCCCCAGCCAGGGGAAACATCCTCCCTGCATCCAGTCTGTCTGGCCCTGTCAGAAATTTATACATTTCAATGAGATCCCCTCTCATTCTTCTAAACTCCAGTGAATACAGGCCTAGTCGACTCAATCTCTCCTCATACGACAGTCCTGCCATCCCAGGAATCAGTCTGGTGAACCTTCACTGCACTCCTTCTATGGCAACTAGATGCAGGAAGGATGTTCCCGATGGCGGGGGAGTCCAGAACCAGGGGTCACAGTCTAAAGATAAGGGGTAGGCCATTTAGGACAGAGATGAGGAGGAATTTCTTCACCCAGAGAGTGGTGAACCTGTATAATTCTCTACCACAGAAGGCAGTTGAGGCCAATTCATTAAATATATTCAAGAAGGAGTTAGATGTATTTTTTAAGGCTAAAGGGATCAAGGGATATGGGGAGAAGGCAGGGACAGGGTACTGAGTTTGGATGATCAGCCATGATCTCATTGAATGGCGGAGCAGGCTCGAGGGGCCGAATGGCCTACTCCTGCTCCTATCTTCTATGTTTCTATGTATCCTTTCTTAGGTAAGGAGACCAAAACTGCACACAGTACTCTAGGTGTGGTCTCACCAAGGCCCTGTATAACTGTGGTAAGACATCCTTGCTCCTGTACTCAAATCCTCTTGCAATGAAGGCCAACATACCATTTGCCTTCCTAACTGCTTGCTGCACCTACATGTTTGCCTTCAGTGACTGGTGTAAAAGAACACCCAGGTCCCTCTGTGCATCAACATTTCCCAATCTATCACCATTTAAATAATACTCTGCCTTTCTGTTTTTCCTGCCGAAGTGGATAACTTCACATTTGGATGTGGGGAGGATGTTCCCGATGATGGGTGAAACTAGAACTAGGGGGCATAGTCTTAGAATAAGGGGCTGCTCTTTCAAAACTGAGAGGAGGAGGAACTACTTCACTCAGAGGGTGGTAGGTCCATGGAATATGCTGCCCCAAAAAGCTGTAGAAGCTACATCATTACATAAATTTAAAACAGAAATAGACAGTTTCCTCGAAGTAAAGGGAATTAAGGGTTACGGGGAGCGGGCAGGAATTTGGACATGAGTCTAGGTTCGGATCGGTCATGGCCCTGTGGGTAGCGGAGCGGGCCCAGGGGCCGTGTAGCCTGATCCTGCTCCTATTTCGTGTGTCTAATTCTGTTAGATTCAGGAGATGGTTCTGTGATAGTAGATTGCCGGTTAGGATCAGATCAGCCATGATCTTATTGAATGGCGGAGCAGGCTCGAGGGGCCGATTGGCCTACTCCTGCTCCTATTTCTTATGTTCTTATGTTCTTATGTTTATCCACGTTATACTGCATCTGCCATGTATTTGCCCACTCACTAAACTTGTCTAAATTGCCTTGTAGCCTCTTTGCATTCTCCTCACAACTAACAATCCCACCTAATTTCGTGTCATCAGCAAACTTGGAAATATTACATTTGGTTCCCTCATCCAAATCATTGATATATATTGTGAATAGCTGGGGCCCAAGCACTGATCCCTGCGGTACCCCACCAGTCACTGCCTGCCACCCCGAAAAAGACCCATTTATTCCTACTATCTGTTTCCTGTCTGTTAACCAATTTTCAATCCATGCCAGTATATTACCCCCAATCCCATGTGCTTTAATTTTGCACACTAACCTCTTATGTGGGACTTTATCAAAGGCCTTCTGAAAATCCAAATGCACCACATCCACTGGTTCTCCCTTATCTATTCTACCAGTTACATCCTCAAAAAACTCCAGTAGGTTTGTCAAACACGATTTCCCTTTCATAAATCCATGTTGACTTTGGTCACAGCGAGTCAATTGTTACAACAAATTAACTACTCACAGCACTACGACTGACCTTTTACCACTCTACACTGAGGGAGGGGGGAGGGGAATAAACTTGTGAAACTGGTGTGAAATATTTTGCCAGTAATTTCTCCTGATCTCCCACCACAACTTCCATGGATGATTGGTGGAATCCCCCAGAGAAATGGCCATTTACACTGGTTCACTGCAGTTTCTGCCAGTCTTCCACTGAAGTTATGGTGGGAGGTCGAGGAGCCCCCACAAAATTTCTACACCTTTATGTTTGACCTCTCTGTGTGCTCTCTGTTAAATGAGTGTGAAAAAGTCTTGGGCTTTATTTCAAACAAACTCTTTGTACCAAAGGTGCCACTTTCTCACTCACTGTTCTCCTCTACCCTTTGTGACCATTCCCGCAGTCCCCACATCCTCCAAACATTTTCCCAGCTGCAGCTGCGAGGCTCATTTGGTCCGTAATGTCTAGATTCACACTTCAGTAATTTTATTTCCCTCAGTCTTCTGCCTTCCTCTCTTGAAGACACTGCCTCACACTGAGGTATGATTCCATAGTTGCCAGCAGATCTTCATGTACGATTTTAGACAGCAACACAGCCAATCTTGGAAGGGGAGGGTGAACAGCCAGTTGTCATGGTGCATATAGGTACCAACGATATAGGTAAAAAGCGGGATGAGGTCCTAAAAGCTGAATATAGGGAGTTAGGAGGTAAATTAAAAAATAGGACCTCAAAGGTAGTAATCTCAGGATTGCTACCAGTGCCACGTGCTAGTCAGAGTAGAAATAGAAGGATATTTCAGATGAATACGTGGCTAGAGGAATGGTGCAAGGGGGAGGGATTCAAATTTCTGGGACATTGAAACCGGTTCTGGGGGAGGTGGGACCAGTTCAAACCGGACGGTTTGCACCTGGGCAGGGCTGGGACCGATGTCCTAGGGGGAGTGTTTGCTAGTGCTCTGGGGGAGGGTTTAAACTAAAATGGCAGGGGGTTGGGAACCTGAGCAGGGGGACAGAGGAAAGGGAAACAAGGATAAAAGCAAAAGATAGGACGGAGAAAAACAAAAGTGGCAGTCAGAGAAATCACGGTTTAAATCAAACATGGCTACAGTGAATAATAATTCTAATAAGTCTAAGGGCTAGAAATTCAGTAAGGCCCCGCCAGCTTTGCGGCCAGTTACCGCCCAAAGAGGGCTTCTGCGCCAATAGAGGAGTTTGCGCTGATATTCAGCGCAGCGGTAATGGCGGCGGTAGCCGTTAGCGCTGCGCCGGCACCGATGACGTCATTGGTGTGCGCAGTGCCCCGGTTCCGCCCCGATACCGGCCCGACCCCCATATTTAGTTGCGGCCGCCTCTTCCGCAGCGGCCGCAAACAACGTTCTGCAACCGTGGCCGTCCTGCAGCCTTAGTGGCGCTGGTTAAGGCGGAGGTGCGGCCAGCCGCTTTTTCGGCGGCCGCCTGCCCGCGCCTCCTTCCCCGGCCTCCTCCACCCCCCCCCCCCCGCGGCATTGCCGGCTGCTTTCCGCGAGCCCGGCACGTCTCCGTGGTGCCGGGCTGATTTGCCGGCACTATCAAGCGGCGATCTCCCCGTTGCAGGCACCTCCC
Organism: Somniosus microcephalus; assembly: GCF_052327205.1. NCBI lineage: Eukaryota > Metazoa > Chordata > Chondrichthyes > Squaliformes > Somniosidae > Somniosus > Somniosus microcephalus. The sequence goes on along the minus strand of NC_140988.1, from coordinate 278,996,200 downwards.
CCTTAAGAGAAGGAGGAGGCCTGCAGTACCGCAGCCTGCCGCTCCGCAGCGGGTGGCGTAGCGGCACCTACAGCGCTGAAATTCAGTTTCAGCGCCCCAAGCGGGGGCGGGCACACCCTGTAATAGCGCCCGGTTCCGACTTGGGGCGCAGAAACTGAATTTCTGATGGTCGCAACTGGCTCCGCGCGCAGCGCTAACTTCTGGGCGCAAGCGAGCTGGCGGGGCCTTACTGAATTTCTAGGCCTAAGAGTGTTAAAAAAACAAGCCTGAAGGCTTTGGCCTAGAAATTGAGTTTGCACTGCGCCAGGGCTTTAGCGCCGGAAGTTAGCGCCGGCGCTAAAGCCCTTTGCGCGCGCCAAAAATTCAGTAGCGCCGCGCCCAAACGGCTGCCGGCGCTACTGAAGGGTTTTAGCACCTGAAAACTGGCGCAACGCGCCGCATTGCGGCGCTATTCCGGCGCTGCGGCGCCCGCTGCGGTGCGGCAGGCTCGGGAAGTGCAGGCCTCCTCCTTCCGTTAAGGAGGAGCTGCCTGCACCCGGCCGCGGCCCGCGCAAATCTCATCAAAAATGAGCCCGGCACCTCGGACAAGTGCCGGGCTTGCATCTGTTCCGGGGGGGCGGGAGGAGAAGTCTGGGGAGGGAGCTGCGGGCAGGCGGCCGGCGGGAAAGCGGCCGGCCGCCGCGCCTCCTTAAAGCGCCGGCGCAGACTCCGGCAACACTCGTTTGCCGGAGTCTTAGTTGCGGCTGACACTGGCGAGGCGGCCGCAACTGAATTTCGGCTTGGGGCCGGGTTACCACGGCAACCGGGACGCTGCGCACACCGATGACGTCATCGGTGCCGGCGCAGCGCTACCGGTCTACCGCCGCGGAAGGGCGCCAGGCAATTTAGGAACCGGCGCCAATTGCAGCGCTAGGCCCTCTAGCGCCGCAAAATCGGTGCTAAGGGCACTGAATTTCTAGGCCTTTGTGTCTTAATGCGAGGAACATTCGTAATAAGGTGGATGAATTAGCTGCGCAAATAGAGGTAAGCGAATATGATTTGATTGGGATTAGGGAAACATGGCTCCAGGGTGGCCAAGGTTGGGAACTCAACATCCAGGGGTATTCAATATTCAGGAAAGATAGGCTAAAAGGAAAGGGAGGTGGGGTAGCATTGCTGGTTAAAGAAGGAATTAACACAATTGTAAGGAAGGATATTAACTCTGATGACGTGGAATCTGTATGGGTAGAACTGAAAAATACCAAGGGGCAGAAACGTTAGTGGGAGTGGTATATAGACCTCCAAACAGTAATGCAGAGGTTGGGGATGGCATTAAAAGGGAAATTAGAGAAGCATGCAATAAGGGCATAGTAGTCATCATGGGTGACTTTAATCGACATATAGATTGGGCTAACCAAATTAGTAACAATACTGTGGAGGAGGAATTCCTGTAGTGTATACGGTATGGTTTCCGGGACCAATATGTCGAGGAACCAACTAGAGATCAGGCCATCTTAGACTGGGTATTATGTAACGAGAAAGGATTAATCAGCAATCTTGTTGTACGAGGCCCCTTGGGTCAGAGCGATCATAATATAATCAAATTCTTCATTAAGATGGAGAATGAAGTAGTCGACTCAGAGACTAGGGTTCTAAATTTAAATAAAGGAAACTACGATGGTCTGAGGCGCGAGTTGGCTAGGATTGATTGGGGAATGTCACTCAAAGGGTTGACGGTGGATAGGCAATGGCAAACATTCAAAGACCGCATGGATGAACTACAGAATTTGTTCATCCCATTTTGGCATAAAAATAAAACAAAAAAGGTGACTCAACCGTGGCTAACAAGGGAAATTAGGGATAGCATAAGATCCAAGGAGAGGATATATAAATTGGCCAGAAAAAGCAGTAAACCTGAGGATTGGGAGCAGTTTAGGATTCAACAAAGGAGGACAAAGGGATTAATTAAGAAAGGGAAAATAGAATATGAGAGTAAGCTTGCAGGGAACATAAAAACTGACTGTAAAAGCTTTTATAGATATGTGAAGAGAAAAAGATTTGTGAAGTCAAGCGTAGGTCCCTTGCAGTCAGAATCAGGGGAATTTATAATGGGGAACAAAGAAATGGATGACCAATTAAGTACATATTTTGGTTCTGTCTTCACAAAGAAGGACACAAGTAACCTCCCAGAGATGTCGGGGAACATAGGGTCTGATGAAAGGGAGGAACTGAAAGAAATCAGTATTTGTAGGGAAATGGTGTTAGGGAAATTGATGGGATTGAAGGCCGATAAATCCCCAGGGCCTGATAATCTACATCCTATGGTACTTAAGGACGTGGCCCTAGAAATAGTAGATGCATTGCTGATCATCTTCCAACATTCGATGGAATCTGGAACAGTACCCATGGATTGGAGGGTAGCTAATGTTACCCCACTATTCAAAAAAGGTGGTAGAGAGAAAACGGGGAATTACAGACCGGTAAGCCTGACATCGGTAGTGGGGAAAATGCTAGAGTCCATTATAAAAGATGTAATAGCAGAGCACTTGGAAAACAGTGACAGGATCGGACAAAGTCAACATGGATTTACAAAAGGTAAATCGTGCTTGACTAATCTACTGCAAGTTTTTGAGGATGTAACTGGTAAAGTAGATAAGGGAGAACCAGTGGATGTGGTGTATTTGGACTTTCAGAAGGCTTTCGATAAGGTCCCGCATCAGAGATTAGCGTGTAAAGTTAAGGCACATGGGGTTGGGGGCAAGGTACTGACTTGGATAGAGAACTGGTTGGCAGACAGAAAACAAAGAGTTGGAATCAACGGGTCTTTTTCCGAGTGGCAGGCAGTGACTAGTGGGGTACCGCAGGGATCGGTCCTTGGACCCCAGTTATTCACAATATATATTAATGATCTAGACAAGGGAACTAGATGTAATATCTCCAAATTTGCAGACGACACAAAGCTGGGTGGGCGTGTGTGCTGTGAGGAGGATGCCGAGAAACTCCAGGATGATTTGGACAGGTTGGGTGATTGGGCAAAAGCATGGCAGATGTAATATAACATGGATAAATGTGAGGTTATCCACTTTGGTGGCAAAAACAGGAAGGCAGGTTATTATCTGAATGACAATAGATTGGGAGAAGGGGAAGTGAAACGAGACCTGGGTGTCCTTGTGCACCAGGCGCTGAAGGTAAGCATGCAGGCGCAGCAGGCGGTTAAGAAGGCAAATGGCATGTTGACCTTCGTAGCGAGAGGGTTTGAGTACAGGAACAAGGATGTCTTGCTGCAGTTATACAGGGCCTTGGTGAGACCACATCTTGAGTATTGTGTGCAGTTTTGGTCGCCTTATCTGAGGAAGGATGTTCTTGCCATGGAGGGAGTTCAGCGAAGATTCAGCAGGCTGATACCTGGGATGGCAGGAATGACGTATGAGGAGAGATTGGGTCGATTGGGCTGTTACTCGCTGGAGTTTAGAAGAATGAGAGGGGATCTCATTGAAACTTATAAAATTCTGACAGGACTGGACAGACTAGATGCAGGAAGGATGTTCCTGATGGCCGGGGAGTCCAGAACCAGGAGTCACAGTCTAAGGATAAGGGGTAGGCCATTTAGGACAGAAATGAGGAGGAATTTCTTCACCCAGAGAGTGGTGCACCTGTGGAATTCTCTACCACAGAAGGCAGTAGAGGCCAATACATTAAATATATTCAAGAAGGAGTTGGATATATTTCTTAAGGCTAAAGGGATCAAGGGGTATGGGGAGAAAGCAGGGACCAGGTACTGAATTTGGATGATCAGCCATGATCGCATTGAATGGCGGTGCAGGCTTGAGGGGCCGAATGGCCTACTCCTGCTCCTATCTTCTATGTTTCTATGTAAGCCCAATCCTGCCCTCACCTAATCTCGACACAGGTACACTTTGTAGCAAGGTTACTGGATGGCAGGCAGAAGCAGCACTCCACCTCTTCACAAAAGAGGACTATTCCTAGAATTTTTCATTCAAAACAGCACTACTTCCTAGTGAAAAAATACTTCACCGAAACAGAAATTAAAATTGAATTTTTTTTTGGTCTGAATGGACTACAGTCAAGACTGCTGCTAATAACAAGAACAAAAATGATGAGGGTGCAGTTCAGAATAAGATAACCTGTAACACAATTTTTATTTTTGTTTGGTAAAGCTATCAAGGGATATTAAACAAAGGCTGGGCTCAGCATGCTCCTTTGTTTCAGGGCCTATAAAAACAGGCTTTGAAGTGCGATTTTGCACTGAGTGCAGTTTAAACAGAGTGCTGCGAGTTGGGTGAGTCAGGGAGTTAGGTGCAGAGTGGAAGAAGGAGCTCCCTTGCTTCGCTTTGTTTTTCCTATCTTTTCACCCTGTAGGAATTGGTTCTTACTTTACACCAAGGAAAGAGTCCGAGAGTGGGAGTAGTCAAACAACAACAACTGCGAAACCGCTAATGTGACGTCACAACCAGGGAAGGAGCTGATTGGTAAGTAGGACCTGGTATTTCTACAGTCCGGTCATTAAAGTAAAAGTAACATCTCTAGTTTAGAGTAAGTAGGGACACTTTTGGTGTTTAAAGGGAAGTAAGGTCCCTAGTGTATTTAATATTCGTTAATTTAAAGGAAGTATGTGGGAAGTCAGGGACACTTTTGGTGTCCAGGGCGAACATATATGCAGGAAGTGTCTCCAGCTGCAGCTACTCGAAATCCGCATTTTGGAGCTGGAGCTGCGGCTGGAGTCACTGTGGAGCATCCGCGAAGCTGAGATCTTCGTGGATAGCACGTTTAATGAGGTGGGCACACTGCAGGTAAAGAGTGACCGCCAGACAGAGTAAAAGAACTAGGAAGGTAGTGCAGGAGTCCCCTGGGTCCATCTCCTTCGCTAACAGATTTTCCGTTTTGGATACTGATGGGGGAGATGGTTTCTCAGGGGAATGCAGCAAGATCTAAGTCCATGGCACTACGAGTGGCTCAGCTGCACAGGAGTGGAGGAAAAAAAGTGGGAGAGCAATAGTGATAGGGGATTCTATCGTAAGGGGAACAGATAGACATTTCTGTGGCTGCAGACGTGACTCCAGGATGGTATGTTGCCTCCCTGGTGCCAGGGTAAAGGATGTCACTGAACGGCTGCAGGGCATTCTGAAGGGGGAGGGTGAACTGTCAGAGGTTGTGGTTCACACACCAACGACATGGGTAGAAAGAGGGATGAGGTCCTGCAACAAGAATTTAGGGAGCTAGGTAGCAGATTAAAAAGCAGGACCTCAAAGATTGTAATCACTGGATTACTCCCGATGCCATGTGCTAGTGAGTATTGGAATAGGAAGATAGAGCAGATGAATGCGTGGCTAAAGAGTTGGTGCAGGAGGGAGGGCTTTATTTTCCTGGATCACTGGGTCTGCTTCTGGGGAAGATGGGACCTGTACAAGTCGGACGGGTTGCACCTGAACCGGAACTGTACCAACATCCTTGCGGGGAGGTTTGCTAGTACTGTTAGGGGGGGTTTAAATTAACTTGGCAGGGTGTGGGATACAGAGTGGAACTATAGTAGGGGGTGATGCACAGCCAAATATAGAGGAAAAAACAAGTCAGCCTGGAAGGCAGAGCAAATATGTAATGGCACAAGGGAGTATGGCAAGGCTGGATGGCATTTATTTTAATGCAAGGAGTCTTGTGAGTAAGGCAGATGAATTGAAGGTGTTGATGAGCACATGGGAGTATGATATTGCTGCTATCACAGAGACATGGTTGAGGGAGGGGCAGGACTGGCAGCTCAATATTCCGTGGTATAGAATCTTCAGGCGAGTCAGAGGGGAGTGTAAAAGAGGAGGGGATGTCGCAATATTAATCAAGGAGTCAATTACTGCTGTAAGGAAGGACAATATCTTAGCAGGTTCCTCTAATGAAGCCATATGGGTAGAACTTATAAACAAAAAGGGGGCAAGCACTTTGCTGGGAGTGTACTATAGGCCCCCAAACAGTCAGGGGGAGTTGAGGAACAGATATGTAGGCAAATCTCAGAGAATTGTAGAAATAATAGGGTAATAATAGTAGGGGATTTCAACTTCCCCTGGGATAGTCAGAGTGTGAAAGGCTTAGAGGGTGCAGAATTCTTAAATTGCATCCAGGAGAGCTTTTTGAGCCAGCATGTAGAAAGTCATACAAGAGAGGGGGCGGTACTGGACCTAATTCTAGGGAATGTAGCCGGGCAAGTGGTAGAAGTGTCAGTAGGAGAGCATTTTGGTGACAGTGACCATAATTCTGTGAGACTAAAGGTAGTCATGGAAAAGGACAAAGATGGACCGGAAATAAAGGTTCTAAATTGGGGGAAGGTCGATTTTAATATGATAAGGCAGGATCTGGCCAAAGTGGACTGGGATCAGCTACCTGTAGAAAAATCTACATCAGAGCAGTGGGAGTCTTTCAGAAAGGAAATAGAGAGAGTACAACGCCAACATGTTCCCGTAAAAGTCAAGGGTGGGACCAACAAGCCCAGGGAACCCTGGATGTCAAGGGATATACAAGAATGGATTAGGAAAAAAAGGGAGGCTTTTGGCAGATACAAAGGACTAAAAACAGTGGAAACCCTAGAGGAGTATAGAAAGTGCAGGGGGGTACTTAAAAAAGAAATTAGGAGAGTGAAGAGGGGGCATGAAAAAACATTGGCGGGCAAAATAAAGGAAAATCCCAAGGTGTTTTATAAGTATGTTAAGGACAAGAGGATAACCAGGGAAAGAGTAGGGCCCATTAGGGATCAAAGTGGCAATCTGTGTGTAGAGCCGGAAGATGTAGGAGAGGTTTTAAATGAACATTTTGCATCTGTGTTCACTATGGAGAAGGACGATGTAGGCATAGAAATCAGGCAGGGGGATTTTGACATACTTGAACAAATTAGTATTGAGAGGGAGGAGGTACTAACGGTTGTACCCAGCTTAAAAGTGGATAAATCCCCAGGCCCAGACGAAATGTGAGGCAAGGGTGGAGATTGCAGGGGCTCTGACACAAATTTTCAGAACCTCTCTGGCCACAGGGGAGGTGCCAGAGAGCTGGAGAACAGCTAACGTAGTACCATTATTCAAGAAGGGTAGTAGGGATAAACCAGGGAATTACAGGCCAGTGAGCCTATCATTATTGGAAAAAATTCTGAGGGACAGAATTAGTCTCCACATGGAGAGGCAAGGAGTAATCAAGGATAGTCAGCATGGCTTTGTCAGGGGGAGATCATGTCTAACCAGTATGTTTGAATTTTTCGAGGGGGTGACTAGGTGTGTGGATGAGGATAGTGCAGTTGATGTAGTCTACATGGACTTCAGTAAGGCTTTTGACAAAGTCCCACATAGGAGACTGGTCAAGAAGGTAAGAGCCCATGGGATCCAGGGTAATTTGGCACATTGGGTCCAAAATTGGCTTACTGGCAGGAGGCAGAGGGTGATGGTCGAAGGTTGTTTTTGTGACTGGAAGCCTGTGTCCAGTGGTGTACTGCAGGGATCGGTGCTGGGTCCTTTGCTGTTTGTAGTGTACATTAATGATTTAGATATGAATGTTGGAGGTATGATCAGTAAGTTCGCAGGCGACACGAAAATTGGTGGAGTGGTAAATAGCGAGGAGGGAAGCCTCAGGCTACAGGATGATATAGATGGATTGGTTAGATGGGCAGAACAGTGGCAAATGGAATTTAACCCTGAAAAGTGTGAGGTGATGCATTTTGGGAGGACTAACAAGGCAAGGGAATACACAATGAATGGCAGGACCCTAGGAAGGACAGAGGATCAGAGGGATCTTGGTGTGCATGTACATAGATCCCTGAAGACAGCAGGACAGGTAGATAAGGTGGTTAAAAAGGCATATGGGATACTTGCCTTCATTAGCCGAGGCATAGAATATAAGAGCAGGAAGGTTATGATGGAGCTGTACAAAACGCTAGTTAGGCCACAGCTGGAATATTGTGTGCAGTTCTGGTTGCCACACTATAGGAAGGATGTGATTGCATTGGAGAGGGTGCAGAGGAGATTCACCAGGATGTTACCTGGGCTGGAGCACTTCAGCTATGAAGAGAGACTGGACAGGCTGGGGTTGTTTTCCTTAGAGCAGAGAAGGCTGAGGGGGGACCTGATTGAGGTGTACAAAATTATGAGAGGCATAGATAGGGTAGATAGAGGAGAACTTTTCCCCTTGGTGGGGGGGGGGTCAATAACCAGGGGGTATAGTTTCAAGGTAAGGGGCAGGAGGTTTAGAAGGGGTTTGAGGAAAAACTTTTTCACCCAGAGGGTGGTTGGAATCTGGAACTCACTGCCTGAAAGGGTGGTAGAGGCAGGAACCTTCACAACATTCAAGAAGCATTTAGATGAGCACTTGAAACACCATAGCATACAAGGCTATGGACCAAGTGCTGGAAAATGGGATTAGGATTGAGAGGGCTTGATGGCCGGTGCGGACACGATGGGCCAAAGGGCCTCTTTCTGTGCTGTATAACTCTATGACTATGACTCTAAAGGCGGGCAAATGGAGTTGATGTATTGATCAGCCATGATCTAATTGAATGTTGGAGCTGGGTCGAGGGGCTGAATGGCCTACTCCTGTTCCTTTGTAACAGATTCAGGAATCAAATCCTTTCACTTTATGGCAACTCCTAACTGCTGATTTTAAAATATTTATCTATTTACATTGTTAATGAGAAAGAGATAAAAATTAGATTTGTATGGAAATAAATGATTAAAATATAGCATTTTATCAGTAACCCAGGCAGCTGTATGATGATGCCGATTAAGGAAACAGCCCCATTTCCCACAAATGAGAGAGACTACTGAATACCAAAACCGGTTCAATGGTTCCACTCCTACAATTCTACATTTTAAAAAGCCCCAAAAACATTGTTATCCAACATGATATAATAGTTATTCAATAGAAATAAGTTACTCAAAAATCTTATTTTGTACATCAGAAATTCAATAACATTAAACATATGGTTCAAAGTGAAATTAGCTACATTTTTTCCGATATATTATGGACATTTCACAAATTCATAATGGAATCTAACAAGATACTGCCCACATTAAGTAGTCTTACTCGATTATTTTACACACCAAGAGTTTTCTTCATAGTTTAAATGCAGTCTGCCAACCCGTGTATCAGATCAGCTGGTCTCTTTATATTAAGAATCAGTTAAGTTATTCCTTACCACCTTGCTGCCCTTGACCTCCTTTGACCAAATCCAGTAGAGGGGAATATATTGGCCACTGTTGCAGGTCAAATTAACATGATCACCATCTGAACGTGTTTCTTTTTCATTTTTGGTCCAAATAGGAGGAACTGAGGATAAACAGACAAACCAGTCGGCAGATTACTGTAGGTCCTGGAATCTAGCAATGCACACAGTTACTTGTTCTTGTAGATGTTTCACCTATCTGTCCACTGAGTAAATGTAGATTTCTGTAACTGAACCTTTGCCTTGAGCTCTTACCTTAGTGGCCAATGCGGTAGTGCCTTAGGTAAGCTGGCTAGAAAATTACCCAATAAGTACAGCTTTCTTTTTTTTAAATCTTGTGCATCCTGTGGATCGGTGGTTTGAGAAACTAATCCTGGCAGAAAGCTTTATATCCAGATTAGCTTTGGCACCTATATGAGAATACTGGCTATTTCGCACCAAGTGCTGGCAGTGTCGTCTTTGACTTCTGTGTATTTACTGCTCCACATGTGAGCTAAAACAGGAGTGAGTGCAGAGTAGGCAAACCATTAAGCATATTCAGATGGGATTGGATTGTTTAAGCTTGCTCTGTTTGTTAAAATAGATTAACCTGCATCGGAGGAAATAAATCGGAACTGAGTCTAGTCTTTACCTGTCAAGCTGGCTTAGGCTCTGCCATTTCAGTTCTCCTCAGAATGCCTGAAAATCTTTTCCTAATACACCAATTATTCTTTAATACTCATATTCTTATTGTTGTACCAGCAGATCTACTATTACACTCCTCACAGTAAATAGAAGGATACAGGTATATTGTTTTATAATGATGAGTGTTATAGCAAGTAATGCGCACTGAGGTAAATGTTTATAACTTGATTACTTTTTCCTAACAGGCATAAAAGGGACTGCCTTGAGGAATGCTATCTACTGCTAAGCTGGAGTTGCGTTTAACTTGGCCTATCCTTTTAAGGCTACATGTGGGGAAGTGTTCTGAAGAGGGACGTCTTAAAGTCAATTAGAGGGTAGTTGTTGTTGGTGACGGAGTTTGTAGGTTAGTGGTTGCTTATAAATTCCCAGCTTCTCAAAGTCAGAAGAAGCCAGCAGTAAGTAACTAGCTTGCTTTCTCTTTTTTAATATATTTTTTGAGATTGTTCAATTGTAGTTTGTTGCTGTTTAAGAATATTATTTTTGAGCCAGTCAGCTGCAGCGTGACACACACTTTGCTTGTGTGACTGTAACATTATGGGACTTCTACCTATATGACCTGGAAGGGATTTTGGTTTAATTTATATTATGTTATTGATATAAAGTCAGATTGAGCTTACAATGGGTTAACCCCAGAGATATACAAGCCATTTAGAGTGTTGTTTAGGTTGGGGCCCAGGTAGAATACCAGATGGGCCAACCATCATAAACTGTTTTCGTTTGCAATTTGCACCAGCATTGAGAGAATGGGAAGTCATTGAGAAAATTTCAGAGCAGCTTGAATCATAATGCTAGAGTGCTGCTAGCCTTGAACTGTGGGCAATATGAATATGTAGTCATCTGTCACCCAAGGGCAATATTTCATCACAATAGCCCCAAAATGTGACCAGTGTATGTTTGATGGATTACCACGTGAATATGCATTTGTAATGCAACATGTTACAAACAAGTTAAATGGTTAATTGCTACGCATTTCCAAAATAAATTTACTTTAGCTCAGAGTGTCCAACCTGCAGCATCAGGGCCACATGGAGTTCCTGAGCACTGGCAACTCAGTCCTGAAGCTCAGGCAACGCAGTTTTATTGCGCTTAGCCTTACCTGCTGATTTGTACTGCAAATTCTGTGGGTCCAAAGGTTTCAAAAGGCTTATTTTTAACACAGTTGCCTCATTGGTGTATTAATATTAAATGAGAACACTAAGATCTGTTAGTGTTTGCAACTTGTGATTAATGCAAATTAATCAGAACATGAATTTAAACTTTATACATGGCTCCTAAAGTGCCATGTTACACATCTATATGGCCCAGGAAGCCATAAGCTTGGACACCCCGCCTAGGCTATGAGAGTGAGTATTTGTAAATATTGGGAACCTTTCTGATACTGTAGATATTAAACTCACTTTGTACTTCAAACATGCCTTCCGATTTTGGGTTTGTGTCAAAGACACAAGAATAGTTCCCAGCATCACTGCCATTCTGAAAATCAAACCTGCAATCACAAACCATGATAATTACTAATGTTAAAGCCTCCCATCATTTATTTGATGTTATGCATAGGACATTTGCCCCATTTTTAACATCTTAATAGATAAGTACATGAGGGAGAAAGGTATAGAAGGATATGTTGATAGGATGAGATTAGTTAAATAGCTTGGGAGGAGGCTTATTTGGAGCATAAATACTGGCACAGGCTGAATGGCCTGTTTCTGAGCTATAAATTCTATGTAATTCTATGTTAATGGCCTGAATTTTCTCAAGGGATGCCGGGTTTCCCGCAGGCCTTGCCGACTTTAAGGCAGGGTCTGATTTGAATGTGAGGCCTCGGATTCCCGCCCGCAGCCAGGCAGATTGAGAGGCTGGCTGGCTTATGGCGGGTAGGCCTCAGATGCAAGGTGTGGAGGGGGGGGGTCGAGGATCATTGTGGGGGTTTGGGGTCAGCATGGTCGGGGGTCGGGAGTCAAGGATCGGGAAAATCGAGATCGGGAGGGGGTTGGAGGATTGGCAGGGTCGGGGATCAGTAAGAGTCGGGGTCGGCGAGGAGGAGGTCGGCAGGGGACCGTGGATCGGGAGGGGGTTGGAGGATCGGTAGGGGGTCGTGGATCGGGAGGGGTTTGGAGGATTGGTAGAGTGTCGGGGATTGTGGTGGGTGGTCGGGGGTTGGCATGGTCGGGATTGGGGGGTTGGTGGGGGGACATTGTCGGAGATCGGAAGGGGGGGTCGGCCGGGGATTGGAGTTCGGTGGGGGGAGTTAGGGATAGGCAAGGGCTAGGTTGGGGATCGGGGGGGGGGTCGTGGGGTCAGTGATCAGCAGAGGGGGAGAGACGATCAGGGCCAGCCACTGGAGTACTGTAGCCAGTTTCAACATCATCGATGGGGTGGGTTGGGGGGGGGAGGCCTCATGATGGGGATCGGAGGTCTGGGGAGGCAATCAGAGGCCTCATGGTGGGGTCTCCGGTCACGCGGGGTGTGTTAGTAAGGGTCCCTGGATCCAGGAGGTAGGTATAAAGCCACTTACCTCCTGGATGCAGCAGTCCCGCCTTGATTTAACTGTCGGGTTGCACGAATTGTGTGAAACCCGTCCACATGCAGTTAAATTCAAAATGGAGGTTAAAAAGGAGGCTGCCAGCCTCATTACAATATTTAAATTAAGGTACCGCCCCCTGGGAGCAGGTTGGTTGCCTGCCCCCGTGCCGTTAAAACCGGAAGTGGGCGGGTTGGAGGCGGCATCAGATCGGTAATCCAATTTTAACAACTGCCCCCACGCTCCAAACCCACCCGTTTTTTTTAGGGGAAATTTCCGGCCAGTATGTTTATAGATAATGGCACTACTTACCAAAGGATATCCAATACAGATGTGACGGTTATATGCATTCATATCTAAAAAGGTCTCACCAATGGCATAACTACATCTTTGTTTTTCTGCACCAATTGAATACAGTTTGTTTTTAAAACCTTGAATTCCCAAACTGTACATTAATTCTCCTTTGTTTCACTCCATTAAGCATGGAATCTGCAGCCTAAATATATAGATTGATGCTGAATCTTTTCAAAACTATTAATTCTAAAGAGCAAAACATACAAATGAGTCTGAAATTAGCAAAAGTGCAACTTGCACAACTGCCGTCAAACACAATCACTGTTGGCCCAATCATTTCAATACTAGGGAATTGCAATTTAAATAAAGAAAGCTATTTGAAACCACTTCTTAAACATTTAGTCAGACCATTTTTGAAGAGGATGCCAGTGTTAGCTATAAGAGAGAAAAAATAATAAATATGATGTGAAAACGATGCTTGCGATAGGTGCCTCCTTGTGGATCAACTAAGGAAAAATACTATAAGAAAATGGATTGCACCATGGGCAGGTGAAAGCATGGATGTAAAGAGGAAATATTTTACCACATTGTGAGAAGCTAAAGCAGTTTTCACACCCTGTGACATTTTTCAGGTTTTCAAGGTTCTGTCACCAAATTTAAATTTGATTGCTCTTATACAGTGCCTTTACACCTTTACAGTAGCTTATTCTGCTTACTATTCTATAGTTGTTTGAAGTTTAAACAACTTTTCTTAAATCACTTTCAAAATATTCAATTATCATTGTGGTCTTTTGTCCGATGTCAATGACTTGTGGAGTTTGAGGGTCCTCAGCATTTATAAAACAAGTTTGGAGGAGATACTACCTATAGTTTTATGAATTTTGCTGATGACACCATGCTGTGTGGCCATTCATTGAGTGTAAATTGAGTACAAATTGATAGCAAGGTCAATCCAGAATATTACTTTGAAGGAAATTGTGAGTGTAAGACAAGGGGACACAGCTTGAAACCAGTAAAAGATCAATTTTGGACTGATTGCAGGAAATTCTTCTTCATACCAAGAATGATCAAGTTGTGGAATGTGCTCCTGGATAGAGATGTGAAACCTCCTTGGAATCTGGAATCATTTAAATAACAAAAGGACAGCGGCGGGGTGGGAATCGATTATAGGAGAGTGTTTCTGGATGGATGAATTAAGATGGACTGAATGGGAAAAGGCAAACCTGAAATAAAACTGCCAGTTCACCGTCATCAGGGCTGCAAATTCCGGGCCAATATGATTTTTTTAACGCATTAAATAAATCTGTCGTAGTTTCAGCCACAGACAAGTGGTAGCAAGGAGATTAGAGTTAGCTGAGATATGTAGTGCAGCACAAAGTAATATATTCAAGAAGGAGTTAGATATATTTCTTAAGGCTAAAGGGATCAAGGGATATGGGGAGAAAGCAGGGACAGGGTACTGAATTTGGATGATCAGCCATGATCTCATTAAATGGCGGAACAGGCTCGAGGGGCTGAATGGCCTACTCCTGCTCCTATCTTCTATGTTTCTATTCTGCAGGTGCAGATATCATTATTTAGCTTATTAAAGGTTTGCTAACATGATAATAAACGGCTCCCTTAAATCTTACTCCAATGGTTAGGATTTTCATCACAGTATTTCAGCTTGTGTTTCTTTTCAGCACTTTTGGCTTATAATGTTCTGCAAGTTCTTGAATACGTCCAATCTGACAGCAATGCTGCTATAGCTTCCTTGTCATTTCAGAAACTTTTAGTGGGATGCTATAAAGTAGACTTGAGGGCAGAAATTACTGTCGTGATATTATTATATGAACACTTAACATGCACTTACTAAATTCCTCACATGGCAATTTTAACAGAGGTGTTACCCATTTAAAATAAACAGTTTAATGTCTTTGTTAAACCAGAGGATTGGGTTGGGGCGCCAAAGTGGCGCAAAAGTTGGCGGAGCGCAGGATTTAGCGCAGCGATCGGAGTGATACCGATCGCCAGATATTCAGTTTCATTGCCCCTCGAGGGACACGGGGCGAGGCTCGAGGCGCTCCGCATCCCTCTTAGGGCGCTGAAACTGATTATCGCAGCGCAACGTGCCGCAGCGCCACACGCTGCGGCACGGCACGCTGCGGTACTGCAGGCCTTCCTCCCACTGTTAAGGGGGAGGTGCCTGCAACAGCGCGAGCCCCGATCGCGAGTGCCGGCAAATGAGCCCGGCACCAAGGAGAAGTGCCGGGCTCTCGGGAAACAGCCGGCAATGCCGCGGGGGGGGGGGGGGCGGTTAGGAGGCCGGGGACGGAGGTGCTGGCAGGCGGCCGCCGGAAAAGCGGCCGCCCCGCACCTCCACCTTAACTTGCGCCGCTGCCGGCACAGTAAGGCCCCGTGAACCGGGCACGGGTAGCGAGCGGCGCAACTGCGGCGTTCGCTACCAAATATCGCGAACGGGGCACGAATGGGGCACTGCGCACACCGATGACATTATCGGTGGCGGCGCAGCGCAAATGCCTAACGCCACCATTCGCGCCCCTACTGAATATCGCCGGAGACGCAGCCAGTGGCGCTACAGCCACTGACTGCCTCTTTAGGCGCTAACAGGTGGCGCTACTCACCCAATTTCTCCCCCACAGTGTTTGTACAGTAACATCATTGATAGTAGTTCCTACCCTCTGAACTTGAATGAGAATTTTCACTTTGTTCAAAATATTTGCTTGTTTTTCCTACACTTGCCTACTTACTCATATTTTTGAGATAAATAACCAGCTTTCTGGTCAAAATCAATGTCCCTTTTATCAATCTCAGTGCCACCTTTTTCCCAAGTGCCAGTTATCGGAGGTTTTTGTGCAACTGGAAGAGTCAAATTGCAGGACAGCACGATCTTTGTAGCCTTCGTTATGTTCACCACCATTAATGTTGGTCTAGAAGATCCTGAAACAATTTTGAACAAATGCAATAAAAAATTAATTTCAATTTTTAAATCTGAATTTCTCCTCAGGATCCTCCTGAATTTAATCAAAAAAATTTGCATTCTATAGTAGATTTCTATAAACTGAAAAATGTAAATAGCTTCATACAACATAGACATTAAAGTCGATACAAAGCTGACTTCTTCCTGAAGTTAGCAGTAATGAATATCTGGATGAGCCCAGAAAAGAATGGCAATTTTATTAATTATTATTTGCTCAATTTTATTAGAAGCTATCATGATATATTGAAGAAGGCAAACCAGTGAGCTATTTGGTGGAAATTGCTGCTTTTCCTGTGTTTTTCGCCCAGGGAATGCTTATTCTTCAAGCACAAAGCAGAGGAATAAGAGGCAGATATCTATGGCCCCAGGGTTTCCACTCCCTTTACATTGTGGACTAATAGCAACCATTTGAGTGATGCAAGAGGGGCCTCTCACCTTATTTTCCTCTATCAGCTGGAGTACCCATTTTGAAAGGCACTTAGAAGAAGTGCGTCTTGGCTCTGTACCCAGTAACTCCCCAGTCAGAGAATTAGCGAGGGAAAGACAGCACACTGACAGAGGCACTCAAAGGATAGTTACCTTTCTTCAGGGCTAGCAGGGCAATCTTTGGCGCTTAAGGCTTTGGTTGCTGGTTTTGTACAGCAGCCAGAAGGCCCCAATGCCGACGGCCACTAACATTGCTCCACTCCTCTTTGGCCTGCGGCAATGGCTAATTGTCCTCTCCCCCTTTCAGACACTAGGCCTTGTTATGCTCTTAATCTGCAGCAGTGCAGTATCTAGACCGTGTAAATAACCTGGAAATCCAGGAAAGTTCGGGTTACTGTAGTTGGAGCACACTTTGATTGGCTCCAGGCTGCCTCGGCACGGTTAATCAATCCTTTAAGCTTTAAATCATCAGTACACAAAAGAATCCGATGGTTTTAATGTAAGAAATGCACCTTTTCAGATAAGGCCGAATAAATATTTAGGCAAATGCGGTCTCAGAAAATGAGAAATTCAGGTCAGCCCAGTCCAAGTCTATAGTTTAGAAATTTAGGGCCATGGTACCCAAGTCCAAATGATGATTATTTTTAACTCAGAATTTATTTATTTTCACCCATACCGGCTAAGTTGGGTGGGTTATCAAACAAATGCACACATCACACAACAGGAAACACACAGGCAGATTCCTACAGCCAGCAGCAGTGAGCGTAAATTCAGAATGAGATCTATGCATTTGTTTGATTTTCAAGGATACTGAGAGCCATGAAGACCACACCTTTAACATTAATCTAAAGAGATTTTGTTGAATCAATAACCAAGGGGGGAAATTCCTATAGTCTCTAATTTTACTCCCCAATTTATACTCACATTTACTTTTTTGTTAAAATTTAAAAAGACAGGAATTTTAACCTCAGTTCTTTTGTGGTTCCAAAAGTTATCGCACACATGTACACAATTTTTCACATAGTTCCTTGTAGGTCTGTCAGTCCTGTCAAGTTGAACCACAGTCAATTATATCAATCAATATGCACCATAATCCGGGGATGGGGGATCTTAGCTACAAGGACAGGTTGGAGAAGCTGGATTTGTTTTCATTAGAGCAAAGGAGATTGAGGGGTGATTTGATAGAGGTGTACAAGATTATGACGGGTTTGAATAGGTTAGACGGGGAAAGGCTGTTCCCACTAGTTGATGGTACAAGGACTAGGGGACACAGATTTATGGTTTTGGGCAAGAGATACAGGGATGATGTGAGGAAAAACTTTTTTACGCAGCGAGTGGTGAGGACCTGGAACTCGCTGCCAACGGAAGTGGTGGAAGCAGACACTCAATGTTTTCAAGGGGAGACTGGATAGGCACTTGAGGGAAATAAACTTGCAGGGCTACGGTGATAGAGCAGGGGAATGGGACTGACTGGCTCTACAGAGGGCCGGCACGGACTCGATGGGCAGAATGGGCTCCTTCTGTGCTGTTATGACACCATGGGCAGGATTTTCATTGGGCCGTGGAGGCGGGATTGGAGGTGTGTGGGGGGTTAAAATCCTGAAATCGGGGGTCCCGACCCCACCCCGCACCCAACCCGCCTCCATGCCAGTTTCAAAGGAGGCGGGTACCCACCCCGCACTGGGACCCGCCTCTCCGAGGCGGGAAGGGGATTAGTGCCAATTAACTGCCTGTTAACAGGTAGTTAACAGGCAGTTTTTAGCCTAATCCCTATTTTTAATGTTGAAGTGTGGGATTCCCGATGGCTCCAAACAACGCCAAGTTAGAGTAAGCGGACCGTCGGGATGAAGGGCTTGGAGGGGTTGAGATGTCCGGTGTTCAGGTGAGTGATGGGTGTATGAGTGCAAAGGTAAGTGTGTTTGGTGTGTGTAAAGTGTTTATAAAGAAGTTTTACATACCTTTACTTACCTTTACAGCCTTCCTTCCTTCAGGTCTCGGGAGTCCCTCATCTCATCGGCACAAAAAGCAGAATGGCTGCGAGCTGTCAAAAATTGCAGCATTCAGCTTTCTGTTCCGGGGAGATCTCTAAATCAGCCTGAGAGGAAGGAATTAACTTAGAATACAGATTGTCAGTGTTTGACAGCTTCAAACAGCTGTGAAACGCTGATATTTCATCTGTCAAAAGGTCTTGGCCTAGAAATTCGGTTGTGGGTCCGCCAGGGCTTTAGCGCCCGAAATTTTGCGCCGGCGTTAATGCCGCTGCGCCCGACGAAAATTCGGTTGCCCCGGGCCCAGACGGCGGCGGGCGCTAATGGAGGGTTTTTGCGCCTCACTATGGGCGTTCAGTGCAGTTTTGAGGCGCTAATCCCCCGCTGCGGCACCCGAGGCGGTGGGGCAGGCTGGGGTACTGCAGGCCTCCTCCTTCTGTTAAGGAGGAGCTGCCTGCAGCCGACCGCTGGCCGGTCGATTCGCCCGACAAATGAGCCCGGCACCTCGGGGAAGAGCCGGGCTCGCGGGCCACACACATCAGTGCCGCGGGGGGGTGGTGGAGGAGTCCGGGGAGGGAGGTGCGGGCAGGCGGCCGCCGGGAAAGCGGCCGGCCGCCGCTCCACCTTTATGCGCCGGCGCAAAGGTGTGTAACATCCCTTTCAACAATCGTTGGTTGCGGCTGCCACGGGCGAGGCGGCCGCAACTGAATTTGGGCTTGGGGCCGGGTTACCACGGCAACTGGGACGCTGCGCACACCGATGACGTCATCGGTGCTGGCGCAGCGCTACCGGCTAACGCCGATGGTAGGGCCCAACGCAATTTCGTTACCAGCTATAATTCCGGCGCAAGACCCTCTAACGCCTCTAATTGGGCGCTAACCCCACCGAATTTCTAGGCCCTTGACAGATGAAATATCAATCTGTGACGTCACCTGTTGCCGGGTGGCCCTTTATTGGCCTGCTGAGCCCGCTGGGTGGGCTCAACAAGGTCAATCAAGTCTAAATCCGTGGATTGGCTAGAACTCGATGGAGGCGGCACTACAACCCCGAAAGTTGTAGTCCCACCTGCTACCTGACTCCTCAATGAAAATCCAGCCCTATGACTCTATGACTAATCAAATGGAGATTCTGGGTGGGCTGAAATTGGTACGCATTGTGCCCATTTTCCAGGCGTAAAATGGGCACAAAGCATAGCAATTTAGCAGTGGGACAACCTGTGCAAAAATGGGCCCAGATGAATTTTTGCCCCATTAATTTTTTCTGCAAGTCAAATTTTTCTGGTAACATATTATGAGCCATCATCACTATGAAAATTACTTGAAGGATTGAATGTGGAAATGTGATGGATAAAGAGGTAAAAAGAACGAAGAGAAAACTACAAAGGCAATATTTATGAAAGGTGTTACAGTTCAGGTGCTTTTGCACCATTTTCTCATTCAAATGGTTTGACGACAGTTGCTTTATCTCTTATGATGATTTGAATTCTATGTCCTTTTGCTCCCTGTCTCCGCAAAGTGCAGTGACCCAAGGATTAACAGTTAAGGTCTGATACTGGATTAAGAGCAGTCTTGTGCTATGCTCCAACATATATTTCAGACAGATGATAAAATATTACAGATAGATCAGAGATTTCACCAGTTAAAAAACTAATCAAATTGATTGACAATATCAGCTAGTTATAAAATATAGACTAATGCTAGAGTACAAGGTAACTATGATTTATAACAAGCAGCTCATTAGAGCTCCCAAATCTCCAGCAGTTCGTGCACAGAACTAAAGCAAAGTCCTTAATACTGCGCAGTGAATGATGCTAGTAGAAGAATGCCATCTTGATCCACATCCCTTAAGTATGGAGGTTCACCTGCAATGTGTAAAGCAACTTTAGTTTAAACATTCTTCAGAATCCAAAAAGAATCACAGACTCTGAAAACAGACCCTGCTTTACGCACTTAGGCCCCCAAATTCCAGAGGCCAGATGTTTCGCCCACTGAGATGCTGGAATTTGAGGCGGAACCCAGTTCTGCTGCGATTCCACCCATGGAAGAAGCGCCATACATTCTTAACAAGTGGGAGCAGACAAGTGTCTGTCTTCCCCTCCCCCCACAATTTTTGGGGAAGTTTCCAGGCTACCCCAGGAATTCTATCCATCACACTCTTCTAAGGCCTCAACAGAACTCTTATCGGCTGAGAGCCGCCATGAGTACTGTTGTGGTCCTTGGAAAGGACCCAAAAATTAGCAGGACTAAATAATTGATCCCAAATGCGCTTGCTTACCTTAGTATTCGTGGCCTTGAAGAAAACAGGTGACTAAATCTTTGGCCCAGGAAGGGCCTCTGGTTCCTTCTAACGGAATGTCTGTTGGCTACTCCAATTTCCACTGGTGTATTAATGCAAGGGCTACTGAAGTGCCCTAATGATTATGTCTCTTGGAATTTGGGATATGGTGGCATCATTCTGTGTTGTCACACTTAAGCCATACTCCAGCACACTTCCAACAGCAGACCAGTGACATTAGAATTTTGGGGCCTTAATTTCTTTGAAGAGCAAAACCAAATAAATTTTAAATATACCACCAAACAAAGATATAATGAAGCAACTCTTTGCATCTTTAGGATAGTGAATGGGCACTTCCATGTGTAACGATTACTCAGTTCAAATACATACCACATCAAAAATTCATTTGAATCTGATGTTACACCATAATAAAATCCATACAAATAAAACTGGATTATAAATGGAAGACTAAGGGAGCTGGAGTATCACCTTTGAGGTTGTAGGAAGGAATGATCTAGTGTAAGAGACAGTGCAATTAGTCTTGTTTTCTACACAGTGAGAATACCAGAAAGAGGAAGATTATGTAGGATAACAAATATGAAGCTTAGGAATAATAAAAGCGGCTGTTAGTCTTTGATGAATTAGAGACAAGAAAGGTTTTGATATAGAGAGACAAAGGTTGGAGACCAGATATGAGAAGGATTGCCCATCAAATAACAAGCATTTTTTTGCATCATGTCCATGAGTCTGAGAAGTTGCTAGAAAAGTCTTCCCAGTATAACAAGAGAAAAGCAAGCATCTTACAGACAACTTTAGTAATGAATGAGGAGAAGTGCAAGTTCCATTTGAGAACAGAGGAGATAAGCCAAGAACATCAATAGGTAAAGAAGGAGTAAAGGTGGAGCCATCAAGGTTAGGTAATAGAAGCTGTTCTTTGGATTTTAAGACATAGCTTTAAAAAAGCTTTAAAAAATTGAAGGGTACAGAAGAGATCAAGACATATAGATTGAACAATTAGATGTAAAGCTTCAGATGGAAGAATCATAGCTGGGAAACATCATAGGGTCATGAAAGACTCCAGCCATTCTAATATTTGATGCTGACCCAGGATTCCTGGCAGGTAGGCTGCTAAGTATCTTCAGAAGTCTGGCTAGCAGCTTTAAATGGATAAACAAAACTACCTGGCTAGAGATAACTAGCAGGTCATTAAGCTAACCTACTTGGCTATCTCTCCAAAGTCCACAATAAAGCATATGCATTTATCACAGGATAATATATTATCCATTCCACGTTCACTGACAGCTAGCACCTCTGTCTGTCACCTCAGTATGGATTGTAGACTGTGGTTCCCTCATAGAAATGTTAAGCTTAATTCTAATTTCAGGAAGTCTTTAGGAAGCGAAATATCAACCCCTGAATATGATGGTTGACAAATATCTTGTTTTTTCTGGGATTTTTCTAACTACAACACATACGTCCGTCTGGTGACAGCTGCTCCTTTTGCTGGTTTGCTGTGATTTTCTGCTCAACAAGTAAAGGCATTCGGCTGTCAGAGGGGATGGTCTCTGATGGCCATGGTATATTCAGCACCTTTGGCTCACTGTCATCTACAATCACAATGGTGGGATCCATAGCTTGTGGTTTAGGCACTCCATAGCGTCCAGTATCACCTATATGAATTAAGAGTTACAAGTATCAGCCAACTCTTGTAAACTGGCCAGTCAGTTTAACATCGGTGGTGGGGAAGCTTTTAGAAACAATGTTCCGGGAGCAAATTAACAGCCACTTCAACAAGCTTGGACTAATAAAGGAGAGCCAGTTTGGATTTGTGAAGGGAAAATCATGTTTGACTAACTTGATTGAGTTTTTTGATAAGGTAACAGAGAGGGTGGATGAGGGCAGTGCAGTTGATGTTGTGCATATGGACTTTCAAAAGGTGTTTGATAAAGTACCACATAATAGGCTTGTTAGCAAAATTGAAGCACGTGGGATAAAATGGGCAGGGTAGCAGCATGGATACAAAATTGGCTAAGGGATAGAAAATAGAGAGTTGTGGTGAATAGATGTTTTTTGGTCCGGAGGGACGTATACAGTGGCATTCCCTAAGGTTCAGTACTAGGACCACTACTGTTTTTGATATACATTAATGACTAGGACTTGGGGGTGCAGGGCACAATTGCAAAATTTGCAGATGACACAAAACTTTGAAGTGTAGTAAACAGTAAGGAAGATAGTAATAGACTTCAAGAGGGCATAGACAGGCAGGTGGAATGGGCAGACATGTGGCAGATGAAATTCAAAACAGAAAAGTGTGAGGTGATACATTTTGATAGGAAGAATGAGGACATGCAATATGGTACAATTTTAAAGGGGGTGCAAGAACAGAGAGACCTGGGGGTGTTTGTGCACAAATCTTTGAAGTTGGCAGGACAGGTTAACAAAGCAGTTAATAAAGCATATGGGATTCTGGGCTTTATAAATAGAGGCAGAGAGTACAAAATCCAGGAAATTATGCTAAACCTGCATAAAAC
Organism: Somniosus microcephalus; assembly: GCF_052327205.1. Classification (NCBI taxonomy): domain Eukaryota; kingdom Metazoa; phylum Chordata; class Chondrichthyes; order Squaliformes; family Somniosidae; genus Somniosus; species Somniosus microcephalus. The sequence continues at coordinate 278,973,321 of NC_140988.1, read as the reverse complement.
TAGTTCGGCCCCAGCTGGATTCTTGTGTCCAAATCTGGGCACCACACTTTAGGAAGGATGTGAAGACTTTGGAGAGGGTACAGAAGAGATTTACTAGAATGGTTCCAGGGATGAGGGATTACAGTTATGTAGAGAGACTGGAGAAGCTGTGGTTGTTCTCCTTAGAGCAGAGAAGGCTAAGAGGAGATTTGATAGAGGTGTTCAAAATTATGATGGGTTTAGATAGAGTAAATAAAGAAAAACTGTTTCCAATGACTGAAGGGTCGATAATGAGAGGGTACAGATTTAAGGTGCTTGGCAAGAGAACCAGAGGGTACATGAGGAAAAATATTTTTATGCATGAGTAGTTAGGATTTGGAATGCATTGCTCAATAGGGCAGGGGATACAGATTCAATAGTAGCCTTCAAAAGAGAATTGGATAAATACTTGAAGTTGAAAAAAATGGAGGAATATGGGGAAAGAGCTGGGGAGTGGGACTAAGTGGATTGCTCTTCAAAAGAGCCGGCGCAGACTCAACGGGCTGAATGGCCTCTTTCTGTGCAGTACTACTCTTTGATTCAATGAACCAGTTGTACCAAGAGACTTAGGCCTAGAAATTGGGTTGGGGCGCCAAAGTGGCGCAAAAGTCGCCTGAGCGCAGGATTTAGCGCAGCGTTCGAGGCTTCAGCGATCATCAGATATTCAGTTTCATTGCCCCTCGAGGGAGATGGGGCGAGGCTCGAGGCGCTCCGCGTCCCTCTTGAGGCGCTGAAACTGAATATCGCAGCGCAACGTGCTGCAGCGCCACACGCTGCGGCACAGCACGCTGCGGTACTGCAGGCCTTCCTCCCACTGTTAAGGGGGAGGTGCCTGCAACAGCGCGATCCCCGCTAGCGAGTGCCGGCAAACGAGCCCAGCACCAAGGAGAAGTGCCGGGCTCTCGGGAAACAGCCGGCAATGCCGCGGGGGGGGTGTTAAGAGGCCGGGGACGGAGGTGCTGGCAGGCGGCCGCCAAAAAAGGCGGCCGCCCCGCACCTCCACCTTAACTTGCGCCGCTGCCGGCGCAGTAAGGCCCCATGAACCGGGCACGGGTAGCGAACGGTGCAACTGCGCCGTTCGCTACCAAATATCGCGAACAGGGCGCGAATGGGGTGCTGCGCACACCGATGACATCATCGGTGGCGGCGCAGCGCAAAAGGCTAACGCCACCATTATCGCCCCAACTCAATATCGCGGGAGGCGCAGCCAGTGGCGCTACAGCCACTGCCTACCTCTTTAGGCGCTAACAAGTGGTGCTACTCACCCAATTTCTCCCCCTTAGTACCAAATTTTATCAGTCATATGGAATACCTCACCCTCATGTTTAAATCTGAATTGTGTTCCTTTCTTCTTGATGGTACACAGTGTTGCCATCTATAGCTACAGCTAACTGCTGATTTTCTGCTTGAAAATTGTATGAATATGATTTTTTTAAATTACATAGCATGAAATCCTTACCTAAAATATGCTATGGAATTTTAAAATTTTCACTCAGCATCCCATTCAATACCATAAAATATTCTAGGATCCCAGAGGGTATTTTTTTAAAGTATTCCTGATGGGGTTTTCAATATCTACGTTCAGCTGAAGGATCTCATGTTTAAAGTAATGACCATCCATTTATTTATTGTAAAGCACAATATTACACTGAAGCAAAACATGCTTGCACAATAAATATTATTAGGCTTAAATGAAAGAAATGCCATGTTGGAATTACCTGATAGATGAATCGTCTCCATCACTGGTAAATCGTTTCCATCGTCCATGGACATTTTTGGATCTGCGGTTGCATAATGAGAATGACCTGGAAATTTAAAATGTTAGTGAACCTTAGTAAAGCCACTTCACGGTATTGTAATTTCTGAAGCAGTTGTTAAAACAAAATTGACTCATGCAATTACTTTAAACTATTTTTTATTTACTTTTTCTATATAATTCGCAATCTATTAGATCTCTCTCTTAGCCATTTCCTCTCAAGGCTAAAAAGACAAAGTTTCTCCACTCTTTCCTCAAACTCAGACCTATGGCACTAGGGATCAACCTTGTGGGTCTTCTCTCCTCTGTGTCTCGGTGACCAAAGCTGGACACATCACCTAAGGTGTAGTCCTGGCCTCTTCTTACTTATATTCCATTAGTTTAGCTACATTGTCCAACATTCTGTTGGCTTTCTTGATTACTGCTCTGCATTGGTCAGACATGTTGAATGTTGAGCCCTGCCCATTCCTCACTCACCTGTCCTCCCAGCCAGCTCCTGCAACCTAGATTTGCACCCACACCCAATGCTTCAGATAGGCACTTACCTGGGGCAACTGTAAATGTGAAATGATTCACTAACTGTGAGATACTGTAAATATGAATAAGTCATTCTTTGTGAGCACCCTGTTAATACAAAATAGATTGTTACCTGTCAGACTGTGTGAGCAATGTATACAGAGTTGGAGACATAGGCCGGGAAATTCCTCGGAGCTGTTCGCGCTCCGCTGACATTACTTTTCTGGCAGTGTAGTGGAAACCCCATTAACACGCATAAACAGGGTTTCTGCCGTACTTTCAGCAAAGTAATGCTGGCAAAGCAAGAACAGCTCCAAGGAAATTCCTGGCCATAGAAAAAGGCAAAGACACTGGGGTAATTCTTGACATTGTGGGATAGGGTAAAACGGGTGATAGCGAGTCGGCAGCACGATTTACATCTCTCCCAATTTAATTTCCATTGTGGGACAAAGAGTGAATGGGAACCATAGAGAAGAGAGAGGAGACAAAGGAAGGAATTACATAAAAGGGTGAGAAAAGGCTGCCAACATTTACAGTTAGCCTGAAGCGCTGGGTGTGGGTGCCAATCTGGCTGCATAAACTGGTTAAAGGGCCAGGGAGGTGAGTGAGGAATAGGCAGAACTCAACATCCAACATGTCCAATTAATGCAGATCAGTAATCAAGAAAACCAACTGATTGTTGAACAATGTATCCAATTCAGTAGAATATAAGTCAGAGGAGGTCGAATATAAAGATGTCAACTAGCGAAACTGTAAGAGCCTTACACAGTGATACAAAAAGAGAGGGTGGGAAGAAAGACAGAGATAAAAAAGAATTAGAATACAAAACAGGAGAGACAGTTCCATCACGAGAGATCATTTTTAATTTTTTTATAGATGCAATATTAGAGCTGAACTAATATTTACAAAAGATACTTATTAAAAAATATAAATTGGTTATGAGCTAACATGTTTCTGGTTGATTCTTACCAGTGTGATATCAATGACCACATCCTCTCCTCAACTCAAAACAGTACTCACAGGCCAGTGGGAAAATAATACATTAACTACAAATGTATCCTGTATAAAGTAACTTAGTTCTAAGTCAAGGTTGGGTAAGTGATTGCTGAGGCTGAAGGGAGAAGTATTTTGCACCGAAAGCACTTCACCCTCAAGTTTCAGCCTCTTTCAATTAAAAATTAACAAATAGATCAGATGTCATGCTTTAGCATCTGCTGCAACTCCAGCTTGTGCTGGAACACAACATGGTGAACTTGTATCGTTTCTAGAGCAGCCTTTCCCAGTAACTAAGCCTACCCGGAAACTTGTTAGTGTAGCAAGAAAGAAAGACTTGCATTTATATAGCTTTTCACAACCACCGGACATCCCAAAGCACTTTACAAAGAGGAACAAAGGGGCCTTGGAGTGCATGTCCACAGATCCCTGAAGGTAGCAGGCCAGATAGATAAGGTGGTTAAGAAGGCATATGGAACGCTGGCCTTTATTAGCTGTGGCATAGAATACAAGAGCAGGGAGGTTATGCTTCAACTGTATAAAACACTAGTTAGGCCTCAGCTAGTGAACTGCGTGCAGTTCTGGTCACCACATTACAGGAAAGATGTGATTGCATTAGAGAGGGTACAGAGGAGATTTATAAGGATGTTGCTGGGAGTAGAGAATCTTAGCTATGAGGAAAGACTGGATAGGCTGGGTCTGTTTTCCTTGGAACAGAGGAGGCTGAGGGGAGACCTTATTGAGGTGTATAAAATTATGAGGGGACTAGATAAAGTGGATAGAACGGACCTATTTCCCTTAGCAGAAGGGTCAAAAACCAGGGGACACAGATTTAAAGTAATTGGGGGAAGATTTGAGGGGAAATTTCTTCACCCAGAGGGTTGTGGGGGTCTGGAACTCACTGCCTGAAAGGGTGGTAGAGGCAGAAACCCTAACCACATTTAAAAAGTACTTGGGTGTGCCCTTGGGATACTGTAACCTGCAGGGCTACGGACCAAGAGCTGGGAAGTGGGATTAGGCTGGATAGCTCTTTGTTGGCCGGCGCGGACACAATGGGCCGAAATGGCCTCCTTCCGTGCTGTAACTTTCTATGATTCTATGATTCTACAGCCAGTGAAGTACTTTTGAAATGTAATCATTGTTGTAATGTAGGAAACATGGCAGCCAATTTGCACACAGCACTGTGATAATGACCAGATAATCTGTTGTTTTGCTTGAGGGATAAATATTGGCCAGGACACCAGGGATAACTCCCCCACTCTTCTTCGAAATAATGCCATGGGATATTTTACGTCCACCTGAGAAAGCAAACAGGGCCTCAGTTTAACGTCTCATCCGAAAGACGGCACCTCCGATAGTGCAGCACTCCCTCAGCACTGCACTAGAGTGTCAGCCTAGATTTTTGTGTTCAAGTCTCTGGAGTGGGACTTGAACCCACAACCTTCTGACCCAGAGGCAAAAGTGCTACCAACGGAGCCACGGCTGACACTGATATTAGCAATGCCAACAGCCTTTCTCAAAAACAAACCCAACCAAATGTCCCCAAAAGGAATTTTGACTAGAATTACAAAATGTGCACACCTCACGAAGGCCCTGCCTAGGCCCTAAGCTCTGGAATTCCCTGCCTAAACCTGTCCGCCTCAATACTTCTCTTTCCTCATTTAAAACGCTCCTTAAAACCTACCTCTTTGACCAAACTTTTGGTCACCTGCCCTAATTTATCCTTATGTGGATCGGTGTCAAATTTTTTGTCTTAAAATACTCCTGTCCAGCGCCTTGGGACATTTTACTACGTTAAAGGCACTATATAAATACAAGTTGTTGTTGTTGTGCAAAGCCATGGCAGAGCGTCATCAAAGGGAGATTGCCCGCAGATTTTCCAATGCAGCTCTTGAGGCACTGGTCATGGCCGTGGAGAGGAGGCAAGAATTAGGTTTTGTAATTCTCTTCCCGCAGACTGGCAGGAAGCCCTCGCCATGCACCTCTTGAAGGCCCTTGCAGGAGATAGCCGCCCATGTCACGGCCAGCACTGTGGTACCAAGGTCAGCCATCCAGTGCCGAAAGACGTTTAATGACCTCACACGGCAGGTCAAGGTGAGTGAAAGCTTCAGCAAATGCCATTTCCCACCATCTGCACCACAAGCCTCACACACTAGCACCACACCTCCAGCACTCAACTGCCAACAACCTCTACCTAAGAGCACTCACATCTCACACTCACAGCTTCACTTCACTCTCACAACCTTACCACTGCTGCAATACTCACATCCGCATCTCACACCTTGCACACACTGACAGCTATTCAACTATGTCAGGCACATCATCCAAACACATTGCACCACACTCACTCACACACTTCTCTTTCTCTTGCAGGCCAAGGTAGGCATAACCGGACGGAGCAGCGGCAGACAGGCAGAGGCAGGCTGACATCCACGACCTCAGTCCAGCTAGAGGAGAGAGTGGGCAGCAGGTCAACAGGCATGGCAACCAGAGAGGTTGAACCCCTTGGGGACAACAATAGTATGTTCATTCCTAAACCTTCTTCTCACATCTCACTTCCCCTCATCCCACAATCTCCTCTCACTTTCAAGCTGCTGATGCTGTGTGCATTCATATCTTGCTTCCCCCCACCCTCCCCTCGCCATAACCTGACTCTTGTGTCTTTCTGCTTTCAGATAATCAATAACAAGCACCAGGCCAGCCTGACCCTGAGGCAATGTATGATAGCGAGGGGGGAGAAGAAGAAGAAGACACAGCATCACTGCATCTGTCACTCGCAGACACCAGGTCAGAAATTGGCACTGTGCATACTTTAGAGGCTAGTGTAGAAGCAGGATCTGCACAGGCTGAGGCACCGGGCATGAGTGGGCTGCAGTAAAGCCAGGGGAAAAGGGTAATCTGATGAGGCGTTCAGGGACAGCCCATCAAGCGGTCAAGGCAGTGGAACCATTGCTTAAGTAGTCCGGTGCTCTGCTCGATAATGTTCCTGATAGAAGCATGGCTCTCATTATATGAGTGCTGGGCACGACTGTTGGGATTGTGGCCCGTAGTCACAGGCCAGGTGGAGAGCAGATAGCCATTGTCTCCGAGCAGCCATCTTTGAGGTTGCTGTGGTGGCTGAAAGATTGGTGGCACACTGGACTGACACAAGATGAAGGCATCCTGACTGCTGCCAGGATAGTGGGTATTGACCATCAGGAAGTGCTGGGTGTGGTTGCACACCAATTGCACATTAAGTGAGTGGTAGCCTTTGCAGTTATGTAAGATCTCAAGATTGTTATACAGCACATCAAAGCCATGTGTGTGCAGTCGATGTGCCCAGCACCATGGGGAAGCCCGCTATCCTGGCAAAACCACATGTGCGCGTGTCCTGCTTCTCTCTGTTCAGAAAGAAGACGTGGTCCCTTCTCCTGGTGTCAGCCTCAGTGACCTCCCGGATGCAGCAATGGATGGTTAACCGTGAGATGTAAGCTATGTCTCCTGCTGCAGACTAGAAGAATCTGCTTGCGAAGAAACTGAGTGACCTTGACTGCCACTGGGAGATCTGTGTTCACCCTGATCTCAAGCTGCAGGTCTGGTTGTAGGAGGTGAAAGAGTTCTGTGATCACCTCCTTGGACAGCCTCCTAATACACTGCTCCTTGCTTAAATGGATATAAGAGAAGTGCTCTCTGAAGAATCGAGGTGGGTGAGTCCTCTTGATGAGTGTCCTCCTGGCCCTCCTCCTCCTCTCTCGGATCGCGCAACTTCTCCCCTTCTTCACTGCCTCCGCTCCCTCTCCCAAAAATATTCATGTGCAAGGGGGACTGCTCATAGAGCCCCCATGACTGTGAGCAATTATTGTGAGCAGAAGCCTTAAATAAGAATGAAGGCGTTCTCCATTTGCAACAACACTCCCTGTTACCTTAGAACCTTGAAAGAAGTTAATAAAGCTGCTAGAATTGCAGAAAGCTGCACAGAGCCAGTCAATCTGCAGAATCATGTCAGGTGCAAGTTGTTGCTGATGATCCCTTTAAATACTGCTGCTGGAGCCTCCTTCCTGCTTATCAATGCTTGCTCAGCTCGTCGCACTGAAGGCATGCCGGTAAGTTGAGCAGTGAACTCCAAACTCACAGACTGAGCATCAAGTGAGCGTTGCACACTCACTGACGTCATCATCTGCATCATCGCCATAATTTTAATGATTGCTGATATCGGCAGTGCAGCCGGTCATCCAAAAATGGAGGCCGCCATGGGACCCGCCGGCAGCTGGTGAAAGAGCGGCAGCTGCCATTTTTTCTCCCAAATCTGGAGGTAATGGGTGGCGATAAGCCCCTCCCAATTTCTAGGCCACAATACCAGAGCATGGCCCAAGACTAGGCACTGCATGTCACCCCTCCCCTCCCCCTGCTTTCATTACCAAACACTGCAGAGATGGTATAAAACACATCGTGTCATTTTACAGTAACAGCTATATACTCAAACATGTATAAATATCACTTTACATTACCACGGAATGATATTCAGTGAAACTCAATTAAACCATGTAAGGCCTAATTCTTTTTCTAAGATTTTATGATTTAACGACAGTTACCATGTACAATCCTACATATAAATTAAAATGGCAAATATATTCTGTTTACATAAATAGGATATATATGTATAAACACACAAACATTTCTTATTGGTATTTATTTTATCTGAGGTGCATATATTTTCCGCCTCCCGATAAGTCTTACAAAACAGTTTATACACATCCCCCACAGCCTCTTCCGTGTTTTGTGTGAATGTCTGTGTTCAGCAGCAGGCGAGAGGCTGCAATAAGATGCTTAAGTACCTTCAGAGGAGGAGAGGGCAACTGAAGGATACAAGGAGATCCGAACGCAGCATCTGCGCAGCGCAGCCATTGCCACCCACTCACAGTGAATGAAATCGCACTAAATCACCCGCTTCACATGATTCCACCGCATACTAACGTTTTCCCCAACACACACAAGGCTCCGCGGTACCAGAGCGCCCATGGTCCTGCGACTATTCACACACCTCCCAGTGACTCCAGTTTCATTCATTTCGAACGAAGACCCAGTTCAAAAAAGCGACTGAATATAAAACGGCTCTGGAGCGTTTACCTGATTCGACCTGGTCCCGAAAAGAGACGATCAGGAAGAACACTGATAGAGTCTGTTTAACCAGCGGCCCAGTCATCTCGATGCAAGTGATGCTGTCGCGGTGATGTCCTTCCCTCTGGGGATCTCCTCTCGCTGTCCCTGCGACCTCTTCCCCTCTATTAATGGTATTTCTCTATCTCCGGTCTCTCTCTCTCTCTCCTCTCCGTCTTCTCTTTCTCCTCCAGATCCTCCTGAAGGTTAAAGCGTGCGCATCGAGCGATCCACGGTGCAAATTTAAGTCCTCAGGAGGGAAACCTTCTCTCAAACAACAACACTGAAACGTTACTGACACTGAAATGACTTGTCGGTCTACAGGAGTTATTCGGCGACAGTGCAATTTCGAACTTGCATGTTACCGGATTGAGTATAAAGCAATGTTACACTTTCCCGAATTTCCTGAACATACTCTGTTTCAACAAGTGTCCCATCCAATCAGATTCTTATTGCTAATTGACACACCATATCCTTCGTTTTAATAAATATACGTATTTTGTGAATTAAGTAACAAGTTTATTCATGGCAATGCAGCAAGATCTGCAAATCTAAGAATCTTGCAATTGGTTTAAACAATGATGCTGACAGAACTGCATTTATCGGATTTTACTCCTCCTGGGTGAACCACAAAGAACATCGGAAAAGGAGGGGGCCATTCAGCTCCTCCAGCCTGCTCCACTGTTGGGTTAGGTCATGGATGGTCTGTACCTCAACTCCATTTACCCACCTCAGCTCAATGTCCTTTGATACCCTTGGAGCTAACAAAGATCTGCCCTCTCAGTGTTGAAAGCTTCAATTGTCCCAGCATCCACAGCCTTTTGGGGGAGAGAGTTCCAAATTTCTAAGACACGGGAAAAATTCAGTATCGCCCCATTTGGGGCGCGAGTACTGGCGGTGCGCAAAGTTTAGCGCCAGGCGCGATTGATCGCTACCTCGTGCGATACTGGGTTGTAACGCCCCTGAAGGTGATTGCGGCGCTAAATCAGGCGCTGCACGGTAGTCTTAAGGTGCTAACCCGGCGGCGCAACGCAATTTCCCCGCGGGCGGGCGCAGCGCAGGTGCTGTCAATAATCGATTGGACCTAGACACACTGGCGCCGGTCAGCCCTTAAAGGGACGGATCGATTCTCATCTGCAGCCACATTCTGCGCCTTGTAGGCCTCAAACTCGACGGCAACTTACCTGTGGCAGCCAAAACTTCAAGGACATGGAGAGGGTCAGGGAGAGAGCGCAGCGCTTCAGCAAGGGGGCATTGGATGCTCTGGTTGGGGCGGTGGAGCGCCGGCGAAGTGTGCTGTACCCGGAGAATGGCAGGAGGCCTAATCAGACCGAATACCGCAGAGCTTGGAGGGAGGTTTCCCAAAGAGTCACCTCCAGCAGCATGGTGCCCAGGACTCCTGTGCAATGCAGGAAGAAGTTCAACGACCTCACTTGGGTCGTTAGGGTGAGTGCCTTTTTCAGATTTATCTTCATCCCTCCATTTGCACCTCACTTTATGGCCAGAGGGCGCGCAGAGCCCCAATGGTCAGCTGTCATCCAGCACCCATGGCCCTTTCTGGAAACACACACGCACATTCAGCTCAGTGCATAATGTAAGGGCTATTCAACCATGGGAGGCATGTGATGTCAGCTCAGGGCAGCATGTTTCATCACACCCCGTCCTTTCTCTTGCAGGCCAAGCTGGCGAGTAACCGCAGGCAACAGCTTCGTACCGGAGGAGGCCGGCCTCACCTGCAGACCCTTACTGACCTGGAGGAGTGAGTCCACCAGATCGTTGCAAGCCAAATGAGTGGTCCCGTCGCCTCTGGAGCTGCCGACCCCATTGTGCACAGCGATGGTAAGGTCATCACCTTTTTGAACTCTCTCCTTCCACTTGTTCCCCCCACCAGCATGCTTTTTCACTCTGGACCCAAGTCAGAGCATTGCAGCACACATGCATCCCTTGCTGCCACCCTGTCCTTTCGCTAAAGCCACTCTTCAACCTCCCTGCTTTCAGATGCTGCATCACCAGCTCGGGAGCCGGGCCCTCAAGCTGCCACTGCGACTGACTCGGGAGGCGACAGGCAGGAGGAAGCCGGACCATCCAAACCACCCTCAGGCAAGCCAGCCCATCTGCAGACTGGGGAGACTACTTCCCTGTAGGGGAGCAGGGGGGAATGCTCTGAGGAGGATCCAGCTCTAGGAACCAGCGGCCTGCAGCAACGCGAGGGGGGTAGGGAAGCTCGGTGGCCGTCTCCCCAGAGGGCGAGTCGGGCCCCGAGTGCTGCTGCACAGAGCACAGAAGAGGTGCGTGCCCTCGCAGAAATGAGCGCCCAGGCTGGGCTCAGGCACACTGAGCTCATGGCTGCAGTGGCAAGGATGCCTGAATCCATCGCGACACTGGCAAGGAGTGTCCAAGACTTCGGCGCAGCACTGGCAAGGAGTGCGCAGGACTTCGGGACAGCACTGGCAAGGAGTGCGCAGGACTTCGGGACAGCACTGGAAAGGATTGTCCAGGGCTTCACCGAAGCACTGGCACCTGCCACGCAAGTGCTGAGTGCTGCCATGCAGTCACTCGCTGGTCTCATGCAGACGCAGATTGAGGCCACGCGAGCACTGACTGCTGCCACCCTCGCTGGATCGGGCAGGATTACCCGGGGCCCTTGCAGCACCACAGCAGGCCAGCAATCTGTGGACCAGCCGATTGCTGCACATGCTGCGGTGCTGCCCCATCAGAGTGCCAGTGTGTCGGCCGACCAGGGAGCTGCTGTCCGCTCTCAGGATGACAGCATTCCTGATGCCACCACTGGCACGTCTCCACTGCAGCTGCCACCACCTGTAGGACAGACTGCTTCCACCCATGCAGAGTTGGAGCGGTCAGCAGCCAGGCCCTCCAAGCCCAGAGCTCGTCCAGGCCGTCCCTCAGGGGCATCTGTGCTTTCGGACAGTCAGCAGGCCTCCCCCAGCCTTGCTGCAGCCACTGGGGTCCCATTACGGAGGAGCTGCAGGGAGGGAAGGGGCCAATCTCGCAAGCGAAGCAGATCACCATCGAGGGGGAGAAAGTAGAAGGTGCTGCTCTTACCTGTTATTTGTAGAATTCAAGGCCGAGGATGCTGGTCTGAATGTTAGTGATGTTTTGGACAGTCTCCCGGGTGTGCGAGTCACTTATGTGGCAGTCTGTTTGTTTAGTTTTTTGTTGCCATTGCTTTGTCATGTGGGAAGGAAGCACATTTTGTTAAATAAACAAATTTCTTTATTTACAATGGCCATGTCTGCTCTTTACATACATTTTGCCCTTCACAGGCTTTGGGGTATCAGAACGGTTCCATTCCTGTTCTTGGAATGGCAGCAAGCATTCCCTGAGAGTGGCCTAGAAGCGACTTCTGATAAGCCTCTGATGGACGGCCCTTCCAGTTTCTGCCTCCCTCCCGTCTTGGTCCTCCTCCTCCTCCTCCTCCTCCTCCTCCTCCTCTGCTGGTGCTTCAATGTCTGGTGGCATTGGCTGGGTACTCAGGATGGCGAGGTTATGTAGCATGCAACACACAACCACGAAGTGGGAGACTCGCTCAGGTGAGTACTGAAGCGCACCTCCGGAATGGTCCAGACAACGGAACCATTGCTTCAGCACGCCGATTGTGTGCTCAATAATGTTCCTGGTCGCTTGATGGCTCACATTGTAGCGTTCTCCAGCAGGGGTGCTGGGCGAATGGAGTGGGATCATCAGCCATGGGCATAGAGCATAGCCCTTGTCCCCGAGAAGCCAGCCTCCTGGGTGAGCCGGGGCCGCGAAAAGGTCTGCCGCAGAGGTCTGGCACAAGATGAAGGCGTCGTGGCTGCTGCCTGGAAACTGGGCATTCACAGCGAGGATCAGCTGTTGGTGGTCACAGACCAGCTGTACATTCAATGAATGGAACCCCTTGCGGTTGCGGAACTCCTCCGCATTCTCTTGCGGCACCCGCAAAGCCACATGCGTGCAGTCAATGGTGCCCTGCACCATGGGGAAGTCCGCTATTCTTGCGAAGCCCTCTGCGCGCTCCCTCTGCTTGTCCGGGGTCATTGGGAAGGAGATGTATTGCCGCCTCCTTTTAAAGAGGGCATCAGTCACTTGACGGATGCAGCAATGCACCGCGAACTGCAAGATGTTGGCTATGTCCCCAGTTGCGGCCTGAAAGGAGCCGCTTGCATAGAAGTTAAGGGCAACAGTGATCTTCACAGCCACCGACAGAGATGTCCTGCACCTTAGCTGAGGCTGCAGATCTGGCTGAAGCAGGTGGCACAGCTCAGTCACCACCTCCCCACTAAAGCGCAGCCTTCGGAAACACTGCTCCTCCGACATGTTCAAATATGAAAATTGCTGTCGGAAAACCCTGGCAGCGTAAGGTCTCGTGTGGCGACATCTGTTGGCCCTCCTCCGTCTAGCCATGCCTGTCCCTCTATCCCTGTGTCTCTGTGCTCTGTCAAGATGGTTCAGAAGCAGGACGTTCCCATCCAATGCAGCCCCCATATTAAGTGCGCACAGAAGGTTTTGCCATTTCAGATGCTCACCAACAACAAGGTAATGGTCAGAAGGCTGAAGTTCTTCTGCCAGCGCTGGCTCAATGTTGAAATGGCTCTCCGTCTGCAGCTGAGCAACTCTCTGTATCTCTCTAAGAAGTTGTGGTCCAAAAATGGCTGCCGTTTTTAAACCACACCAGTCCCCTTTAAAGAATGCCCCCCCAGCCCGACAGCGACTGGGAAACGTTCCAGGTAAGCGGTCCTTATTAGTGCCAGGCGGAACGGAGGGGGGCGCCACTGAATTTGCGGTCCGGGGCGCCCCAAAGGCGTTGCACACTGAAATGACGTCATGATCTGCGTGCGCCGGCGAGCGGGCGCTACGGTTTAGCGCCATCACAAAATGTCCGCTCAATATGGGGAGAGGCGCAGGGTTCGCTGCGCCCGGGCGCTAGTTGGTTAGCGCCCCACTTGTCGGCCTCTTTAGGTGCTAACGGGTGGCGCAAACAACTGAATTTTCCCCCCTTTGTGTGAAAAAGTGCATCCTGATTTTGCTCATGAATGGCCTAGCTCTAATTTTCCCCTTGTTTTTTTTTGTAAGTTTGGTGCGAAATGGGCAGACCCCTGGAGAAACAGTGTAGATAGCTAAAAACAGCCATTAATGCCATTTCTCTGGTGATTCCATTACCTTCCACTGGAAACTCCAGGAGAAAATATTTAACATATTTTATATGATCATATATAACCATGATTATTTCTGCTCCATTCATCTTTCAGAGGTGGATGTTACCAGCATTTTATAAATAATCACTTTTCCTATGAATTCTGATGTAAATTTAACCACAATGGTAGCAGATGTTATATAACACAAATGCCAGATTAAAATTAAAATTGAGAAATCTGTGTGAAGTTTCCAGGCCCTAGAATCAACCAGAGAGCAGGCTATCTTGGATCTGGTACTGTGTAATGAGACAGAATTAATAAATGATCTGATAGTAAAGGATCCTCTAGGTAAGAGTGATCATAACATGGTTGAATTTCAAATTCAGTTGGAGGGTGAGAAAGTTGTATCTCAAACCAGTGTCCTGATCTTAAAGGAAATTACAATGGTATGAGGGCAGAACTGGCTAAAGTGGACTGGAAAAATAAATTAAAAAGGTAAGACAGTTGAAAGGCAGTGGCGGACATTTAAGGAGATATTTCATAACTCTCAACAGAAATATATTCCAGTGAAAAAGTAAGGCCTAGAAATTCAGTATAGCCACTTTTGGGGCGGAAAAGTCGGGCGGCCGCTAAAGTTTGCGCCCGGCGCAAAGTCGAGGTCACTTCGCCGATATTCAGTAGCTTCGCCCTAAGAGTTTGCTCGAGCGCTAAAACTGGCGTTCCACAACTATCTTTAGGCGCAAAGCCGGCGGTGCTGAGCTAAGCCGCCGAGGCCGGGCGCAGCGCAGGTGCGGTCATTTCTTGATTGACAGCAGACACCCTGGCGCTGGCCAGCTCTTAAAGGGGGAAGGGTCGAGTTCGTCTGCTGCCACGCCCTGGACACTGCAGCCCTCCAGCTAGGCCTAAACACTGCTGCTGAACAGAAATAGCGCCGGGAAAGATGCAGAAGGCCCGTGAACGAGCGCAGCGCTTCTCTGGCCATGATTTGAAGCTGCTGGTTGGGGCTTTGGAGAGGAGATGCAAACACCTGTTCCCGGACAGTGGGAAGAAGCCTGCGACCAGCGTCTACAGGAAAGCCTGGAGGGAGGTCGCCATCAGGGTGACAGCCAACAGCGAGGTCCCCAGGAACTCTGTCCAATGCAGAAAAAAGTTCAATGACCTCACCAGGATTGTCAGGGTGAGTACCCTTTCCAGTGTCCTCCTCATCCTTGCATCTGCACCTCACATTATGGGCAAAGGGACCTGAAAGCCCTAATGGCCAGCCCTCATCCAGCAGCTATGGGACTGGCATGAACATCAATTGCACATTCTGCACTTTCCACACTGGCCAAGCTATTTGACCATGGGAGGCAGTGCACACCAGATCAGGGCTACACACTGTACTTAGAGGCCATCCTTTCTCTTGCAGGCCAAGCTGGCCCACAATCAGAAGAGCCGGACTGAGACCGGGGGAGGCGGTCCCCGGATCCAGCAGCTCACTGACCTGGAAGAGCGCGTGGGTCACCTCATGGGAGCCCGGGTGATTGGGCCCGTTGCCAGTGGAGATGCCGACCCTGTTCTGGGCACCAATGGTAAGGACATCACCTTTTGGACCTCTCTCATCCCACTTGCGCATCAGATCTACATCCTTTGCCACTGTCCGACCAATGCGCTGAATGCCACCACTCATGCCTCCCTCGCTGATGCCCTCTCCTCAATCTAAAGCTACTCTTGTCCCTTCCTGCTTTCAGATGGTGAGAAGGAGGTCCCTGAAGCTGCCAGTGACAGCCCCTCAGAAGAGGAGGAGGAGGAGGAGGAGGAAGAGGGAGAGGAAGGCGGCCCATCAGGGGAACCCTCACCCGCGCCAGGGGATGCCAATGTAGGGGACACGTCTTCCCTGGAGGAGAGCGTGGGGGAAGTGTCGGAGGGGAGTGTCGCTCCTGGGACCAGTGGCGTGCAGCAACGCAGGGGGTGTGCGGTTGCTCAGCGGCCTTCTTCCCAGAGGGGTGTAGTTGCTGGGCCCAGTGGCATCCAGCATCGCGGGAAGGGTCGGCCAGCTTGGTGGCCTTCTCCCCAGGGGGAGAGTCCGGCCTCCAGTCCGGCGACGGTCAACTCCGAGGAGCTGCGCCTCCTCGATCAAATGTCCGTGGACTCGGAGCGCCGGCACACCGAGCTCATGGGGGTTGTGGCACGGATGCCTGAGGCCATCGAGTCCCTGGCTCATAGTGTGGCCGAGTTCGGGGCCTCACAGGCCAGGAGTTTGGAGGTATTCGGGGCAGCACAGGATGCGAGTCGTGCCAAATTCGTGGCAGCACAGGCAGCGAGTTGGGTGGAATTCGGGGCAGCTCACGCAGCGAGTGGGCAGGTGATCAGTGGTGCCGTGCAGTTACTGGCTGGTCTGATGCAATCACAGACCAGGGCAGCATGGGCACTCACTGCTGCCACACTCGCTGCGTCAGCCAGGCATCGCCAGGACACCCGCCGCGCTGTAGCAGCACAGCGGTCTGTCGTTTGGCACATTGCAGCGCATGCTGCAGTGTGGGCCCGGGCGAGTGCCAGTGTGTCACTTGACCAGCGGCCGCCTGCCATACGCCAGCTTGCCCCCATTCCTCCAGCCTCCACTGTCACTCCCCCAGTGGAGCTGCCACGAGATGCTGGTCCGACTGATGCTGGCCAGCCACAGCTGCAGCATTCACCAGCCGGCCCCTCGAGGCCCAGACCTCGTCTAGGCCAACCCCCAAGGGCATCTGCCGTGACGACATGTGCCCCTCAGGAGCCTTCCCCCAGCCTTGCAGCAGCCACTGGGCATGGTTTGAGGAGGAGCAGCAGGGCGGCCAGGGGCCGCCAAAGGCTGGACAAGGAATCGCCCTCGCGGGCCACAAAGTAGAGGGTGTGGACAAATGTTTGTTTATATTGCGATGGTTGTTTTGTTTCTGGGGATGGTTGTTTTGTTAAGGCCGAGGATGAAGGCCATTTTTGTTTAAATGTTTTGTTATTCCTCCCCAGGTTGTGGGAGTGAGTCATGTGTGTGACTGTTTTTTGGGGGGTGTTGTCTGTTTTTGGGTTTCATGTGGGAAGGGCCCTGAGTTTGTTCAATAAAGCATTTTATTTATTCATATTGTCCATGTTTGATCTTTGAAGTGTTTGTTGCCTTAAGCGGCTGAGGGCTTGCGGAGCGGCTGCATTCATGTTCTTTCATTGGCACAAGCCATTCCCTGACAGGGGGCCTAGAAGTGACGTTCAATAAGCCGCCGACGGGCGGCCCTTGGACCTTGTGCCTCCCTCCTGGCCTGGTACTCCTCCTCCTCCTCCTCCTCCTCCTCCTCCTCCTCATGCTCCTCCTGCTCCTCCTCCTGAGGTGGTGCTCCAGCGTGAGGTGGCAGTGCCTGAGTCCTGCGGATAGCCAGGTTGTGCAGCATGCAGCAAACGACCACGAACTGGGAGACTCGCTCCGGCGAATACTGCAGAGATCCGCCGGAACGATCCAGGCAGCGGAACCGTTGCTTGAGGACGCCAATTGTTTGTTCTATGATGTTCCTAGTCGCTTGATGGCTCTCGTTGTATGCCTCTTCAGCAGGGGTCCTGGGCGCGCGGAGCGGGGTCATGAGCCAGGTACACAAAGGATAGCCTTTGTCCCCGATAAGCCATCCTCTTGGGTGATGTAAGGATTATGGGGGCTTCTTTTAAACTGGTTTAAAGCAATTTTCCTGGTCTTGCAGCCTTTGCCTGCACATCAGACCAATTCCAATAAAACCAATTTTAAAACAGCGGTTTCTAATCGCTACCCCTCCTTTAGTTCTGAGTGGAGGAACTTATAATTAATGATATTAAAATGGAACACGTGGTTTGGATGAGAGAAAATTATCAAGCTTTATTAACTAAAAGAAACTATAATCACAATATCAAACTATCCCACACGAACACAGTAAAATTGTAAAACTATATATCAAGGGGGTACACACGACAAAAACGAGGGATACAATGGCTACAATGTATTTAAACAATCTTAGCGATTCCCTTTAATCACCATCCCCCCCTTAACTCCTGCTAGGTTGCCTTGTTGAGAGTCAGAAAACCTTTGCTCACATGGTCCAGCGAAGAGAGAGAGAGAGAGAGAGAGAGAGAGCTCACCTATGTCCCAGGAAGTCAAGAGCCAAGAGCCAAGAGAGCGAGCTGGCTGCTCAGCCTTTTTTTATACCTGGTGAGCCCCTCACATCCTGCCTTACAAGGGCTGTGTGCAAAATTAACCCCAAAGCTGTGATAGGCTAACTCAAAGTGGTTAGATTGAGTTAATGTGATTTTCAGAGCTCCCTTTGCTGAAACAAAAGGGAGATACATCTGCTCTATAGTCCAGTACTGGGTGATTGGAAACCCATTCAAGATACAAAGAGTCTCTTCTGCAGTTTAGGTGTATCCACTCGATATACAAACAAATGCTAATAGCATTCAATTGCTTTGTAAACAAAGCATTGTCCTTTGTCTTCATTGAACCTTACTTCCAGACACAGAAAGCTGCATTCCAAACCTCTTTTGTCATTCGGCCATGTGGTGTGACAGCCATTTTATCCCTGGAAATTTAAAAAGCACATTGCCCAGGGATACTTTAAACAAAAAACATGAATCTTCAGAACTGTAAATTATTGCGAATTCTTACAGTGAGGCTGTGCCTGAAAGATGTCAGGCACAGTAGTCTGTCGCAGGATAAAGGCATCGTGGCTGCTGCCTGGAAAGCGGGCATTGACAGCTGGGATGCGCTGCCTGTGGTCACACACCAGCTGTACGTTGAGGGAATGGTAGCCCTTCCGGTTGCGGTAATCCTCGGGATGGTCCAGAGGCGCCCGCAAAGCCACATGCGTGCAGTCAATGGCGCCCTGCACCATGGGGAAGTCCGCGATTCTTGCAAATCCCACTGCACGCTGCTGCTGCCTCTCCAGGGTCATGGGGAAGGAGATGAATTGGCGTCTCCTTCTGAAAAGGGCATTGGTGACCTGGTGGATGCAGCAATGGACGGCGAACTGGGATATGTTAGCAATGTCCCCAGCAGCTGATTGGAAGGAACCAGTGGCATGGAAGTTCAGAGCCACCGTCACCTTCACTTCCACCGACAGAGACGTCCTGCAACTCAGCTGTGGACGCAGATCTCTGTGAAGCAGATGGCAGATCTCTGCAACCACCTCCCTTCTGAATCGCAGCCTCCTAACACATTGCGCGCCAGTCATGTTGAGATACGAGACCGGCTGGCGGTATTGCCTGAGTGGGTAAGGCCCACGTTGCCGACGCCTGTTGCCCCCTCTGCGTCTAGCCAGGGCTGCCCCTCTAACACAGCGTCTGCGAGCCCTTCCGACATAATCCTGAAACTCAGCATTGGCACCCCATGCAGCCCCCATAATATGCTGGCAAACAATGAGATATCAGTGAAGGCGAATTGCAAAGCTCTGGCCTGAAGCCAAAAATACCTGTCCTAGTGTTGGCCCAAAGCAGTAAGCTCCCTTCCTTGGTTTTTTTCAAAAAATCCGTTGCACAAGAGTGATTGCTGCAAAATGCCTGCCCTTTATAGTGCAGGGTAAGTGCCCTTTAATTTGCGCTCCCCGCGGCCCGCTTCGGCTGTGCACCGTTCCACTCCACAGTCGTTAGGGCCGCCCGGCGCACAATGGGCCGGCGCGACTGAAGTTCCGGTTTGGGGCGCACAAAGGGCGTTGCACGAGGAAATGACGTCAGAATCTGCGCGCACAGCAGGGCGCGCGCAAAGACTTTGCGCCGGCGCTAAATGTCTACTGAAGTTGGGGCGAGGCGCAGATCGTGCTGCGCCCGGGCACTAAGCGCCTAGCGCTCGAGATCTACTCCTCCTAAGGCGCTAACGGCTGGCGCACGCAACTGAATTTCTAGGCCTAAGATTTTAATAGAAGGGAGCACTATTTGTGGCTAACTAAGGAAGTAAAGGATGGTATCAAATTGAAAACGAAGGCATACAATGTTGCCAAGATTGGTGGGATGCCAGAGGATTGGGACATATTTAAAAACCAGCAAAGGATGACTAAAAAAGTAATAAAGAGAGAGAAGATGAATTATGAGCGTAAACTGGCAAGAAACATTAAAACAGATATGAGCTTCTACAGGCATATAAAAAGGAAGAGAGTAGCTAAAGTAAACGTTGGTCCCTTAGATGAGAATGGGGATTTAATAGTGGGGAACGGGGAAATGGCAGAGACTCTGAACAAATATTTTGTATCTGTCTTCACAGTAGGAAACACTAACAACATCCCAATAATGGATAATCAAGGAGCCACAGGGAGGGGGAACTAAAGACAATCACTATCACTAAGGAAAAAGTACTTGGTAAAAAAATGGGACTAAAAGATGACAAGTCCCCTGGACCAGATGGCTTGCATCCCAGGGTCTTAAAAGAAGTGGCTACAGAGATAGTGGGTGCATTGGTTGCAATATACCAAAATTCCCTGGACTCTGGAGAGGTCCCAGCGGATTGGAAAACCGCAAATGTAACACCCCTATTTAAAAAAGGAGGGAGACAGAAAGCAGGAAACTATAGACCAGTTAGCCTAACATCTGTCATTGGGAAAATACTGGAGTCCTTCATTAAGGAAGCAATAGCAGGGCACTTGGAAAACCATAATGCAGTCAAGCAGAGTCAGCATGGTTTTATGAAAGGGAAATCATGTTTTACAAATTTGCTGGAATTCTTTGAGGATGTAACAAGCAGGGTAGATAAAGGTGAGCCAGTGGATGTGGTGTATTTGGATTTCCAGAAGGCATTCAATAAGGTGCCACATAAAAGGTTACTGCATAAGATAAGAGCTCACGGAGTTGGGGGTAATATATTAGCATGGATAGAGAATTGGCTAACTAACAGAAAGCAGAGAGTCGGGATAATTGGGTCATTTTCCGATTGGTAAACGGTAACTAGTGGGGGTGCCACAGGGATCGGTGCTGGGGCCTCAACTATTTATAATCTACATTAATGACTTGGATGAAGGGACCGAGTGTAATGTAGCCAAGTTTGCGGATGATACAAAGATGGGTTGGAAAGCAAGTTGTGCAGAGGATTCAAAGAATCTGCAAAGGGATATAGACAGGCTAAGTGAGTGGGCAAACCTTTGGCAGATGGAGTATAATGTGGGAAAGTGCAAGATTATCCACTTTGGCAGGAAAAATAAAAAAGCAATTTATTATTTAAATGGAGAGTGATTACAAAATGTTACAGTTCAGAGGGACCTGGGAGTCCTTGTGCATGAAACACAAAAAGTTAGCATGCAGGTACAGCAAGTAATCAAAAAGGCAAATGGAATAGAAACATAGAGATAGGAACAGGAGTAGGCCATTCGGCCCTTCGAGCCTGCTCCGCCATTCAATGAGATCATGGCTGATCTTCGTCTGAGATCTTAGCTGATCTTACCAGTTCAGTACCCCGTCCCCGCCTTTTCTCCATAACCCTTAATCCCCTTAGCCTTCAGAAATATATCCAATTCTCTCTTGAAAATATTTATTGAATTAGCCTTCACAGCCCTCTGTGGCAGGGAATTCCACAGGCTCACCACTCTTTGAGTGAAGAAATTCTTCCTCATCTCTGTTTTAAATGATTTGCCCGCTATTTTTAGACTGTGGCCCCTGGTTCTGTGCTCCCCTGCCATTGGAAACATTCTCTCTGAATTCAGCCTGTCCAGGCCTGCCATAATTTTATATGTTTCGATGAGATCCCCTCTCAATCTTCTAAACTCCAGTGAGTACAAGCCCAAACTATTCAATCTCTCCTCGTAGGTCATTCCCGCCATTCCAGGTATCAGCCTGGTGAATCGCCGCTGCACTCTTTCCATGGCAAGAACATCCTTCCGCAGATGGGGCGACCAAAACTGTACACAATACTCCAGATGCGGTCTCACCAGCACCTTGTACAGCTGTAGTAAGGTATCCCTATTCCTATACTCGAACCCCCTTGATATGAAGGCCAACATACCATTTGCCTTCTTAATCGCCTGTTGCACCTGCATGCTCTCCTTCAGTGACTGGTGCACAAGAACACCCAGGTCCCTCTGCACTTCCCCATCTCCCAATCTATTGCCATTTAGATAATAATCTACCCTCCTGTTTTTACCCCCAAAGTGGATAACCTCGCATTTATCCACATTATAGTGCATCTGCCACGTATCCGCCCATTCCCCCAACCTGTCCAAATCGCACTGTAGCCTCCTGACATCCTCATTGTTGGCCTTTATTGCAAGGGGGTTGGAGTATAAAAGCAGGGACATCCTGCTACAACTGTACATGGTATTAGTGGGACCACACCTTGAATACTGCGTACCGTTTTGGTCTCCTCATTTAAGGAAGGATATACTTGCATTGGAGGCAGTTCAGAAACGATTCACTAGGTTAATTCCAGAGATGAGGGGGTCGACTTATGAAGAAAGGTTGAGTAGGTTGGGCCTATACTCATTGGAATTTAGAAGAATGAGAGGTGATCTTATTGAAACATAAAAGATACTGAGGGGGCTCGACAAGGTAAATGCAGAGAGGATGTTTCCCCTTGTGGGGAAATCTAGAACTCGAGGGCATAGTTTCAGAATAAAGGGTCACCCTTTTAGAACTGAGATGAGGAGGAATTTCTTCTCTCAGAGGGTCGTAAATCTGTGGAATTCTCTGCCCCAGAGAGCCGTGGAGGCTGGGTTATTAAATACATTTAAGGTGGAGATAGACAGATTTTTGCAAGATAAGGGAGTAAAGGGTTATGGGGAGTGGGCAGGGAAGTGGCTTTGAGCCCAAGATCAGCCATGATCTTATTGAATGGTGGAGCAGGCTCAAGGGGCCAAGTGGCCTATTCCTGCTCCTGTTTCTTATGTTCTTATGTAGGCCCATAGAACAGGAGTCAGACACTATAAAGAATGAAGAGATTATGAGAGGAGATGAAGTAAATCAGGAAGTAGTGATAAAGTGATACCGAGCTTGGGATTTAAAAGCCTGAAGATTGTAAGAGGTAGGGAAGATTTAGAAAAACATTACACAGTTTTGAGATTGAGTTCAACTAGGAGTCAATGAGATGAGCCTTGAGGGTAAATTTTATGAATTTGCACTCCAAACTTGGAATTAATGGCTGGAAAATCTCATGACGTCTACTGACCCCCCCTGCCTGAATTCTGTGTTTGCACTCCTGGCACAGAAAGCTCCATACCAGTAATGCAGATTTATGAAGTTTACCCTCTGATTTCAATTCTCTTAGAATGTGTGAGATAGTATATTTGTAGCTTAGGAGAAACAAGGGGACAGTGGCCATCTTTGGCACTGAGGGGAATTCTTCAATTAGAGCCAATCTGCAGCAAACGTGGCACGAGCTGGCCAACAGAATTAGTACTGTCTCAAGTGTGCATAGGTCATGGGATCAAATGCAAAAACAAAAACATTCTCAAGACTGAGGAGGAATGCCAAGACTTGAATAAAGGCAGATCGTCTTTGACTAATCTAATTGAATTTTTTGATGAAGTAACAGAGAAGGTTGATGAAGGGAATGCAGTGGATGTTGTCTATATGGATTTTAAGAAAGCGTTTGACAAAGTACCACATAAAAGGCTGATTAACAAAATTGAGGCTCATGGAATAGGTGGCAGCTTGGATAAGGAATTGGCTTAAGGACAGAAAACAGCGAGTTGTGGTAAATGTTTGTTTTTCAGACTGGAGGATGGTAGATAGTGGTGTTCCCCAAGGGTCAGTGCTAGGACCACTGCTTTTTTTCATATATATATAAATGACTTGGATATTAGAATGTAGAGTAAAATTTCAAAATTTGCTGATGATACCAAATTTGGAGGTGTGGCAAACAGTGAGGATGATACCAATCGACTGCAACAGGACATAAAAAGGCTAGCAGAATGGGCAGACAAGTGGCAGATGGAATTTAATACAGAGAAGTGTGAGGTGATGCATTTTGGCAGAAGGGATAGGGAGAGGCAATATAGACTTAATGGCACAGTTCTAAAGGGTGTGCAGGGACAGAGGGACCTGGGGGTTCATGTGCATGGATCTTTGAAGGTGGCAGGACATATTGAGGGAGTAGTTAGCAAATCATATGGGATCTTGGGCTTCATAAATAGAGGTATTGAGTACAAAAGCAGGGAAGTTATGCTGAACCTTTATAAAGCTCTGGTTAGGCCACAACTAAAGTATTGCATCCAGTTCTGGTCACCAAACTTTAGGAAGGATGTGAAGGCCCTTGAGAGAGGAGATTTACCAGAATGGTTCTGGGGATGGGGGATCTTAGCTACAAGGTTAGGTTGGAGAAGCTGGGGTTGTTCTCCATGGAGCAAAGGAGGTTGAGGGGAGATTTGATAGAGGTGTACAAGATTATGACGGGTGTGGATAAGGTGGACAGAGAAAGGCTGTTCCCATTAGCTGACAGTACAAAGACTAAGGGACACAGATTTAAGGTTTTGGGCAAGAGATACAGGGAGGAAGAATTGTTTTACGCAGCGAGTGGTAATGACCTGGAACTTGCTGCCGATGAGGGTGGTGGAAGCGGAGACGATCAATGATTTCAAAAGGAAATTGGATAGGCACTTGAGGGAAATAAACTTGCAGGGCTACAGGGATAGAGCGGGGAATGGGACTGACTGGATTGCTCTACAGAGAGCTAGCATAGACTCGATGGTTCAAATAGCCTCCTTCTGTGCCGTAATAATTCTGTCACTCTGTGACTGTCTGCTGGATAATGGTGAAAACCTTTTGCAGCTTGGCATGTGCTTTGCTGGAATAGGGGCATAGTAAGCAAAGACAGGGCTGAATGTGTGAGTGCTTGGCACAGGTCAACAGTAAATGTAGACCAGGTTGATAGGCAACAATTTATGGCAAGCATACTTTGGCCATCAACCTGGTAAATGTTACTGTTGGCTAGTCTTAACTTGGCAGCTTCCTTAAAGTGTGTTGCTTTCTGTGGCATCTGCTCCTAGGTACTGCAGGTCATATATACAGAGTTAATAATAGTTATCACCTCCTGCCAGGCATGCAGCTGTTGCCATGGACTGCCAAACAGAACAACCCTCCTTGTACCCATCATATGCAGCAGCATCTCCACATCACCAGCCATCAAACAGGGGGCAGCTGCTGCACTGGTCCTTTGCTTCCTGTCACTACATTTGTGTTGGAATCCATTGTATTTTCCTAGCCATTTGTTGCATAGGCTGAATAATAATTTCTGAGTCAATGTGGCCTTTGGAAAGACCTTCAGAAATAATTTCACCTCCACATGCAGCCATTTACCTTTAAGTGGCTGCGTCAATTTAATTCAGGTAGCAGCTCTTTAAGAGCTGATGATGTACACTATTCCCTGAGCCCTCCAGACTGTGGGGCCAATCCAGGCCAAGAGTACATCTTGCTTATTATGTACGTTATGACCAACTGAAACATGGTGATGGGTTTCTATGTGTTTCAGACACCTAACTGGGAGATTTGATACGGTTCTTCTTTCCCGATTTGAGCAAGCAAAAAGCTCTGAGCACTCCAGCTCCTCTGTTTCAGTGCCAGGACTAGAATATAACATACGAACATATGAATTACTAGCAGGAGTAGGCCACTCGGCCCCTCGAGCCTGCTCCGCCATTCAATAAGATCAGGGCTGATCCGATTACTCCACATTCACGCCTACCCGATAACCTTTCACCCTCTTGCTTATCAAGAATCTATCTACCTCTGTCTTAAAAATATTCAAAGACTCTGCTTCCACCGCCCTCTGAGGAAGAGAGTTCCAAAGACTCACGACCCTCTGAGAAAAAACTTCTCCTCGTCTCTGTCTTAAATGGGCGACCCCTTATTTTTAAACAGAGACCCCTAGTTCTAGATTCTCGCACAAGAGGAAACATCCTCTCCACATCCACCCTGCCAAGACCCCTCAGGATCTTAGATGTTTCAATCAAGCCACCTCTTACTCTTCTAAGCTCCCATACTGTTTTTCTTGGGTGTAAAAAGATGGTTTAATAGTGCTTTGGTACTGTCATAAGCATTCTGTCCTTTAATAGTAATGCAAACAAGGTACAGTCCCAGTGCATCATATGTAATGCCAGGGAAAATGCAAATTAGCTGGCTGTATGTTATCCAGCAAGGTCAACTGTTTCAGGCCTCGGCAGGTAGAGTGCCAAGTTCTGGCAGCGATGCACAAGGGGTGTGTTATCAGCCCCTTTGAATAAATATAGTTGTGTCAGTAAGCTGTTGGTCTCTTATCACTTATCCTGCTTTCTTCTTGTGAACATTCACCTGTTGTTCCGTTTCTTGCACTGACTCCCATTCTTCTTTATTTATTGCAGATTTAGAAGTTGTCACAGAAATCAACATTGTAGTATGTTTTCCAATCTGTTTCTATATTAACGTTTTTTGGTGCTTCTGGAAGACAGTGCTTATAGTCTGAATTTATTCTTGGGCATAACATTGATTTTATTGGGTAATATGAAGATAATGCTGTTGCTGTGGAGACATGTTAATGAGTTAGGTCATTGTGCTTTCATTTTGCATGCAAGGGATGTAGTATTTTTCCTACTGATTTTTTCTGTGTTTCAGAATATGCCAACTTCTATGAGTCTGCTGCAAGTGGCTTTAATGTTATATACACAATGTAATTCAGCCTTACATATTTATTTTGTGATGCTTTTGGAGGTTGTATCTGTTGTTTGATACTAGATTTAAACTAAACAGTTCCAGTGGATGGAACCATAAACAACCACTATACAATCATTAGTTATAATATAATAAGATATCTGTCTAAATCCTGTATCTGTAAATATGAAATTAAGGGGGAGAAATTCAGTTGGTTGCGCCACCCATTAGCGCTTTAAGAGGGCGATAAGTGGGGCGCGAGGTGGCTAGCGCTCGGGCGCGGCGAGACCTGCGCCTCTTGCAAAATTGATCGGACATTTAGCGGCGGCGCAAATCCGCAACGCCCGCTCAGCTGCGCGCGCAGATCCTAACGTCATTTCATGGTGCAACGCCCTTGGGGGCGCCCTGAACCGGAAATTCAGTGGCGCCCCCCTCCTTTCCGCCTGTCGCTCCTAGCGACTGGTTGACTGGAACGGTTCCCAGTTGCTGTGGGGCTGGGGGGGCCCTATTTAAAGGGGGCTCTTCCTGGCTTCTTTGTGGTAGCCATTTTTGGACCACTCCTTCTGTGTGAGAGAGAGAGATTTGCAGAGAGACAAAGGGAGAGAGCTTTCTGCATTGAGTCAGCGCTCGCACAGGTACTTTTGGCTTCTGACCAGAACTTTGTAGTTGGTTAGCTTTTTCACTGGCATAACCTTGAGTGGCCACATACTATGGGGGCTGCAATGGGTGGGAACATTGGGCTTCTCCATTACATTGAGAGTGCTCAGAGACGCTGAGAGAGAGTGCCAATCATGGCCAGATGGAGGAGGGCCAACAGGCGTCGGCACACGAGACCTTACCGTCCTAGGGTTTTCCGCCAAAAGTTCTCATACCTCAACATGTCTGAGGAGCAGTGTTTTCAGAGGCTGCGATTCAGCAGGGAGGTGGTCACTGAGCTCTGCCACCTGCTTCAGCCAGATCTGCAGCCTCAACTGAGGAGCAGGACGTCTCTGTCAGGGGCAGTGAAGCTCACAGTGGCTCTCTACTTCTATGCCACCGGCTCCTTTCAATCCGCTACTGGGGTCATTGCCAATATCTCTCAGTTCGTGGTGCATTGCTCGGACCAGGAGAGCACCAGGGCCGAGGATAAAAGGAGGAGCGAGGTGAGGCCCGACCAGATCGGACCAGGAGAGCACCGGGGCCGAGGATAAAAGGAGGAGCGAGGCGAGGCCCGACCAGATCGGACCAGGAGAGCACCGGGGCCGAGGATAAAAGGAGGAGCGAGGCGAGGCCCGACCAGATCGGACCAGGAGAGCACCGGGGCCGAGGATAAAAGGAGGAGCGAGGCGAGGCCCGACCAGATCGGACCAGGAGAGCACCGAGGCCGAGGATAAAAGGAGGAGCGAGGCGAGGCTCGACCAGATCGGACCAGGAGAGCACCGGGGCCGAGGATAAAAGGAGGAGCGAGGCGAGGCCCGACCAGATCGGACCAGGAGAGCACCGGGGCCGAGGATAAAAGGAGGAGCGAGGCGAGGCCCGACCAGATCGGACCAGGGGAGCACCGGGGCCGGGTATAAAAAGGAGCGAGGCGAGGCCCGACCAACTCAGCAGCGGGGAGAGAGGTAAAAAGTAATCAGAGTGTGACGGCACCAGGGAGCAGGTAAGTGATTGGTTGGTGAATATTTCCCTATTTTTTAAACTTTAACTCTGTGGTTTATAGTTGCTAAGGTCTTTCTGGTGTAGCGGGGACTGTTGGTAAACCATACAAGCGCCCTAGAGTATATCTTTAACTGGTGGTATTGAATTAATTTAAATTAATTAAAGGGGTAAGTCATGCCAGGAGAGCCCAGCCCCGTATTGTGCTCCTCTTGCTCTATGTGGGAATTCAGGGACGCTGCTAGTGTCCCTGACGACCACGTGTGCCAGAAATGCATCCAGCTGCAGCTACTAGCAGACCGCATGGAGGCGCTGGAGCTGCGGATGGATGGGCTTTGGAGCATTCACGATGCTGAGAGGGTCGTGGATTACACGTTTGATGAGTTGGTCACGCCGCAGGGTAGGGCTGCACAGGCAGAAGGGAAATGGGTGACCATCAGGCAGAGCAGTAGAGGCAGGCAGGTAGTGCAGTGGACCCCTGTGGCCATCCCCCTTTCAAACAGGTATACCAATTTGGATACTGTTGAGGGGGATGACTTACCAGAGGAAGGCAGCAGCAGCCAACTTCCTGGCACCAGGGGTGCTTCTGCTGCTCAGGAAGGGAGGAAAAAGAGTGGGAGAGCAATAGTGGTAGGGGATTCTATCATAAGGGGAACAGATAGGCGTTTCTGTGGCCGTAGACGTGACTCCAGGATGGTTTGTTGCCTCCCTGGTGCCAGGGTCAAGGATGTCACTGAACGGCTGCAGGGCATTCTGAAGGGGGAGGGTGAACAGGCAGAGGTTGTGGTTCACATTGGGACCAACGACATAGGTAGGAAGAGGGATGAGGTCCTGCAGCAAGGATTTAGGGAGCTAGGTAGCAGATTAAAGAGTAGGACCTCAAAGGTTGTAATCTCTGGATTACTCCCGGTGCCACGTGCTAGTGAGTATAGGAATAGGAGGATAGAGCAGATGAATGCGTGGCTAAAGAGTTGGTGCAGGAGGGAGGGCTTTAGTTTCCTGGAGAACTGGGCCTGCTTCTGGGGAAGGTGGGACTTGTACAAGTCGGACGGGTTGCACCTGAACCAGAGCGGGACAAATATCCTTGCGGGGAGGTTTGCTAGCACTGTTCGGGGGGGTTTAAACTAAAATGGCAGGGGGTTGGGAACTTGAGCAAGGAGACAGAGGAAAGGAAAACAGGGATAAAAGCAAAAGATAGGAAGCAGAAAAACAAAAGTGGCAGTCAGAGAAATCAGCGGTTTAAATCAAACGTGGCCACAGTAAATAATAATTCTAATAGGTCTAAGAGCGTTAAAAAAACAAGCCTGAAGGCTTTGTGTCTTAATGCGAGGAGCATTTGTAATAAGGTGGATGAATTGGCTGTGCAAATAGAGGGAAACGAATATGATTTGGTTGGGATTACGGAAACATGGCTCAAGGATGGCCAAGACTGGGAACTCAACATCCAGGGGTATTCGATATTCAGG
Organism: Somniosus microcephalus; assembly: GCF_052327205.1. Taxonomy (NCBI): domain Eukaryota; kingdom Metazoa; phylum Chordata; class Chondrichthyes; order Squaliformes; family Somniosidae; genus Somniosus; species Somniosus microcephalus. The sequence goes on along the minus strand of NC_140988.1, from coordinate 278,944,105 downwards.
AAAGATAGGCAAAAAGGAAAGGGAGGTGGGGTAGCATTACTGGTTAAAGAAGGGATTAATACAATTGTAATGAAGGATATTAGCTCTGATGATGTGGAATCTGTATGGGTAGAATTGAGAAATACTAAGGGGAAAAAAACATTAGTGGGAGTGGTATATAGACCTCCAAACAGTAAGGCAGAGGTTGGGGATGGCATTAACAGGGAAATTAAAGAAGCGTGCAATAAGGGCACAGCAGTCATCATGGGTGACTTTAATCTACATATAGATTGGGCCAACCAAATTAGTAACAATACTGTGGAGGAGGAATTCTTGGAGTGTTTACGGGATGGCTTCCTGGACCAATATGTCAAGGAACCAACCAGAGATCAGGACATCTTAGACTGGGTATTATGTAATAAGAAAGGATTAATTAGCAATCTTGTTGTACGAGGCCCCTTGGGTCGGAGCGATCATAATATGATCGAATTCTTCATTAAGATGGAGAATGAAGTAGTTGACTCAGAGACAAGGGTCCTCAATTTAAATAAAGGAAACTACGATGGTCTGAGGAGCGAGTTGGGTAGGATTGATTGGGGAATGGCACTCAAAGGGTTGACGGTGGATAGGCAATGGCAAACATTCAAAGACCGAATGGATGAGCTACAGAATTTGTTCATCACAGTTTGGCATAAAAATAAAACAAAAAAGGTGACTCAACCGTGGCTAACAAGGGAAATTAGGGATAGCATAAGATCCAAGGAGAGGACATATAAATTGGCTAGAAAAAGCAATAATCTTGAGGATTGGGAGCAGTTTAGGAGTCAACAAAGGAGGACAAAGGGATTAATTAAGAAAGGGAAAATAGAATATGAGAGTAAGCTTGCAGGGAACATAAAAACTTACTGTAAAAGCTTTTATAGATATGTGAAGAGAAAAAGATTGGTGAAGTCAAGCGTAGGTCCCTTACAGTCAGATTCAGGGGAATTTATAATGGGAAACAAGGAAATGGCAGACCAACTAAATACATACTTTGGTTCTGGCTTCACAAAGGAGGACACAAGTAACCTCCCAGAGATGCCAGGGAACATAGGGTCTGATGAAAGGGAGGAACTGAAAGAAATCAGTATTTGTAGGGAAATGGTGTTAGGAAAATTGATGGGACTGAAGGCCGATAAATCCCCAGGGCCTGATGGTCTACATCCCAGGGTACTTAAGGAAGTGACCCTAGAGAAGTAGATGCATTGCTGGTCATCTTCCAGAACTCGATAGACTCTGGAACGGTACCCATGGATTGGAGGGTAGCTAATGTTACCCCACTATTCAAAAAAGGTTGTAGAGAAAAAGCGGGGAATTATAGACCGGTAAGCCTGACATCGGTAGCGCAGAAAATGCTAGAGTCTATTATAAAAGATGTAATAGCAGAGCACTTGGAAAGCAGTGACAGGATCGGACAAAGTCAACATGAATTTACAAAAGGTAAATCATGCTTGACTAATCAACTGGAATTTTTTGAGGATGTAACTGGTAAAATAGATAAGGGAGAACCAGTGGATCTGGTGTATTTGGACTTTCAGAAGGCTTTCGATAAGGTCCCACATAAGAGATTAGCGTGCAAAATTAAGGCACATGGGATTGGGGGCAAGGTATTGAGTTGGATAGAGAACTGGTTGGCGGATAGAAAGCAAAGAGTTGGAATAAACGGGTCATTTTCCGAGTGGCAGGCAGTGACTAGTGGGGTACCGCAAGGATCGGTCCTAGGACCCCAGCTGTTCACAATATATATTAATGATCTGGACGAGGGAATTGGATGTAATATCTCCAAATTTGCAGACGACACAAAGCTGGGTGGGAGGGTAAGCTGTGAGGAGGATGTTGTGAAACTCCAGTACGATTTGGACAGGTTGGGTGATTGGGCAGAAACATAGCAAATGCACTTTAATGTGGATAAATGTGAGGTTATCCACTTTGGTGGCAAAAACAGGAAGGCAGATTATTATTTGAATGGCAATAGATTGAGAGAAGGGGAAGTGCAAAGAGACCTGGGTGTTATTGTGCACCAGTCGCTGAAGGTAAGCATGCAGGTGCAGCAGGCGGTTAAGAAGGCAAATGGTATGTTGGCCTTCGTAGCAAGAGGGTTCGAGTGCAGGAACAAGGATGTCTTGCTACATTTGTACAGGGCCTTGGTGAGACCGCACCTTGAGTATTGTGTGCAGTTTTGGTCACCTTACCTGAGGAAGGACGTTCTTGCCATGGAGGGAGTGCAGCGAAGATTCATCAGGCTGATACCTGGGATGGCAGGAATGATGTATGAGGAGAGATTGTGCCGATTGGGCTTATATTCACTGGAGTTTAGAAGATTGAGAGGGGATCTCATCGAAACCTATAAAATTCTGCCAGGTCTGGACAGACTAGATGCAGGAAGGATGTTTCTGATGGCCGAGGAGTCCAGAACCAGGGGTCATAGTCTAAGGATAAGGGGTAAGCCATTCAGGACTGAAATGAGGAGGAATTTCTTCACCCAGAGAGTGGTGAACCTGTGGAATTCTCTGCCACAGAGGGCAGTGGAGGCCAGTTCATTAAATATATTCAAGAAAGAGTTGGATATATTTCTTGAGGCTAAAGAGATCAAGGGATATGGGGAGAAGGCAGGGACAGGGTACTGAAATTGGATGATCAATTATGATCTCATTGAATGGCGGAGCAGGCTCGAAGGGCCGAATGGCCTACTCCTGCTCCTATCTTCTATGTTTCTATGTTTCTATCTGTCAAGTCACGAATGCCCTCTTTAAAAGGAGACGTCAGTACATTTCCTTCCCCATGACCCCGGCCAAGCAGCAAGAGCGCGCAATAGGATTTGCAAGAATAGCGGGCTTCCCCATGGTCCAGGGCGCCATTGACTGTACGCATGTGGCTTTGCGGGTGCCGCAAGGGAATGCCAAGGATTACCACAACCGGAAGGGGTTCCATTTGTTGAACGTCCAGTTGGTCTGTGACCACAGACAGCTGATAGTCGCTGTCAATGCCCACTTTCCAGGCAGCAGCCACGGCGCCTTCATCCTGCTCCAGACTTCTGTGGCAGACCTTTTCGAGGCCCCGGCTCACCCAGCAGGCTGGCTTCTCGGGGACAAGGGCTATACTCTGTGCACCTGGCTGATGACCCCGCTCCATTCGCCCAGCACCCCTGCTGAAGAACGATACAATGAGCGCCATCAAGCGACCATGAACATCACTGAGCACACAATCGGCGTGCTCAAGCAACGATTCCACTGTCTGGACCATTCCGGGGGAGCCCTTCAGTACTCACCTGAGCGAGTCTCCCATTTCATTGTTGTGTGCTGCATGCTGCATAACCTGGCAATCCTCAGGACTCAGCCACTGCCACCAGACATTGGAGCACCAGCAGAGGAGGAGGAGGAGGAGGAGCATCAAGGCGGGAGGGAAGCACAAAGTGCAAGGGCCGTCCGTCAGCAGCTTATAGCAAGTCGGTTCTAGGCCCCCTCTGAGGGAATGGCTTCTGCCATTCAAAGAACATGAATGGAACCATGCCGCAACCCCTTAGCCGGTCAAGGCAACAAATTCTTCAAAGAGCAAACATACACATTCTGAATAAAGACACTTCTTTATTGAACAAACTGTGTGCCCTTCCCGCATGACAAAGTAGTTGAGAGAAACCCCAAAAAAAGCAGTCAGTCACATAACTGGCTCTCACAACCTGGAGACAATGAACAAAACAGTAACCAAAAAATGACCACGATCCTCGGCCTTCAATAAAACATTTAACAGCATTTTGCCACACCTCCTATGTTAAGTCTGTGTGTTATAGTGATAATTACTACACAGACTAAGAGAGTAAATTCAACAGGTCTTTACTGGTTGGAGGTCGGGACTATATTGAATACAATATTACTACACAGTGCTTATATACCGGTGTGGTCACCACCGGTATTACGTATACAGCAGCCAGAGAAAGTAGTACATCTCTTAAGGTGGAACAGGCTTAAGTTCTCTTAAGGTGGAACAGGTTACATACACCACAATCCTCCCTTTTTAGCTTAACAGTCATATCCCCATTTAACATAACATAATAACATATATACATATATAACTTCAGGTATAACAGTTCAAAGGTTCAGTCTCTCAGGAGGCTTTCTGATGCGGCTTGGATAACGCCTCTCAGTAGTCTCTGATTCTTGTTGTTGAGGTGCCTCCTCTATTTGGTTTCCAATGTATTGGGTGTCATCATCATCAAGTACATTCCCTGCCGAGGTAGATGCTTCAGGTTCATTAACGTCTTCCACAGTTGTCTCTGTCACAACCATGGGTTCGACCCTTGCTCTCGACTCTACCAGTTGATCCGCATGACGCCTTATCACATTTTGACCAATATCTACTGTGTACATCAGAGGTCCTTGTCTGGCCCGAATTGTTCCGGACTGCCATTTTTCATTTCCATAGCCCCTTGCCAACACTGGTTGTCCTACGTCGAAAGTTCGAGTGGTCTTGTTGTTAATATGCCGAAACTGTTTGTTTTCCACTTCCCTCCGCACATTTGGTTTTAACAAGTCCAACTTGGACCGCAACCTCCTGTTATAAAACATCATGGCAGGACTTTGGTTAGTCACTGCATGATTGGCGTTTCGATATGACATCAGGAACTTGTCGACCTTGTGTTGCAGTGGAATCTGATCATCGTTCATGGCCTTAATTGCCTTTTTGAATGTCTGGACAAATCTTTCAGCCAACCCGTTTGTCGCCGGATGATATGGGGCAGAGGTATAATGTTTTACTCCATTCTTCTTTAAGAATTGTCGGAATTCTTCCGATACAAACTGTGGTCCGTTGTCCGAACAGATCTGTTCTGGCAATCCGTTCCTTGCGAATATTGTTCTTAACACCGCAATTGTCTTTTCTGAAGTAGTGGTATTCATCTTGAAGACTACTGGCCATTTGGAATGTGCGTCCACCGCGATTAGGAACATGGAGTCCATGAATGGACCAGCAAAGTCAATGTGTACGCGTTGCCATGGGGCTGAAGGCCATTCCCATGGGTGTAGCGGTGCTATCGGAGGTGCATTTTGCACTTTTTGGCACCCAGCGCAGCTTTTCGTTAACTCCTCAATCTGTTGGTCAATACCCGGCCACCATACATAAGCCCTAGCAAGACTTTTCATTTTAACTCCCCCCAGATGACCTTCATGCAGTTCGTTTAAAACTCTTTCCCTTAACTTGGGAGGAATAATCACTCTTGTCCCGTACATCAAGGTACCATGGCAGACGGACAGCTGGTCTCGCCTTGCCGAAAATGCCGGTAACAGAGGATCACCCCGTGTTGGCCATCCTTTCACTGTCACCTCGTAGACTCTGGACAGTGTCGGGTCGTTCCTGGTTTCTCTTTCAATACTTGCATTGGTGACTGGTAAACACTCGATGATGGTCGAATGAAATAACTCAACAGGGTCAACTTTCGTCGTGTCTTCTTCTTCAGGTAGTGGCAGGCGCGACAGCCCATCAGCATTGCCATGCTGTTTCGTACCTTTGAATTCTATTTGATATTGATGTGCCCCTAGGAAAAGAGACCATCTCTGGAGACGCTGCGCTGTCATCACCGAAACACCCTTCTTAGGGTTAAAAATGGATACCAACGGTTGATGGTCTGTCAGAAGTGTGAATTTTTGGCCCTGCAGGTAATGATTAAACTTCTTCACTCCCCATACAAGGCTAAGAGCCTCCCTATCGATCTGCACATAGTTGCGCTCAGCGGAGGTCAATGATCTGGATCCAAACGCGACTGGCTTTTCCGTGCCATTTGGCAACTTGTGTGAGAGTACTGCCCCAATACCATATGGGGAAGCATCACAAGCCAACCGAATAGGCAGTGTCGGGTTGAAGTGAGCCAACACTTCCTCTGAGGTGATCAATTCTTTGCTTTTGCGAAATGCCTTCTTACAGTTTTCGCCCCATTCCCATGGTACCCCTTTCTGTAAAAGAGCGTTTAACGGGTGCAGTACCGTGGATAGATTTGGCAGAAATTTATGGTAATAGTTAATTAATCCTAGAAACGACCTCAACTGAGAGACATTCTCCGGAGCGGGAGCCTTTACAACTGCTTCAATCTTGTCAGGAGACTTATGAAGCCCCTCCCGGTCAATGACATGGCCACAGTACGAGATTCGCTTCTGGAAGAACTCACATTTCTGCCGATTTACTCTAAGTCCATACTCTTTCAGTCTGTTGAGCACCAGTTCCAAGTTTGCAAGATGTTGTTCATCACCATCACCTGTGATCAGAATATCGTCCAGGTAACATTGTGTGCCTGGAATTCCATGTAATACCTGCTCCATGGCCCTCTGCCAAATTGCTGGAGCCGATGCCACTCCAAAAACCAGCCTATTGTACTGGTACAACCCTCGATGCGTGTTGATCGTGAGGTATTGGCGTGACTCTTCCTCAACCTCCATCTGCAAGTATGCCTGCGCCAGGTCTATCTTGGTGAAAGCTTTCCCGCCAGACAATGAAGCGAAAATATCCTCAATCCGTGGAAGCGGATACTGCACCGTGTGAAGCACCGGATTAACGGTGATTTTGAAATCTCCACAGATGCGAACCTTCCCTGGATCTCCTGGCTTGTTGCTCGCAGGACGTTTCATAACAGGAACAATGGGCGTAGCCCACTCACTCCAATCTACCTTAGACAGTACACCTGAACGTTCTAGTGCTTCCAGTTCCGCTTCAACAGTAGGTCGTATTGCATAGGGTACCGGTCTGACTTTAAAAAATTTTGGTTGTGCATGTTCATCAATCTTGATGTTTGCCGTAATTCCTCTCAGTGTTCCCAGTCCCTGCTGGAACACCTCTTTAGCATCATCCAATATTCTGGACAATCGTTTAGGTTTGACATCTGTTTCCCCGGAATCTACCGTTAGTGCCTTCAAGGAGTGCCAGTCCATATTCATTTTCCTAATCCACTCCCGTCCTAGTAGTGGTGGACCTCCTTCAGGTAGCACATATAAGTCCATTACTTGGCTTTCTTCGCCCTTGTGGACCACTTCTACCTCTATTTTTCCGATGGGGTACACTCTTTGCCCTGTGTATGTTTTCAATATAATCTCCGTATCCTGTAGGGGAATATGTTGGAATAACCTTCTGTAATCTTTCTTATTCATGACCGTCAATGCCGATCCAGTGTCCAATTCCATTTTTACTTGGACTCCTGCTATCTGAAGAGTGACCCAAATTGTCTGGAGATCTGCATCCTTACCAACGTTGTGTACTCTTAAGCTATCCAGTTCATTACTGCTAGCGTCTGAATCTGACTTCTGTTCGGTCAAACTGTTCTTTGTCACCTTGTGTACTTTTGCGTATTTTCCTTGCGGTGACTTTTTGTTGCTGGTCTTCTTTCCTGACCGGCATACTTTAGCTATGTGGCCAAGCCTGCCACACGTTCTGCATTCTTGGTTCTTAAACCAGCACTGGTTCTGATCGTGCGTTGTCTTTCCACAACGATAACATTTGACAGAACTCAAACCCAATTTGTTTGTACCGAGTTCCGGTGACCATAGCTGCATTACTGCCGTGCCTCTCGCTGCGGCTTCATGTGCTGCTGCCATAGTGACCGCCTTCTCAAGCGTCAGCTCATTCTCCTCGAGCAGTCGCTTTTGTGTATCCTGTTTAAATAAACCACACACAAATTTATCTCGTAGTGCCTCTGTCAGTCCCATTCCAAACTGACAATATTTTGCTAGCTTACGTAATTCCATCAAATATTCAGCATTGCTTTCATTCTGCAGCTGCCTTCTGTCGTAAAATTTAAATCGTCCCGCTAGCATCAGCGGCGTGGGGTTTAGATGATTTTTCAGGACAGTAACAATCTCATCGAACGTCTTATCCGCCGGTTCATCTGGTGATAACAGGTGTTTCAATTGCCCGTATGTCTTCGCACCCATTAAATTTAATAATGTTAGTGCTTTATCTGCATCAGGAATTTTATTTGCCTTACAATAATTTTGTATGCGTTCTACATACATGGCCCAATCTTCGATGTCACTATCAAAGGTATTAATGTTCCCATGTTTAGGCATCGTTGCAATTTATTGTATTTTTATGTTATCCAAGATGGCGGCTTCCCGCTCTTTGTCGTCGTCCTCCACCCACAAAATGGCGGTTTTCCCGCGCTTGGCGGTCTTCAACCGTCCCCCGACGCTGTCTCCGCTTCACCGCGGCTCTCGCGCCTTCAGTTTCCCCAGATGCTGCGCCTTTTAGCCCGAATGCGGCCCTTATCTCCAGTCGCAATCGATGTCCCCGCGCTGCGCCTCTCGCTCGAAAGCGGCCCGGCCATTATCTCCGGTCGCGATCAATCTCACCGCCCTTATTCCTCCGTCTTCCCAGCCCCGTCTGTACAGCCAATGCGGTTGACTTTCTGTCGCATCGCTGCCCGGCTTACCCACCACCGAGGTAGAAGAAGAAAGCTGACAGTCGCTGATGGAGGCTTCGAGGTCAGGATGTCTTCTGCACTCCGGTTTCTCGATGCCTGCCGCTCGATGTGTCTTCCAGTAGGGTGATGAGGGTGGAAACCTCTCTTCAACGTCCTGTCTGTGGACGAAGCCGCCGTGGAAATAACTGCCGCAGGGTAAGAATCGGACTCATCGCCACTTTTAAGTTTGTGTGTTATAGTGATAATTACTACACAGACTAAGAGAGTAAATTCAACAGGTCTTTACTGGTTGGAGGTCGGGACTATATTGAATACAATATTACTACACAGTGCTTATATACCGGTGTGGTCACCACCGGTATTACGTATACAGCAGCCAGAGAAAGTAGTACATCTCTTAAGGTGGAACAGGCTTAAGTTCTCTTAAGGTGGAACAGGTTACATACACCACATCCTACTTTTTGCCCTTCGAGGGTGATCTGCTTCGCTTGCGAGATTCGCCCCTTCCCACCCTGCAGCTCCTCCGCAATGGGACCCCAGTGGCTTCAGCAAGGCTGGGGGAAGGCTGCTGAGTGCCAGAAACTGAGACTGCAGATGCCCTTGAGGGACGGCCTGGACCAGCTCTGGGCCTGGAGGGCCTGGCTGCTGACTGCTCCAACTCTGCATGGGCAGCAGCAGTCTGTCCTACAGGTGGTGGCAGCTGCAGTGGAGAAGTGACAGTGTTGGCAGCAGGAATGCTGTCATCCTGACAGAGGACAGCAACTCCTTGGTCGGACGACATACTGACACTCCCACGGGGCAGCACTGCAGCATGCGGAGCAATCTGCTGAAGCACAGACTGCTGGCCTGCTGCGGTGCGGCAAGGGCCCCGGTGATTCATGCCCGATCCAGCGAGGGTGGCAGCAGTCAGTGCTCGTGTGGCCTCAATCTGCGTCTGCATGAGACCAGCCACTGACTGCATTGCAGCACTAAGCACTTGCGTGGCAGCCGCCTGTGCTGCGCCGAAGTCCTGGAGACTCCTTGCCTGTGCTGCGCCGAAGTCCTGAACACTCCTTGCCAGTGACTCAATGGATTCGGGCATCCTTGCCACTGCAGCCATGAGCTCAGTGTGCCTGTGCTCCGCCTGGGCGCTCATTTCAGCGAGGAGCCGCACCTCTTCTGCGCTCACTGTAGCAGGACTCGAGGCCAGACTCTCTCTGCGGGGAGAAGGCCACCGAGCTTCCCTACCCCACCCCCCCGTGTTGCTGCAGCCCGCTGGGCCCCGGAGCTTCACCCTCCTCAGACCATCCACCCCTGCTCCCCTCCAGGGAAGACGTGTCCCCATTATGACCATGGGCTGCCTCGGCTGAGGGTGGCACTGATGGTCCAGCTTCCTCCTCCTCGTCGCCTTCAGAGTCACTCACAGTGGCAGCTTGAGGGCCCACCTCCTCACCTGGTGAATCAGCTTCTGAAAGCAGGGAGGTACAAGAGTGGCTTTAGCACGAGGACAGGGTGGCAGCGAGGGAGGCATGAGTGCTGCAATGTACTGTATTGGTTCGATAGTGGCAAAGGATGCTGGTGTGAGGCACAAGTGGAAGGAGAGAGGTCAAAAAGGTGATGACCTTACCATTGCTGTCCAGAACGGGGTCGGCATCTCCAGTGGCGACGGGGCCAATCAGCCGGCCTGCCATAGTCCGCTGGACTCATTGCTCCAGATCGGTGAGGGCTTGAAGGTGAGGCCGGCCTCCCCTGGTCCGTTGCAGCTGCCTCCTGTTATGGGCCAGCTTGCCCTGCAAGAGAAAGGACGGGCTCTGAGTACAGTGTGAAGCCCTGATCTTGGCTGCACTGCCTCCCATGGTGGAATAGCCCTTACAGTGTGAAGCCCTGATCTTGGCTGCACTGCCTCCCATGGTGGAATAGTCCTTACAGTGTGAAGCCCTGATCTTGGCTGCACTGTCTCCCATGGTGGAATAGCCCTTACAGTGTGAAGCCCTGATCTTGGCTGCAATGCCTCCCATGGTGGAATAGCCCTTACAGTGTGAAGCCCTGATCTTGGCTGCACTGCCTCCCATGGTCGATTAGCCCTTACAGTGTGTAAAGTGCTGAATGTGCGTGTGAGTTTCATGAAAGGCCCATAGGTGTTGGATCAGGGCTGGGCATTGGGGCTTTCAGGACCCTTTGGCCATAAAGTGAGGTGGACATGCAGGGATGAAGAGGATTCTGAAAAGGGTACTCACCCTGACGACCCGAGTGAGGTCGTTGAACTTCTTCCTGCATTGCACAGGGGTCCTAGGCACCATGCTGCTGGAGGTCACTCTGTGAGCCACCTCCCTCCAAGCTTTGCGATAGTCGTTGGGCAGCGGCCTCCTGCCACTGTCCGGGAACAGGATAGATCGCCTGCGCTCCACCGCGCCAACCAGAACCTGCAAGGCCCCCTTGCTGAACCGCTGCGCTCGCTCCCTGGCCCTCTCCATGGTCCTAGGCGTAAGAATGTGGCAGCAGGTCTGTCCAGGCCGAGAATCAGGGCTCCAATGCGCTGGGTGTGGCTGCAATCCAAGATCGAACCTCCCCTTTAAGAGCTGACCAGCACCAGCGTGTCTGCGTGCAATCGCTAACTGGCTGCAACTGCGCTGCGCCCGCCCTCGGTGGTAGTGCCTTGCTTCTCAGGCTTAGCGCCTTAAGACAGTCGTGCAGTGCCTGTTTTAGCGCTCCAAGAACCTCCTGGGGCGAAGCAGGTCAATTTAGCAGTAGGTGGCGATAACTTGCGCCGGGCGCAAAATTTCACGCCCACTCGATACTTACGCCCCAAACGGGGCGATACTGAATTTCTCCCCCTAAATGTTTGCACCTTTAAAAGAACAAGGGGCTGGATTTTACAGGGGGTCAGCGGGCACGATCGGTGGCAGGTCAGGTGGGAAAGTGTTTTTTTTTCCCCAATGGGTCGGGACCCCGCTGTGAACCCGCCGCCACATGCCTTTACCAAATGTCGGGTCTGTTGGTGCTAAGCAGACCCGACAAGCAGCAGCGGGGGAGGCAATTAAAATCATTAGTGACTTGTTTATAGCCACTTAACAATGTTTTTTTCCCAGCTTTTTCGATTTGACAGGTTGCCCACCGGTTTCCCGCTGTGCCGAGACCTCGTCTGCGAAGCTGAGATGGGAGGTCAGTGGCCATTGAATCAGCTGATGAGTTGACAGCTTCAAATGTCAAGTCAAAGCTCCCAGCTGATTGAGAAATGTTCCCTTAACCACCAGCTACTCTAACCTGCATTTCCACTACAGATTCAGAATGCTGCAAATCTTTACACAAGTCTCCATCCAGTCTGACCTCATTACCTCTCCCACCACTGACAGATCGCTTCTGTCCGCCCTACTTCACCTGCCATCTATTCCATCAGCATGGTTGCCCATGAAACTCTCTCACCTTGGTCCTCAGAATCCCACCACGATCAGCCCCGACACCAGCATCACCAGGCACACCAGCAGCACCAGGCACACCAGCAGCAGAAACAACAACACTAACCTTTTCCACAATCAACTGATGCTGCACAGGGCAGAGGGCATCAGCACCTGACCACATTGCTGCCCGGGAGGCCAGGGATGGCCTTACCACGGCCAGATTTACTTCACTTGACGCTGTACACCCTGGTTTCCACATGATGCGCCAGGTTGGCACCACCCCACACCAACACCATAAAGCATCCCTACAATGCCCAAGCCATTCCTTTCACACTCATCACCATTGCAGGGGTACTGTTATGTTTCACCATTCACTGCAACTCACTAAGCCACTTCCAAAGGTGCACACAAATCTGTCCAAGAATGCAAAGTGTTGAAAATAAATGTTTCAATGTTTGACACCACATTAACAGAAACTTTACTTGAACGTTGCATAAAACACCCAAGTGCCTACCCTTGTGTGTTGTTAGTTGGTATGATTGCACTAGGGTGAGGGTGAGTGTGAGGGGTGGCTAGTGAGATGGGAATGTGATAATGTAGATAGAGAGGGATGGGTGGAGGTGCAAGGTAAATTGGTGTGAGTAAGGATGTGCAGGAGTAGCTTAGGGAAGGAAATGTTGTGGGGAAGTGATGAGAGGCACAGCAGGATGAGGTCGAGTGTGGCTTTCTACTAACGTTTCGTGATCTACTGAGATCATTGAAATGTTTGCGGCACTGCACCCAGGTCCTCCTTACCACAATCCTGCTTGTGCCCTCCTCTGCATTGTTCAACCAGGCTGTGTTGATCTCCTAGGTGTAAAGTCTGTGGGTTGTATAGCGAAGTAATACACAGACTACAAGAGTAACTTAAACAGGACTTTACTATTCGAAGGTCAGGGCGAATCTGCCCAATAAATTCTGCCACAGCACTTATATACCAGTGTGGTCACCGTCGGTATTACAGTATACAGCAGCCAGGATAAAGTAGTGCCACACCTAAAATAGTTCTCTTAAAGGTGGACGGTTACATACAATAGTTCTCCTAAAGGTAGAACAGTTACATACACTACAATCCTCCCTTTTTAGCTTACAACATACTTATTCCCCATTAAACATAACCTCCTAACATATATCCAACTTTATGTTAAAGCAGTTCACAGATGTAATCTCTGCGGAAACAGTTCACAGATTCAGTCTCTGCGGGAAACAGTTCATAGATTTAGTCTCTGCGGGAAACAGTTCACAGATTCAATCTCGGTGGATGCGCCTTCCGTGCTTCTTGACTCGGTCCTGACAACGCCTCAGTGGTGCAGCAGTTCCCCGTGGTGTAGTCGGTTCACGTTGCTGGAGTGACTCATCCAATAGTCCTTCACTGGACTTAACAGCTTGAACTTCCGTCCTTCTGAACCAGCATTGTTGGCTTGTAAAACTTGAGTACCTTGGGAAGTTTTCTACTTCCAAACTGATTTGGCTCCGTTCGCAGGGACCCCGTGCGTGATCTAATAGTGATGATGATGGTCCAGATGATCATCATCTTCTGCTTCGTCTTTTCCTTTTCTGTGGTTCAGATGGTTATCATCTTCTGCTTCGTCTTTTCCTTTTCTGCTTCTTGGAGACTCTCGGGGCTCCATTGTCAGCTGCCAGCTGCCTGCACAGTTCCTCCCGTAGTAGCGCCACCATCTCCCGATGTTCCTTAGACTTTTTGTGATTCATCAAGGTTTCTGCACTTTGGGAGTTTTCATCACAAGCTGGGCAGAACAGGTCCTCGTAATATTCGGTGTCGCTCAACAGGTCATGGTAATATTCGGTGTCGTCCTGAGCTAAGCCAGCGGGAGAGTCTTCTATTTCCTCCTTGCCCAGCTGAACATTAGCCGACTTTTGTTCTAAATCCCGACATCTGTCCTGAAGAGACTTCATCATGCGTTCAGCTTCATCCCGCTTTTTCTGGGCTTCCTGCAAGTCTTTTACTAATGACCTCATTTGTGATTTCAATACTTCAACTTCATTCGGAGATTGATTGATCGGACCATTCAATCCCTCTACTGAAGTAGCTGTTTCAGCATTCTGTTGTTCTGCATTGACGTGAGGCAGCGTACTTTCGGCATCCAAGAGCGGCTCTGCTGCAGTCTTCTCAGTCTGTGTTGCCACCTCAGCTATTTCAATAACCTTTGAGAGTTCCGAACCCCTTTTCTTTGAAGATTGAGGCTCGTGTTCAAGTTTTTCCCATTTCAGGGTCTTGTCCCTCAGCATATGAAGAAGTTGGCTGACTGTTAACTCTTCTGCCATCATCCGTTTCCCATTAGCTGCAGGGCTGTTTATAAACTTGCCCTGGGGCTCCTTTGCTGTTTCTACTTTGCCATCATCCGCAGCCTCCACCATTCGAATTTCCACAAATGAATCGTCCGGTGATGCTGCACCCAACTTCAGTAGGAGCTCGGAAGTCATGTCGACCAAATCAGCCTTTTCTGCCTGCAACCTGCTAACAAGCGCCTTCAGTTGCTGCACATCTTGTTCCACCAGATTAGAGCACGCACCTTCAGAGACCGAATCAGCTTTGATTCGTTTGGCCTCCTTTCGCAGGCGGTTTGTGTGCTCCTGCTCCCTTTTCTCCCTCAGCTGCTTCTGTTGTCTTTCCAGATTCTCCCATTCGGTGTCATAGAACTTTTTCATTGCTTTCATCTCTTGTTCGAGATGGCAACTCAATTGCTCTAATTGCTGTCATAATTTGAAATAAGTTTGAGTTCGAGCTCAGTGTTCCTCAGTAATGTATATGTCTGTAAACTGAACAGACTCAGAATTCTCTGTCAAACTATGTTGTTGTTGTTCAGTGGAGTTCTGTTCTGAAACTTTGTTCTCCTCTGGAGCATAAGCCTTTATGCACGCCTTCGTTTTTCCAACCTTAGTCAGCAAGTCCATTTTAGCCTTGTCTTTCATACTTGGGCTGGACTTATCGTCATCCGTTTCAGAGTCTGAGCTGATTGTCCGCACCGAGTCCTCACTCGTTATTGCTTTTAGGTAGTGCCATTCCATGTCTATTTTCTTGATCCACTCCCGTCCTAGAAGTGGTGGTCCTCCCTCAGGTAGTACATATAAGTCCATTCCTGGGTGTTCTTTGCCCCTGTCTCTCACCTTGACTCTTATCTTTCCCATGGAGTATACTTTATGCCCCATGTATGTCTGCAATACGAACTTGGTATCTCTCAAGGGTATATGTGAGAATAGCTGGTTGTAATCCCTTCGATTTATGACTGATAGGGCTGATCCAGTGTCCAACTCCATTTTTACTTGGACTCCGGCTATTTTTAGCATGACCCAGATAGTTTGTAGGTCAGCTTCCTTACTCACATTGTGAATTCTCAGACTACCCAGTTCCTGGCCGTTTGGGTCTGAATCCGAATTCGGTTCATCTGAACTCTTCTCAGCCACCTTGTGTACTTTGTTGTACTTTTCCTGTGATGGTTTTCTTTGGTTGTTGGTCTTCTTCCCTGACCGGCATACTTTAGCTATGTGACCCAGTTTGCCACATTTTCTACATTCCTGGTTTTTAAACCAGCATTGGTTCTGATCGTGTGTTGTCTTCCCACAACGATAACATTTCGTTGTACCCAAAGTAATTTGATCCACACTGAGTACCGCTGCCTTTAGCTGCATTTCCGCAGTTCCTTTCGCTGCGGCTTCGTGCGATGCTGCAATAAGAACAGCCCTCTCAAGTGTAAGGTCGTTCTCTTCGAGCAGTCGCTTTTGCGTTCCTTCCTTCGACAACCCGCACACGAACCTGTCTCGCAATGCCTCTGTCAGATTTCCTCCAAACTGGCAGTATTTCGCTAATCTACGCAGTTCGACCAAGTATTTCGCGTTGCTTTCCTCTTTCCGTTGCGTTCTCGCATAAAATTTGAATCGTTCCGCCAACATCAGCGGTGTGGGGTTCAAGTGATCCTTCAGAACAGCAACAATATTATCGAAAGTCTGATCCGCCGATTTAGCTGGTGATAGAAGATGCTTCAATAACCCGTATGTCTTCGCGCCCATCGAGTTTAGCAAGGTTATAGCTTTATCATCATCTTCTATTTTATTGGCCTCACAATATATCTCGATACGTTCTACGTACGTGGCCCAATCTTCCACCTCGGCATCGAAGTTGTTGATGTTACCATGCTTAGGCATCTTCACTATCTCCCACTATCTATCTGCGAAACAACAGGATTTCTCTTTAACTTTTTAACTTTTTCTTTTTTTTTTCCAAAAATGGCGGTTTCCCACGCTTGTCTTCTTCCCTGCCTACTGGCAAAATGGCGGTTTCCCGCGCTTGTCTTCTTCTCCCCTACTGGCAAAATGGCGGTTTCCCGCTCCTGACTTCTTCCTCTGGTGGGAGGGGTAAGCTTTGCCCTCGGGCGACGACCGCTGGTTTATGGGGTTTGTAGCCTGTGCGCCGGCTTCAGTTTATTCTGAAGCGCGCGCTAGAAAAGCCGATCGCGTTCCTTGTTCCCCCCCCTTCTTCTTTTCGGCAGGGGCAAACGGCGCTGGGGACAACCAGTTGGCGTCGGACAGATCCAGCTCCTGGTCCTTCACGGCAGCTGCTGCAAGCCGCTGGCCGGAACCTCGCTCGGTCTCTCTCTCGGGCTCTGTCTCTCCCGCTCGCTCGGCTCTCGCTCGCTCTCTCTCGGGCTCTGTCTCTCCCGCTCGCGCGGCTCTCCCTCAGCAGCTTTAACCGCCTCTCCCAGACCTCCCGTAGTCCGGTCCTTTCCTCCCCAGCTGCGGCTGATTCTTCGCGGGTTATTTAGTTATTTATTTATTTATTGCCTCCGCGCCTTATGATCCCGGTCGCAGCGCCTCGCAGCCTCGGTAGGTGCCCGGCCTTTTTCGCTCCAATCGTGCCTCCCAGCCCTCTCGCAGTCCGGTGCTTTCCTCCCCGGCTGTGGCTGAGTTCTCCGTGGCTTATTTATGTTTATATCTTCCCGCGCCTTACGATCCCGGTCGCAGCGCCTCGTGGTCGCGGTATTTGTCTGGCCTTTTTCGCCGTCGCGGTCTAGTCGTCTCACGACGCTCCCCAGCCCGTTTGTACTGCGGCTTCTGCTCCACGCTGCCCCAGTCTCAGCGCCTCTGGGCCCGACTTCTGTCCGGCTCCTTTCCCCCTCGACCGTGGTCAAGTGCACCGCCCTTATCCTCCGTTTATTTGTTTCTATTTTCCCTTTACTCACAGTCACCGTGGCCGACTTGCTTCTCGTGTTGATCGGCTCACTCACCACCATGGCAGAAGGGACAATCCGTGCCTGTTGCTGATGGAAGACTTCGTGTTTGAAATCTTCCTCCTTTCTTGGTCTGCAGACTCGAGTTTTCTCTCAGCAAAACGACGAGGGCGGGTGCCTCTTCTCGACGCTCGTTTACTTCTTCAGAAGTATTGTTGCCGCAGGGTAAGATCGAACTCGTCGCCACTGTAAAGTCTGTGGGTTGTATAGCGAAGTAATACACAGACTACAAGAGTAACTTAAACAGGACTTTACTATTCGAAGGTCAGGGCGAATCTGCCCAATAAATTCTGCCACAGCACTTATATACCGGTGTGGTCACCGTCGGTATTACAGTATACAGCAGCCAGGATAAAGTAGTGCCACACCTAAAATAGTTCTCTTAAAGGTGGACGGTTACATACAATAGTTCTCTTAAAGGTAGAACAGTTACATACACTACACTAGGGAGGTCTTCTCCGCCCATAGGAAGGGAAGAGGTCCTCACTGCGTGCTGTGACTCTCTCCTTAAGCATATGGAGGGAGTCATGGGAGAGCCTGGGTGCAGCCCTGCACCTCTGTGCAGTGCTTGTCAGTGTTTACAGCAACTCAATGCTGTAGAACACTGACAGCACAAATGTCGAATTAAAGTTGGTCGTGGTCCGTTTAGGAAAACCAGCTGATGACGCGTCATCCAATGACATCACCAGACACACTTCCTCCAATTGGCCAGGAAACGCGCTGGGTACCCATCAAGGGAAATTCATTCTACACAGCGGCCTGGGACCCGCCACTGACATCGCCTGCTACGGACCCGCTAAGGTTCGTAAAATCCAGCCCAAGCTCTCAGTTATTGAACTGATTTGTTCCCGTCCTTTATAAATGAAAGAACCTTGTTGTAATTTTTTTTAAATCGAGCTTAATTTTTTTTAGGTTTGATTGTTTAAACTGTGAAGAAACTGAGGGAAGCAATTCAGTTAAAATGTTTTTGACAAACTATGACACAGGCAACTGGATTGAGTGGAAGCGACATATCAAAGCCAACATGTAAGGAAGTTGTGAGCAGGAACAGCATTTGAGAGACAAACAGAGTAACTGGGAACTGCTGGCAAACCGAAATGAGATGGAGGGGGAAAGCCTTTGAACAAATAATGCATTGAAGTAAAGAAGTTTCAAACACAACAAGGAAACGCCTTCAGGACAGAAGGGGAAGGGGGGAAGTGGCAGTGAAAAAAGGCATACAAATGAAAGAGATGAGAGAGAGAAAGTAATCTAGAGGGTTGAGATTAGAGGCAAGCAAAGAAAAGTAAAAAGAAAATGGAGGGATTGGGAAAAATAATCAGACACTAAAAATAAATGAGAAAGAAGCAAGAAATTATAACATTATAGACTTGTTAAAAAATAGTAATGGGGAACCTAAACAGATATAAAATGTCATTAAAGGGTAAGGGAATAAAGATTTTAAAATGAAAAGAGAGAAGATATACATTAAGCAAAATACTGTAGTGCCACAAAGTGTCCACACCTGAAACATTAACTTGTCTGTTCTCTCCACAAATGCTGCCTGATCTGCTGAACGTTTCCAATATTCTTTGGTTTTGTTTTGAAAAGAGAGAAGCCTGGTGATCCACTCCTGGGCACCCATTCTACTGCAGAGGGAAAAAAATGGGCAGGAATGCATTCCACTGGAAATGTTCTCAGTTTGTGCTATGGTGTTGTTTCGGACAGCAGGAACCAGTGGCATTTGATGCTTCATTTCATATTAATTTGGAAGTGGGGCTATCCTGCATGACATATTCCACTGCTCCAATGCGCAGGATGTCAGATATAAATCAAAATGTAGTCACATGGGTGTTCAAGGTTTGCTAGTGTTGTATATGTACCTTTAAGGGAATAACTGGTCTTGGGCTGCAGTACCAGCAGTGACCACCCCTGTATAAAAGGCCCTAGCAGGCTACTGTAGTTTCAGTTTCAAGCTGCCTCTTGTTCAGTAAAGTACCTGTTAAACTGTTCTCCCGAAGTCCGTGTATTATTGAGGCGTGGACTTTGCAGTGGTGACTATTACGTCCGTGAATGATTAAGACACGGACAGCAGGAGTGGAACAAAATAGGTCTTTACTGATGGAAGTCAATAGTGAAACTAAAACAACAGAGGCTCACTAGCGCCTTTTATACAGGGGTGGTCACTGCCGGTACTGCAGTCAGAGACCAGTTATTCTCTTAAAGGTACATACACAACAATTCCTCCCCTTTTAGATAAACAGTACATAACATTCATTTAACAACTAAATGATAACTAATTACAATCACAATTACTGTTGCTAGATACATTGGTTAAGTTTAAGCAATTATAAGTTCAGTCTTTGAGGAGGCTTCCTGATTCTGTCTGGATAACGCCTCTTTGGGGTATCAGGTTCTTCTGGCAATGTTGAGTCGGGATCAATGTCGTTGTTTGGTTCATCTGCTTCCAATATTACCAGTTCTGCGGTAGCTGCAATTGGAACGTCGATTTCATTACCAGGTGTATCAGATCGTGGTGTGGAGTTGACGTTTTCCAGTGACTCTAGAATCTGGTCAGCATGGTGTCTTACAATGCTCTCCCCAACGTCCACGGTATACATGAGAGGTCCTTGTCGTGTACAAATCGTTCCTGGCTGCCATTTCTCAGTGCGGTAGTCCCGGGCCAAAACTGGTTGACCTATCTTAAAACTCCTGGTCGGCCTTTCATTCATATTCTGAAACTGCCTGTTCTCCACATCTCTTCGGACGTTTGGCTTAACCAAATCCAAGCGGCATCGTAGTCTTCGATTGAAGAACATCATGGCTGGAGTTTGGTTGGTAACCGCATGTGTCGCATTCCGGTAGGCAAACAAGAAGTTGTCCACCTTGTGTTGTAGGGGTATATCTTCATTACACATTGCCTTGATAGCCTTCTTGAATGTTTGGACAAACCTCTCGGCCAATCCATTAGTGGCTGGATGATATGGGGCAGATGTGTAATGCTTAACACCATTGTTCTTTAAGAACCTCCGGAACTCTTCAGACACAAACTGTGGTCCATTGTCAGAGCAAATCTGTTCAGGCAGCCCATTCCTGGCGAATATGGTTCGTAAAACTGTGATAGTTTTTTCCGTGGTGGTTGAGGACATTTTTATTACCTCTGGCCACTTTGAATGTGCGTCCACCGCAATTAAAAATATCGAGTCCATGAAGGGACCAGCAAAATCAATGTGCACCCTTTGCCATGGAGATGAGGGCCACTCCCATGGATGCAGAGGAGCTTGTGGTGGGGCGTTTTGGACCTTCTGGCATCCTGCACAGCTCTTGGTCATCTCTTCGATTTCTCTATCGATTCCCGGCCACCACACAAACGCTCTGGCTAAGTTCTTCATTTTTACCCCACCCAGATGACCCTCATGAAGCTCATTGAGCACTCTATCCATCAACTTAGGTGGGATTACTACTCTGGATCCACACATCAAGGTTCCTCTGCACACTGACAGCTGTTCTCTTCTCGGCGAGAATGCTGGCAGCAGTGGTTCGCCATGTGCTGGCCATCCCTTCACGGTTAAATCATAGACCCGTGATAGTGTCGGGTCATTCCGTGTTTCCTTTTCTATGTTTTCATTCGTCACAGGGAGACATTCGACTATGGTCGAGTGGAATAACTCCATTGGATCCACTGCAAGGTCTTCTTCTTCCACCGTCGGCAATGGTAGGCGTGACAATCCATCAGCATTTCCATGCTGTTTAGTTCCTTTGTACTCGATGTCATATTGGTGTGCCCCTAGGAAAAGGGACCATCTCTGCAGCCGTTGTGCTGTCATTATCGGTACGTCCTTCTGAGGGTTGAAAATGGAGACAAGAGGTTGATGATCGGTTAGTAGAGTAAATTTTTGACCGTGCAGGTAGTGATTGAACTTCTTCACCCCCCACACTAGGCTAAGGGCCTCTCTGTCAATCTGGGCGTAGTTACGCTCGGCAGAAGTTAACGAGTGTGACGCAAAAGCTATTGGCCTCTCTAAACCATCAAGGAATTTATGTGACAGTACCGCCCCAATGCCATAGGGAGACGCATCACATGCCAGTCTGATCGGCAGTGCTGGGTTGTAGTGAGCCAATACTTCCCTTGAAGTGATTAAGTCCTTACTCTTCTGAAAAGCACGCTTACAATCATCGCTCCATTTCCATACTACCCCCGTTCGTAGCAGGGCGTTCAGTGGGTGCAGAATTGTCGACAAATTCGGCAAAAACTTATGATAGTAATTCACCAATCCGAGGAATGACCTCAGTTGCGACACATTTTCAGGCGCTGGGGCCTTAACAACCGCTTCAATTTTGTCAGGGGACTTATGTAACCCCTCTTCATCAATCACGTGGCCACAATACGATATCTGTTTCTTAAAAAATTCGCACTTGGGGCGGTTGGCTCGCAGCCCATGTTCCCGTAGTCTAGTGAGCACCTGTTCTAGGTTGTTAAGGTGTTCATTGTCATCTTCACCTGTCACAAGGATGTCGTCCAAGTAACACTGAGTCCCCGGAATCCCTTGCAGGACTTGTTCCATCGCTCTTTGCCATATCGCCGGAGCCGATGCTACTGCGAATACCAATCGATGATACTGGTAAAGACCTTTGTGAGTGTTTATCGTGAGATACTTCCTAGAGGACTCTTCAACCTCCATCTGCAAATATGCTTGTGCTAGGTCAATTTTTGTAAAACGCTTCCCTCCAGACAGTGAGGCGAAGATGTCTTCTATCCTTGGAAGAGAATATTGTACTGTGTGAAGGACTGGGTTCACCGTCACCTAGAAATCCCCACAGATGCGAATCTTCCTTGGCTCCCCGGATTTATTGCTTAACGTTTTCTTCATGACAGGAACGATGGGTGTCGCCCACTCGCTCCAGTCGACCTTAGACAACATGCCCACCTTCTCCAGATTCTGCAGCTCTGCCTCGACGGCTGGGCAAATTGCATATGGTACCGGTCTTGCTTTGAAAAACTTGGGAACTGCATTCTCTTCTATTTTTATCGAGGCGGTTATGCCATTAAGCGTGCCCAGTTCTTGTTGAAATACCTCTTTGGCGTTAGCTAAGATTGTTGACAATCGTCCAGGAGTGACGTCTTCATCTTTTTTACCGTCCACCGTCATTGCATGAATGGAGTGCCAATCTAAGTTTATCTTCCTGATCCATTCCCATCCCAATAACGGTGGTCCACCATTTGGCAGTATGTAGAGATACAATTTCCGTATTTTCTTGCCGTTGTATTCGACAGGCACCCTTATTTTTCCTCTGGGGTATAATTTTTGCCCCGTATACGTTGTCAAGACGATGGATGTCTCTCTCAAGGGTATGTGTGAAAATAGCCGCTCGTAGTCTCGTCGATTCATGACGGTTAGCGCTGATCCTGTATCCAATTCCATTTTAACTTGGACCCTGCTATCGTGAGGGTGACCCAAATGATTCGGTGATCCTCTTTTGCGATTACATTGTGAAGTTTGAGACAGCTTAGTCTCCTGTTCCCGGATTCACTATCGCTCATCTGGTCTTCGGAACTACTGTCCGTCATCTTTTGTACTTTCTTGTACGGTTCCTTAGTAGCCTTTTTGTTGTCGCTGGTCTTCTTCCCAGACCTGCAAACTCGTGCAATGTGTCCCATCTTCCCACATTGCCTGCATATTTTGTCTTTGGACCAGCAGTCCTTCTGGTCATGGTTAGTTCTGCCGCAGCGATAACATTTTGCGAATCCCCGTGTCATTTCGTGGGTGCCGTATTCCTTTGGTTTTTGTTGAATTTCTGCAGCTCCCCTGGCTGCTGCTCCATGCAATACTGCCACGCTAAAAGCCTTATCTAGCGTCAGTTCTTTCTCTGAGAGTAACTTCTTCTGTGTTCCTTCACTCAGGAGTCCACAGACAAATTTGTCCCGTAGGGTATCTGCCAGTCCTGCTCCGAACTGGCAGTGCTTTGATAGCTTGCGTAGTTCCGTAAGATACTCAACATTGCTCTCATCTTTGTGCTGAGTTCTCCTGTGGAATTTAAATCTTTCTGCTATCAACAGCGGTGCAGGGTTTAGGTGTTCCTGTAGGACAGCAACAATTTCGTTAAAGCTCTTCGCCTTCGGTTTGGCTGGAGTAATCAGGTCCCGCAATAGGCCGTACGTTCTAGCGCCCATTAAGTTTAGCAATATCGATGCCTTTTTCTCCTCCGCTATTTCGTTTGCCTCGAAATATACCTCGACTCTTTCCACATACGTGGTCCAGTCCTCTATTGTATTATCAAAAGCAGTGATACAGCCAGTCTTCGGCATCTTGCAAATCTAAAATGGCGCCTCCCGTGCTTTGCCTTCTTCCCCGTTTTAACAAAATGGCGCCTCCCGCGCTTTGCCGTCTTCCCCGCTGATTAAGATGGCGCCTCCCGCGCTTTGCCTTCTTCCCCGCTGTTGTTAGCGCTGCTTTCCACGGTTTCTTTATTTTTTTATTTTTTTATTATTTTCCCGTCGTGGAACAACCATGTGGGACTCTTGCCTCCCTCTTCGTGGGTCTATACGCAGCCTGGCTTCGTAGCACCGGCCGCGCCCTGTGTGCTCCACCCTCTCTCTCTCTTCTTCCCGACAACGCTGCTCGGCCCCGTTGCAAACCACCTGCTCGAGTTCGCGACCGCCGCAGCCCAGGAAGGATCAGTGCACTACCTGCCACCAGCCCGATTAGCTGAAGCACCGTCGACAGGAACCAGGCCCCGCATCCGACAGCTTCTCCAGCAATCTTCAACTCTGCAACACAGGGCGGATGCCCACGGTCGACGCCCGTTTCTACTGCCTCTTACTTTCTTTTCTTTCTGGCCTCGACCTCTGCTCACTTCGCTGTAGGAATGGATCCCAGGAGGTGGTGCAGACTGTAGGTAGGTTTGTATCTGCTCGTCGCCAGTATTATGTCCGTGAATGATTGAGACACAGACAGCAGGAGTGGAACAAAATAAGTCTTTACTGATGGAAGTCAATAGTGAAACTAAAACAACAGTGGCTCACTAGCGCCTTTTATACAGGGGTGGTCACTGACGGTACTGCAGGCTGAGACCAGTTATTCTCTTAAAGGTACATACACAACAGTGACCAGTAAGTTCGAGCTCACCTGCAGTGTGGCATCATCTCACGGGGATCTCGCCTGAAAGGAAGGTCCTGGCAGGTCGTAGTCTGAGCAACGGGTGTCGACCGAGGGCAACCGCCCAAAGAATCCATCGGTGTTTGGAGAATTGCGGGAGAAACTGTGGCCCCAGTGAATCGTGCTGGTAGCAGGTAGCGCGCTGACCTTTCCGGACTGCGGCTGGCTCAAGCTCGATCGAGCGGCTCTACAAATCGGGCCGCGCAGCGTCGCCGGGAAAAGAAAACAAGAGAGAGAGGGTGGAGTGCACAGGGCGCGGTCGGTGCTCGAGAACAGGACAGCGAAGAGAAACCAAACGGGGGGAAGGAAAGCGAGACGCGCCGAAGCTGCGGGTCGCCGCATTACCCCGTAGAATGCAGGAGCAGCGTGGCAGTAAGTGGAAGAAGCAAAAGCGCGGGAGGCGCCATTTTATCCCATTGGAGAAGAAGCAAAAGCGCGGGAGGCGCCATTTTATTCCATTGGGTTGACGGTGAAGGGATGGCCAGCATATGGCGACTCACTGTTGCCAGCATTCTCGCCAAGGAGGGAACAGCTGTCAGTGTGCCGGGGAACCTTGATGTGTGGATCCCGAGTGGTAATTCCACCCAAGTTGAGAGATAGAGTACTCAATGAGCTTCACGAGGGTTATCTGGGAGGGGTAAAAATGAAGAGCCTAGCCAGGGCGTTTGTGTGGTGGCCGGGAATCAATAAAGAAATCGAGGATATGACCAAGAGATGCACAGGATGCCAGAAGGTCCAAAACGCTCCACCACAGGCCCCGCTACATCCATGGGAGTGGCCCTCATCTCCATGGCAACGGGTACACATTGATTTTACTGGTCCATTTATGGACTCAATGTTTCTAATCGCTGTGGACGCCCATTCGAAATGGCCAGAGGTCATTAAAATGTCCTCCACCACCACGCAGAAAACTATTGCGGTCCTAAGGACCATCTTCACCAGGAATGGTTTACCAGAACAGATCTGTTCCGACAATGGCCCACAGTTTGTGTCTGAGGATTTCCGGAGGTTCCTGAAGAATAATGGGGTGAAACGTTACACATCTGCCCCATATCATCCAGCCACAAATGGATTGGCTGAGAGGTTTTTTCAGACCTTTAAAAAGGCCATAAAGGCAATGTATAATGACGACATACCACTGCAACACAAGGTGGATAACTTCCTGTTTGCTTACCGGAATGCGACACATGTAGTAACCAACCAAACTCCAGCCATACTGTTTTTCAACCGGAGACTAAGATGTCGCTTGGATTTGCTCAAACCAAACATAAGACGAGATGTTGAGGATAAGCAGTTCCAGCACATAAATGAGAAGCCAACCAGGAGCTTCAAGATAGGGCAACCAGTCTTGGCCCGCGACTACCGAACAGAAAAATGGCAGCCAGGCACGATATGCACACAGCAGGGACCACTAATGTACACAGTGGACATGGGAGAGAGCATCGTGAGACACCATGCTGACCAGATTCTAGAGTCACAGGAACAAGCCAAACCTGTACCACAAGCATGTGCACCTGGTAATGAGCCCAAAGTACAGATTGCGTCTACCTCAGAAGCAGGGGTATTGGAAGCTGACGAACCAACCAATGACAATGAGCCAGAATTGACTCCACCGCCAGAACAGGATACTCGAGAAAGGCGCTATCCAGTCCGGATCAGGAAGCCTCCTCAAAGACTGAACTTATAAATGACTATTTCAGTTGATGTATATATTACTGAGGAAATTGTAATTGTAATTAGTTATTATTTAGTTGTTAAATGAATGTTATGTACTGTTTATCTAAAAGGGGAGGAATTGTTGTGTATGTACCTTTAAGGGAATAACTGGTCTTGGGCTGCAGTACCGGCAGTGACCACCCCTGTATAAAAGGCCCTAGCAGGCTTCTGTAGTTTCAGTTTCAAGCTGCCTCTTGTTCAGTAAAGTACCTGTTAAACTGTTCTCCCGAAGTCCGTGTATTATTGAGGCGCGGACTTTACAGCTAGGTGGTGATAGGTATACAGAGCATTATGGAAAGGGCACAGTAATTTTACAGTAAGTGTATTTCAGTCATTTTTAACATTTTTTTCTAAATCTCTACACCAATTGTAGATAATTTATTTTGACTTAATACCATACTAGCATCAAAGAGTTTCCCAATGACAACACTGTATCTGAGGTAACAACAGAAAATGCTGGAAAAACTCAGCAGGCCAGGCCACATCCGTGGAGAGAGAAATAGATTCAACATTTCAGGAACGAAACCCTTCGTCAGTACGTTGCCTGGCCTGCTGAGTTTTTCCAGCATTTTCTGTTGTTATTTTGGATTTCCAGCATCCGCAGTATTTTGCTATCGTTCTGTATCTGAGGTGTTTGGAAGAAAAGGAAGACGAATGAAGGAATACCAATCGGGTCAGGCGCCACAAGCTATGCTCTGTACCCAGCCACCAGTACCTGCGCACCCATATTTGCAGACTGAGGTGAATGTACTTTTGGCAGATAATTAGTATAGGCGGAGGCTTCACTTCTCAAAGGAAACAGGGACAGCACCATTAAGAATTATTGACTAACCATACTGTTGGATACTGGCACTGTATGAAAGTAGGCCTGCCAGGGTAATCAACAATCAGTGCACCCTGTTTGGCCACAGCCACCAAGGTGCCATCAACCTTGTCTACAGAACCTAGCTCACCTGCCTGGCAATGATCAAGGTAAAATGTCTTTACAAGCATCTGGTCAGCAAAGAGCCAGATGTAGAGTTAGAATCATAGAATGGTTACAGCACAGAAGGAGGCCATTCGGCCCATTGAGCCCGTGCCGGCCCTCTGCAAGATCACCTCAGCTAGTCCCACTCCCCCGCCCTTTTCCCGTAGCTCCGCAAATTTTTTTCCTTCAGGTACGGTGGCATAGTGGTTAGCACTGTTGCCTCACAGCGCCAGGGACCCGGGTTCGAATCTGGCCTCAGGTGACTGTCTGTGTGGAGTTTGCACATTCTCCCCGTGTTTGCGTGGGTTTCCTCCGGGTGCTCCGGTTTCCTCCCACAGTCCAAAGATGTGCGGGTTAGGTTGATTGGCTATGATAAATTGACCCTTAGTGTTAGGGGGATTAAATACGTGGGGTTACGGGGATAGAGTGGGATATGTGTTGGTGTAGGGGTTACAGGGATCGGGTGGGATATGTGTCGGTGCAGGCTCGATGGGCCGAATGGCCTCTATCTGCACTGTGGGGTTTCTGTGATTCTGTGTGATTCTGTGGTACTTCTCCAACTCCCTTTTCAAAGCTGCAATTGAGTCTGCCTCCACCACCCTTTCAGGCAGTGCAGTCCAGATCCTAACCACTCGCTGCATAAAAAAGTTTTTTCCTATGTCGCCTTTGGTTCTTTTGCCAATCACCTTAAATCTGTGTCCTCTGGTTCTCAACCCTTCTGCCAATGGGAACAGTTTCTCTCTATCTACTCTGTCCAGACCCCTCATGATTTTGAACACCTCTATCAAATCTCCTCTCAATCTTCTCTACTCCAAGGAGAACAACATCAGCTTCTCCAGTCTATCCACATAACTGAAGTCCCTCATCTCTGGAATCATTCTCGTAAATCTTTTCTGCAACCTCTCTAAGGTCTTCACACCCTTCCTAAAGTGCGGTGCCCAGAATTGGGCACAATACTCCAGTTGAGGCCGAACCTGTGTTGTATAAAGGTTCATCATAACTTCGTTGCTTTTGTGCTCTATATCGCTATTTATGAAGCCCAGGATCCTGTAAGCTTTATTAACTGCTTTCTCAACCTGCACTGCCACCTTCAATGATTTGTGCACATATACCCCTAGGGCTCTCTGTTCATGCACCCACTTTAGAATTGTACACATTAGTTTATATTTCCTCTCTTCATTCTTTCTACCAAAATGTATCACTTCACACTTTTCTGCATTAAATTTTATCTGGCACGTGTCTGCCTATTCCACCAGCCTGTCTATGTCCTCTTGAAGTCTATCACTATCCTCTTCTCTGTTCACTATACTTCCAAGTTTTGCTTCATCTGCAAATTTTGAAATTGTGCCCTCTACACCCACATTCAAGTCATTAATATATATCAACAAAAGCAGTGGTCCTAGAACTGACCCCTGGGGAACACCACTGTATACCTTCCTCTTGTCTGAAAAACAACCGTTCACCACTGTTCTCTGTTTCCTGTCACTTAGCCAATTTCGTATCCATGCTGCCACTGTCTCTTTTATTCCATGGGCTTCAACTTTGCTGGCAAGCCTATTACGTGGCACTTTGATGAACGCCTTTGGGAAACCCATGTACACTACGTCAACTGCATTACCCTCATCAACCCTCTCTGTTACTCATCAAAAAACTCGATCAAATTACAGGAGACTTTGGTTTATCCGGAGGTTGTATGTCCGGAAACCTCGATCAACCAGCAGAAATCAGGAGCCGTTTTGTTAGGTTTTTTTTCTTCTCGTGGCTTTGTTTTCAACAGTTGGGCTCTGGAAAGTCTCTCTGAAGCTGTTGCTAAGCTACAGAGATGCTTCCAAGGTACGGGCCGACTGTTTGAAGCTGTTGCTAAGCAACAGTGTTTGTTGTCAGATACGGAGATGAAAACCTCTGTATGCTTCAACATTAACTTTGTATGTCCGGCAGTTTTGATAGATTGGCAACAGCTCGGTCCCATCAGTGCCGGATATAACAAAGTTTCCTGTAGTTAAACACGATTTGCCTTTAACAAATCCATGCTGGCTTTCCTTAATTAATCCACACTTGTCCAAGTGACTGTTGATTTTGTCCCTGATTACTGTTTCTAAAAGCTTCCCCACTACCGAGGTTAAACTGACTGGCCTGTAGTTGCTGGTTTTATCTTTACACCCTTTTTTGAACAAGGGTATAATATTTGCAAGTGTCCAGTCCTCTGGCACCATCCCCATTTCTAAGGAGTATTGGAAGATTATGGCCAATACCTCTGCGATTTCCACCTTCACTTCCCTCAGTGTCCTAGGATGCATCCCATCTGATCCTGGTGACTAATCTACTTTAAGTACAGCCAGCCTTTCTAGTACCTCCTCTTTATCAATTTTTATCCCATCCAGTAAATCCTTTACCTTCTCCTTCACTGTCTATGGCAGCATCTTCTTCCTTGATGAAGACAGATACAAAGTACTAATTTAGCAACTCAGCCTTAACCCCTGCCTCCATGTGTAGGTCTCCTTTATGGCCCCAAATCAGCCCCACCCCTCCTCTTACTACCTGTTTACTATTTATATGCCTATAGAAGACTTTTGGATTATCTTTTATGTTAGCTGCCATTCTATTCTCATACGCTCTCTTTGCTCCTCTTATTTTCTTTTTCACTTCTCCTCTGAACTTTCTATATTTAGCCTGATTCTCAGATGTATTCTTGACCAGTCAACTGTCGTACGTCCACTTTTTCTGCTTCATCTTACTCTCTATCTCTTTCATCATCCAGGGAGCTTTGACTTTAGTTGCCCTGCCTTTCCCCCTAGTGGGAATGTACCTCGACTATACCTGAACTATTTCCTTTTTAAAGGCAGCCTATTGTTCCATGACAGTTTTGCCTGCCAATCTTTGATTCCAATTTACCCAGCCCAGATCTGTTCTCATCCCGCTGAAATTGGCTTTCCTCCAATTTAGTATTTTTACTCTAGATTGCTCCCTGTCCTTTTCCATAGCTAATCTAAACCTTATGATACTGTGATCACTGTTCCCTAAATGTTCACCTACTGACTCTTGCTTCACTTGACCTACCTCATTCCCAGATCCAGCAATGTCGCCTCCCTCATTGGGCCAGAACCATACTGATCCAGAAAGTTCCCCTGAACACACTTCAGAAATTCTTCCAACTCTCTGCCCTTTACACTATTACTATCCCAGTTTATATTAGGATAGTTGAAGTCCCCCATTATCCCTACTCTATTGTTCTTGCATCTCTCTGTAATTTCTCTGCAAATTTGTGCCTCCATATTACATTTTTGGCGATGAGGATGGGATCCCAAAGCCATTTTTAGGGATCATGGAAGGTCACAGTTTTGAACCTTCGAGTGGAAAAGTTTAAGGTGAATTTGTTACACCTAAACTGAATTTTTGTGATATTTTACTGTTAATGCTCATGTAGAATCGCCTGTGCTTCGCCTTCCCATGTATGTATACACAGCAACAGCGGCGTTGATTCTCACAGGTACACAGGTAGTATGCTGAGTCACTGTTCAACGGGATCAGGACAATCATGGCCGTGCCTATGGGATTCATCGGAAGCCTCGGCATGTATGACCGAGCTCGCGAACTATTCAGTTCTTACATTGAGCGGATGGAGATGTTTTTTAAGGCCAATAACATTATTGAGACCGAAGATGCAGATGAAAATGTTCAAGCTCAAAATAAAGTAATTCGTGAATGTAAAAAAGCATTTTTCTAATGGAGATCAGGCCAGATGTCTACAGAACGTTGACAAACCTGCCCGCACCAGGGAAAGCGAAGGATATGTTGTTTGAAGACAGTGTTGAGAAACTCAAGGACCATTTCGATCCACAGCCTTTAGAAATAGCAGAGAGCTATAAGTTTGGTACCAGAAACCAAAAATAAAGTGAAACCATCAGTGAGTGCATTGTAGCTCTTAAAAACCTGTCTTTGCATTGTAATTTTGGCACATTTTTGGATCATGCGTCGCGTGATAAGTTTGTGTATGGACTGGTGAATGAGCGCACGCAGTCCAAATTAATGAACAGTCCGAACCTAACGTTTGACATAGCATGCACAATTGCCCTATCTATGGAGATGGCATTTAAGAATGCTAGGGAGCTCCGTCCAACTCAAGTGACTAGTGCAGCTGAGGGCTACAGTCACAAAGTCACCGCCAAATCTAAAGTTGTGAGACCAAGTCAAAGCATGTCGGTGAGAGCAGTTCAGTGAATTGTTAATGCTGCAACGGAAATCACTCACCACAGTCCTGCCAATACAGGAATGTGAAGTGTTTTCACTGCCAGAAGCAAGGCTGTATTTCAACAGCTTGCAAAGCTAGATCGAAAGCAGGAAGTAAGAATCATTCTAGTGGCAATGCAAAGCAGCGACAACAAAAGGGAGGAATTCACAATCTTAAAGTGAACACACCTGATGTTGAAGAACTAGGTATCTACAGTACCTATGCCACTAGCGGCAATGCTAGCAGTCGTGAGAAAGACTTTTGTACAAAACTTTTGATCAATGACCAATATACTGATATGTGTATCGACACAGCAGCAGACTGTTCTATCATGATTAAGGACACATATGAGAGTAAGTTTAATCAAGTGCCACCTACAAAGAGTAACGTAGAGCTAACATAAGAACATAGGAAATAGGTGCAGGAGTAGGCCATTCAGCCCCTCGAGCCTGCTCTGCTATTCAATAAGATCATGGCTGATCTGATCTTGGCCTCAACTCCACATTCCTGCCCATTCCCCCATAACCCTTGACTCCCCTGATTTTCAAAAATCTGTCTATCTCTGTCTTGAATATATTCAATGACTCAGCCTCCACAGCTCTCTGGGGCAGAGAATTCCAAAGATTCATGACCCTCTAATAGAAGAAATTCCTCCTTATCGCTGTTTTAAATGTGTGAAACCTTATTCTGAAACTTTGCACCCCTAGTTCTAGATTCCCCCATGAGGGGAAACATCCTCTCAGCATCTACCCTGTCAAGCCCCCTCAGAATCTTATATGTTTCAATAAAATCATCTCTCATCCAATGAGTATAGGCCCAACCTGCTTGACACTTCCATCCCAGGAATCAACCTAGTGAACATTCTCTGAACTGCCACCAATGCAAGTATATCCCTCCTTAAATAAGGAGAACAAAACTGTACACAGTACGCCAGGTGTGGCCTCACCTACAGTTGTAGCAGGACTTCCCTATTTTTATACTGCATCCCCCTTGCAATAAAGGCCAACATTCCATTTGCCTTCCTAATTCCTTGCTGTACCTGCATGCCAACTTTTTGTGTTTCGTGTACAAGGACACCCAGATCCCTCTGTACCGCAGCATTCTGTAGTCTCCATTTAAATAACATTTTGCTTTTCTTTTCTTCCTACCAAAGTGGATAACCTTACATTTTCCCGCATTATACTCCATCTGCCAAATTTTTGCCAACTTACTTAACCTATCTCTATCCCTTTGCAGACGCTTTGGCCCCGATTTTCTGGCAGCCGTCGGGCGGCTTTTCATGCGGCCGGGGTCCGAAAATCACGGAAAAAGTGGGTCGGGACCCCCCTGCCTGATTCTCCACCCCGTCCGACTTTCGGACCGCTGTTTCTCCGTCACCCGCTTCAATCCCGGCCGTCGCTGGCGGGACTCCTCGTCGGAGCACTAATCACCAATGATCACCTTGTTAAGGAAGATTTTCCGGGGCTGTTGCAACTTTGGGGCTTTCCCCACATGAAACACGCCTGCGGGGAACCCCGCCGATGAGAGCTGGCGTGAAAACAGCTGGCTTGCTTGCTTGCAGCAGCAGGTCGCTGAGGACTGAAGAGATTTAAATAGGCAGCATTTGCAGGCTGCAGGGCCTTATTGGTCAAGGCTTGGGGGAACTTTTTGAAGCCTTAGGAGCAGCTGTAGAAAGTTGGAGCCTCACACACTTCTCCAGTGTGAGCTCCTTGGAAGCCCCTTTCACCACTCTAACTCAGCACCTCCTCAACGGAGGCATCTGCCAGAAGCATGGGAGGCATTTGGTACCTTCCCTTCCTGGCATTAGAGGATCTCCAGCAGCAGATGCGGCAGCAGCAGAACCAGGAACAGCTGGATGAGCACCAGGATGCTGCTCACTCACCTGAAGCTGCACAGGCCAGAAGGGGCCAGCGCTTGGAAGTGACTTGAGAGCAACTTGCTGCGCTTTAGGGGGCCAGTGGGACCCGTTTCTGCACTGGCAGTCCTACTCAGAAGGACTTCCATGAAGATCTGGTTTCTCTGTTCAACAGATGGCCAACACTCCTCAAGAGATGTCATTCTCTTATGAGCACTCACCATGTTTTCCGTACCCTGGTGAGTTACCTCCTGCATGGAGGTTGCCAACCTTTCCATGGTGATGCGTTCATGCGCCAATGACTCCACAAAGGCTCTGCTCATGGTCGCTATGGACTCCTCCATTCGCTCCACACTCGCAGCGACCCTGGAGACAAAACCTGCCAGAGACGCCTGCATCTGTGCATGGAGGTCCATCACCTCTTCTCTTGTGGATGGACCCAGAGGCAGAGGGTCGACATGCAGCGCAGCTGAGCTGAGCTGGCAGAGTCCTGCGCCCTCGGACGAGGACTCTCCACTGCTGTCCCTGTCTCCAGAATCTGCTGAGGCTCACTTGTGAGCTGTGAAACACCAGGTGACAACACTACTCTATGTCCCAAAGGTCGCCCCGAGGTGTGACTGCGCTGGTGCTGGGTGCGCTTACTTCTGCTGACGCTGCGCCCTCAGAGGTTGGAGCTTCCTCTGAGGAGTCTGGCTGCACAGCCTCTTCCTCCTCCACAGTGAGGACGGGGGCTCTGGATGGTACTGTGGGGGAGTAAAGGAAGGAGATAGAGATGTAATGCCAAGGTTCTTCTGGTGACTCCCAGCGAGTTGGCATCTGCTGACACCTGCATCCATGCAGCATTGGTCTCAGTGGGAGGCCTCTTCCTCCCTGACCTAGGGAAGAGGACCTCCCTGTGGGCCCTAACCCCATCCAATAATGTCTGCAGTGAAGCCTCATCGAATTTGGAGGCAGCTCAGGGCCTGGCACTGGCCACAGCTGCTGCAGGCTCCTCTGCCATCCTGTATGGTTCGTTTGGAAGCCTTCAGAGGATGCAGTGCTTGCTGTGGACCTTGAAAGCACC
The DNA here is from genome assembly GCF_052327205.1 of Somniosus microcephalus. Lineage (NCBI taxonomy): Eukaryota > Metazoa > Chordata > Chondrichthyes > Squaliformes > Somniosidae > Somniosus > Somniosus microcephalus. Next base: position 278,910,065 of record NC_140988.1, on the reverse strand, counting down.
ACGAATGATGACATCATACTGTGGGGATTTCTGACTCGAATTGGACAATTAGCAAGGCTTCCCACATGCTGGGAATTAATTGGCCACTTGAGGGAAAATTGCGTGGAGCTGGCTGACACTTTTTTAAGTGTGGCAGAAACCCCACATTCGGGGAAATCCGACCATTCCCCAAACAAGCCAAAAATCGGGGCCTTTGTGTCCTCCTCACAACTTGCTTTCCCACCTATCTGCATCATCAGCAAATTTGGCAACAGTACACTCGGTCCCTTCATCCAAGTCATTAATATAGATTGTAAATAGTTGAAGCCCCAACACTGATCCCTGTGGCACCCCACTAGTTACAGTTTGCCAACCTAAAAATTACCCATTTATCCCAACTCTCTGTTTTCTGTTATTTAGCCAATCCTCTATCCGTGCTAATATATTACCTCCAACACCGTGAGCTCTTATCTTGTGCAGTAACCTTTTATGTGGCACCTTATCGAATGCCGTCTGGAAATCTAAATACAGTACATCTACTAGTTCCCCTTTATCCACCCTGTTCATTACATCATCAAATAACTCTAGTAAACTTGTTAAACACGAGTTCTCTTTCATAAAATCATGTTGACTCTGCTTGATTGTAATGGGCCGGATTTTCCAATTGAGGCTTCCTGTGTGGATGCCTCCAATTAGGAAAAATCTATGCACTTACCAGCTGGCTCTGTAGGTCCCGAGACTTCCGATCCTGGGCCTCTCCTGGTCCGCGCGCACAGAGGCCCAGGTATCCCAGGGACACAGGCAGTTCACAAGCGTCCCTGGGATCACGTGTGCCATGGGGAACCAATCAAAGAAGGGAATCCCCTTCACACTTTTGACAGGTCTCTATGCATAGATCTGTCAAAAGTATGAATTGGGATCACTTAAAAAACAGTTAAACATTAAATACATTTTTTAAAAACATCATGTATTTAAAATTAGTTAAAACTACATTAAATTAAATATTTTAAACAAAAATTTAATTTTTTGGAATAAATAATTAAAGTTTTTTAAGGGGCTAAAAATAAACTTCCCTTTTTTAAAAGTATTTTTAAATTATAAATGAGTGAAAAAAAATTATTTTTTTAGTTTTTTAAACTCATGCTGGTAAAAGCAGGCCTTACCAGGCGTAAGATTTTTAAAGGTTTTCAGCGGGTGAAGGTTGTGCAGAAAGCGGAACTCTCTGCCCGCGGAGGCCCTTTTCCCGGGCCGGCAGATGATCTGTCAAGAGGATTCTTGACAGATTGGAAGTGCCGTTTGACATGAATCAGTCATTTTCCCAATGACAGATGTTAGGCTAACTGGCCTATAGTTTCCTGCTTTCTGTCTCCCTCCTTTCTTGAATAGGGGCATTACATTTGCGGTTTTCCAATCCGCTGGGACCTTTCCAGAATCCAGGGAATTTCAAATCAAATCAAAAAATCAAATCAAATCAACTTTTATTGTCATTGTTAGTGCACAATTGCAGTACAACAAAATGTAGGCTTGCAGCTCCCGAGAGTGTACATTTAGATTAAGACATTTAAACATTCAACATACATTTGGCTTGTAATACATTAACATAAACATAACCATAATAAAGTGCATTGGCAGATGTGCAGGCTTTAGAGTTTATTTGTGGAGTTCAGTAGGATGACAGCCCTGGGAAAGAAGCTGTTCCTAAATCTGGTCGTACGGGTGCGAATGCATCTGTAGCGTCTCCCAGATGGCAGGAGGGCGAACAGACGGTGGCTGGGGTGGGTAGGGTCTTTGATGATGGACCGTGACCTCCGTAAACAGCGTTTCTGGTATATGTGCTCTATGGTCGGTAGCCGGGTGCCGGTAATGCATTGGGCAGTTTTGACTACCCGCTGCAGGGCTTTCCGGTCATAGTAGCTACAGCTGCCATACCATACTGTGATACAGTTTGTCAGGATGCTCTCTATTGTGCAGCGGTAAAAGTTAGAGAGGATCAGGGGTGACAGGTTACATCCCTTCAACCTCCTTAGGAAATATAGGCGCTGCTGGGCCTTCTTCACCAGAGAGGAGGTATTGAGGGACCAGGAGAGGTCTTCCGTGATGTGGACTCCGAGGAACTTAAAGCTGTCCACCCTTTCCACCACAGCCCCATTGATGTGGATGGGGGTGTGACTTCCGCCTTTAGACTTCCTGAAGTCCACAATGATTTCTTTGGTTTTCTTGATGTTAAGGGCCAGGTTGTTATCGGCGCACCACTTCACGAGATGCTGGACCTCCTCCCTATAGGCTGACTCATCGTTGTTGGTGATCTGGCCTACTACCGTGGTATCATCCGCAAACTTGATGATGGTGTTGGAACCATGAACAGCCACACAGTCGTGGGTGAAGAGGGAGTAGAGGAGGGGGCTCAGCACACATCCTTGTGGGGCCCCCGTGTTCAGGGTCAGGGGGGGGAGGTGTGGTTACCTAATTTGACAGACTGGGGTCTGTTTGTTAGCAAGTCCAGGGTCCAGTTGCAGAGGAAAGTGTTCAGGCCAAGAGTTTGGAGTTTGGTGGCCAGCTTGTTGGGGACGATAGTGTTGAATGCTGAGCTGTAGTCTATGATTTGGTAGATTACAACCAATATATCCACTATCTCTGCAGCCACTTCTTTTAAGACCCTAGGATGCAGGCCATCAGGTCCAGGGGATTTGTCAGCCTTTAGTCCCATTAGTTTGCCAAGTACTTTTTCTCTAGTGATAGTGATTGTTCTACGTTCCTCCCTCCCTTTTGCCCCTTGATTATCTACTATTGTTGGGATGCTTTTAGTGTCTTCTACCATGAAAACAGATACAAAATATTTGTTCAAAGTCTCTGCCATTTCCCAGTTTCCCATTATTAATTCCCTAGTCTCATCCTCTAAGGGACGAACATTTACTTTGCTACTCTCTTCCTTTTTATATACCTGTAGAAACTCTTACTGTCTTTTTTCATCTTTCTTGCTAGTTTACTCTCGTAATCTATCTTCTCCCTCTATTATTCTTTTAGTCATCCTTTGCTGGTTTCCAAAATTTTCCCAATCCTCTGGCCTACCACTAATCTTTGCAACATTGTATGCCTTTTCTTTCAATTTGCTACCATCCTTAACTTCCTTAGTTAGCCACAGATGGTTCATCCTTCTCTTAGAGTCTTTCCTTCTCACTGGAATATACATTTGCTGAGAGTTATGAAATATCTCCTTAAGTGTCTGCCACTGCTTATCTACCATCTTACCCTTTAACCTATTTTCCCAGTCCACTTTAGCCAACTCTGTCTTCATACCTTTGCAATTGCCTTTATTTAAGTTTAAGACCCAAGTTTCTCACCCTCAAACTGAATGTGAATTTCTGTCATGTTATGATCACTCTTCCCGAGAGGATCCTTTACTATGAGATCATTAATTAATTCTGCCTCATTACACATTACCAGATCTAAAATAGCCTGCTCCCTGGTTGGTTCCACAATGTATTATGCTAAGAAACCATCCCAAATACACTCTATAAACTTGTCCTCAAGGCTACCTTTGCCAATTTGATTTGTCCAATCTATATGAAGATTAAAATCGCCCATGATTATTGCAGTACAGGTAGACTATCCTTTATCCGAACTTCCGAAAACCGAAAACCTCTAAAAACCGAAAGTTTTTTCGTTCAGCGTAAGTCATGCACACGACATGACCAGAGTGGCGCACGACTTACGCTGAGCAGGGCAGAGGGTCACAGAGTTCCCTCCTGGATAGGAGATTGCAGGCCAAGCCAGGCAGTGTGAAGGAGGTACCGGGAGAGTGAACCCAACAGTACAGCGGCCGGTCCGATAGCTGCAGCGGCCCGTCCGATATTCTTTTCTCCTCCCGACCCGACCTGAACCGAACCGCGGCCTGTCCGATATTCTTTTCTCCCCCCCCACCCGACCCGACCCGACCCCCCCGATATTCTTTTCTCCCCCCCGCCACCCGACCCGACCCCCAACCCGAACCGCGGCCCATCCGATATTCTTTTCTCCCCCCCCGACCCCCGACACCCAACCCGAACCGCGGCCCGTCCGATATTCTTTTCTCCCCCCCCCACCTGACCCCCAACCTGATTTGTGGGCCAGCTTAGTAGGAGTCAGCCGATATCCAGCTTTCCAGAGAAGCAGGAAGGAGAATGAGACACGAAACAGTCGCAAGAGGTAGCCTGAACTTTAAAAATTTATATTAAATACAAATTTCCCAGTCTTATAATAATACTTTCTGAAATCCGAAAAATTCCGAAAACCGAAACTCAGCTGGTCCCAAGGCTTTCGGATAAGGGATAGTGTACCTGTACCTTTCCTTTAAACCCCCATTATTTCTTGATTTATACTCTGTCCTACTGTGTAGCTACTGTTAGGGGGCCTGTAGATTACTCCCACCAGTGACTTATTTCCCTTACTATTTCTTATCTCCACCCAAACTGATTCTATATCTTCATCTTCCGAGCCAACATCATTTCTCACTACTGTACTGATCTCATCCTTTATTAACAGAGCTTCCCCACCTCCTTTTCCTTTCTGCCTATCCTTCTGAAATGTTAAATACCTCTGAATATTCAGTTCCCAGCTTCGGTCACCTTGCAACTACATCTCTGTAATGGCTATTAGATCATACAAATTTATTTCTATTTGTGCCATCAATTCATCTATCTTGTTACGAATGTTGCATGCATTCAGATAAAGTGCCTTTAATGTTGTCTTTTCACCATTTTTCCCAACTGTTACCCTATTTGCCGGTGCAGTCGTATGTTTGTACGTTCTGCCCCTTCCTGTCGCATTCTGGTTATCATTGCTCATATCACTATCCTGCACAATTGCCTTGTCCTTTTTCTTTAACTTTCTAAATTTCCCCTCACCTGAACCCTCCCCCCCCCACTACAGGAAACTCTCGTTTAAACGGCACCTAAATATCCGTAATTCTCTATTAATCGGCAAAATTCATACTCCGAAAACAACACCTCAATAACCGGAAATGTTGCCGAGGCCGAGTCTCCTGCGGTGGCCGAGTTAGTCAGTGGGGGTAGTTCTCCAAACTGCCTCTACTCGGCTTCTTGGCGCTGTCGGAAGTCCGAACACCTCAATAACAGGAGTCTGACTCTCCCGCACTGCCGGGAGTCTTTTCTGATCCGCCAATTACTGTATACTGCACATTTCTTGATTTTTTACATTTTTGTTTGTTGAAAATAGCCTCGGTAGATAACCCTCTCCGTCATCTGGAATTTTTAATCAACCGGCAACATGCCGGTCCCATTGGTGCCGGATACCAAAGAGTTTCCTGTATTTAGTGGAGGAGAAGCATCCGGGAAGGTGCCGAACACTTCGAGTCTCTTCGCCGGGAGCAAGTGGAAGCCAAGCGCAGGCAGCGCAAGGAGCGCACGTCAACCCAAGCACCCCACCTACCCGCCCCTTCAACCACTGTCTGCCCCTTCAACCACTGTCTGCCCCACCTGTGACAGAGACTGTAGGTCCCCCATTGGACTCATCAGTCACCTGAGAACTCATTTTTAATGTGGAAGCAAGTCATCCTCGGTTCCGAGGGACTGCCTAAGAGAAGATTTAGTTTAAAACCTATTAAAAACCTACTCTGGAGAAATCCTAGAGACATGTGGACAAATAGAATGCACAGTTCAACACAATGGCCAGTCGGTAAAGCTGCCTATTACTGTAGTGAGTTACAACAACAGGCCAACTCTGATAGGCAAAGATTGGTTGAGAAACTAGACTGGAAAAACATCTTCAGTGTAGATGCTTCAAAAAAGCGACTCGGCACAATGCTGAACAAGTATAAAAGCATGTTCTCAGACAGTTATGAGGGCATCACTGGGAGGTATGGCGCGCATAGCCACATCAAGTCCAACGCGAAACTTGTCTATTATAAGGCAAGGCCAGTCCACTAAGCGTTGAAAAGCCAGGTGGAGGAAAAGCGTGAGAAACTGAGAGAGAACGGAGTGCTAGTAAAAACTGACAAAAGTGAATGAGCTACCCCGATTGTGGTAGTGCCCAAAGCTGACAAAACTGTATACTTGTGTGGTGACTACAAAGTTACTATCAACCAAGCAGTTGACGATGAGCAGTACCCATTACCTGCATCACAAGATTTGTATGCCGCCATCTCTGGGTCAAAGGTTTTCTCTAAGCTTAACCTGTCACCTGCTTATGCTCAGCTGAATGTTGACAAAGAGAGTCAGCAGTATCTCACTATCAACACACACAAGCGACTGTACTTACACACCAAGCTGCCGTATGGTGTAAAGTCCTTCCCCAAAATCTTCCCAGCTACGATGGATAAGATTTTGCAAGGAATTCCAAATTACTTATGCAATCAAGACGATGTGCTGATTGCAACAAGCAGTGAGGAAGGATATCTAGAAGTGTTAGATTTAGTGCTTCAAAGGTTGAATTCCCACAATGTCAAATTGAAAAGGAGCAAATGTGCTTTTGTGCAGCCCAAGGTTGTGTATCTTGGCCTGAAAGTTGATGCAAATGGCTTGCAACCAATTAAGGAAAAGGTTGATGCTGTCATCAATGCTCCAAAGCCACAGAATGTGTCTGAGTTAAGATCTTTCCTTGGAATGGTTCAGTACTACACACGTTTCTAACTGAGTTAGCGACCATGTTAGCTCCATTGCACGAGCTCCTCAAGAAGGATGTCTAGTGGAGCCAAAGAGACAGGTGGTTGAAATTAGTGACAACATCCGAAGTGTTCATGTAGATCAAATGATCTCTGCTACAGATGAACCAAGATGTGATCTTGAACCACTTGATCATGAACACATACATGAGTTTGACTCCGTTCAGACCTCAGAAACTGAAGTACCAGGTTCAAACAAATCAGAGATACAAACAGGATCATCTTTGAGTTTGGAACCAGAACAAAACAGCCCGAAAATTCGTTCAACCCCAAAACCTTTTGTAAGGAGATCAGGAAGGTTTCGCAAACCTGTTATTAAACTGGATTTGTAGTTCATTTAAAAGAAAAAAAGCCAGGAGATATGCTGGGAAAGGTGGGACCATAGTTTTGTTGTATTTGAGAGAGGAATATGTACATTTTTTCAGGGGGAAGCAGTGTAATGTATATTCACATGGTTTGTCACATGGTTTAGTATGAACATGCTCAGTTCACTCTGGCCTGGTAAAGCAAGCACATGGACTAGCAACTCATCGTGTCTCTGTCCTTCATTTGTTCTACCCACATATATTACAACCCTTAAATTGTTCCTTCCCTTCAGAACATAAGAATTAGGAGCAGGAGTAGGCCATACGGACATGAATCTCATTTAGTTCTTTTCCGACAACTAGCGTGCTCCCATATACTTCCATACTGTCTAAAACCCATCACTAGCTACTTGGGTCCAAACTAAGACAATAGTGGAAAACCTAGCTAGAATCAGCACAAGTAAAATAAACTAAAGACTGGAAAAATACATGGGAAGGAATAAAAAGTAAATAGAGCACAACAGTGAAATAAGAAGTCACTTAAAGATGGAAAGAAACTAAAATCTGAAAAAACGGCCAACAAAAATGATGAATAAAAGGAGAAGGATGTTCTGCACTGTTCTGAAAGAGAAGAGAAGGTTAAGGCAGGCATTGAGAGTTGGTGAGGCTGAATTCCACAGAAAAGCAGCGTGAGTAGGACTTTAATAGCATAGGCTGAGACTTGTCCACGGATTACTTTTATTGTCCTTTCATTTGGGATTGATGCTGTTTGTCTTTTCTGCTATTTATTTTAACATTGTAAAGCTTGGCTATTGCTGTGAGGACGTTCAGCCACATATAAGGCCTGCGAGTAATTTCACAAGCTATCATTGAGACCTACACAGATGACATTTTAATTGTTTTGTGTGATCCAAAAGTCAGTCCACCTCAACTTAATTAAAAAATATAGTGTTGTCGGCACATATCTGGTGAATTGGAATAAAACAGAAGCGCTCCCTTCAAACTGTTGGTGTGTCAAGACAGATGTGGATAAGCCCAGGTTACAATGATCTTAGCAAAGCCTGGAACCCTGTGTTTTTCACTGGAAAGTTCATGTAAACTATACTCATTGCTTTATAAGATCTGGCAGGTCATGACCAGAAAGAAATGACTACCTTTATTCAGTTATAGCTGTAATTGAGGTGAAGCATTATGTTATGAATAAACAATCTGTTGATGATGGCGGCATTTAAAGATCTTTATGAGTGTTCCAAAAACTCCAAAGGATTTATTTTTTGGTATTTCAGTGGAAGGGAGAATCTGCCAGGTTCATTTTGACTGAGGTAGACTGGGACACTTTCTTATATAATAGAATTAAGATTCAAATTGTGTATCAGTATGGAATAACTCTTCTGAAGACATTCTTACTTAGAAAGTTTTATAACAGTTAACTTTTTCGCCATTTGCGCCATATTGCCAGGGTTTCTGCCGATCTTCCGCCAAATTTACGGCAGGAGATCAGGAGATCTCCCGTAGAAAGGCTGCTCCAGATGCTCAGTTAAAATAAAGAGGTGGCATTGATGTATGAATACTTTTGAAACAAAATCATGCCAAACTAAAAGAGTGCAACTATGAGCTTTGAAAACTGAACAGCAAAAGAAGCAAATGTTAGAAAAGATTAGAAAAGCCTGGAATTTCCATGGGGATTCTCCTGAGCTCCCATTATATTTCAGTGGCAGGTGACACTGTTTCTCCAGGATTTTCACTGATTTTCTGCCAAAGTTACAGTGGGAAATCATGAGAACCCTCGCAGAAATTCTACCTCAAATAAACTGAAGGAAAGGCTGCCCGACAAAACTGGAGTTGCTTGCAAGATGAAGGAATTACAGACATGCTGAATAACAACGTTTTCTTCTCTGTGTGAAGTACTCAGAGTTGTCTCTCTGTAATGAGGATTGCCACAGAAATGTTAATGGCTGCTGATGCAACTTGCGTTATATTATATATTGGCCCAGAGTTTGCGGTCAGCGGCGAAGTGACAGTGCTTGACACTGACCTTGAAGAAAGCTGCCCACAAAGATCTAGCGATCTCTGTGGTATGAATTACAGCTCTCCCAATCTTTGTTTGAATCTGGTGTCAAATTAGGTGAATCTCCAATATCCAGCAACTGTGATGTCACCAAGCTGGCTTAGCAGCCAATCATATTGAAGAATTCTCACTGACAGCAAACCAAGAAGTAAAATGCACAGATTTTAATTTACTTTTTATAAATTTTACAGAGAGCAAAATAAAGATTGGGACATATACATAGGATTAAGGTAAAAGCTGAAATATCATAAACAAACTTTTTTTTTTAAATATTGTTTTAAAAACCATGTAATTCTTAATCATATTAATGGGAAAATTTGACATTCCGCAAATATAAAATTAGTTTTTCAGAGACAGAATGGTTGTTCAGCAGTCAATACACTGTTTAAAAACCCAGTTACCCCTCTTTCAAAAAGGCTTTTCTTTTTCAGAGGTGGGGGGGTTTAACAGCGATATTTCAACGTAATAGTGGAAGTTTTCATCCTTATATGTGATTTCAACTGATTGCTGACTCTGTGGAGTTCCACAGCGGAACCTGTGATGGAGCAGTGAATGACTACTGCAAATTCATGAATTCTGCGTTTATCTGCGCATGTGCTAAACTGAATATTCCTGTAGTCTGCTCAGATGACTCACTGTGAAAAATACTTGCTAACATCCAGCCTAATTCTTTGCCTGTGTACTTTATATGCATGTCCCGTAGTTCTCCCATCCCATGTTTAAGGTGGTATATGGGGTGCCAATCAAATGGGTTACTTTGCCCTGGATGGTGTTGAGCTTCTTGAGTGTTGGAGCTGCACTCATCCAGGCAAGTGGAGAGTATTCCATCACAATAGTTACTTGTGCCTTGTAGGTGGTAGAAAGGCTTTGGGGAGTCAGGAGGTGAGACACTCGTCACAGAATACCTAGCCTTTGACCTGCTCTTGTTGCCACAGTATTTATGTGGCTGGTCCAGATAAGTTTCTGGTCAATGGTGACCCCAGGATGTTGATGGTGGGGAATTTGGTGATAGTAATGCGGTTGAATGTCAAGGGGTGGTGGTTAGACACTCGCTTGTTGGAGATAGTCATTGCCTGGCACTTCTGTGGCGCGAATGTAATCTGCCACTTATCAGCCCTAGCCTGAACATTGTTCAGGTCTTGTTGCATGCGGGCATGGACTGCTTCACTATCTGAGGAGTTGTGAATGGCGCTGAACACTGTGCAGTCATCAGCGAACATCCCCATTTCTGACCTTATGTTGGAGGAAAGGTCATTGATGAAGCAGCTGAAGATGGTTGGGCCTAGGACACTGTCCTGAGGAACTCCTGCAGCGATGTCCTGGGGCTGTGATGATTGACCTTCAATCACCACAACCAGCTTCCTTTGTGCTAAGTATAACTCCAGCAAGTGGAGAGTGTTCCCCCTGATTCCCATTGACTTCAGTTTTACTAGGGCTCCTTCATGCCACACCTGGTCAAATGTTGTCTTGATGTCAAGGGCAGTCACTCTCACCTCACCTCTGGAATTCAGCTCCTTTGTCCATGTTTGGACCAAAGCTGTAATGAGGTCGGCAGCCGAATGGTCTTGGCGGAACCCAAACTGGGCATCAGTGAGCAGGTTATTAGTGAGTAAGTGCTGCTTGATAGCACGGTCAATGACACCTTCCATCACTTTTCTGATGATTGAGAGTAGACTGATGGGGCGGTAATTGGCTGGATTGGATTTGTCCTGCTTTTTGTGGACAGGACATACCTGGGCAGTTTTCCACATTGTTGCATAGATGCCATTGTTGTAGCTGTACTGGAACAGATTGGCTAGAGGCGCAGCTAGTTCTGGAGCACAAGTCTTCAGCACGATAGCCGGCATGTTGTCAGGGCCCATAGCCTTTGCTGTATCCAGTGCGCTCAACCGTTTCTTGATATCACGTGGAGTGAATTGAATTGGCTGAAGACTGGCTTCTGTGATGTTGGGGACCTCAGGAGGAGGCCGATATGGATCATCCACTCGGCACTTCTGGCTGAAGATGGTTGCAAACGCTTCAGCCTTGTCTTTTGCACTCAAGTGCTGGGCTCCACCATCATTGAGGATGGGGATATTCATGGAGCCTCCTCTTTCCGTTAGCTGTTTAATGGTCCACCACTATTCACGACTGGATATGGCAGGACTGCAGAGCTTTGATCTGATCTGTTGATTTTAGGATCACTTAACTCTGTCTATAGCATGCTGCTTCTGCTTTTTAGCATGCATGTAGTCCTGTGTTGCAGCTCCCCCAGGTTGGCAGCTCATTTTTAGATATGCCTGGTGCTGCTCCTGGCATGCTCTTCTACACTCCTTATTGAACCAGGGTTGGTCCCCTGGCTTGATGGTAATGGTAGAGTGAGGGATATGCCAAGCCACGAGGTTACAGATTCTGGTGGAATACAATTCTGCTGATGCTGATGGCCCACAGCGCCTCATGGATGCCCAGTTTTGAGCTGCTAGATCTGTTCTGAATCTATCCCATTTAGCATGGTGGTCATGCCACACAACATGATGGAGGGTGTCCTCAGTGTGAAGATGGGACTTCGTCTCCACAATGACTGTGCAGTGGTAACTGCTACCAATACTGTTAATTGTCAGATGCATCTGTGACAGGTAGATTGGTGAGGATGAGGTCAAGTAGGTTTTTCCCTCATGTTGGTTCTCTCACCACCTGTCGCAGGCCCAGACTTGCAGCTATGTCCTTCAGGATTCGGCAAGCTTGGTCAGTAGTGGTGCTACCGAGCCATTCTTGGTGATAGACATTGAAGTCCCCCACCCAGAGTACATTCTGTGCCCTTGCTACTCTCAGTGCTTCTTCCAAGTGGTGTTCAACATGGAATACTGATTCAATAGCTGAGGGAGGGCAGGAGGTTTCCTTGCCCATGCTTGACCTGAAGCTATGAGACTTCATGGGGTCCAGAGTCAATGTTGAGGACTCCCAGGGCCACTCCTTCCCAACTGTATACCACTGTGCTGCCACCCCTTGTGGGTCTGTCCTGCCGGTGCGACCGGACATACCTAGGGATGGTGATGGAAGAGTTTGGGACATTGGCTGAAAGGTATGATTCTGTGAGTATGACTATGTCAGGCTGTTGCTTGACTAGTCTGTGGGACAGCTCTCCCAATTTTGGCACAAGTCCACAGATGTTAGTGAGGAGGACTTTGCAGGGTTGACTGGGCTGGGTGTGCCGTTGTCATGTCCGTAGCCAGTGCCGAGGTCGATGTCGGGTAGTCCGTCCGGTTTCATTTTTATTATTTTAGTTTCGTAGCAGTTTGTTACAACTGAGTGGCTTGCTAGGCCATTTAAGAGGGCAGTTAAGAGCCAACCACATTGCTGTGGGTTTGGAGTCACATATAGGCCAAACCGGGTAAGGATGGCAGATTTCCTTCCCTAAAGGACATGAGTGAACCAGATAGGTTTTTACTACAATCCGATAGTTTCATGGTCACCATTACTGATACTAGCTTTTTATTCCAGATTTATTTAATTAACTGAATTTAAATTCCCAGCTGCCATTGTTCAAATGAATGGATGGAAAATGATGAACGATGGCGAAACATGTCTGAATTCCTGAAATACACCCCTGACAGACAAGGCTTCAAACTGGGAGCATGATTTTATATGATTTACCTGTAATAGCTCTTCAGTTACCTGTAATGAATGGGCATCAAAAATAAATGTAACCTATTCCAGTACTGTCAGAAGGTCAGCAATATGTTACCAGACAGATAGTTTCAGGTTTAAATTTCATGGATATTGTCAGTCATATTTCACAAGTTTCATCAGTTCTCATTTGGATCTCTAGATGGAGCTCCTTGTGAACATGGAATAGTGCCTCATAAGTGAGGAAAAAATGGGGCTGCCCAGTGTCATTCAGCTATAATTGTATTTCCCATTGGCTAATAATCAGCAGTCATAAAGATTCCATGGTCTAGAAGATTACCTCACCTAGTGCTAAGAAGTCTGAGTTGTGGAATGAAGATTTCTGAGAAGGAAAAGAGGGAGAAGCATAGAATCATAGAATGGTTGCAGCACGGAAGAAGGCCATTTGGCCCGTCGAGCATGGACTGGGCTCTCAGCTAGTCCAACTCCCCTGTCCTTTCCCCGTAGCCCTGCAACTTTTTTCCTTCAAATACTTATCCAACTCCGTTTTGAAAGATAAGATTGAATCTGCCTCCACCACCCTTTCAGGCAGTGCATTCCAGATCTTAACCACTCGCTGCGTAAAAAAGTTTTTTCTTACGTCACCTTTGGTTCTTTTGCCAATCACCTTAAATCTGTGTCCTCTGATTCTTGACCCTTCTGCCAATGGGAACAGTTTCTCTCTATCTACCCTGTCCAGTCCCCTCATGATTTTGAACACCTCTATCAAATCTCCTCTCAATCTTCTCTGCTCCAAGGAGAACAAGCCCAGCTTCTCCAGTCTATCAACATAACTGAAGTCCCTCATCCCTGGAATCATTCTCATAAATCTTTTCTGCACCCTCTCTAAGGCCTTCACATGCTTCCTAAAGTGTGGCACCCAGAATTCAACACAGTACTCCAGTTGGGACCGAACCAGTATTTTATACAGGTTCATCATAATTTCCACACTTTTGTACTCTATACCTCTATTTATGAAGCCCAGGATCCCGTAAGCCTTTTTAACGGCTTTCTCAACCTGCCCTGTCACCTTCAACGATATATGCACACATACCCCCAGGTCTCTCTGTTCATGCACCCCCTTTAGGATTGTACTATTTAGTGTATATGTCCTCTTCTCATTCTTTCTTCCAAAAAGCATCACTTCATACTTTTCTGTGTTAAAATTCATCTGCCATGTGTCTGCCCATTTCACTAGCCTGTTCATGTCTTCCTGAAATCTATCACTCTCCTCCTCACTATACTTCCAAGTTTTGTGTCATCTGAAAATTTTGAAATTTTACCCTGGACTCCCAAGTCCAAGTCATTAATATATATCAAGAAAAGCAGTGGTCCTAGTACCGACCCCTGGGGAACACCACTGTATAGCTTCCTCCAGTCCGAAAAACAACCATTCACCACTATTCTCTGTTTCCTGTCACTTAGCCAATTTTGAATCAATGCTGCCACTGTCCCTTTTATTCCATGGGCTTCAATTTTGCTGGCAAGCCTATTATGTGGCACTTTATCAAACACCTTTGTCGAAAGCAGCTCGAAGTATTCCCAGGGTTGGCTGCAGTGAAATCTTTGTAAGGAATTAATATTGATTTAAAGAATATCCTTTAGATATCTCAGAAAGGGTATTCAGTTTTAGAGGGTTGGCTTTTCTTATCTCTCTTTATAATACTCATAGCTACTTTAATATAACTTATTAAATATTACTGCGATATTGGCTACAAAAATAAAATCTTACTAGTCTTATATAAGAGTAAAGAATGAACCTGTATTTTTGTAGCATCTTTCGAAGCGGCTGCAGGGCATTCTGGAGGTGGAGGGTGAACAGCCAGTTGTCGTGGTGCATATAGGTACCAACGATATAGGTAAAAAGCAGGATGAGGTCCAAAAAGCTGAATATAGGGAGGTGGAGGTAAATTTTTTAAAAAGGACCTCAAAGGTAGCAATCTCAGGATTGCTACCAGTGCCACGTGCTAGTCAGAGTAGGAATAGAAGGATATTTCAGCTGAATATGTGGCTAGAGGAATGGTGCAAGGGGGAGGGATTCAAATTCCTGGGACATTGGAACAGGTTCTGGGGGAGGTGGGACCAGTACACATGGTTTGCATGTGGGTAGGACCAGGACTGGTGTCCTAGGGGGAGTGTTTGCTAGTGCTGTTGGGGAGGGTTTAAACTAAAATGGCAGGGGGTTGGGAACCTGTGCAGGGAGACAGAGGAAAGGGAAGTAAGGATAGAAGCAAAAGACAGGAAGCAGAAAAGCAAAAGTGGCAGTCAGAGAAATCAAGGGTTTAAATCAAACATGGCCACAGTAAATAATAATTCTAAAATGTCTAAGCGTGTTAAAAAAAAAGCCTGAAGGCCTTGTGTCTTAAAGCGAGGAGCATTCGTAATAAGGTGGATGAATTAGCTGCGCAAATAGATGTAAACGGATAAGATATAATTGGGATTACAGAAACATGGCTCCAGGGTGACCAAGGCTGGGAATTCAACATCCAGGGGTATTCAATATTCAGGAAAGACAGGCAAAAAGGAAAAGGAGGTGGAGTAGCATTGCTAGTTAAAGAGGAGATTAACACAATAGTAAGGAAGGATATTAGCTCTGATGATGTGGAATCTATATGGGTAGAGCTGAGAAATACCAAGGGGCAGAAAATATTAGTGGGAGTTGTATACAGACCTGCAAACAGCAATGCTGATGTTGGGGATGGCATTAAATGGGAAATTAGAGATGCGTGCAATAAGGGCACAGCAGTTATCATGGGTGACTTTAATCAACATATAGATTGGGCTAACCAAATTAGTAACAATACTGTGGAGGAGGAATTCCTGGAGTGAATACGGGATGATTTCCTGGACCAATATGTCAAGGAACCAACTAGAGATCAGGTCATCTTAGACTGGGTATTATGTAATGAGAAAGGATTAATTAGCAATCTTGTTTTGCAACGCCCCTTGGGGCGGAGCGATCATAATATGATAGAATTCTTCATAAGATGGAGAGTGAAGTATTTGACTCACAGACTAGGGTCCTGAATTTAATAAAGGGAACTACGATGGTATGAGGCGCGAGTTGGCTAGGATGGATTGGGGAATGTTACTTAAAGGTTGACAGTGGATAGGCAATGGCAAACATTTAAAGATCGCATGGATGAACTACAGAATTTGTTCATCCCTGTTTGGCATAAAAATAAAACAAAGAAGGTGACTCAACCGTGGCTAACAAGGGAAATTAGGGATAGCATGAGATCCAAGGAGAGGACATAAAAATTGGCCAGAAAAAGCAGCAAACTTGAGGATTGGGAGCAGTTTAGGATTCAGCAAAGGAGGACAAAGGGATTAATTAAGAGGGGGAAAATAGAGTATGAGAGTAAGTTTGCAGGGAACAAAAAAAACTGACTGTAAAAGCTTCTATAGATATGTGAAGAGAAAAAGGTTGGTGAAGTCAAGCATAGGTCCCTTGCAGTCAGAATCAGGGGAATTTATAATGGGGAACAAAGAAATGGCAGACCAATTAAATACATACTTTGCTTCTGGCTTCGCAAAGGAGGACACAAATAACCTCCCAGAAATGTCGGGGAACATAGGGTCTAATGAGAGGGAGGAACTGAATGAAATTAGTATTTGTAGGGAAATGGGGTTAGGGAAATTGACGGGATTGAAGGCCGATAAATCCCCAGGATCTGATAATCTACATCCTAGGGTACATAAGGAAGTGGCTCTACAAATAATAGATGCATTGCTCGTCATGTTCCAAAATTCTACAGACTCTGGAACAGTTCCATGGATTGGAGGGTAGCTAATGTAACCCCACTATTCAAGAAAGGTGGTAGAGAGAAAACAGGGAATTATAGACCGATAAGCCTTACATCGGTAGTGGGGAAAATGGTAGAGTCCATTATAAAAGATGTAATAGCAGAGCACCTGGAAAACAGTGACAGGATCGGACAAAGTCAACATGGATTTACAAAAGGTAAATTGTACTTGACTAATCTACTGGAATTTTTTGAGGATGTAACTGGTAGAATAGATAAGGGAGAACCAGTGGATGTGGTGTATTGGACTTTCAGAAGGCTTTCAATAAGGTCCCACATAAGAGATTAGTGTGTAAAGTTAAAGCACATGGGATTGGGGGTAAGGTACTGACTTGGATAGAGAACTGGTTAGCAGACAGGAAGCAAAGGGTTGGAATATACGGGTCTTTTTCCGAGTGGCAGGCAGTGACTAGTGGGGTACTGCAGGGATCGGTGCTAGGACCCCAGCTATTCACAATATATATTAATGATCTCGACGTGGGAACTAGATGTAATATCTCCAAGTTTGCAGACGACACAAAGCTAGGTGGGCGTGTGTGCTGTGAGGAGGATGCTGAGAAACTCCAGGATGATTTGGACAGGTTGGGTAATTGGGCAGATGTATGGCAGATGCAGTATAATGTGGATAAATGCGAGGTTATCCACTTTGGTGGCAAAAACAGGAAGGCAGATTATTATCTGAATGGCAATAGATTGGGAGAAGGGGAATTGCAACGAGACCTGGGTGTCCTTGTGCACCAGTCGCTGAAGGTAAGCATGCAGGTTCAGCAGGCGGTTAAGAAGGCAAATGGTATGTTGGCCTTCGTAGCGAGAGGGTTCGAGTACAGGAGCAAGGATGTCTATTGTGTGCAGTTTTGGTCGCCTTATCTGAGGAAGGATGTTCTTTCCATGGATGGAGTGCAGCAAAGATTCACCAGACTGATACCTGGGATGGCAGGAATGACGTATGAGGAGAGATTGGGTCGATTGGGAATATACTCGCTGGAGTTTAGAAGAATGAGAGGGGATCTCTGAATCTTATAAAATTCTAACAGGACTAGATAGACTAGATGCAGGAAGGATGTTCCCGATGGCGGGGGATTCCAGAATCAGGGGTCACAGTCTAAAGATAAGGGGTAAGCCATTTAGGACAGAGATGAGGAGGAATTTCTTCATCCAGAAAGTGGTGAACCTGTGGAATTATCTACCACAGAAGGCAGTAGAGGCCAATTCATTAAATATATTCAAGAAGGAGTTAGATATATTTCTTAAGGCTAATGGGATCAAGGGATATGGGGAGAAAGCAAGGACAGGTTACTGAATTTGGATGTTCAGCCATGATCTCATTAAATGGTGGAGCAGGCTCGAGGGGCCGAATGGCCTTCTCCTGCTCCTATCTTCTGTGTTTCTATGTTATGTTTCATATTCTCAGGACATCCTAAAGTGCTTTTGGACCAATAAGTTTCTTTTGAAGTCCAGACACTATTGTTATTAGGCAACCGGCAGCAGCCGATTAATGCAAAGTAACGTTTCACAAACTGCTAACGGCCGGGACATTAGGAGAACTCTCCTACTCTTCTGAAAATAGTGTACAGGCAGATGGGGTGCCGGTTTAAAATCTGATCTGAAAGACAGTACCTTCAATAATGCAGCACTCCTTCATTGAGGGGTCCTCTTCAAGTTATATGCTCACCTTCTGGACTGAGGCTTACACTGGTACATATCCCAGCCCAAGGGTAGAAGTCTTGGAGCAAGTGAAAAAGCAGGGTAGCGGCAGGTTAGAGGAAAAGCAACAGACACGAGTTGAGGGCAGTTAGATGGGAGGCTAGTGAATGCTCGGAGAAGGTATGTGTGAGTCCTAAAAAGTAAGTAGCAGATAGGTCCTGGTGATCACAAGGTGTTGACAGGTGAATGTGAAGGTTTAACTGGTGAACTGTAATTTAACCTGAAAGGGAGCTCAAAATGTAATTCCTAGTATATATGCTTGGTTGTTTACCCACAGCAGAGACAGTGAACAAATCAGGGAAGCTGATTGTGTTTGGCTAGTTTTCACCACAGAAGTACTTGAAGCATTCAATCTTGGGACACAATGTAATTTTGGTATCAATCGTATTGAGTTGCACTTTTGCATGTAGAAACAAATGCTTGTCAAACATTTTTAGACAAAGATATTTAACATAAAAGATATTGGGGGAGAAATTGGCTAACCCCCAAAAACGGGTGTGGGGATTGTGGTACACAATTAATCGCATCCGTTCATTGTCTTGTATGTTAAATTGGTGCACCTTTGCCATATTATTTAGCACAGAGGCCTAAAGCCTACAGCTTGCCTGTGACGCCCAGCGCGCTCCAAAGTTAAGGGCAATTACTAGGCGGGTGAAAGGTATGTTTGCAGCATGCTCCCTGTGCTGTTCATTGGCTGCACGCATCAGCAATCTGCCCAATATCGCGAGTGGCTAGTGCTACTTAAAGGCAGTCTACACCTCCTGAAGGGGAGGTGCATTGTGGCGGCAAGAAGTGGTGGGAGTTTTTTGAAAAGTGAATCTGGGCTGTGATACTTTGAGGAAAGGTTGAACATGCGAAAGAGCGAGCAACAAGGTTCTCAGACAATGCACTGGAAGTCTTGGTGCAAGAGGTGGAATGAAGTAGAGACATCCTGCATCTGTAGGAGGGCAGGAGGCCCTCCAGACATACGCTCAGGAGGCAGTGGGAAGAAGTAGCGCGGAGATTAATGCCTGGTGTGTTCCAAGAACAAGGATGTCAAGGTGAATGAGTTCATCTTCAAATGGCATATCCTACCAACTGCATCACTAGCCTCAGCCACTGCTCAATTATCTACACCCCCATCACCCACCTATCAACAATCTCTATCAATCAGTACTCAACACTAAAATTCATATGCTTTACCTCACCCTCACACACTTAACACTGTTGCAAGCCTCACCCCCACAACTCACAGGTTGCAGACAATGGCAGCTATTCAACCATGACAGCTATATCACCCAAACATATTGCAGGACACTCACTGACACACTTCCCTCTTTCTTGCAGGAGAAGTTGGTGCATAACAGCAGGAAGCAGCAAAGAACTGGAGAAGGACAAGTGCACCTGCATATTTTAACCCCCATGGAGGAGACAGTGCTGGCTCTCATTGGAAGCAGCATCACTGAGGCCGTGGCCACTAGCGGGGCTGGAGGGATCGATGATGAGGGTATCTGCATACCTAATCTGTCTTCTCTAATCCCACTTCTCCCTCATCTCACAATCGCTTTTGATACACAAGCTGCAAATGGTGTAAGCACTTCATTTTCATTTCAGATACCCAAGAAATTGAACCTTCCCTGTCAGTGAAAGAAGAGGAAGAAGACAGTGAAGATGAAGAGACAACGTCACTCGATCTTACACTTGCAGCAAGAAGCTCAGACACTGACACTGCGCGTATTTTAGAGGTTAGAATAGAGGAGGGATCTGCAGGTGGTGAGACACTGGGCACCAGTGCGCAGGTGCCAGGGCAGGGGGATAGGATAGCGCAGATGCCAGCTCACCGGGGGATGATGTCGCACATTAGTTCTGCTGCAGAGAAATAAGATGAGGACTTCAATGGGCCAAGCTACAGAAGAAGGCTGATGGGTGTATATAACCAAATGCTTGGTGCACTGGAAAGCCTGCCAGAAAGCCTATGCTCAATGTCAAGGAGCATGAAGGAGTCCAGCACCAGCTTGGCACAGAGCTTTGCACAGACCTTGAGCCCATCTTTTCCAACATGGAATGGGTGGTCACCTCTATCAGCACACCTATGGAACCCACAATGATGAAATGTCTGACGGCCGATGTCATAGCTTCCAATGCAGCACAAACAGCTTCAATGAAAGATCTGAGTGCTGCAGTTGAATCTCAGACTGCTACCTTGCAAGCTCAGACTGCTGCCATCATGACTCTGGATACCGCTGTTCAAAGGAGCTTCCAGGGTATCACAGCAGTCCATCAGTCTGTTCTCCATCAGATCAGTAGGATTGCTGGAGTGCATCCCGAGAGCATAGCAGTGGCTCCATGGAGCACGAACCTGCTGTCTTCTCTTAGGATGACAGCATTCCTGCTCCCACCCCTGCTAGTCTGCCAGTGCCCTTGCTGTTGCCTGTCAGCCAGCCCAGACTGCTGCAGCCCAGGCCAAGATGGTGTAGGTCAGAAGCTTTACTTTCTAGGTCCAGAGCTGCTCGAGGTCACCCTCCAAGTTCATCTGCAGTCTCCTCAATTGAAGGTCAGCAGCCTTTCACCACCCATACTGCAGCCATGGGGGAGCACCTCATAGGAGCACTAGAATAGGCAAAGGCACACGGAAGACAGGCACTAAGGGAATGCACAAGGGTGATTAGTTTATTTTTGCATGCATGGTTGAATTAATAAAATACAAACATAGAAACATAGAAGCTAGGAGCAGGAGTAGGCCATTCGGCCCCTCGAGCCTGCTCCGCCATTCAATCCGATCATGGCTGATGATCCAAATTCAGTACCCGGTCCCTGCTTTCTCCCCATACCCCTTTATCCCTTTAGCTTTAAGAAATATATCCAACTCCTTCTTGAATATATTTAATGAATTGGCCTCTACTGCCTTCTGTGGTAGAGAATTCCACAGGTTCACCACTCTCTGGGTGAAGAAATTCCTCCTCATTTCTGTCCTAAATGGCCTACCCCTTATCCTTAGACTGTGACCTCTGGTTCTGGACTCCCCGACCATCGGGAACATCCTTCCTGCATCTAGTCTGTCCAGTCCTGTCAGAATTTTATAAGTTTCAATGAGATCCCCACTCATTCTTCTAAACTCCAGCGAGTACAAGGCCAATCGACCCAATCTCTCCTCATACGTCATTCCTGCCATCCCAGGTATCAGCCTGGTGAATCTTCGCTGAACTCCTTCCATGGCAAGAACATCCTTCCTCAGATAAGGTGACCAAAACTGCACACAATACTCAAGATGTGATCTCACCAAGGCCCTGTACAACTGGAGCAAGACATCCTTGTTCCTGTACTCAAACCCTCTCGCTACGAAGGCCAACATACCATTTGCCTTCTTAACCGCCTGCTGAACCTGCATGCTTACCTTCAGCGACTGGTGCACAAGGATACCCAGGTCTCGTTGCACTTCCCCTTCTCCCAATCTATTGCCGTTCAGATAATAATCTGCCTTCCTGTTTTTGCCACCAAAGTGGATAACCTCACATTTATCCATGTTATATTGCATCTGCCATGCTTCTGCCCAATCACCCAACCTGTCCAAATCATCCTGGAGTTTCTCAGCATCCTCCTCACAGCACACACGCCCACCCAGCTTTGTGTCGTCTGCAAACTTGGAGACATTACATCTAGTTCCCTTGTCTAGATCATTAATATATATTGTGAATAGCTGGGGTCCAAGGACCGATCCCTGCGGTACCCCACTAGTCACTGCCTGCTACTTGGAAAAAGACCTGTTTATTCCAACTCTTTGCTTTCTGTCTGCCAACCAGTTCTCTATCCAAGTCAATGACTTGCCCCCAATCCCATGTGCCTTAACTTTACATGCTAATCTCTTACGCGCGACCTTATTGAAAGCCTTATGAAAGTCCAAATACACCACATCCACTGGTTCTTCCTTATCTATTTTACCAGTTACATCCTCAAAATTGGATTAGAATGTGTATTTTCTGGTGGTTTTTATTTTTTTGTTGTCAGAAAGAGGATGATGCGATGGTCAGTGATACAGGAAAGGTAAGGAATGTGGGACTGTTGGTGAATGGGGAGTTGTGGTTGAGGTTAAAATTAATTGGTCACGTAGAGCCCAGGCAGAAAGGGGCAGTCTACATTGTAGCCTCCCTTCCTCTTTGTGTTTCTCCACTTCCTCCTCCTCTTCCTCCTCTTCCAAATGCAATTCTCCTCTGCTTTGCACCTGCTAGGTAGTGGCAAGAGCTGATCCCACATAATGGCCAGATTGTGCAGCATGCAGCATACTACGACAAATCTTGATACCCACTCAGCTGAGTACTGCAGGGCTCCTCCAGAACAGTGCAGGCAGCGGAAGCGTTGCGTAAGGATGGCGATGGTGTGCTCTATCATGCTCCTCATGGCTGGGTGGATCTCATTTTAGGCCTGTTGTAAGTTTCGCAAAATTCAGGCAGTTCCCCCCCACCAAGGATTATTTCATTAAAAGAGACCCTGGTTGGACTGATTTTAAAAATCCAGGGGCACACAAAATGGCTGCTGTCAACCTCGTGACCAAAAGCCTGTAAGTTCCAATTATGGACTCTGTGACAAGCTAACAGCTTGGGTATTTTTGATATCTGCGAGATCACGAAACCAGACAGAACTTTTACATTTATGTATTGGGAGCAAACTCTGTTATATTCAGGCCCCCGCTTACAGACCATCAAGCTTGTTTACTCAAACGAACCAAATGATCAGCAGAGCCATCCAGGTTAGGCTGGCCCCATCAAGGAATCTGTTCAACAAAGGAGAGCAGTTATGGGACCGTTCGAAGCTATTACCGGCCATCTACGTCGATGGGTCAAGATCGACACCTTTTGTTCAATTCCAACCTGCTCAAATCAGACAAAGGATGAGCTGATTTAGCGCGTGAGATAAGGGCTACCGAGAGGAGTATAACTATAGCCCCTCAGGAAGCCATGCTCTCTGTCTCCTCGCCTCCCACGCCCTGCCTGCCACCACCCCAGGAAGAGGACCTACGAAGAAGAGCCCGTCCCGAGAGGTGAAATACCCTGCCAGAGACTATTTTATTACTGGGGTATTTTCACCTGGACGTTACCCTGTGCAGCATTGAAACCACGTGGCATCGAAAGGCAGCAGGGCAAAGAACATTAGAACATAAGAACATAAGAAATAGGAGCAGGAGTAGGCAAATCGGCCCCTCGAGCCTGCTCCACCATTCAATAAGATCATGGCTGATCTGATCCTAACCTCAAATCTTCTATCACTCTCCATCCCACCCGAACCCATGTGATCTCCCGGGAGAGGCGAAAAACCAGCTAAAAAACCTCATGGCCAATTTGGGAGAAAAAATCTGGGAAATTCCTCTCCGACCCATCTAGGCGATCGAAACTCTTCCAGGAGATCACTCTGTCCCTATATTTTTTACAGTACTTACCTTCTGTAAAAGCGATCTTCACCCCAGCCAGGAACAGGAATAAAACCATCTCCTGAAATCTAACACAGAATTAGAACACAAGAAGTAGGAGCAGAACCAGGCTACACGGCCCCTGGGCCCGCTCCACTACCCACAGGGCCATGACCATTCCGAACCTAGACTCATGTCCAATTTCTTGCCCGCTCCCCGTAACCCTTAATTCCCTTTACTTCTAGGAAACTATCTATTTCTGTTTTAAATTTATTTAATGATGTAGCTTCCACAGCTTTCTGGGGCAGCAAATTCCACAAACCTACCACCCCCTGAGTGAAGAAGTTTCTCCTCATCTCAGTTTTGAAAGAGCAGCCCCTTATTTTAAGATTATGCCCCCTAGTTCTCGTTTCACCCATCATTGGGAACATCCTCACCGCATCGACCCGATCAAGCCCCTTCACAATCTTATATGTTTCAATAAGATCGCCTCTCATTCTTCTGAACTCCAATGAGTAGAGTCCCAATCTACTCAACCTCTCCTCATATGACCACCCCCTCATCCCCGGGATTAACCGAGTGAACCTTCTTTGTACTGACTCGAGAGCAAGTATGTCTTTTCTTAAGTATGGACACCAAAACTGTATGCAGTATTCCAGGTACGGTCTCACCAATACCTTGTATAACTGCAGCAATACCTCCCTGTTTTTATATTCTATCCCCCTAGCAATAAAAGCCAACATTCGATTGGCCTTCTTGATCACTTGCTGCACCTGCATACTAACCTTTTGAGTTTCGTGCACCAGGACCCCCAGATCCCTTTGTACTACAGTACTTTCCAGTTTCTTGCCATTAAGATAATATCTTGCTCTATGATTTTTCCTGCCAAAGTGCATAACCTCACACTTTCCAGTATTGTATTCCATCTGCCAAATCTCTGCCCACTTACTTAGCCTGTCTATGTCACTTTTCAGGTTTTTTATGTCCTCCTCACTCACTACTTTCCCTCCCATCTTTGTATCATCTGCAAACTTTGATATGTTACACTCGGTCCCCTCCTCCAAATCGTTAATATAGATTCGTTCCCCTCCTCCAAATCGTTAATATAGATTGTAAAGAGTTGGGGACCCAGCACTGACCCCTGCGGAACACCACTAGTTACTGATTGCCAGTCTGAGAATGAACCATTTATCCCAACTCTCTGCTTTCTGTTAGAGAGCCACACCAGAATATTGCCCCCAATCCCGTGATTTTTTATCTTGAGCAATATTCTTTTGTGTGGCACCTTGTCAAATGCCTTTTGGAAGTCTAAATACACTACGTTCACTGGTTCTCCTTTATCCACCCTGTATGTTACTTCCTCAAAGAACTCAAGCAAATTTGTCAAACATGACTTCCCCTTCATGAAACCATGCTGAGTTTGTCCTATTAAATTATGTTCATCCAAATGTCCCATTACTGTCTCCTTAATAATGGACTCTAACATTTTACCAACCACAGATATTAGGCTAACAGGTCTACAGTTTCCAGCCTTCTGCCTACTACCCTTTTTAAATAAGGGTGTTACATTAGCAGTTTTCCAATCTGCCGGGACCTTTGCTGAGTCCAGGGAGTTTTGGAAAATTATTACCAATGCATCCACAATCCCTACCGCCACTTCCCTCAAGACCCTAGGATGTAAGCCATCAGGTCCAGGGGATTTATCCGGCTTAAGTCCCATTATTTTACCAAGTACCACTTCCTTAGTGATTTTAATCGTATTTAGCTCCTCCCCCCCTGGAGCCCCCTGTTTGTCCAGTGTTGGGATATTCTTAGTGTCCTCTACTGTAAAGACTGATACAAAATATTTGTTCAGCGTTTTTGCCATCTCCATGTTTCCCACCATTAATTTCCCGGTCTCATCCTCTAAGGGACCAACATTTACTTTAGCCACCCTTTTTCTTTTTATATAACTATAGAAACTTTTGCTATCTGTTTTTATATTTTTTGCTAATTTACTTTCATAATCTATCTTCCCTTTCTTAATCAATCTTTTAGTTATTTTTTGCTGTCTTTTAAAGACTTCCCAATCTTCTATCCTCCCACTAGATTTGGCTACCTTATATGCCCTTGTTTTTAGTCGGATACTATCCTTAATTACTTTACTTAGCCACGGATGGCTATCTTTTCTTTTACACCCTTTTTTCCTCAGTGGAATATATATTTTTTGGAAGTTGTAAAATAACTCCTTAAATGTACACCACTGATCATGTACCATCTTACCCTTTAATCTATTTTCTTAGTCCACTCTAATCAATTCCACTCTCATACCTTCATATTCTCCTTTATTCAAGCTCAGCACGCTTGTTTGAGATCCAACCTTCTCACCCTCTACTTGAATATGGAATTCAACCATGTTATGGTCACTCATTCCAAGGGGATCCTTTACTAGGACATTTTTAATTAATCCTGTCTCATTACACAGGACCAAATCTAAGGTTGCTTGCCCCCTGGTCGGTTCAGTTACTTACTGCTCAAGAAACCCATCCCTAATACACTCAATGAACTCATCCTCAAGGCTGCTCTGCCCAATTTGATTTGTCCAGTTAATATGATAGTTAAAATCCCCCATAATTATAGCTGTTCCCTTATTACAAGCCTCAACTATTTCCTGATTAATACTCCGTCCAACAGATTTGCAACTGTTCGGAGACCTATAGACTATGCCCACTAGTGTTTTTTTCCACTTATTATTCCTTATCTCTACCCAAACTGTTTCACTATCCTGCTCCTTTGACCCAATATCATTTCTCTGTATTATAGTGATTCCTTCCTTTATTAACATAGCCACCTCACCCCCCCTCCCTTCCTGCCTGTCCTTCCTGATTGTTAAATAACCCGATATGTTTAATTCCCAGTCATGGTCACCCTGCAGCCATGTTTCTGTAATGGCCACAAGATCATACCCATATGTAGTTATTTGTGCCGTTAACTCATTCATTTTGTTACGAATGCTACGTGCATTCAGATAAAGAACTTTCAAATATGTTTTGTGACACTTAGTTCCTGTTTTTTCCCCTTTTACTACTTTACCTTTTACTCCATACCTTCTGTCCCTTCCTGACACGTTCTGTTTTTTAATTTCCCCACTGCTACCTAAGTCTATGACCTTCTCCATTGTCATTTCTGTTATTTGCTCTCTAGAAACCTCCCCACCCCACTAATTAGTTTAAAGCCCTCTCTACAGCCCTAGTTATATGATTCGCCAGGACTCTAGTCCCAGCACTGGCCAAGTGGAGTCCGTCCCAATGGAACAGCTCCCTCCTGTCCCAGTACTGGTGCCAGTGTCCCAAGAAGCAAAACCCATTTCTCTCACACCAGTCTTTGAGCCACCCATTTAAATCTTTAATTTTATTTATCCTAGCCAAATTCGCTCATGGCTCAGGTAATAATCCAGAGATTATTACCCTTGAGGTTCTGTTTTTTAATTTGACCCCTAGCCGCTCATACTCCTTTAACAGAACCTTCTTCCTTGTCCTATCTACATCGTTTGTACCAACATGGACCACGACAGCTGGATCCTCCCCCTCCCACTCCAAGTTTCTTTCCAGCCCAGAAGAGATGTCCTTAACCCTGGCACCGGGCAGGCAACACAGCCTTCGGGACTCCCGCTCTTGACTGCAGAGAACCCTATCTATCCCCCTAATGATACTATCCCCTACCACTACAACATTTCTTTTTACTCGCTCCACTTGAATAGCCCCCTGTACCACGGTGCTGTGGCCAGGTTGCTCATCCTCCCTGCAGTCCCCGCTCCCGCCCTCACAGGGAGTAAGAACCTCGATCCTGCTTGACAAGAGCAAGGGCTGCGGCTCCTTCAACACTACATCCTGGATCCCTGTACCTTCCTCACTCATAGTCACACCGTCCTGTCCCTGACCACGGACTACATCTGCAGTAATTAATTTCATAGGTGTGACCACCTCCTGAAACATAGAGTCCAGGAACTTCTCCCCCTCCCTGATGTGTCGCAGTGTCTGAAGCTCGGTCTCAAGCTCTTTAACATGGAGCTTGAGTTCCTCTAGCAGCAAACACTTATCGTAAATGTAATCACCGTGAGCCTCAATGGGGTCCACCAGCTCCCACATTTCGCAACAGTGACACATCACCTGTTCATCCATATCTGTGTAATTAATTTAATTTCTTATTATTAGTTATGCAGACCCTCTGCCTTGATATAGATGATAATATTACACCACTATTTAATAGGACTTACCAACTTAAAGGTATAGAAGAGAAGGAAGAGAACCTACCAACCAGCTGATCACCAACCTCCCTCGTGGAAGCTGTCTGGGGGACCTGTCTGGTTGAATTGTCTCGCTGCTCCGTGTCCGCAGTGTTTGATTAGCCTGAGAGAGGGAAGCAAAACAGAGCAACAAGCACCCCCTCACCTGCCACTTGCCTGAACTCTGCCACTTACCAAACTCTACTTACACTCAATGCGACCGCACTCAGCGCTACCGCACTAAGCCCGCCCCTTTTTATACCTAGATTCTACTTCTGGTTTAAACTCCCCAACAGCTTAATTTACTCTAAAAATTAAACTTACTTCAAATAATTCACTTTTTTACTCACTAAAATTCAGTAAATGCACTTAAAAGACGTTTTCTGCCACTTACCAAAGTCTGCTTAAACTCAATGTGATTGCACTCAGCCTGCAGCACTAAGCCCGCCCCTTTTTATACCCGGATTCTACTTCCGGTTTAAACTCCCCAACAGCTTAATTTACTTTAAAAAGTTAAACTTACTTCAAATAATTCACTTTTTTACTCACTAAAATTCAGTAAATGCACTTAAAAGACTTTTTCTGCCACTTACCAAAGTCTGCTTAAACTCAATGCAAGATTCTCATCTGTTTAAACGACTCGGACTGGTGAGCATGGAATTCTGACCCCTCATAAGATAGCCTAGCGAGGTTTAGAGGGTGGGAGTTAAGGGGATTGCTAAAATTGTCATTTTAGTCATTTTCCCTCGATGTGCCATTTATTTACCATCCCTGTTAAGTGTAAGTGTACTGCATCCATATTATCCTTTGTATAGAATTGTTCTCTGGTAATAAAATCTTGGGTTTTCTTTGCACCAAACCACTGGTCTGCTCGTTTTCTATATCGCTACCTGCAAATAAGTCCGGTGGTCAGAACTCAAAGGGGCGAGCGACCAGCGACAGCAGTAAACGATATAGCAGTCAGTGGTGCGGAGGAAGGAACAGCTATGGAAGAGAGGTTGTCCGATTATGTTTTTAGAAAGGTGAATATCACCAAGAAGTGGATAAGCACTCTGTTAAAGGCTGAGCGTCCGATAGATGCTGCCGCCCAGTGGACAGAGAGTAAGAAACATGAAAGATCAATAGAGAAAGCAGTGTGGCTAATGTGCTACAAGAAGCAGTTCCTACTGTTGGACGGAGTTGTAGCGGCACAGGCTGCCAAGCTTAAGGAAGCAGCCCTGGAAGTCCAGGATAAGGAAATAGAGATTCAGGATAAGGCCCTAGCGGAGGAGAAATTGTTGATTGCCCTTAGGACGCTAAATCAGGAACGAGCGCAGACGGCAAGGGAACACCAGGCCAAAATAGAGCGCCTGGAGCGCCAGATTAGTGAGGGCAAAAGTAACACGAGGCACAAGCTGGAGTGCCAGGTTACTGAGGCCAAGAATAGTGAGATAAGGTTGCGGGAGAAGAACGCCCACCTTACCCAAGAAATACGAGAGCAGGAGGAGAAAGTTAAGGAGGTTGAGGCAGCGTATAGGTATGCGAGAGAACAGGGGTTTGAAGACGCAGATCATGGCCCCTGCAGAGAGGAAATTGAAAATCTGAGCCTGGCTCTAAGGAAGGCAAATGGCATGGTGTGCCTCATAAGCCCGAAGGCAGGCCAGTCGGACTTTACCGGCAACCCAAGCAGAACAGTCCCGCAGGCAGCGCCTGGGGACGAGCTAGTCAGGGAACCAGAGGTTTCACGGCCACCACCCATAGCGCCGAAATTTCAGCAGGTCTGGCGACAAAGGGGGGTGGAAGATGAAGTGGTAGGGGAGGTACAGCAGCCCCCATTAGATGGGTCGGGACCGGGACCGATGTGCCCCATCCGACAGCAGAGGTACGGCCCGCCCGGGGAGGACGATGAACCCGGGGCCATCCAAAACCAATTCGTCTTACCTCATGGCACCCAACAGCTCGGCCATGGTGAGTCATATCCCCAAGCTCTCCGAAACGGGAGACCCCTCACTGCACTTCCGAGAGGTAGAGCAGGCAGCCTGCGTCAACGATTGTGATGACGCAGAGCAGGCCAAGATGTTGCTATTCTCTCTGGAGGGTAAGCTCCTCCAGACCCTTTTGGATGAGTGCAAAAAAGGGCAGAAGGGGTATGACGATTTGAAAGATGAGATACTGGAGGCCATGGGTATGAACGACGGCAGTCCGTTCTCCTGAGTGAAGAGGACAGTACAGCTCGCAGGGGAGGCCCCGCAGGCGTTCGCAGACAGGCTGTGGCCAGTCTACAATAGCGCGTCTGGGAGTGGCGGATCGGGCATTCCTGACCCGGCCGCAGTTGACCCACTGGCTTCGTTGCCTGGTGTCGAACTGCCTACCCCAGATCCAAGCCAAGGCCGAGGCCTCGTTCGACCCCCGAAGCCCCCAAACTACCGAAGAGACCGTAATCCGTCAGCTCACGGTAGCCTATAAAAACGGCAGAAGTAACAAGGCGTCCCAGCAAAAGGGCAAAGTTTATGAGGTTAAACCTTGGGTCCAAAATAAGAAAGAGTGGCACCAGGAAGGGAACCGTCCCTCTCAAATCAAGCTAAATTGCTATGGGTGCGGGAAGGACGGCCATTGGCGCAAGGATTGTAAAAATCCTTGGAAGGATAATAAAGGGAAGAATTCACCACCCCCAGCCCAAAAGGCAGAGGCAGGAGTTCCCACGGTCGAATCACTGTTAGAGTCGATGCGGGTTTTCCTGATCAGCCAGGGAAATGTAGCAGCCACCACTGATGCTTTGACCCCGTCTGCCCCATCCAACTCCCAGCAATGACTAGAACCAGCGCAGCCTGTCGACCTGTGTCCCCGCGAAAATGCTGAGGGGAGCAGGCCCTATGTTAAGATGGGGGTGAAGATGGTGCAGGGGAGATATTCGGTGGACACTGGAGCTTCCAGCACGGTGGTCCATTTGGAAGACCTGACCAATTCACCCCGGTCTAACAAGGTCCCATTTAGCTTAATGGGATCCACAGGGAACGAGCAGGCTGGGGGAAGGTCAAAACCTTTGGCCATAGATTTAGGATCCCTCCATACCACGTGGGAGGGTAACCAAAAGACCGACGAGTTGGCCAAGCAGGGGGACAGGGAAGGAGAGTTCTGGGACCCCTGTGGAGCAGGCCCGATAGCAGCAATCCGGGACAAGGGAGGCACACAGGGGGTAGCTTTGGCCCCGGACCAAAAGCAGGTCTACGAGCATGGGGAAGCAGCATCGGAATAACCGATTGCAGCTCGAACCTAACAAAAGTCACCAGTGGGAGATAGGGGACCAGGTAATGGTGAGGAACTACGCCCGAGTGGGGAGTTTAGAGCCACTATATGGGACCCTATAGCATAGTGGATAAAGCCAGCCCCATGGTGTATGCAGTAAAATTGCCCCAGCGCACAATATGGTTTCATGTAAACCAATGCAAGCTGTTCAGGCTGGAGGCAAAGAAACAGGCAGCCGGGATCCAACCCGAGGTTAAAAATCCCCAGCCCGCAACAAGTTCAAGTACACAGGCTGTGCAAGCAGGCGCAGTCGCGTGCGTCAGGGGAGGAGTCACCCAGCCCCCTGTTCAGACCACTCCCCCCATCTTCTGGGATTCAGGTGGGGAGGAGGAGGAGCCCGAGCCAGATGACCCCACCTACAACACAGGTTTTGAACCTGAAGGCGGAGACCCTCAGCCACCGGCAGCCAGCAGTGAGGGATTACCTGTCCCCAGCTTAGGTTCGGGAGGGGTGGGACTCAAGGGAGAGGACCCTCAGCCAGCGGTCGTGGGAAACCCACAGGCTGCGCCCACAAAGGCTGGGGTCCGAGTAAAAGGTCCACTCACCAAGGTGGCCCCACCAGTAGCCCTCCCTAGAACGTCCCCTCAAACACCCCAGCCCAGAAAGGTATGGTCACCAGCTCCCCAGCTTAAAACGACAGCCTCCCGAGCCAGGGAGAAGCCGAAAGACAAAGGTCCCCAGCTAGCAGCTACAGACTGCAAGGGATCGGAAGTGCAGGTCAGTGCAGCCACGCTGCAGGGAGCAGCCTGCAACAGCCCAGACAGGAATTAGGCTGGCCGCTCGGAGACGGGCGGCAGATGTATATAGCTTTAGTAGTTTAAGTTTATAGTGTTAATATAGTGATCTGGGTTTTTATGGTTGGGGTTGTCCACCGGGTGGTGCTGTAGCCAATGCTGCTGCTAAGGTCAGGGGTTTCGCTTCCTATATAGGTCAGCACAAGGTGGAATGCCAGGATGCTGATGCAGGCTGTCTGTAAATGTGTTTCCCAGTTGTTAATAAAGTACTCGTGTTAATTCTAACATCTAGCCTCTTTGAGCTCCTTGTTCCACTTTCTGGATTTATCACATTTGGCAACGAGGCAACTAAAGGACCCTGCATAAAGAAGAAAAGTCTGCCGGGACATTTAAAGAACAAAATCACGAGCTAAAGTTAGCTACAAGCTGGAAGAGAGCATGGCTGCCACGATAGGAATGGTTTCCGCTTTTGATATTCAAGCACAAACCTGGGAAGATACTGTGAAGTGTTGGGTTATTTTTTCGAAGCAAATGAAATAAATGATGCCGGAAAAAGGAAAGCCATTCTGCTTAGTTCAGTGGGAAGCCAAACCTACAGTTTGATGAAAAATCTGCTCAGTCCTGAAAAGCCTGGAGACAAATCATTTGTTGAATTAGTGGCCTTGCTAAAAGAACATTTCAACCCTAAGCCTAGTGAGATTGTACAGCGGTTCAAGTTTAATTCAAGGAACAGAAAAGAGGAAGAGAGCGTAATGGACTATGTAGCGGTGTTGCGTAAATTAGCACAAGATTGCAATTATGGGAACAACCTGAAGGAAATGCTGCGAGATAGGCTAGTTTGCGGAATTATGGACAACCAAATGCAGCGTAGATTATTATCCGAGACTGGGCTTACTTATGAAAAAGCATTGGAACTTGCTCAAGCCATAGAGACAGCGAACCGAGATGTAAAAGAAATACAGGGTTCAGACAGGGCTAATGCTACGCAAGTTGCAGGTCAGGTTGTTGTGCACAAGTTGAACATGCGTCAGAAACCACAACATGAGCATGTGAAGGCATGTTATAGATGCAAGGGCGATCAACTGGCGAGTGAATGCCGGTTTCTGGAGGAAAAGTGCTACAAGTGTGGGAAACAAGGACACATAAAATGAGCTTGCAGGGCGAAATCACCTGTGGAGGAATCAAAACCAAAACGGGGAGGACAACAAAACCAAGGGAGAGAAGTGAAAAAACATGGAGCACACCACATCAGCGGGGAAGCTGAGGAAGAAGAGGACATTTTCATAATGTATAGCATGTTAGAGAACATTCCAAAAGTGGCTCCTATCACATTGCAACTGACAGTAAATGACTCTAAGGTGAACTTTGAAGTGGATACAGGGTGTGGCGTGACCATAATGAACAAGGCAGAGTACTCAAAATTGTGGAACCGTGCAAAAGTTCCAGAGTTAAAGCCTTGCTCCCTGCATCTTAAAACGTATACAGGTGAATGAGTAGTGACATTAGGTACAGCTAAGGTAACTGTGCAACACAGGGACATGGTGGAACAGCTACCTGTAGTTATAGTATCGGGTACCGGACCAAACCTGTTAGGTCGGGGCTGGATAAAAGAACTTAAATTAGACTGGGGAGCAGTACATCAAATAGATGCGGGCAAACAGTTGACTTTGCAAAAAGTGTTGAGTGAACATGAGAGTGTGTTCAAGGAGGAACTTGGCACATTTAATGGCCCCCCAGCTAAGATTTATGTAGACAAGGAGGCACCGCCAAGGTTTTTTAAACAACGACCTGTGCCTTATGCCATGAAGCCAAAGGTAGAGGCTGAGCTTGACCATCTATTGAGAGAGAACATACTGGAGCCGGTGAAATGTTCGGAATGTGCAGCTCCCATAGTACCTGTTTTAAAACCGGACAATTCGGTAAGACTCTGTGGAGACTATAAATTGACTGTCAATCGGGTGTCCAAACTAGAGCAGTATCCTATTCCCAAAACAGAGGATCTCTTTGCAAACCTGGCTGGAGGAAAGAAATTCACAAAGTTGGATATGAGTCATGCCTACTTGCAGATTACACTGGATGATGAATCAAAGAAGTATGTCACCATAAATACACACAAGGGCTTGTTTACATATAACCGCTTACCGTTTGGTGTCTCATCTAGTCCAGCTATCTTCCAGAGGACAATCGAAGGTGTACTGCAAGGGATTCCACATGTTTCCATCTATCTGGATGACATTCTGGTGACGGGAAGAACCAACCAGGAGCATCTGAGCACTCAGAGAGGTACTACAGAGATTGGAGAGGGCAGGGTTCCGGCTCAAGAGGAGTAAGTGCACTTTCCTGGGGAATGAGGCAGTGTTCCTGGGACACAGAGTGGACACCACTGGGCTCCATCCACTCAAGGAGAAGGTACAAGCACTGCAGGACACCCCTGCTCCTACAAATGTGGCTGAGTTAAAAGCTTACCTGGGACTGCTGAACTATTATAACAGGTTTTTACCAAACTTGTCAACAGTGTTAGCACCTCTTCACAAACTACTGCGCAAGGAGACACCGTGGCAGCGGGGAGAGGAGCAGGGGGTTTCATTTGAACAGTCCAAGAAATTGATGCTGTTGTCGGATGTGCTGGTTCACTACAATGCAGAGAATAACATAATACTCTCTTGTGACGCTTCATCTTACGGGGTGGGAGCAGTTCTTTCACACTGCATGGAAGATGGAACTGAAAGACCAATAGGGTTTATGTCCCGAACTCTAACACCAGCGGATAAAAACTTCCCAGTTAGACAAAGAGGGGTTAGCAGTAATGTTTGGGTTACAGAGGTTCCACAAGTACATATATGGCAGGAAGTTCACAATATGCACCGATCATAAACCTCTTCTCTCTCTTTTCAATGAAATGAAAGCAGTTCCACAGATGGTGTCACCCCAGATCTAGAGGTGGGTCGTGACATTGAGGGCGTATGAGTATGTCATCGTCTACAAGGCGGGCAAGCACCATGGGAACGCAGATGCCTTGAACCGTCTTCCACTGCCAGGCACACCTATCCGTGCAGCTCCAGAGGACAGAGTGTTGATGTTGGAGGACACTGACACAGCACTTGTGACTGCAGAGCAAGTAAGAACATGGACAGGTAAAGATCCAGGACTGTCTAGTGTTCGAGAATATGTGGTGAGGGGATGGCCACAGCATCCGGAAGGGGCTGACTTCACACCCTACAGTGTCAGGAAAACAGAGCTGAGTGTGCAGGATGGTTGCGTGTTGTGGGGAGCACGAGTGATTATTCCATAGCCAGCACGACAGTCTATCCTAGAGCAACTACATCAGTGTCATCCTGGGGTCTCGCGTATGAAAGCCTTGGCTAGGAGTTACTTGTGGTGGCCAAAGCTAGATAAGGAGATAGAAAATCTAGTCAAGACATGCAGCACTTGTCAGGAACACCGGAAGGCACCAGCAGCGGCTCATCTCCACCCCTGGGAGTGGCCGGATAAACCATGGAGAAGATTGCACTTAGATTATGCGGGTCCATTCATGGGGAAGATGTTCCTCATAATCATTGATGCACATTCCAAATGGATGGATGTTTATCCTGTAAATTCTGCTTCCGCCACTACTACTATAGACTGCCTGTGTCGGAGCTTCAGAAATCAAGGGCTACTGGAGATCGTGGTAAGTGACAATGCCACTTGTTTTGTGAGTACAGAGACAAAAGAGTTCTTGAGGAAAATGGCATAGTGCAGGTGACCTCATCTCTATATCATCCATCCTCAAATGGACTTGTGGAGAGAGCCATACAAACATTTAAAGAGATGATGAAAAAACGTGCAGAAGGGAGTTTAGCAGCCAAAGTGTCACAGATTCTGTTCAGCTGCAGAATAACACCTCAATCCACCACAGGACTCTCTCCTGCTGAGATGTTATTAGGTCATAGACTACGCTCCACTCTTGACCTTGTCCACCCAGACCTAAAAAGGAAAATGGAAAACAGACAAAACAAACAAAAAGAGAACCATGACAAAAGAACAAAGAGCCGAAGTTTTGGAGAAGGAGATGCGGTCCTTACCAGGAATTTCAGTTATGGACCTAAGTGGATTCCTGGTTTCATAGACTCAATGACCGGTCCAGTATCATACAAGGTCATGTTGGGAGATGGTAGGGTAGTACGCAGACATGTAGATCAGATACTTACCAGACAAGGGGAAATTGAAATGAAGGTTCCAGATGCAATGGCTGAGGACAGGTTGGCCCCCAGTTATTCAAGCGCATCTGTGGTGACACCACCAGGGACAGCGACAATTCCACAGGAACCCATTCGTCAAGAGGGAACTATCGTTGCAGAGTCAGATACTCCGAGCACTGCTCAGGAGCAGCTGGTGGCTTCACCACAAACAAGCAGGGACTTTACTGTCAGACATTCACAAAGGCCTCGCAAGCCACCAGAGAGATTGATACTGACCTGTTAGATTCGTCAAGTATGGAACATGGTGAATGGAGACTTCTTATGTGACCCTTAGGAATGGTTGTTTGTTAAGAAATTCATACTGAAATCTTAAGGGGGGAGGGATATAGTGATCTGGGTTGTTATGGTTGGGGTTGTCCACTGGGTGGTGCTGTAGCCAATGCTGCTGCTAAGGTCAGGGGTTTCGCTTCCTGTATAGGTCAGCACAAGGTGGAATGCCAGGATGCTGATGCAGGCTGTCTGTAAATGTGTTTCCCAGTTGTTAATAAAGTACTCGTCTAACATTTAGCCTCTTTGAGTTCCTTGTTCCACTTTCTGGATTTATCACAGTTAAGTTAGGCTATTTTAATTTAATTTAATTGTAAGGATAACCATAGCTGTTGTAAGGATAGCGGGGGTTTGATTGACAGCTGGTTGATGACTTATGTCATATCCGGGGGCAGGATCTGACGCCATCTTGGCCATGCTTTCAGACTGTACTGGGAGACACAGAAGCAGGACTGAATAAAATGGTTCTCCTCAACAACTGCTTGTGAGACTCGTAATTAAGTTACTAAGATAACATTACATGGTACCAGGATTTATAGAACTCACGATAAGGAGATACTACAACAATGGAAGGAATTAAACCTCCGGCTAATCTGCAACTAGAAGGAAATGTGGATGAAAATTGGCATGTCTTCAAGCAATGCTTTCTTCTCTACCTCACAGCGATTGACGCTTCGACTAGCTCTGGAACACATAAAGTAGCTTTGTTGCTAACAGTGGCTGGCTCGCAGGCAATCGAGCTGTTAACACATTTATGTTTGCAGCCGAAGATGATAAAAATGATCTGGACAAGGTGATAGAATGGTTCGATGAATACTGCACTCCAAAAAAGAATGAAACGTATGAGAGATTCGTGTTTCGCTCCCACGTGCAAAAGCAAGGAGAATCCTTTGATTTTTTTTGACGGACTTGAAAATAAAAGCACAAACATGCAACTTTAGGGACCTGAAGGAATCCATGATACGTAATCAAGTCGTTTTTGGAATACTCGACAAGAAGGTGAGGGAGAGAATGCTTAGAGATAATAACCTAAATTTGGATGCAGCAGTGAAAATTTGTCATGCTAGTGAACTCTCAGCCATGCACACGAAAACGTTCGAAGGGAGCAGCATAGCAGAAGAGAGCGCCCTGGGGCTAAAAAACCTGCCAGTGGATGTGATACACAAAAGGGACACAAGAGGGCCCACGGAGTTCAAGACGAATATGCCTTATGAATGCAGACGGTGCAGTTATAAACACGTGGCCAGACAGTGTCCTGCTTATGGGAAGAACAGTGCAAAATGTAAAGGCAGGAATCACTTTGCCAAGATGTGTTTTTTAGAAGAGAAAACTGAAGGTAAAAAGACAGTGCGTGCTATTGCGACTGAAGAGACAGGAGCGGAGACTTTGTTTGCTGGAATGGTGCAAAATGAGTCAAAACAGGGCAACAATGCTAATGAAGTGCACTCTGTAGGACCACAGACTGAAGCTTGGATAGCTCCCTTGCTGGTAAATGGCACCATTGTTCCCTTTAAGCTAGATACAGGTGCTAAGGCAAACCTCATAAGTTGGAGTGATGCACGGAATCTCAAAGTGCGACCTAAAATACTGAACAAGACTGTGGCCTAGAAATTCAGTTGGGCCCCGTTTGGGGCGCCAAGCTCGCCTGGGCGCCGGAATTACCGCTGCGAGCGGAGCCACTAGCGCCATCCCGATATTCAGTTTCAGCGCCCCAAACGGAGGCGGGCCGCTAATCGAGGCTCCCCGCGTCCCGCTTGGGGCGCTGAAACTGATTATCGCAGCGCAACGTGCCGCAGCGCCACACGCTGCGGCACAGCACACTGCGGTACTGCAGGCCTTCCTCCCACTGTTAAGGGGGAGGTGCCTGCAACAGCGCGAGCCCCGCTCGCGAGTGCCAGCAAATGAGCCCGGCACCAAGGAGAAGTGCCGGCCTCTCGGGAAACAGCCGGCAATGCCACGGGGGGGGGGGGGTTTAGGAGGCCGGGGACGGAGGTGCTGGCAGGCGGCTGCCGAAAAAGCGGCCGCCCCGCACCTCCACCTTAATTTGCGCCACTACCGCCACAGGTAGGCCCTGTGAACCGGTCGCGATTTGCGACCGGCGTTAAAGAGGCGGGCACGACCAAATATGGTGATCGGGGCGGGAGCGGGGTGCTGCGCACACCGATGACGTCATCGGTGGCGGCGCAGCACTACAGGCTAACGCCGCCATTAGCGCCCCGCTAAATATCGCGGGAGGTGTGGCCAGTGGCGCTAAAGCCACTGAGTGCCCTCTTTGGGCGCTAACTGGTGGCGCAGCCCACTGAATCTCTAGGCCTGTGTCTTTGAAGGCATACAATGGACAAAGCATTGAAACAAAAGGAACGTGTAGGCTGAATGTTAAGGTAAAAAATCACATTCACCCTCTGACCTCTGTTATAGTGCCTGAAGGACATGAGTCACTGTTGGGGGACAAGGCCTGTGTGGATTTGGGCTTGGTAAAACGAATCTATACTATCAATGAACAGAACTGTGTGCAGAGTGCCCCCCAAGATACTACAAATCTGACTCATGAGACTATAGCACACAAATATGCAGATGTCTTTCAGGGTTTCAGAGCACTGCCCTTTACATACCCCATCAAACTGAGAGAGGATGCACAACCTGTGATTCACACACCCAGGAGAGTTCCAGTGGCTCTCCGTGAAAAACTGAGGAAAGAGTTAGACCGCATGGAGGGACTAGCTGTCATAAAGAAGATTGAGGAACCGACTGACTGGGTAAATTCCATGGTCTGCGTCAATTCAAAGAAAACTTATAAATTGCGTGTCTGCATGGATCCCAAGGACCTTAATGCCAATATCAAAAGAAAGCACTACCAAATTCCAAAGAGAGAGGAAATAGTCAGCGAAATGACAGAAGCGAAAGTCTTCTCCAAAATGGACGCCTCACATGGTTTCTGGCAGTTGAAACTTGATGAAGAAAGTGCTAAGCTGTGCACTTTTAACACCCCGTTTGGTTGATACTCCTACCAACGTCTGTCCTTTGGTATTAGCTCCGCCCCAGAAATCTTTCACAGAGCAATGGAGCAAATCATCGAGGGCCTGGAGGGAGTGCGGGTGTACGTGGATGATCTGGTAGTATGGGGCTCCACTCAAGGGGAGCACGACACCAGACTGGAGAAAACACTTCAGAGAATACAGCAGTATGGACTCAAACTAAATAAAGACAAATGTCAGTTCGGTGTCAATGAAATCACATTCCTCGGAGACAAGATCTCTGCAGAGGAGATTCAGCCAAACAAGTCAAAGGTAAAAGCTATACATGACATGGAGAAACCAAAGGACAAGAAAGGGGTTCAGCGGGCCCTTGGCATGGTTAACTACCTAGGAAAATTCATTCCAAATCTAACAGAGAAAACTGTTCATCTGAGAAAACTGCTGCACCAAGAGACTGAGTTCCAATGGGGACATGAACATGAGAGAGAATGGAAGGGGCTGCTACACATTCTAGCAAGTGAACCCCTACTGAAGTTCTTCTGCCCTAAAAAGAGGACAAAAGTGTCCACAGATGCCTCTAAGAATGGATTAGGGGCTGTCCTTCTACAGGAAGATGAAGGAGAATGGCGACCAGTGGCGTATGCGTCATGCTCCATGACGGCTACAGAGTGCCGGTACGCGCAGATCAAGAAGGAGTGCCTTGGCTTGGCATTTGGGTGTGAAAAATTTCATACCTACATCTATGGTCTTCCCAAGGTTATCCTAGAAATGGACCATAAGCCACTGCTAGGGATCGCAAAGAAGAATCTGTGTGACATGTCACCACGGATACAACGCCT
Source organism: Somniosus microcephalus (assembly GCF_052327205.1). NCBI lineage: Eukaryota > Metazoa > Chordata > Chondrichthyes > Squaliformes > Somniosidae > Somniosus > Somniosus microcephalus. The sequence continues at coordinate 278,869,915 of NC_140988.1, read as the reverse complement.
GATGATGAGACTTCAACATTACGATTTCGAGCTAACATACGTGCCAGGGACACAAGCGTTCATTGCAGACACACTATCCAGGGCTGCGCCGTATGCCACACAAAACAGTAAAACAGAAGAGGATGTCGCTCTTCATGTGGATATGGTCTACGCAGCATTGCCCGCCACACAGGAGAAACTATCAGTGATAGTCACAGAGACATCAAAGGACCCAGTCCTGAGTAAAGTAATGAGAAATCTTCAAGAGGGCTGGAAGAAAGGGTCATGTAAACAATATTATCACATTCAGTCTGAGCTCTCTGTGGTCAATGGATTACTGCTTAAGTGTGACAGGATAGTAGTGCCCACCTCTAGGCAACGAGAAATGCTCAACAGGATACACGAAGGGCATCTGGGTGCAGAAAAGTCAAAAAGGAGAGCACGTGAGGCACTCTACTGGCCAAACATGAACTCTGATATTGACCAGTTGATCAGCGAGTGTGCTACATGTCAGGAGTATCACTACAAGCAAGTAAAAGAGCCCCTCATTACCACAGAGCTCCCATCACAACCTTGGGAAAAGGTCGGAACTGATATATTTCACTGTGAAGGAAAAGACTATTTGTTAGTTATTGATTATTATTCCAATTATCCGGAGATTGCTCTCTTGTCCAGTACTACATCAAGAGCTGTGATAACTCACCTGAAGTCAATCTTTGCCAGGCAGGGCATCCCTCTAACCCTGGTCTCTGATAATGGCCCTCCCTATGCCAGTCATGAGTTTCAGTTATTTGCTTCAGAGTATGAGTTTAATCATGTAACCTCCAGCCCGCTCTATCCTCAGGCTAATGGAAAGGCGGAGAAGGGGGTACAGATTGTGAAAAGACTATTAAAGAAAGCAGCACACAGCAACACTGACCCATATCTGGCCCTGATGTCATACAGGGCGGGCCCGCTAGCAAGTGGCAAGTCTCCAGCTGAGCTCTTACTGGGTCGGAAAATCCGTACACGACTTCCCAGTTATGTCACACCTGACCACAGAGATGAGGTGTGGGCAGACAAGGCTCGTAAGCTACAACAGAAACAAAAAACACTTCACGACCGCACAGCCACTACACTAGTGCTGCTACAGGCGAAGGATATAGTTCGCATTGAAGGGCCTGAGTCATGGCCTACAAGAGCCACAGTTCTACAACAGGTCGCCCCCAGGTCATACAGTGTCATGACAGAGAACGGCAAAACCACAGAGACCTTTCAGCCTCAGGAGGACGGAGAGGATGACGAGATGAGGAAAATGCCACAAAGAGACGAGATGAGGGAAATGCCATAAAGAGACGAGATGAGGGAAATGCCACAAAGAGACGAAGGACACAATAGTGATAATGTGGATACAACTGGGGTGGTTCAGCAAACACCCATCCAACCACGCAGGTCACAGCGCAACAGAAAGCCTGTAGTTAAACTTAACCTGTAGACAGGGATTGATAAGACTGTAAACAGTTAATGGACTCATGGGTGTGGGTAAGGTTTATACCTACCTGCAATTAGTTACACTGACTGGTTCTATATGATGTTAACAAGTTCTATGTGTTATGTTATGTTACGTTGTTACTGTGTTATGTCTTCATTGAAGGGGGAAGATGTAAGGATAACCGTAGCTGTTGTAAGGACAGCGGGGGTTTGATTGACAGTTGGTTGACGGCTGATGTCATATCTGGGGGCGGGATCCGACGCCATCTTGGCCATGCTTTCAGACTGTACTGGGAGACACAGAAGCAGGACTGAATAAAATGGTTCTCCTCAACAACTGCTTGTGAGACTCGTAATTACGTTACTAAGATAACATTACAAGGAACAGTTAGTTTCGATTTAAGTATGAAGCCATCTCAGAGTATTGTCCATCTGAGTCGAGGTCGCGGGACCTGACCATACGTCACCCAAGCCAGCGAGTCTCCAGGGAACCTGGCTAGATGCATTTATGTCTATTGCAGGAAATTTCGGAATGTACGGAGGCGTAATCCTGCTCGCCCTGCTCGGGCTGAGCATCGGTAGGAGAGGGGACATCAAGGACCACCACATCTTCGGGTGCTCGGGGAACAGGGTGCCAGTGGCGGTCGACGGTAGCGGCGTACGGGAGGCGGAGGAGACCACCACTTACTTCCATGAGGGAACGTGGCCGGGGTGGCTGGGATCCAATTCATCCCAGTACTCCAGCCAGACTGGGTTCACCTACAGGGAGGCCTCCCTCCAATGCCCCAGGATACGGATCGTTACTCCCAGGATTAGCGTCACCGTGGGCAAAAGGATATGCTTAACATGCAAGGGACACGTTCCCCTGGATAGGTGGTGGTGGCTCAGGAAATTAAATAAAGACATGGGGAACCTCAGAGTTGAGTAGGAACAATTGGGGAACGACACTCATCGGACTTTCACAGGGACCCACGGGGGGTTAAGTGTGTGCTGGGATAAATGGTGGGAACCGGATCAGGGGATCTGTGTCTGTATGTGGGGATCAGAGAAAGCCTGCCCCACAGGCATTTCCATCATTTTCCGCAGCCAGTGGCAAGATAACGGGAGGGGGATGGACTCGGAGTCTTACCTGGACGCATGCGCGATCCCATACTCCCCAATCTCAGTTAATGCCACTGAACTAGTGACCCACCCCCGACAGCCCCTGCGCACGATCGCGACATCATGGACGATAGTAGAGGGATGCCCCGCCACCACCAAGGGACCAGGGAACGGCTTGGTGCTAGTAACTACAGACCAGGTGCTGTATCAAGGGGTGCACTACGCGGTAGCCTCCATGATTTTAAACCTCACCGATGTACACCTACCCACATGGTGCCCCACAGAGACCGCGCAGTTGTATCAAGCCCTCTTAAAAGATATGTTCCGTAAATTTCATGAGTTTGATTTTTCAGACATTGACAGAACCGGACTATACACCCACGAGCTTTTGGAGGGATTGGGAGACAAAGAAGGGGTGCTTTTAATGATGTTTTAACTGGTTTTAACACGGGGTCTTCTGTCATCAACAGCTTAGACGACATCGAGCTGCAGACCCAGTTTAATGGTTTAAAAACGCAATTAAAGAAAATATTAACCGATGAGAATGAGATGGTGGGTTCCGAGTTGCATTTCTCCCACCTGCAGAAATATGTTGTGCATTTCGGTTATCAGATTCCCCCTCTCCCAGAACACCTCACCAAATTGCTGAAAGCCGTTTTAGTGTCACAAAAACACTTCTATACTCTGGAACAGAAGACTGTCCAGATAGGGGCCGACATTTTAGATATTACGACCCCACCCTAGTGGGACGCTTTTGAAAATATAGAGGTCCCATCCTGGATCCGTATGGCATCCCACATCCTGGTGGTGTGTCAGTTAGGGATAGTTCTCTACCTGGTGTGCATCCAGTGTAGGAGAAAGGGTCCCAGATTAGAGTTTAAAACTAAAAAGGTGTGGAAGGAACATTATGCCCGGGTGGAAGAAGAGACACCTGTTTGAGTTTTGCGTCGCATCACTTAAACGTGATGGTCATTGTTTGTTATTTTTAATAAAGATTGTTTCTTCGTTTTATTGCGTTATTTTAATAAAGATTGTGACTGATACTACAGAATAAAACATTTGTAATGTACCAAGTGGTGCAGGGGTGTTGGACCCCCTCCGCCCTTGGATTTCGTAATGAACCGTATTTTCATCTATAGATGCCTATCGCACACTGCGCTTTCTCTAAGTACGGGAAATACATGTGTCGAGGGATTATGGATAGGTAAATACAGGGGAAGGTTGTTTATGGAGGGTCAGAAAATCTTGCTCATTTTTGGAACATGGATACTGCAACCAAGTTTTAGTATCCTAGGGGGGACTGTAAGTTTCGCAAAATTCAGGCAGTTCCCCCCCCCCCCGAAGATTATTTAATTAAAAGAGACCCTGGTTGGACTGATTTTAAAAATCCAAGGGCACACAAAATGGCTGCGGTCAACCTCGTGACCAAAAGCCTGTAAGTTCCAATTGTGGACTCTGTGACAAGCTAACAGCTTGGGTATTTTTGATGTCTGCAAAATCATGAAACCAGACAGAACTTTTACATTTATGTATTGGGAGCAAACTCTGTTACATTCAGGCCCCCGTTTACAGGCCATCAAGCTTGTTTACTCAAATGATCCAAACGATCAGTGGAGCCATCCAGGTTAGGCCGACCCCATCAAGGAATCTGTTGAACAAAGGAGAGCAGTTATGGGACCGTTAGAAGCTATCACCGGCCATCTAAGTCGATGGGCCAAGATCGACACCTTTTGTTTAATTCCAACCTGCTCAAATCAGACAAAGGATGAGCTGATTTAGCGCGTGAGATAAGGGCTACCGAGAGGAGTATAACTATAGCCCCTCAGGAAGCCATGCTTGCTCTCGCTCCTCGCCTCCCACGCCCTGCCTGCCACCACCCCAGGAAGAGGACCTACGACGAAGAGCCCATCCTGAGAGGTGAAATACCCTGCCAGAGACTATTTTATTACTGGGGTATTTTCACCTGGACAGTACCCTGTGCAGCGTTGAAACCACGTGACATCGAAAGGCAGCAGGGCAAAGAAGCAAGATTATCATCTGTTTAAACGACTCGGACTGTTGAGCATGGAATTCTGACCCCTCATAAGATAGCCTAGCGAGGTTTAGAGGGTGGGAGTTAAGGGGATTGCTAAAATTGTCATTTTTCCTCGATGTGCCATTTATTTCCCATCCCTGTTAAGTGTAAGTGTACTGCATCCATATTATCCTTTGTATAGAATTGTTCTCTGGTAATAAAATCTTGGTTTTTCTTTGCACCAAACCACTGGTCTGCTCGTTTTCTAAATCGCTACCTGCAAATAAGTCCAGTGGTCAGAACTCAAAGGGGCGAGCGATTTGAACCGCTCAAAGGGGGTAGTCAGAGGCATAACTGACGAACCCAAGACACCCACACAGTAAAACCCCTCACACTGCTGTGCACATGTGTGTGGGTTCCGGACCAGGGTCATGAGCCAGTCATGAATGGATAACCCTTGTTGTTCAACAGTCAGCCTTTGAGTTGGCGTGGTGGGTCAAATACAGGTGGCACAGAGGACTGCCGCAGAATTAAGGAATCATGACTGCTGGCAGGATAATGGGCGTTCACCTGCATTTTGAGCTGTCTGTGGTCGCACACCAGTTGCACATTGAGGGAGTGAAATCTCCTTCGGATCATGAAAATGGCTGAGTTCATATGAGGCGCACACAAGGCAATGTGCAGGCAGTCAGCCTGCATTCCGTACAAACCTTCATGCTCGCTCCGCCTGCTTGTCACTGGCAAGAGAGAATGAGATGAAGCTGTCTCTCTGTGCATAGAGAGCTTCTGTACCCTCCCTTAGGCAGCAGTGAGGAGCACACAGTTGGAAAATTAGACCTTAAATATGTAAATAAAATAACAAACTGTGGGCAGAGGTGTGTGTTTCATACAGCTGAGAAAATAATGACAGCTGTTCTAGTTTAAAAAAATAATCATTGTCTTCATGTGCACAGCACTCCATTTAATGATATACTTGAGTTCAGAAAGCTCACTTTTAATATCAACACTTACCATTCTTGAACTGGTGGAATCAGGTTCTGTGGGCTACACTGAGATAACAGACATTCCTATTTTGACATGTATTTGTGCATCAGAGGTTAACCGTGAGTCTATGATTTAACCTTTGATCTTCTGACTTTCCATTGGCCTGTTAGCCTGCCTTTGTAGCTGTTTCTTAGCCAGGATTCTGCAAATTGCTCCAACCTTGGATGACAGTTTTTTAAGGAGAAAGGGGTAAGGAGAGGTGTATTAGATAGAAATATGAAATTAAAGTTAACATAATAAAAGTAGCAGCTAGAGAGAAAAAATGTGGTACAAGCAAAAATGTGGAACAAGAGAGAAAAGGAGTGAAAAAGGAAGATAGAGCTAGCAGAAGAAAAGTGTTTGAGAATTTTTCTTTAGATTTAGGATTGTGCTTTATGCTTACAGACTTAATGGGCCGGAACTTGCTCTGAGCAGCGAAACATTCATTAGACTTGCACTTGCCCGTAGACTGTCTGTGGGCTTTTGCACTGGAAGTTCCTCTGGGGACCTGTGGTGAGCAACTTTGTATCTCCTTAACCAATTAGATTTAAAAATCATTAACGAGCAAAGCCAAGTCTGAACCAGGAAATTTCAGTTAGAATTGTGAACTCACTGTCAAATCATGTACAGAAAGCAAAATAAAGAGAGGGAAAGAAAGATCAGCTATGATCTCATTGAATGGCAAAACAGGCTCGAGGGGTTAAATGTCCTACTCCTGTTCCTATGTTCCTATGATTAGATTAAGAGAGAGATAAAAGAGGCAGAAAGGAAAAGTAGTAACATGTTTTTATTTTTTAAATTTTTTAATTTCCAGCAATAATTTAAAGCTGAAGGAATGTGACTCCACACTTGTAAAAGTTACTTTTCAGTGCCAGAGGGGTTATTTGGCAGTAATTAAGACTTACCACACTGTTAAAAGGATACTGACACTGGAATGGACAAACCCTAACATTTTCTGACGAGTTTAGTCTGTATCTATGAGGTAAGTGCAGCAACTTCATACCATTCAATACATTTGAATAGCAAACCAGATGGAGAGATGGTGTTTTTGGGTAGCTTTTGGAGGAGCAGGGCACCTCAGCCAGCAACTTCCGGATTTCCGCATTAACCTGAGCATGTGTGGTGGCTAGAGGTTTCTGTCTGTTTTGCGCATAAATAACAGTGAGGGATGATAGTTTCACTATTATTTTTACAGCAAAATCCAGCCCAATATTACAGTGATAAAGGTATTCCTCATATTGGAAAGCTTCAGTACTGTAATACTAATGTTTGTTTCAGTAAGAGTGTGTGAGCTGAGAACTCATGAAACCCAGTTGACCTCGGAAGACTGGAATTTCCCTGGATTTGCCAGCAATCTAAGTGCTAAAGGTTCCTGAAAGGTTTCCTGTATAATATGGTGTATAAATGAGAGTTGTCTGAGCATAATTATATGTGCAACAGGTCTGCACATTTAGAAAAAAGAGAAAATTGAAGCACCCTTATCATCAGCCTTAGTAACACTTCATCAGCTTTAGTAACGCAAAGTGTAATTACTCAAGAATTGCTGCAAAGTCTAACATTGAAATTGTTGTATATTCAAACTGGAAGTTACAGTTTGAATTAAACTTTGTCATTTAATATTTTCATTGTGCTCTGGCTCCTTTTTTTACCAGTCTTCTTAATAGAACCCATAATTTTACTACATTTGCCAGCTATATTTATGCAATATATATAATTTGTTGTTGGCCTCCTGAAAATAATAAATATTTACATGAAAATTCAGAAGTTGGATTTTATAACTCAAAGCTGAGGGTGGAGCAATTGAACCGTATACTGGTGTTACCACACTGCACCAGACAGCCACTAGACAAATAGCTGAGGTTATAAGTTCAAATCTAAATGTGTGCTGGGAACAAGCTCTCTATCAAACTGACTCGTGTTCGCTTAGTTAGAGTTAAATTAGTTCAGTTGAGTTTGATAAAATCTCATATTTCATTTTACCTGCCTTTTTTTCCCCATCTACTTTCTCCCTTTCTCCTCTCTTGAAGTCAATGACGTTGTACTGTTGTAATGCTCCACAGGTGCTGAGAGTCTTTCAGCACATCGCTCCAAGTGGCCATTCCCCATGAGTGGTTCTAGCTAATGCGTGTCAGCAGGCTTTTCATCTGGGTGGCCAAGCCTGACTCTGGGTTGATGTGCAATGTATCTTGTCCCTTTGCAAATGCACTCCAGCAGTTTCCTGAACCAACACAAGTGACCCTACTGTCAGGTTGGCTGCTGGAGGAGAATCTATGGCAAAAGCCACAGTGACAAAGTTAAGTTTTAAAAATTATTTCTATCCAGTGGACTAATAGGGGAATGTTAGTTCTTGCATGTCGAATGGACAATGTCAAAATCCAGGGAGAGCATAAATCCAGATACTTCTTTTAATCCTTAATAATCTTTGAAGGGGGTAGAGATATGCAGCCTCATGATGAGCAGTCATCTGTGCTGTATCTATTAGGGTAGTGAAGAGGGAGGTGTGTATGTCTGATCATTGACAGCCTAATGATGAGGGGGTAAACATGTCATGGAGATGTGTCCACATGATCTCTCTCCAGTACCTTATGGAGGGGAATGTGACCTCATGGCTGTTACCTGTAAGCTCTCTTTGTGCAGTTCAACTTATGCTAAGTAACCTGTGGTCTAGAAGTCCACAGAGTCTTATCCAACCGTAATGTGAAACCCTCTGTAATACAACGGTACTAGGCATCTAAAAAAAATGTTTCCAGGAAATGTCATTTCAGTTCTTAATTATCTGAAGATAAATTGCACACCTGTTATCTTTTCTGATGACGAGTGTGTTTACTTTATTTTGTCACCTATTGTGTTTGACAATCCATTGTGCTGAAAACCAAACTACATCACCAATAGGCTTATGGCATGCTCTTCATGCACAGTGGTGCATAAAGCCACAAGTTGGTGATAATAATAGTTATTTGTCTAGCACTTCTAGAAGTATTGGTGAGATAAAGAGGTAGGTGTTGTGTATGTAATATGTGTGCTACTTTGAACCTATGGACAGGACTGCACTACTTGTTGGGCGTAGTGATACGCAGTACCACTCCTGGCCATAGGGGTATAAATAGTACTGTGGGTACTGATTCCCCTCAGTTCCCGCCTGTGGGCATGAAGTAAAGACCTATGTGCAGTCCCTACCTCCAACCAGTAAAGGCCTGTTTGAGTTATACGTTTAAGTCTTTGTGTTAATTGTTCAATACAATACACATACTTAACACTGGCGACGAGTCAGGCTCTTACCCTGCGGCAGTTATTCCAGGCGGCTTCGTCCAAAGACAGGACGTTGAAGAGAGGTTTCAATCCTCAACACCCCACTCAAAATTGAAGGGCAGCAGAAATCCTGACAGCTTCCAGCGACTGGAAGTGACAGGCATTAGGACCCTGAAGCCTCCATCAGCTTGTGAACCGGAGTAAAGACAGGACTGGGGAAGAGAGAGAGGTAGGGCGATAGCGATCGGCAGATAAGGGCCGGGCCGCTTTGAAGTGAGGGGCGCAGCCGGGCCAGCGATCGGGACCAAAGATAAGAGCCGCACTCGGACTGAAAGGCGCGGCGGCTGCAGAAGCTCAAGGTGCGAGAGTCGCGGTGCACAGCGCGGGCTATCGATCGCGGCGAAGATAAGGGCCGCACTCGAGGGCTGAAGGGAGACGGCGTCGGGGGACGGGTGAAGACCGCCAAGCGCGGGAAAACCGCCATTTTGTGGGCGGAGGACGACGGCAAGAGCGGGAAGCCGCCATCTTTGATAACAAGTAAAGAAAATAAAATCTGAGAAATTGCAAATCTACAATGCCTAAACACGGGAATATTAGCACCTTTGATAGTAACCTCGAAGATTGGGCCATATATGTTGAAAGAGTAAAAAATTATTGTAAGGCCAATAAAATTCGTGACCAAGATAAAGCTCTAACATTATTAAATTTAATGGGTGCGAAGACGTACGGGCAATTGAAACACCTGTTATCACCAGATGAACCGGCGGATAAGACGTTCGATGAGATTGTTACTGTCCTGAAAGATCATCTAAACCCCACGCCGCTGATGCTAGCGGAACGATTTAAATTTTACGACAGAAGGCAGCTACAGCATGAAAGCAATGCTGAATATTTGCTGGAATTGCGTAAATTAGCGAAATATTGCCAGTTTGGAACGGGATTGACAGATGCACTACGAGACAAATTTGTGTGTGGTTTATTTAAACAGGATACACAAAAGCGACTGCTCGAGGAGAATGAGCTGACGCTTGAGAAGGCGGTCACTATGGCAGCAGCACACGAAGCCGCAGCGAGAGGCACGGCAGTAATGCAGCTACGGTCACCGGAGCTCAGTGCACACAAATTGGGTGTGAGTTCTGGCAAATGTTATCGTTGTGGAAAGACAACGCATGATCAGAACCAGTGTTGGTTTAAAAACCAAGAATGTAGAACTTGTGGTAGGCTTGGACATATAGCTAGAGTATGCAGGTCAGGGAAGAAGACCAGCAACAAGAAGTCACCGCAAGGAAAATACGCAAAGGTACACAAGGTGACCGAACAGGAGTCCGATTCAGACGCTAGCAGTAATGAACTGGCTAGCTTAAGCTGTAATGAACTGGCTAGCTTAAGAGTACTCAACGCTGGTAAGGGTGCAGACCTCCAGACAATTTGGGTCACTCTTCAGATAGAAGGAGTCCAAGTAAAACTGGAATTGGACACTGGATCGGCATTGACGGTCATAAATAAGAAAGATTACGGAAAGTTATTCCAACATATTCCCCTACAGGATACGGGGATTATATTGAAAACATACACGGGGCAAAGAGTGTACCCCATCGGGAAAATAGAGGTTGCAGTGGCCCACAAGGGCGAAGACAGTCAAATAATGGACTTATATGTGATATCTGAAGGAGGTCCTCCACTACTAGGACGGGAGTGGATTAGGAAAATGAATATGGACTGGCATTTCCTACAAACAATAACGAGTGAGAACTCGGTGAAGATAGTCGGCCCAGACTCTGGAACGGATGATGGTAAGCCCAACTCAGGTGCAAAAGACAAAGTTTCAGCACAGAATTCCACTGAGCAACAACAACATAGTTTAACTGTGGATTCTGAGTCTGGCAAGTCTACTGATGTGCCCATTTCTGAGGGACACTGGGCTCGAACTCAACTCCATTTCAAACTACAACAGCAATTAGAACAAATGCTTCGCCGTTTTGAGCAAGAGTTGAATGCAACGAAAGAGTTCTTTGATATAGAGTTGGAGAATCTGGAAAGACAACAGAAGCAGCTGATGGAGAAAATGGAGCAGGAGCACACAAAACGTCTGATGTCAGAGGAGTTAACGGTCAGCCAACTCCTGCATATGCTGAAGGACAGGACTCTGAAATGGGAAAAACTTGAACATGAACTTCAATATTCAAACGAAAGGGGTTCGGAGCTCTCAAAGGTTATTGGAAGAGCTGAGGTGGCAACACAGACTGAGATGACTGCAACAGAGCAGCCCTTGGATGCCAAAAGTACGCTGACTCACGTCAACGTAGAACAACAGACCGCTGAAACAGCTGCTCCGGTAGAGGGATTGCATAGTCCGATCAATCAATCTCCAAAGGAAGTTGAAGTATTAAAATCACAAATGAGGTCATTAGTAAACGACTTGCTGAAAGCCCAGAAAAAGCTGGATGCAGAGGTACACATGAAGAAGTCTCTTCAGGAAAGATGTCTGGATTTGGAACAAGAGCTGGCTAACGTCCAGCTAGGTATGGAGGAAATAGACGACCCTCTCACTGGTCTAGCTCAGGACGACACCGAATATTACGATGTCCTGTCCTGCCCAGCTTGTAACTTCGACTCCCAAAGTGCAGAAATCATGGAGGAGCACCAAAAGTCTACGGAACATCGGGAGAAGCTGGCTCTACGACGGAAACAGGAGGAAGAGAAGGAGGAACTGCGCATGCAGCTGGCAGCTGTGGCAGCTGACAATGGAGCCCAGAGAGTCTCCAAGAAGCAGAAAAGGAAAAGTAAAAACAGAAGATGACCCATCTGAACCATTATCACCTCTACCAGATCACACACGTGGTCCCTCCGAACGGAGCCAATTCAGTTCGGAAGTTCAAACTGTTAAATCCATGGAAGGACTATTGAATGAGTCACTCTAGCAACGTGAACCGACTACACCACAGAGATTGAATCTGTGAATTGTTTTCCGCAGAGACTGAATCTGTGATCTGTTTTTGACATGAAGTTATCTATGTATCTATGTTATTCTGTTATGTAAACCTGAAGTTATATATGTATATATGTTATTACGTTATGTTAAATGGGGAGATGACTGTAAAGCTAGGAAGGGAGGAATGTTGTGTATGTAATATGTGTGCTACTTTGAACCTATGGACAGGACTGCACTACTTGTTGGGCGTAGTGATACGCAGTACCACTCCTGGCCATAGGGGTATAAATAGTACTGTGGGTACTGATTCCCCTCAGTTCCCGCCTGTGGGCATGAAGTAAAGACCTATGTGCAGTCCCTACCTCCAACCAGTAAAGGCCTGTTTGAGTTATACGTTTAAGTCTTTGTGTTAATTGTTCAATACAATACACATACTTAACAGTAGGAAGCAATTTTGCCAGCGCCCAGAGTGCGGGTTCGGAGGCGGGTCCGCTGTCAAAATTGAAATGATTGACAGCGGGTTGGGAACCTGCTACAAACCCTCCTCCATGTAAGTTTCCAAAGTGTCGAGTTTGCGATTTCAGAACAGACCTGACACCAAGCAGCGGGGGAGGCATTTAAGATAGTTAACTACTTGTTAAATACTTGTTAACTAAAATTTTGCCAGCCTAGTTCTATTTTCCCACTTTTTTAACAGGGTTCACGTCGTTCAGAGATCACGTCAGGTTCTCCATGTCTCCTCATTGCTGTGAATTGGTGACAGCTGCAAAAGTGGTATGAAAGCTACCATTTCACAGCTGGTCACTTTCCAATGCCAGAAGCTTGAGCCTTCAGGACTTGGAAGACACTTTTGAGCTTTATGCAGTTTGGAAGTGTTTGGAGTAAACTCTCTATCCGCTGTCACCTCCTTGGGGCAAGCTCTCTCACCATTGACAGATCGCTTCTGTCATCTCAACTTCAGCTGCCATCTATTCAAGCAATATCTTTGCCCTTGAAATAATCTCACCTTGGTCCTCTGAATTGTTCCAAGATCAGCCCCACACCAACATCACCAGGCACACCAATAGCACCAATAACAACACCAACCTTCTTCGCAATCACAGGACACAGGGCATCAGCACCCGACATCACTGCTGCCCAGGAGGCCAGTGATGGCATCACCATGGCCAGATTTACTTCACTTAACACTTGCCACATGATGCACCAGATTGACACCACCCCACACCAGCAGCATAAAGCATCCCTACAAAGTCCAAGCCATTCCTTTCACACTCATCACAATTGCGGGGCAGGGGGTGGGGTGGGGGGGAGAGAAGTTATGTCCCAACATTCACTGGAACTCACTAAGACACTTCCAAAGGTGAGCGCAGAGCTGTTCAATAAGCTAAACTGTTAAAAATATAGATTTCAATGTTTGACAACACATTAACAGAAATTTCACACGAACATTGGCTAAACCACCCAAGTGCCTACCCTTGTGTGTTGTTAGTTTGTATGCTTGCAGTAGGTTGAGGGGGAGTGTGAGGGGTGGCTAGTGAGATGGAGAAGTGATAATGTAGATAGAGAGGGGTGGGCGGAGGTGCAAGGTAAGTTGATGTGAGTAAAGATGTGCAGGAGTAGGGTGGGGAAGGCAGAGTGATGTGGATGTGATAAGTGGCACAGCAGGATGAGGTTGAGTGTGGCTTGGCAGTAACGTTTCGCGATCTGCTCAGATCATTGAAAGGTTTGCGCCACAGCAGCCTAGTCATCCTGACGACCTCCTTGTTTCTGCCCTCCTGTGCAATGTGCAACCAGGCTGTGTTGATCTCCTAGAGAGGTCTCTTCTGTCCATGGGAAGGGAAGAGGACCTCCCTGCGTGCTGTGACTCCCTCCATAAGCATATGGAGGGAGTCATGGGAGAGCCTGGGTGCAGCCATGCACCTCTGTGCAGTGTTTGTCAGTGTTTGCAGCACCTTAATGCTGTAGAACACTGACAGCTCAAATGTCAAGATCAATTTGGACATGGTCCATTTAAGGAAACCAGCTGATGACGCGTCATCAAATGACATCACCAGACCCGCTTCCTATTAATTGGCTGGGAACCTCGCAGGGCGGGCCTAACAAGCCCAATCAATGAAAAATTGCTTGGAGAGTGCAGGCTGCAGTAGGCAGCGGGCTGGGACTGCGACACCGACCCTGGCCACCCCGGACCTGCCTCGGTCGGCGAAATCGCGGCCGTAGATTTTCCAATTGGGATTAGTCAGACAGTGTCATTAGCATCTATAAATCAATTAGTCCCAGCTTCCTTTAACATAGTCAGTGCTAAATCTGAAACATAAATCTGACCTGGTCCAAGCTTGTTTGTATTAACTTGGGCTCATTTTCACTGAGAGGAAATTATTCCTAATAAGCAAAATGCAGCAGATGCACAGTGTCACACTAATGTCTGTAATACACCAGTCAATCTTCTGTGGCATTGCACATGGTAAATACAAAAAGGTCAATTTCTAATCTGTCTCTTATGTCTTTTAGCAACTATTTTCCTCTATCTTTCTTCTTTGCTTCTGTCTCTCTCTTCTCTTCTCTCATCCTATTTTTTGCTTCTCTCTCTCCTTTTCCTTCTTTTATTTTTAAAATTAGCATAAATGGCCATTTACATAATTTCTGCAGAGTTTCTGCTGATCTTCCACCGGAATTGCGGTTGAAAATTGGGAGAACACCCACACAATTTCTACCCCAGTAAATTGTAAAAGAATGGGCCGGATCTTGCTGGAAAAATAATGGCATGTTAACGATACACACTGTTATTAACATGCAAATCGCCCAGTAAGTTCAGGGGATTAAGAGATATGCCGTGAGTTGCGAATTTCCAGAACTTGCTGGTCGATTTACATTTCTCTGCCATTTGCTTCACACAAACGGCATTTTGCCCTTAGCCTACCCATTATTTTTAAGAACTTGCTGAATTTGCACATTAATTGCCCATTAAACTTGCCACAGAAAGTTAAGTCTTATAATTAAGAGCGAAAGTACCTTTCTAACAACATGATCATTTTTAATACATTGCCAATTGACCTCTCTGGCCCAGAATGGAAACAATTTAAGGTGTTCAATCTCATTCCTGCATGTAGTCAATTGTTGTTAGACATTTTAAAAATGTCAAATTTTTAATTTTTAAATGTTTTATTACTTTTCCTTTCTGCCTCTTTTTTCTTTCTTTCTTAATCCAATCTTTCCTTTCCTCTCTTTATTTCTCTTTCTGTACCTGATTTGACTTTAATTCACCCACTCTAATTTACCCCCATTCTCAGTCTTTCCTCTGGTTCTTTCACACTCCTTAAATCTCATTGGTTAAGGAGAGATACTGTTAGTCCCGTCATTCATTAAGGCCCCATATGCCCTGCTGCCCTCGCCACACCATTATCAGCTCGCATTTCCAGCAAGTTACACCGCAAAAACTTTTTGAGTTGAAGGGTGCAGAAAAAAGCCTAACTACTGGGGCATGCTACAAAATGCCCTGCTCCATCAAGATCCAGCCCAATTAGTAATTAGTGTAATCTGTGGGCTTTGATTTGCATACATGCTTCTTAATCAGATAATGGGAATGTGCTGGACTCTGAGATGCTGAGAGTCGGAGTTCAGAGAAAGCTGTGGAAATAAAAGATACAAAAAGGAAATTGGAGGAAAGGTAACTAAAAATGACAGAAACCAGGACTGTAGCCGGCACACATAGAATTATTATATCGGGGGCAGACATGCATTGGGCCGACTTCAAAGAGCACAGTGGGAGATCACACCTGACGGACCAGAATAACATTACTGTAAAAACTATTATACAAGAAAAAAAAGCCAGGACAGCAAATTAGAAAAATCAGGCTATCAAGTGGAAGGATTCTCAATGGGGCTAATGGTTACTTGAACGAGGACATCAGGAGCAAGAGACTGTTGATATCTGGTTGAGAGCAGCATTTTTATTTATTTATTTATTTACAAGTACCACTCTGTGGTATTATAGACTATTAAATAATGTTCACATCTGCAGCTGCTGGAACAGTTAAATACAATTATTTCATTATTTTACCTCAGCTTTAAGTTTCGGAGAAACAAACAAAGTCAGCAGCCGGGCTGCACGCCTGCCCAAAGGTGACGCCGGGCCTTGTTTCAATGCCACAGGTGACCTGCAGGCACCAAGCAGGCACCCCATTGCAGCTCGCTCGTTAGAATCAGAGAATCATAGAACGGTCACAGCATTCGGCCCATCGAACCCATGCCAGGTCTCCGCAAGAGCACCTCAGCTAGTCCCACTCCCCAGCTCCTTCCCCATAGCCCTGCAAATATTTTTCCTTCAGGTACTTATCCAACTCCCTTTTGAAAGCCACGATTGAGTCTGCCTCCACCACCCTGTCAGGCAGTGCATTCCAGGTCCTAACCACTCGCTGCGTAAAAATGTTTTTCCTCATGTCGCCTTTGGTTCTTCTGCCAATCACCTTAAATCTGTGTCCTCTGGTTCTCGACCCTTCCGCTAATGGGAACAGTTTCTCTCTATTTACTCTGTCTAAACCCCTAATGATTTTGAATACCTCTATCAAATCTCCTCGCAACCTTCTCTGCTCTAAGGAGAACAACCCCAGGTTCTCCAGTCTATCCACGTAACTGAAGTCCCTCATCCCTGGAACCATTCTTGTAAATCTTTTCTGCACCCTCTCTAAGGCCTTCACAGCCTTCCTAAAGTGCGGTGCCCAGAATTGGACACAAAACTCCAGTTGAGGCAGAAACAGTGTTTTATAAAGCTTCATCATAACTGCCTTGCTTTTGTATTCTATGCCTCTATTTATGAAGCCCAGGGTCCCATATGCTTTTTTAACCACTTTCTCAACCTGGACTGCCACCTTCAATGATTTGTGCATATATAGCCCCAGGTCTCCCTGTTCATGCACCCCCTTTAGAACTACTGTATAACCTTTAGTTTATATTGCCTCTCCTCGTTGTTCCTATCAAAATGTATCACTTCGCAATTTTCTGCGTTAGATTTCATCTGCCACGTGTCCGCCCATTCCACCAGCCTGTCTATGTCCACTTGAAGTCATAGAATCTGGCTTAGTGGCAGAAGGCAGAGGGTGATGGTCGAAGGTTGTTTTTGTGACTGGAAGCCTGTGTCCAGTGGGGTACCACAGGGATCGCTGCTGGGTCCCTTGCTGTTTGTGGTCTACATTAATGATTTGGATGTGAATGTAAAAGGTATGATCAGTAAGTTCGCAGATGACACAAAAATTGGTGGGGTGGTAAATAGCAAGGAGGGTAACCTCAGTCTGCAGGACGATATAGATGGGTTGGTCAGATGGGCGGAACAGTGGCTAATGGAATTTAACCCTGAAAAGTGTGAGGTGATGCATTTTGGAGGGACTAACAAGGCAAGGGAATACACAATGAATGGTAAGACCCTAGGAAAGACAGAGGATCAGAGGGACCTTGGTGTGCATGTACATAGATCCCTGAAGGCAGCAGAACAGGTGGATAAGGTGGTTAAAAAGGCATATGGGATACTTGCCTTCATTAGCCGAGGCATAAAATATAAGAGCAGGGAGGTTATGATGGAGCTGTACAAAACGCTGGTTAGGCCACAGCTGGAATACTGTGTGCAGTTCTGGTCGCCACACTATAGGAAGGATGTGATTGCTTTGGAGAGGGTGCAGAGGAGATTCACCAGGATGTTACCTGGGCTGGAGCGCTTCAGCTATGAAGAGAGAGTGGACAGGCTGGGGTTGTTTTCCTTGGAGCAGAGAAGGCTGAGGGGGGACCTGATTGAGGTGTATAAAATTATGAGCGGCATAGATAGGGGAGATAGAAAGGAACTTTTTCCCTTAGTAGAGGGGTCAATAACAAGGGGGCATAGATTCAAGGTAAGGGGCAGGAGGTTTAGAGGGGATTTGAGGAAGAACTTTTTCACCCAGGGAGAGGGTTGGAATCTGGAACTCACTGCCTGAAAGGGTGGTAGAGGCAGGAACCCTCACAACATTCAAGAAGCATTTGGATGAGCACTTGAAATGCCATAGCATACAAGGCTATGGGCCAAATGCTGGAAAATGGGATTAGATTAGACAGGGCTTGATGGCCAGCGTGGACGCGATGGGCCAAAGGGCCTCTTTCTGTGCTGTATAACTCTATGAGCTAGAAATTCGGTATAGCCGCGTTTGGGGCGCTAGTCCTGGCGATGCGCAAAGTTTAGCGCCAGGCGCAACTTAGCGCCACCTAGCGCGATATTGGGTTGCAGCGCCCCTAAAGGTGATTGCGGCGCTAAATCAGGCGCTGCACGCTACTCTTAAGGCGCTAGCCCGGCGGCGCAACCCAATTTTGTGGCGGCGGAGCGCAGCGAGGGTGCTGTCAATAATCACTTTCCCTGAGACACAGTGGCGCCAGCCAGCTCTTAAAGGGGCAGGTCAATTGGCATCACCAGACACACTCACTGCCTTGTAGGCCTTCAAAACGGTGGGAGCCTACCTGTGGCACACCAGCCTAGCAAGACATGGAAAGGGTGAGGCATAGGGCGGAACGCCTCGCTGATGGGGCATTGGATGCTTTGGTTGGCACAGTGGAATCAAGGCCAAGGAAGATGGTCGGAATGTGATTTATGTTTTGGACAGTCTCCCAGGTGTGAGAGCCAGTTATGTGTCAGTGTATTAGTTTTGCTTTCTGTTGCCATAGCTTTCTCATGTTTGAAGGAACCACATTTGTGTAATGAAACACTTTCTTCATTTACAATGGCCATGCCTTCTATTTACATGCATCTTGCCCTTCACAGGCTTGGGGGTATCAGACCGGTTCCATTCCTGTTCTTGGAATGGCAGCAAGCATTCCGTGAGAGGGGCCTAGAAGCTACTTCTGATCAGCCTCTGACGCGCAGCCTGAGAAGAGCCACTCGCGTAGAAGTTCAGGCCAGCAGCCATCTTCTCAGCCGCCGACAGAGATGTCCTGCACCTTATCTGAGGCTGCAGATCTGGCTGAAGCAGCTGGCACAGCTCAGTCACCAACTCCTTTCTAAATCGCAGCCTTCTGACACACTGCTCCTCTGGCATGTTCATGTAGGAAAACTGCTGTTGGATAACCCTGCCAGCGTAAGGTCTGCTGTGGCGACGTCTGTTGGCCCTCCTCCGTCTGGCCATGCCCGCCCCCCTCTCCCTGCATCTCAGTGCCCTTTCCAGATGATTCAGCAGCAGGACGTTCCCCTCCAATGCAGCCCCCATAATAAGTGCCCACAGGAAGGTTCCCCGTTGTCAAGGCTCACCAACAGCAAGGTGATGGTCAGAAGGCTGAAGATCATCTGCCTGCGCTGGCTCAGTGGTCAAATGGCTCTCAGTGTGCAGCTCAGCAACTCTTTGTAGCTCTCGAGGAAGTTGTGCTCCAAAAATGGCTGCCGCGTTTAAACCACACCAGCCCCCTTTAAATAACGCTCCTCCAGCCCGAGAGCGACTTGGTAAGGCCCAGGTAAGCTGTCACTATTAGCGCCAGGCTCTACGGAGGGGGGCGCCACTGAATTTCCGGTCCGGGGTACCCAAAAGGCGTTGCACACTCAAATGACATCATAATCAGCCTGCGCCCATGAGCGGGCGCTAAGATTTAGCGCCGGCACTAAATGCATGCTCAATATGGGGCGAGGCGCTAGGCGCCTTGCGCCCGCCCGGAAATTGACTAGCGCCCCACTTCTCAGCCTCTTTAGGCGTTAATCGGTGGCGCTATCAATCGAATTTCTCCCCCTATGACTCTATGGCCTAGAAATTGGGTATAGCCCAGCTTGGGGCGTTAGAATTGGCGCAGTGCAAAGTTTATAGCCAGACGCAACTTATCGCCACCTGGCGCGATATTGGGTTGCATCGCCCCTAAAGGTGATTGAGGCGCGAATTCAGGCGTTACACGGGACTCCTGGGCCTAGAAATTCAGTATAGCCATGTTTAGGGCGCTACAGCTGGGCGGCCGCTAAAGTTTGCGCCCGGCGCAACTTCGCGCCACCTTCGCCGATATTCAGTGGCATCGCCCCAAGAGGTTGCTGCTGCGCTAAAACAGGCGATGCACGACTATCATTAGGCGCTAAGCCGGCGGCCCGGGGCGATACCCCCGAGGGTGGGTGCAGCGCAGGTGCGGCGAGTTGCTGATTGACGGCAGACACTCTGGCGCCGGTCAGCTCTTAAAGGGGGAGGGTGGATTTGTTTGCCTGCCACGCCCTGCACACTGCAGCCCTGAAGCAAGGCCTGACCACTGCTGCTTGATCTGTACAACGCCCAGGACTATGGAGAAGGCCAACGTTTGCACCCATTGCAGCCCCCATTATATGTTTCCAATCAATGCTATGGCTCTGAAGGTAAAGACAAGTGCAAAGCTGTGGCCTGAAGCCACAAGTACCTGTGCGAGTGTTGAGCCAAACCAGAAAGCTCTCTACCTTTGTCTCTCTGCAAAGATCCGTCTCTCACAAAGAAGGAGTGTTGCAAAATGGCTGCCATTTCTACTGCAGGAGGAGTGCCCTTTAATTTGCGCCCCCCTCGCCCCGCAGCGACTGGGAACCGTTCCCCTCTACCAGTCGCTATGGGCGCCAGGCGCACAGTAGGCCGGCGCCACTGAATTTCCAGTTTGGGGCGCACAAAAGGGCGTTGCACGATGAAATGACGTCAGGATCTGCGCGCGCAGCTGAGCGCGCGCAAAGGCTTTGCGCCGCTGCTAAATCTTTACTGAAGTTGGAGAGAGGCGCAGATCGCGATGCGCCCGGCCGCTAGCCGCCTAGCGCCCCACATCTCCTCCTCCTAAGGTGCTAGCGGCTGGCGCAAACAACTGAATTTCTAGGCCCTAAGGTGCTAAACTTCTGCCGCAACCCAATATCCCAGCGGACGGGCGCAGCGCAGGTGCTCTCAATTACTGATGACCACAAGACTTCCAGGCGCCGGCCAGCTCTTAAAGGGGTGGGTCAGTCAGCTTCAGCATCCACACTCTTCGCCTTGCAGGCATCAGAATCGGCGCAGGCCCTTCTCTGGCGCTAAAAACTTGGACCAGATGGAGAAGGTGAGACAGAGAGCAGAGCGCTTCACCAATGAGGCTCTGGAGCAATTGGTGGCCGCAGTGGAGCGCCAGCGAGATGTTCTCTACCCAGACAATGGCAGGAGGCCGAATCATAAGGACTATCGACGAGCTTGGAGGGATGTATGCCAGAGGGTCAACTCCAGCAGCATGGTGACCAGGAGCCCTGTCCAATGCAGAAAGAAATTCAACGACCTCACTCGGGTCGTGAGGGTGGGTGTTGTTTCTGCAAACTTCTGCATCCCTTCATTTGCACCTGACTTTATGGCTACAGGGTGGCCTGTGCCCCATTGGCCATCTGCCAGCAAGCACCCATGGCCCTTTCTGGGCACACACATGCACATTTGACTCAAGGCATCATGTAAGGGCTCTAGCACCATGGGGGGCATGAGATGATCACTCAGGGCATCATGTAAGGGCTCTTCCACCATGGGGGGCATGAGATGATCACTCAGGGCATCAGGTAACATAACTTCCCCTCCTTTCCCCTGCAGTCCAAGCTGGCGAGGATTGGCAAAGACCAGCTTCGCACCGGTGGAGGACCTCCGCAAGTGGTCACTCTCACGGACCTCGAGGAGAGAGTCCACCAGATTCTTGGAGGACGTCTGAGTGGTCCTGTAACCACTGCAGCTGCCGACCCCATTGTCGACAGCGATGGTAAGGTTCTCACCTTTTACAACTGTCTCCTTCCACTTGTTCCCCCCGCCAGCATGCTTTCTTACTGTGGACCCATGTCATAGCCTTGCCGCAATCTGGCATCCCTTGCTGCCAAGCTGTCCTTTTGCTAAAGCCACTCTTCCACCTCCCTGCTTTCAGATGCTGCATCACCAGCTCAGGAGCCGGGCCCTCAAGCTGCCAGTGCCAGTGCCTCCAAAGGCTCAATGAGAAAAGTACTGTCCAACAGAAGGTCAGCAACTCTCTCCAGCGAAGATCAGAATGGCCAGCCCAAATGGCTGCAGCTTTTATACTAGTGCTGTCCCCTTTAAATAACGCCCCCCGAGTCCAAGAAGGGCCTGGGAATGCTCCATCCAACTGTCACTATTAGCGCCAGGCGGAAAGGTTGCGGGCGCCACCGAATATCCGGTCCGGGGCGCCAAAAAGGTGTTGCACACTGAAATGACGTCATGATCTGCCTGCGCCCGCGGGCGCGCGCAAAGAGTTAGCGCCGGTGCTAAAAGGATACTCAATATGGGAGGTGGCGCTATATTCACTGTGCCCGCCCGAAAATTGGGTAAAGCCCCAATTCTCAGGCTCTTTAGGCGCTAATCGCTGGCGCTACCAACCGAATTTCTAGGCCATGACTCTAATCATAGAATCATAGGCCTAGAAATTCAGTTTGCACAGTTTTGGGGCGCTAAAGTCGGGCGCTCGGTAAATTTAGCGCCCGCCGGAAACTGCAGGCCAACTCGCCGAAATTCAGTGAAGTTGGACCAGATTCTGGCCGAGCGCTGAAACTGGCGCTGCAATGCTGTGTTCAGGCGCTAATCCGGCGATGCGGCTTGATATCGCCGATTCCGGGCGCAGCGCAGGTGCGGTCATGTGTTGAGTGTCAGCAGACACCCTGACGCCGGCCAGCTCTTAAAGGGGGAAGGGTCAACTTTGACTGCTGCCACGCCCTGCATGCTGTAGCGCTGCAACTAGGCCTCAGCACTGGTGGTGTGCCAAAACAGCGCCTGGAGGAATGGAGAGGGCCCGTGACAGAGCACAGCGCTTCTCTGAGCATGCGCTGAGTGTGCTCATCCATGGGGTACACAAGAAAAGACGGATTGTGTGCCCGGCTAGTGGCAGGAAGGCTCCCAGGAGCCAGTTCAGGAACGCCTGGAGCAGAATTGCCCGCAGGGTCTCATCCAACTGCGATGTTCCCAGGAGTGCGGACCAGTGCCGCAAGAAATTCAATGACCTCAGTCGGATGGTGAAGGTGAGTACCCTTTCCACTGTCCCCCTCATCCTTGCATGTGCACCTCCCATTAGGGCCAAAGGGACATCAAAGGCCTAATGCCCAGCCCTCCTCCCGCTGCAATGGCACTTGCATGTTAATCAAAGCTCTTTCTGCACTTATCACACTGTCCAAGCTATTCAGCCATAGGAGGGCTCCCACATAGCAACAGGGCAGCACACTGTCCAAGCTATTCAGCCATGGGAGGGCTCCCACACAGCAACAGGGCAGCACACTGTCCAAGCTATTCAACCATGGGAGGCCTCACACACAGCAGCAGGGCACCACACTGTACTTAGAGGCCCTCCTTTCTCTTGCAGGCCAAGCTGGCGAGGAACGCCAGGAGCCAGGTAGCGACTGGTGGAGGGCGTCCCGACTACCAAGAGCTGACTGATCTGGAGGAGAGGGTGGCACGACTCCTGCGTGCCCGGGTGACAGGCCCTGTCGCGATCGGCGATGCGGACCCTGTACTGGAACCCACTGGTAAGGACATGACCGGGTGCACCTCTCTCCTTGCCCTCGCGCATCAGATGTACATCCTTCCCCACTGACCGCAAAATGCGCATAATGCACCACTGCGGCCTCCCCGGCTGTCGGCCTGTCCTCACTCTAAAGCTACACTTGTGCCTTCCTGCTTTCAGCTGCTGAGGAGGAGGTGCTCCCTGAAGCACAGAGAGCCAGGCCCTCGGAGGAGGAGGACGTGGAGGACCAGGAGGAAGGCGGCACCTCCGGGGAACCCTCCTCCGCGCCAGCAGATGGCAATGGAGGGGAGACGTCTGGCGTGCAGGAGAGCCGGGGGGAGGCGGTGGAGGGGAGGCCAGAACTTGGTACCAGTGGCGTGGACGCACGCGGCAAGGCCCCGGCAGCAGGGCAGCCTTCTGGCCAGAGGGGGGAGGCGGTGGAGGGGAGGCCAGAACCTGGTACCAGTGGCGTCGACGCACGCGGGAAGGGTCCAGCACCACGCCGCCCTTCTGCCCAGAGGGGGCAGGTGGTGGAGGGGAGGGGAGAACCTGGTCCCAGTAGGGTGGCCGAACGCGGCAAGGGTCCGGCGCCACGCCAGCCTTCTGCCCAGAGGGCGAGTCCGCCCTCCAGTCCGGAGTCGGACGTCGCCCAGGAGGTGCGCCTCCTGCACGACATGTCGGCAGCGTCGGAGCGGCGCCACGTGGAGTTTATGCAGGTGGTGGAGCAGATGCCTCGCGCCATGGAGAGCCTGGCACATAGTGTGGTGGCTTTCGCCGAATCACAGGCCAGGGGCCTGGAACAATTCGCGGCAGCGCACGCCAGGGGGGTGGACCTACTTGTGGCAGCGCACGACAGGGGGGTGGACCTACTTGTGGCAGTGCACGACAGGGGGGTGCAGCAACTCGCCGCAGCGCAGCACGCCAGTCGCCACATGCGAGGTGCTGGGCAGGCACTGGCACAGCAGCTGCGGGCACATGCCAGGGCAGTTGGGGCACTAACTTCTGCCACCCTCGCACTGGCGCGGAGGCGTCGCCAGGCGAGCCGCCACCCTGCTGCAGCACAGTGGTCTGGCGGCCAACACATTGGTGCGCTTGCTCCCCTGCCAGGCCGGCCGAGTGCCAGTGTCTCTGGCGAGCAGCGCGCGCCTGCCATCAGCCAGCTTGTCCCCATTGGTGCAGGCGACACTGCCACTCCCCCAGCCAGGGTGCGACGAGCTGCTGCAGGAACTGAAGATGGCCACCCACAGCTGCAGCAGCCACCAGCCGGCCCCTCCCGGGCCGGCCCTCGTGTAGGGCGACCCCCAAGGGCATCTGGCGAGACGCATTGTTGCCCTGATGAGCCTTCCCCCAGCCTTGCCCCAGCCTCAGGGCCCAGCTTGAGGCGCAGCTGCAGGTCGGGCCGGGGCAAGAGAACGCTCTCTAAGGACTCGCCCTCTCGGCACGCCGAGTAGAGTGTGGCGAGCGCGGGTTTTGGTCATGCGGGGGCTTCTGTTCTGGGGGGCATTATCTTGTTTGTTTTTATGGGGGTGTTTGTGTTGGGGGGGGGCGTTTTTTTGTAAGGCCGGTGAGGAAGGCCATTTGCATGTGGAAGTTTTGTTAGTCCTCCCCAGGTTTTGGGAGTGACAGAAGTTTTCGACTGTTTTTTGGATGTCTTCTCTGTTTTGCTGTTCCATGTGGGAAGGGCCCTGAGTTTGTGAAATAAAGATTTTTATTTTTTCACCATGTGCAGGTGTCATGTTTCAACTGGTTGTTGGGTTAAGCGGCTGAGGGCTTGCGGAGCGGCTGCCTTCAGCTGCGTTCATTGGCCCAGGCCATTCCCTGACAGGGGGCCTAGAAGTGTCGAACAATAAGCCACCGGCGGACGGCCCTTGGACCTTGTCGCTCCCTCCTAGGCTGCTCCTCCTCCTCCTCCTCCTCCTCATGGTCCTCCAGCTCATCCTCTTGAGGTGGTGGGGCAATGTCAGGTGGCAGTGCCTGAGTCCTGCGGATCGCCAGGTTGTGGAGCATGCAGCACACGACGACGAACTGGGAGACTCTATCCGGCGAATACTGAAGAGCTCCTCCGGAACGATCCAGGCAGCGGAACCGTTGCTTGAGGACGCCTATCGTTTGCTCTATTAGGTTCCTTGTGGCTTGATGGCTTTCGTTGTATGCCACCTCCGCTGGGGTCGTGGGCGCGCGGAGCGGGGTCATGAGCCATGTACACAAAGGGTAGCCCTTGTCCCCGATAAGCCATCCCCTTGGTGGAGGCTGTGCCTCGAACATGTCAGCCACAGTAGTCTGGCGCAGGATAAATGCATCGTGGCTGCTTCCTGGGAAGCGGGCATTGACAGCTAGGATGCGCTGCCTGTGGTCACACACCAGCTGCACATTTAGGGAATGGTAGCCCTTGCGGTTGCGGTAATGCTCGGCATTGTGGATAGGTGCCCGCATAGCCACATGCGTGCAGTCAATGGCGCCCTGCACCATGGGGAAGCCCGCGATCCTGCCAAATCCGACTGCACGCTGCTCCTGCTTGTGTTGGGTCATGGGGAAGGAGATGAATTGGTGTCTCCTCGCGTAAAGTGCATCGGTGACCTGCCGGATGCAGCGATGCGCGGCGAACTGGGAGATGTTCGCTATGTCCGCAGCAGCGGCTTGGAACGAGCCGCTTGCATAAAAGCTGAGAGCCACCGTGACCTTCACTTCCACCGAGAGAGATGTCCTACACATGAGCTGTGGCCGCAAATCTGCGTGAAGCAGCTGGCAGATCTCTGCAACCACCTCCCTCCTTAAGTGCAGCCTCTTCACACAATGCGCCGCAGTCATGGTGAGATAGGACACCTGCTGCCGGTATTGCCTGACTGGGTAAGGCCTACGTTGGCGACGCCTGATGGCCCCTCTGCGTCTAGGCATGGCTGGCCCTCTGTCACAGCGTCTGCGAGCCCTTCGCACAAAATGCTGCAACTGAGGGTTGGCACCCCATACAGCCCCCATTATAAAGTTCCAAACAGCCAAATCACAAGGATGCAAATGTCAAAGCACTGGCTAGAAGCCAAAAATACCTCTCCTATGTTGTCCGAAATCAGAAATCTCTGTGCCTTGCTCTCTGTCCAGAAATCCAAAGCAGTAAAGTCATTGCAGCGAAATGGCTGGCCTTTATGGGTGAGTGGATGTGCCCTTTAATTAGCGCTCCCCGAATCCCACAGGGCCTCTGTTGAGTTCCACTTCACAGTTCTTAACAGCGCCACGCCCACATTGGGCGGGCGCCACTGAATTTCCGGTTTGGGGCGCACAAACGGCGTTGCACACCCAAATGACGTCATAAGATGCGCGCGCAGCTGAGCGGGCGCTAACACTTTGCGCCGGCGCTAAATCCCAACTGAATTTCGGCGTAGGCGCAGATCCGGCGGCGCCCGGGCGCTAAGTGGCTAGCGCCGGAAATATACCCTTTTCTGGCGCTAACGGCTGGCGCAAACAACTGAATTTCGAGGCCATAGAAAGTTACAGCACAGAAGGAGGCCATTTCGGCCCATCGTGTCTGCGCCGGCCAACAAAGAGCTATCCAGCCTAATCCCACTTCCCAGCTCTTGGTCTGTAGCCCTGCAGGTTACAGCATCCCAAGTGCACATCCAAGTACTTTTTAAATGTGCTTCGGGTTCCTGCCTCTACCACCCTTTCAGGCAGTGAGTTCCAGACCCCCACAACCCTCTGGGTGAAGAAATTTCCCCTCAAATATCCTCTAAACCTTCCTCCAATTACTTTAAATCTGTGCTCCCTGGTTTTTGACCCCTCTGCTAAGGGAAATAGGACCTTTCTATCCACTTTATCTATGCAACTTATAATTTTTACACCTCAATAAGGTGTCCCCTCAGCCTCCTCTGTTCCAAGGAAAACAAACCCAGCCTATCCAGTCTCTCCTCATAGCTAAGATTCCCTACTCTCGGCTACACCCTTGTAAATTTCCTCTGTACCCTCTCTAGTGCAATCACATCTTTCCTGTAATGTGGTGACCAGAACTGCACGCAGTACTCTAGCTGAGGCCTAGCTGGTGTTTTATTCAGTTGAAGCATAACCCCCCTGCTCTTGTATTCTGTGCCATGGCTAATAAAGGCAAACATTCTGTATGCCTTCTTAACCACCTGTGCCCCTCTTATTTCCTTTTTCACTTCCCCTCTAAACTTTCTATATTCAGCCTGGTTCTCACTTGTATTGTCAACTTGACATCTGTCATATGCCCCCTTTTTCTGCTTCATCTTACTCTCTATCTCTTTCATCAACCAGGGAGCTCTGACTGTAGTTGCCCTGCCTTTCCCCCCTGGTGGGAATGTACCTCGACTATACCCGAACTATTTCCTCTTTAAAGGCAGCCCATTGTTGCACTACAGTTTTGCCTGCCAATCTTTGATTCCAATTTACCCGGGCCAGATCCGTTCTCAGCCCACTGAAAATTGGCCTTCCTCCAATTAAGTATTTTTACTCTAGATTGCTCCCTGTCTGTTGTGTATGTACCTTTAAGGGAATAACTGGTCTCAGACTGCAGTACCGGCAGTGACCACCCCTGTATAAAAGGCCCTAGCAGGCTTCTGTAGTTTCAGTTTCCAGGTTGTCTCCATTCAGTAAAGATTTGTTATAATCAACTCCTGCAGTCCGTGTCTCAATTATACACGGACATAATACTGGCGACGAGTAAGAAACGAACTTACCTGCAACTCGGCAGCACCTCAGACGGCGTTATTGAAGGTCGAAGCCAGAAGAAAGAAGAAAAAAAAATAATCCAAAGAAACTCGAGAAACGGGCGTCGACCGTGGGTAACCGCCCTCCAAATCATCGAATTGAAAAGTGCAGGAGAGACTGTCGAGAGCAAGGCTTGGTTCTCCAGTCTGTGGTTTCCCAGCTAATCGGGCTGGTGGTAGGTAGTGCACTGATCCTTCCTGGGCTGCGGCGGGCTAGAGCTCGATCGGGTGGCTCTGCAACGGGGCCAGGCAGCGAGTCGGGAAGCAAAGAGAGAGAGAGAGGGTGGAGCACACAGGGCACAGCCGGTGCTTCGAAGCCGGGCAGCGTTCGGACCTAAGAAAAGGGAGGGAAGTGTCCCAGAGGGTCCGCTCCACGACGGGAACAGTTCTTCAATTAACGGAGCAAATATTGAAGCGCGATAGAAAAATAAAAATACCGCGGAGAGCAGCGGCAGCGGCGGGAAAGCGCGGGAGGCGCCATCTTAACTCGGCGGGGAAGAAGGAAAAGCGCGGGAGGCGCCATTTTGATCCATCGGGGACGAAGGCAAAGCGCGGGAGGCGCCATCTTAGATTTTCAAGATGCCAAAGACTGCCTTCGATAATGCAATAGAAGACTGGACCACGTATGTGGAAAGAGTTGAGGTATATTGCGAGGCAAACGAAATAGCCGATGAGAAAAAGGCATCGGTATTGCTAAATTTAATGGGCGCAAGAACGTACGGCCTATTGCGGGACCTGATTACTCCAGCCAAACTGAAGGCGAAGAGTTTTAACGAAATTGTTGCTATCCTACAGGAACACCTAAATCCTACACTGCTGCTGATAGCAGAAAGATTTAAATTCCACAGGAGAAATCAGCATAAAAATGAGAGCAATGCTGATTACCTTACGGAACTACGCAAGCTATCAAAGCACTGCCAGTTCGGAGCAGGACTGGCAGATACCTTACGGGACAAATTTGTCTGTGGACTCCTGAGTGAAGGAACCCAGAAGAGGTTACTCTCAGAGAAAGAGCTGACGCTAGATAAGGCTTTCAGCGTGGCAGTATCGTACGAAGCAGCAGCAAGGGGAGCTGCGGAAATACAACAAAAGCCACAGGAATACGGCACCCACGAAATGACACGGGGATTTGCAAAATGTTATCGCTGCGGCAGAACAAACCATGACCAGAAGGACTGCTGGTCCAAGGACAAAATATGCAGGCAATGCGGAAAGATGGGACACATTGCACGAGTTTGCAGGTCTGGGAAGAAGACCAACGACAACAAAAAGGCAACTAAGGAACCGTACAGGAAAGTACAAAAGATGACGGACAGTAGTTCCGAAGACCAGATGAGCGATAGTGAATCCGGGAACAAGAGACTAAGCTGTCTCAAACTTCACAACGTAATCGCAAAAGAGGATCACCGAACCATTTGGGTCACCCTCACGATAGCAGGGTCCCAAGTCAAAATGGAATTGGATACAGGATCAGCTCTAACCGTCATGAATCAACGAGACTACGAGCGGCTATTCTCACACATACCCTTGAGAGAGACATCCATTGTCTTGAGGACATATACGGGGCAAAAAGTATACCCCAGAGGAAAAATAAGGGTGCCTGTCGAATACAACAGCAAGAAAATACGGAAATTGTATCTCTACATTCTGCAAGATGGTGGACCACCGTTATTGGGATGTGAATGGATCAGAAAGATAAGTTTAGACTGGCACTCCATTCAGGCAGTGACGGTGGCTGGTAAAAAGGATGATGACGTCACTCCTGGACGATTGTCAACAATCTTAGCTGACGCCAAAGAGGTATTTGAACAAGAACAGGGCACTCTTAAAGGCGTAACCGCCTCAATAAAAATAGAGGAGAATGCAATTCCCAAGTTTTTCAAAGCAAGACCGGTACCATCTGCAATTCGCCCAGCCGTCGAGGCAGAGCTGGAGAATCTGGAGAATGCAGGCATGTTATCTAAGGTAGACTGGAGCGAGTGGGCGACACCCATCGTTCCTGTCATGAAGAAAACGTTAAACAATAAGTCTGAGGATGCCAGAAGGTCCAAAACGCCCCACCACAAGCCCCTCTACATCCATGGGAGTGGCCCTCATCTCCATGGCAAAGGGTGCACATTGATTTTGCTGGTCCCTTTATGGACTCGATGTTTTTAATTGCAGTGGATGCACATTCAAAGTGGCCAGAGGTAATAAAAATGTCCTCAACCACCACAGAAAAAACTATCACAGTCTTACGAACCATATTCGCCAGGAATGGGCTGCCTGAACAGATTTGCTCTGACAATGGACCACAGTTTGTGTCTGAAGAGTTCCGGAGGTTCTTAAAGAACAATGGTGTTAAGCATTACACATCTGCCCCATATCATCCAGCCACTAATGGATTGGCCGAGAGGTTTGTTCAAACATTCAAGAAGGCTATCAAGGCAATGTGTAATGAAGATATACCCCTACAACACAAGGTGGATAACTTCATGTTTGCCTACCGGAATGCGACACATGCGGTTACCAACCAAACTCCAGCCATGATGTTCTTCAATCGAAGACTACGATGCCGCTTGGATTTGGTTAAGCCAAATGTCAGAAGAGATGTGGAGAACAGGCAGTTTCAGAATATGAATGAAAGGCCGACCAGGAGTTTTAAGATAGGTCAACCAGTTTTGGCCCGGGACTACCGCACAGAGAAATGGCAGCCAGAAACGATCTGTATACGGCAAGGACCTCTAATGTATACCATGGACGTTGGAGAGAGCATTGTAAGGTGCCATGCTGACCAGATTCTAGAGTCACTGGAAAACGTCAACTCCACACCACGATCTGATACGCCTGGCGATGAAACCGAAGTATCAATTGCATCTACCACAGAATCGGTGATATTGGAAGCAGACGAACCAAACAATGACATTGATCCCGACTTAACCTTGCCAGAAGAACCTGATATCCCAAAGAGGCGTTATCCAGACAGAATCAGGAAGCCTCCTCAAAGACTGAACTTACAATTGCTTAACTTCAACCAATGTATCTAGCAACCGTAATTGTAATTGTAATTAGTTATTATTTAGTTGTTAAATGAATGTTATATACTGTTTATCTAAAAGGGGAGGAATTGTTGTGTATGTACCTTTAAGGGAATAACTGGTCTCAGACTGCAGTACTGGCAGTGACCACCCCTGTATAAAAGGCCCTATCAGGCTTCTGTAGTTTCAGTTTCCAGGTAGTCTCCATTCAGTAAAGACTTGTTATAATCAACTCCTGCAGTCCGTGTCTCAATTATACACGGACATAATACTGTCCTTTTCCATAGTTGATCTAAACCTTATGATACTATGATCACAGTTCCCTAAATATTCATTTACTGACACTTGCTCCACCTCATTCCCCAGAACCAGATCCAGCAATGCCTCCTTCCTTGCTGGGCCAGAAATGTACTGATCAAGAAAGTTCTCCTGAACACACTTCAGAAATTCTTCCTCCTCTCTGCCCTTTACACTATTACTATCCCAGTCTATATTAGGATATTTGAAATCCTCCATTATCACTACTCTACAGTTCTTGCACTTCTCTGTATTTTCCCAGCAAATTTGCTCCTCTATATCCTTCCCACTAGTAAGTGGCCTATAGAGTACACCTCGTAGTGTAATGGAAACCTCTATTTTTTCTTAACTCTGACCAAATAGATTCTGTCCTTGACCCCTCCAGGACATCCTCTCTCTCTACCACTGTAATATTCTCCTTAATCAATCCTGCCACCCCACTTCCTTTCTTTCCTGAACACCTTGGGGGAAAAATTCAGTTGTTTGCGCCTCCCATTAGCGCCTTAGTGCCAATTGGGTTGCAAAGCAACTAGAGGCCGGGCGCGGCGATGTTTGCGCCGCTCGCAAAATTAACTAGACATTTTGCGGCGGTGCTAAACACTACCGCCATGATCTCCTGCACTGGCAGATCATGACGTCAGTTGAGTGCGCAGCGCCCTGTTAGCGCTCCGGACCGGATATTGAGTGGCGTCCCCTGCCTTAACACCTAACGCTAGCAACGACAGGTTGAGGGGAGCATTTTGCTGTCAGAAAGGGACTGGAGGAGCGCTATTTAAAGGCGACCGCTTCCTGCCTTTTTTTGCCGGTGACATTTTTGCACCACGCATTCTTGAGAGAGAGAGAGGCTTCTGGAGAGATTCAACACTGTGTGAAGGAGTTTTGAGTACTGAGCAGCACTTTGAAGGTTCATTTTGATTTGCCCTTCCTTGCTTCGCCAGCGCTCTGAGGTAGCGCCTCACTCCTCGGCCTTTGCGCCTTAAGACAGGTGTGAAGCACCTGATTTAGCACTCCAATCGCCTCCAGAGGCGATAAAAGCCAAGTTTGCTGTCGGAGGCGCTATTTAGCGATAGGCGCTAAACTTTGCACACGGCCGATACTGGCGCCCCAAACGGGGCGATACTGAATTTATCCCCCCTTGTATCCAGGAATATTTAATACCCAATCCTGTTCTTTTTTGAGCCAGATGTCCATTATCGCCACAATATCATATTCCCATGTGCCTGTTTGCACCTGCAGCTCACCAACCTTATTTACCACACTTTGTGCATTCACACACCTGCACTGTAAACCTATCTTAGACCTTCTTGTATTCTCTCTTAGTCTGACCCCACCTAATACCATAACACTTCAGTGCTATCTGTCTCTCCCAATCCTTTGTGCACCTTGTTTTTCCTTTCTAATGCTACATCCTGGTGCCCATCCCCCTGCCAAATTAGTTTAAACCCTCCCCAACAGCACTAGCAACCTCCCCCCTGTGAGGACATTGGTCCCTGCTCTGTTGAGGTGCAACCCATCCAGCCTGTACAGGTCCCACCTCCCCCAGAACTGGTCCCAATATCCCAGGAATCTAAAGCCCTCCCTCCTGCACCATCTCTCCAACCATGCATTCATCTGCTCTATCCTCCTATTTCCATACTCAAAGATGGCACCTCCAACAGTGCAGCACGCCCTCAGTACTGCACTGGAGTGTCAGCCTAGAATTTTGTGCTCAAGTCTCTAGAGCGGGACTTGAACCCACAAACTTCTGACTCAAAGGCAAGGGTGCTACCAACTGAGCCACTGGCTGACACTGTTGCGAAAGTCAGGAAATTGGACAGCTCCCAAGCTGAACCAGCCGGCAGGTCAGGCCTGACCGGGGTGGGCGGGGGGCATTAGCAGGAGTGGCTAAGGGAATAGGAGCCTATCCTACAGGGCATTGAGCACAGGTTGACAACAGCTTACAGTACTTTTGTGGAGCCAGGAGGGGCTTTCTTGCTCTTACTGGCACCACAAAAACTCTCCCGATAAACTTTTGGGCCTTTTTGTCGAGTGGTCACCAATGGTCCCTTTTAGGCCACAAACTCCGTTCCCTGGGCACCAACTCCACACCTCTCCATGACCACTGTCTGAGGCTGAACTAGATCATTTGCAACCTTGCCATCCTACTTGACCCTGAGACAAGCTCATATTCGCTCCATCACCAAGACTGCCTACTTCCAACACCGTAATATTGCCTGTCTCCGCCCCTGCCTCAGTTCATCTACTGCTGAAAGCCTCATCCATGCCATTGTTACCTCTCGACTTGACTATTTGAATGCACTCCTGGCTGGCATCCCACCTTCCACTCTCAGCCTTCAGCTGCCAAGGCCCTAAGCTCTGGAATTCCCTCCCTAAACCTCTCCGCCTCTCTACCTCTCTCTCCTCCTTTAAGACACTCCTTAAAACTTACTTCTTTGTCCAACCTGCCATAATATCTCCTTATATGACTCAGTGTCTAATTTTATTTGATAATGCTCCTGTGAAACACTTTTGGATGTTTAGCTACGTTAAAGGGGCTATATAAATACAAATTGTTGTTATTGTTCTTGTTAGGCCACTCACCATCTGGTACAAATAGATGGAGCTTGCGCGGTGCACGCTCTGCCCAGTTATACCTGAAAATTACAAGGTGAGTCCTACTACCAATTTGCATAGTTAATAGGCAGGTGGGTTGCTCACTCATTTACAGGCCTGCTTGAAAATTGCATCAGGCAATCCTTGGACATCAATATGGTGGCCAACGTGCTCCCTCCCAAATTTCAGCTGCTGGCTGCCCATTTTTCAGGAGCACAATGGAAAGCTGACAGTTGAAATTTGCTCCCAGTCTCTTTCTACCTACCCTGTCCCATCATAATATTAAAATCTTTATCAAATCAGCCCACAATCTTCCTGCTGTTCTAGCAAAAAACAGCCCCAATTTTTCAAGTCTCTCTTTGTATTTGTATTTCTTCATACCAGGCAGCATCCTAGTGAATTTGTGCTGTACCCCTTCTATTGCCTCAGCACCCTTCCTGTAGTGTGGAGATCAAAACTGCACACAGTACTCCAACTTTGGCCTTATTAAGGTTTCATATAAATTGATCATTACATCTCAACTTTTATATTCTATACCTTTGGCTACAAAATCCAGTATTCCATAATCTTTTTAATGGCTCTATTCACTTGAGGGACATTTAAAGGTCTTGTGAACCTGAACCATCAAATCCCACTGTTCTTCTACATCATTCAGCTTTCCCCTATTGACAGTATAATTATTACTTTTTTTAACCAAAATTTACCAACTCACATTTATTGACATTGAACTCCATCTACCACTATTTTGCCCATTCCACCATCTAATTAATATCCCCTGGCAGCTTGCGTTGGATGGGGTTGGTGAAATGGAAGTCACCGCTGGGAATGGCTAGCTAAGGGCAGAAGCGAAGGTTGTCTCCTAGAACCCTTTATGCCCGAGCTCTGCTGAAGGTGATGGGCTCCATTGCCGTATGGTTACTTTGAGCTTTGTGCTGTCAGACTGAGCATATGACAAGGCCAGAGCTGGCAGCTGCTCACTAGGAATTCTGTGCTGCTCATCTGAATGAGGAATTTCCACTGGTTCTGAGACACATGATCGAAGTTCTGAATTGTTCAGGTTTAATTCAAGATGACTAGCAATAAGGATGTGTGACAGTGTCTTAGATTGGTACCGGTAGTGTGTTTGGATGCACACTGAAGTGGAAAGTATGAATCCCCTATGCTTCTCACATTTGTTTATTTGGAAAAAAAAGTCACTTGCCTGCAATAATCTTCCTTTAAAAGGCTCCATTATTAAGTCCTACCTACCAAAATGTTCTTAAAAGCCAAAAAGTTAAAGAGAACATCTTTAAAATATTTTTTATACAGATGGTAATTCTGCTTTTGTGAGGAATAATAAAATACTTCGGCCTAGAATTTCAGTATAGCCAGTTTTGGGGCGCTAACCTTAGCGCCCGCCCAAAGTTAGCGCCCGCCCGTAAGTTGCGCCCCGTTGCCGGAAATTCAGTGGCTTCGCCCTAAGAGGTTGTTGGAGCGCTAAAAGAGGCGTTCCACTACTATCTTTAGGCGCTAAGCCGGCGGTCCAGAGGGATAGCGCCCAGGCGGGGCGCAGCGCGGGTGCGGTCATTTTTTGATTGACAGCAGACCCCGTGGCGCCGACCAGCTCTTAAAGGGGGAAGGGACAAATTGGTCTGCTGCCACGCCCTGCACACTGCAGCCTTGCAAAGAGGCCTCAACACTGCTGCTCAGCCCCAGGGAGTCATGGCAACGCCAGAGAAGGCCCGTGAGCGTGCCCTGCGCTTCTCAGAGGGTGATCTGGAAATAATGGTCACAGCTCTGGAGCAGAGGCGCAGGATCTTGTTCCCAGAGAGTGGGAGGAATCCGAACCACCAAGATTACACCAGAGCCTGGAAGCAGATCGCCCACAGGGTGATGTTCACCGGCGATGCCCCCAGGACCCACAAACAATGTCGTAAAAAATACAACGACCTGACCAGGATTGTCAGGGTGAGTACCCTTTCCAGTCTCCTCCTCATTCTTGCATGTACACCTGACATGATGGGCAAAGGGAGCTCAAAGTCCTAATGGCCAGCCCTCAGCCAGCAGCATTAGGACAGGCATGAGCATCAATTGGCCATTCTGCACTCTACACGCTGGCCAAGCTATTCCACCATGGGAGGCAGTGCACAGGACATCAGGGCTACACTCTGGCCAAGCTATTCCACCATGGGAGGCAGTGCAC
The DNA here is from genome assembly GCF_052327205.1 of Somniosus microcephalus. NCBI lineage: Eukaryota > Metazoa > Chordata > Chondrichthyes > Squaliformes > Somniosidae > Somniosus > Somniosus microcephalus. Next base: position 278,833,908 of record NC_140988.1, on the reverse strand, counting down.
AGGACATCAGGGCTACACTCTGGCCAAGCTATTCCACCATGGGAGGCAGTGCACACTACATCAGGGCTATACTCTGGCCAAGCTATTCCACCATGGGAGGCAGTGCACACTACATCAGGGCTACACTCTGGCCAAGCTATTCCACCATGGGAGGCAGTGCACAGGACATCAGGGCTACACTCTGGCCAAGCTAGTCCACCATGGGAGGCAGTGCACACTACATCAGGGCTACACTCTGGCCAAGCTATTCCACCATGGGAGGCAGTGCACACTACATCAGGGCTACACTCTGGCCAAGCTATTCCACCATGGGAGGCAGTGCACACTACATCAGGGCTACACTGCGCACTTACAGCCCGTCCTTTGTCTTACAGGCTAAAGTTGCCTATAATCGCCAGGCCCGTGCCAGGGCCAGGGGAGGACGCGCCAAGCTGCAGAAGCTAACTCGGCTGGAGGAGCGCGTGTGTGTGCTCATGGTAGCCCGGCTGATCGTCCCCACAGCGTGCGGAGTAGCCGAGCCTCCACTGCCCGGCAATGGTAAGGACCTCGCCTTTTGGCCCTCTCGCGTCGCACTTGCGCATCCGAGCTACCTCCTTTGCCACTGTCCCACCAATGCGCTGAATGCCACCAGTCCTAACTCCCTCGCTGACGCCGTCTCCTCACTCTGAAGCTACTCTTGTGCATTCCTGCTTTCAGCTGGTGACGACCAGGACCCTGAAGTTGCCAGTGACAGCCCCTCCGAGCAGGAGGAGGAGGAGGAGGAGGAGGAGCAACAGCAAGCTGGACCATCGGGGGAACACTCAGGTCCCGCAGGAGAGGACGAAATGCTTGACACGTCCTCACTGGACGAGTGCCTGGACGAGCTGTCGCAGGGGAATGCAGCTTCTGGGACCAGTGGCGTCCAGCCACCCAGGAGCCGTGCGCGTGGCCCGCGGCCTTCCCCCCAAAGGGGGGAAGGATCAGAGGGGAGTGCTGTTGATCGGCACACTCGCCGCCACCAACGTGGCAAGGTTCCCCTACTTCGGTCCCCTCCTCCCCAGCGGGAGAGTCGCGAATCCAGTCCGGACACCTTCACCTCGGAGGAGGCGCCGAAGCTGGATAAGATGGCCGAGGATTCGGACCGGCGCCACACGGAGCTCATGAGCGTGGTGGGGCGCATGCCTGAGGCCATCGAGTCGCTGGCGACCAGTGTGCGCGAGTTCGTGGCATCAACTTCCGTGAGTGGCCGCATGCTGGCTGATGCCGTCAAGACCCTGGCGGGTGTGATGCGGGCGCACACCAGGACAACAGGGGCACTCACTGCTGCCACACGCGCTGTCTCAGGCAGGCATCGCCAGGGCAGCCGCCGCGCTGGAGCATCCCAGCGAGCCGCCCCTCGACTGATTGTTGCGGATCCTGCAGTGCGGGCCCGGCCGAGTGCCAGCGCGCCACAGCACCAGCCAGCGCATCCCAGACGCCAGCTGGCCCACATTGCGCCATCCGTCGCCGCCATTCCCCCACTGGGGCGTCAAGGGCAAGCGGCTGGAGCTGATGTTGGCCAGGCTCAGGTGCACCACTCAGCAGACGGCCCCTCGAGGCCCAAAGGCCGTGTAGGCCGCCCCCCAGTGGCATGTGGCGGAAGGACATCTGAGCCTCCGGCGCCTTCCCCCAGCCTCGCAGCAGCCACTGGGCAGAGCTTGCGAAGGAGCAGCAGGCCGGGCAGGGGAGGCAAAAGGCTGGGCAAGGTCTCGCCCTCGCGGGCCACTCAGTAGAGGGTGTGGCCAGCTTTCATTTTATATGGCGGTGGCCATCTTTCTTTTGCCCATGGTTGTTTGGTTCGTGGGCTTATTTTTTGCGTTAGGCACAGGTTGAGGCCAGGTTTGTACAAATGTGGAGTTACTCCTCCCCAGTTTGTGGGAGTGAGTCGTTTGTTGGGCTTTTTGTGGGAAGGGGTTTTCATTTTTGTGTAATAAATAGTTATCTTTATTCATGCAATCTCCATGGTTGTTCTTCTTAGTGCTTGTTGGCTTCGCCGGCTGAGGGCTTGCGGAGCGGCTGCATTCATCTTCCCTCATGGCCCCAAGGCATTCCCTGATAGGGGGCTTAGAAGTACCGTGTAATAAGGTGGCGTCGCGCGGCCCTTGGCCCTGGTCGCTCCCTCCTGGGAACATACTCCTGCTCCTCCTCCTCCTCCTCCTCATGCTCCTCCTGCTCCTCCTCCTGAGGTGCTGCTCCAACGTCAGGTGGCAGTGCCTGAGTCCTGCGGATAGCCAGGTTGTGTAGCATGCAGCAAACTACCACAAATTGGGAGACCCGGTCCGGCGAATACTGGAGAGCTCCTCCGGAGCGATCAAGGCAGCGGAACCGCTGCTTGAGGACCCCAATAGTTTGCTCGATGATGTTGCGGGTGGTTTGATGGCTCTCGTTGTAGGCCTCTTCAGCAGCGGTCCTGGGCGCGCGGAGCGGGGTCATGAGCCAGGTACACAAAGGATAGCCTTTGTCCCCGAGTAGCCATCCTCTTGGGGGAGGCTGTGCCTTGAACATGTCATGCACAGTACTCTGCCGCAGGATAAACGCATCGTGGCTGCTGCCTGGGAAGCTGGCATTGACAGCCATGATGCGCTGCTTGTGGTCACACACCAGCTGCACATTCAGAGAATGGTAGCCCTTCCTGTTGCGATACTGCTCGCCATGCTCCAGAGGGGCCCGCAAAGCCACATGCGTACAGTCAATGGCGCCCTGCACCAAGGGGAAGTCCCCGAGTCTGGCAAATCCCAATGCGCGCTGATGCTGGCTCTCCAGGGCCATGGGGAAGGAAATGAATTGGCTTCTCCTTCTGAACAGTGCTTCGGTCACCTGGCGGATGCAGCGATGCGCGCCGTACTGGGAGATGTTTGCTATGTCCCCAGCAGCGGATTGGAAGGAGCCGGTGGCATAGAAGTTCAATGCCACCGTCACCTTCACTTCCACCGACAGAGACGTCCTGCACCTGAGCTTTGGCCGCAGATCTCTGCGAAGCAGGTGGCAGATCTCTGCAATCACCTCCTTTCGGAATCGGAGCCTTCTAACACATCGCAAGGCACTCATGGTTAGGTAGGAGCGCTGCTGGCGGTATAGCCTGACTGGGTAAGGCCTACGTGGCCGACGCCTGTAGCCCCCTCTGCCTCTAGCCAGGGCTGCCCCTCTCACAATGCGTCTGCAAGCCCTACGGACATGGCGCTGCAGCTCCGCGTTGGCACCCCATGCAACCCCCATCAAATCCTGGCAAACAGTCAAATTTCCAAAAGGCCACTTGCAGCGCTCTGGCCTGAGTCCAAAAATACCTGAGCTGTTGCTGCTTGAAACCAGTTAGCTATCCTCCTTGTTGTGTGTCCAGAAATGCGTTGCATAAGAGTGTTTGCTGAAAAATGGCTGGCCTTTATACTGGAGGGCACGTCCCCTTTAATTTGCGCCCCCCGGGGCCCACGCTGGTTGTGTTGCGTTCCTTTTTTCAAACGCTCCGGCCGCCAGCCGCACAATGGGGCGGTCTGACTGAAGTTTGGAATCGGGGCGGCCAAAGGGCGTTGCACGAGGATGTGACGTCATTTTCTGCGCGCGCATCCGGGCGGGCGCTAAACTTTGCGCCGGCGCTAACGGCCAACTTAATTTGGGGCGAGGCGCAAACTGCGCTGCGCCCGGGCGCTACACGCATAGCGCCCGGAATTCACTTCTCTTAAGGCGCTAACTGCTGGTGCAAGCAACTGAAAATCTAGCCCTTCATATTCACGTGTGCAACACAGACTATCAAGCCTCCATCATTTCCTTTAGCTACTGCCAGGAGTGCTGCAGGAATTGCTGGTGGTAATCCTGTCTGTGCGATGTCTGTCATACATGGCTGGAGAGCTTTCAGATGGATGACAGACTGTCAGAAATGTTTTCAGAGACACAGAAACAGGGATTATAAGTGACAGAAGAAACGTCCAACTCTTATCTGGCCTTATCCTAACCGGTAGCAATACAAAAAAAAGAGATAAAGTCAGGTGGAGAGCTGGTAGTTCCAATGATTCGGCACTGGTCACCTCACTCCGTTCTCAGATCCCCAGCAGTAACTCCCTTCTGCTGCTACTTAGAGTCAGAGGAAAATAATCGGAAATTTGGCAGCAGGTCATTTTTGCTGTTATGGACAGGTGCAGAATAGACTTACTGATGGCATTAATAGCAGCATCGAGAACATGGTGCCCAAAAAACACAGCCAAAATGATTGTTGTTAATAATTAGAAGTAATTAAATTGAAAACACTTTTCAGAATCCAGTCCCTGGGTAAAAAAAAACATATTAAAGATGTTTCAAAGCAAACATTTTTAAACTGGCTGGGAAATGATATAATTTCTTTCTTCAGCATGTCTTCTACAAAATCCCTCAAGAAAATGCAAATGATTTGGGGTTCATACTCAGTCACCAGATGTACTATTCAGTGGCTCTGTCAGAGATGGTCATACAGAAAATCACATGCTCAGGAAATGCATCACAAGCAAAGCTAAAATAGGAAAACGAATGGTCATTTTGACCACAAATGAGCAGAAATCATTAACTGGGCTGATAGTGTGGGTTCATGTAAATGCTTTTTATAATGGTGTAGGCTGTAAAGTATTTTTAAATATTGTATTATTTTAGTAATTATTCTGAAATGGTTCTCCATTTGCAAATGATTAAGCTCTACATTTGAACACAGTAAGCGTATAATTTTCTATCATTAATGAGATAGTACCACAAATAATTTAGGCAGTGGCTATACACACGTAAACTGGGGGTGGGGTAATTGGACTTTGCTGTGAGGTGCACAAGTAGGGCTTCAAAACAACAAAAGAAGCTTCTTCAACACCTCATTCTAAAAGTACTAAATACAAGAGAAGGCCTGTTATACACAATATAGGTAAAGTTGGACATGAACGCTGAATATAAATACTTTCATATAGAATTGCTAAGAATAAAGTTTGTTACTGTGATTCCAATCTTAGATATCAGCTGATCACTCACCCCTTGCCATCTCTTTGGTGAAAATTATAATAAAATACACAAAACAGAGACAGGTAGGTCTCAGTGAATCACAGCCTGGTACAATTTAGACTATCTCCCAACTATCTTAATTTGCACTCACAGCACAATGCAGTTTCCAAAGGCAGATCCACAGCATTCCACAGGAGTAACAGTTACTCTTTTTCCACTAGAATTCTCACAAGAAGTTGCATGGGCTGCCCATCATGCACTTCTGTCCTCTCTGAAAGCATAAAATGGCACACTGTCAGACAATTACATTCAAGTTAGAACTAGTCATTGAATTTATCTACAAAACTACAGAAGCAACATTGATACAGTAGATGATCAAACATAGCATAGGCATTAAACATAAGAACATAAGAAATAGGAGCAGGAGTAGGCCATTTGGCCCTTCGAGCCTGCTCTGCCATTCATCAAGATCATGGCTGATCTTCTACCTCAACTCCACCTTCCCGCACTATCCCCATATCCCTTAATTCCCTTTGTTCCCAAAAATGTATTGACCTCTGTCTTGAATATACACAATGACTGAGCATCCACAGCCCTCTGGGGTAGAGAATTCCAAAGATTTACAACCCTTTAAGTGAAGAAATGTCTCCTCATCTCAGTCCTAAATGACCTACTCCTTATTCTGTAACTGCATCCTCGTGTTCCAGATTCCCCAGCCATGGGAATCAAGCCCCTTAAGAATTTTATATGTTTCAATTAGATCACCTCTCATTCTTATAAAATCCAAGGGGGTGAAATTGGGTGCCTTTGCGCCTCGCATTAGCACCCCCGACCGGGCGCGGTGCTGACTATGACTCCTGCCATATTCGGTGGGAGTTTTGCGGCGGCGCTACAGGATTGTGTACTGATCTCCTTCGCCCGGAGATCGTGATGTCATCGCCGTGCGCATCGTCCCAGTAGCGCCCCGGACCCGAAGCTGACTTCCACCCCTGCAGCAGCGCTGGTCGCAAACACCGACAGCAGCAGGAGGCGTGCATCGGGCAGCCGGCTGCTTCGGGGGCGATGATTAAAAGTGAGGTGGCTGAGGTTAGTGGAAAAAAAACTTACCTTTCTTGTTCTAGATTTTTTTGTGGGTTCCTGCCCGCGATCGATCAGCCCGGCACTCTGCTTGAGTGCCGGGCTGATCATGCGGGATCACAGCTGCCTTGGTGGTCCAGGTAGGTACTTTTTAAATTGCAGAACCTGCAGCGATGGCCCTTCCCTTTAAGGGAGGGAAGGAGCCTTTGAACGCGGCAGCGCTGCACGGCCCAGTGTACAGCGCTGCTGAAGTCTCCGCCCCGCTCTCCGACGTTACCGCCCTAAGAAGGAAGTGGAGTGCTTGATTTAGTGCTCCACTTCCCTCTTAGGGCGCTAAAACTTAATTTTGTGGTCGCCGGCACTAATTAGCGCCCAGGCGATGCTAGCGCCCCAAAATGGTTGATACCGAATTTTCCCCCTTAGGAATATAGGCCTAGTCTATTCAATCTCTCCTCATAGGGCAATCCCCTCATCCCAGGAACCTGTCTAGTGAACCTTTGCTGCACTCCCTCTAAGGCAAGTATGTCTTTCCTTAGGTAAGGAGACCAGAACTATACACAGTACTCCAGGTGTGGCCTCACCAATGCCCTGTATAATTGTAGTAAGACTACTTTACTCTTATATACTCTAATCCTTTTGTAACAAAAGCTAACATACCATTTGCTTTCCTAATTGCTTGTTGTACCTGTTTGTTAACTTTCTGTGATTCATGTACAAGGACTCCCAGGTCCCTCTGAGTGCAAACATTTCCCAGTCTCTCACCATTTTTTCACTCCACAAGAGTCCAGTCTCACCATTGCATTCAGGAAGCAAAGCAAGGGAACTGAAATCCAGGGAAACTAGCAGCCCTTACACTACAGCAAGTCAGATCAAAACAATCCTCAAACTAGGCAGGCAATCATTTTTACCATTCAAGTAATTTGCAGATTTCTGATCTTCTGCAAGTTGTTTACTCTTGAGCCTGACCTATATATGAAATCAACTCTGATGAGGGGAACAGTTTTGCAGTGCTCAGACAGATAGCTTTGCATTGATAGTAGAGCTCACATGCATTAGCATCTCAAAGTCATGAGGGAATTGCAGGTGCAATTAACTTGTAATTGTACGACCAATTCACAGCACTTCAGGACCCATAGATATTTCTAGACACATGTGTTTATTGTCTCACTTCTCCCATACAAAGACAAAGCAATTGCTTTTAGAAGAAAGCTAACACATTTAAATTCATATATTGGTCTATTTAAAATTTTATATGAAAAGTATATAGGGGATAATTTGGAATGACTCAACTCTCAGTGTGGAGCCTGACTGCACAGCTCAGAGCCAGGGCTATAACATCAAAGGACTGATTGAGTGTCCCATGCTCCTGTTTAACAAGGTTCCAGGCTTGGAGCAGAACTTTGTAAAGTTATCTCTATAATATAGACTTTATACTTTGAAGTGAGATGGGGCTCTGCTTCCACTACACAGCCATTTTATTCTTGATAAACTTGTGTGAATGAGGAGCAAGTATAGTTCTCCCGTGCAATTAATGGCTTAATCTACACTGAAGAGCACAGGTAAGATTTCCTGCCATGTGGAATTCTGTATCTTGAAAAGATTTTGACATAATTTTCAGAATATCTGAAGTTTGAATTTCCTAAAGCTGAATATGAATCCAAAGTTAATGATTCCCAAAACTCTTCCCTTGTACAACTATGATGCCATCTGTCAGGCTCCCTAAGTTAAGTTTAATGCTCACACAATCTGCTGTACCTTAGCAATAGTTTAACCTGTAAAGGAACTCATTTGATTTTCCCTCCATTTAAATAAATGGAAGAAAAAAACATATGTGTTCCTTCACAGCTGTTCACTCCAACTTGCCTGATTATCCAATAAGTGATTCTCTCTGGTAATCCAGTGCGGCTGGTCACAGACTCAGGAAAATCTCCTCTAATATGCTAACATCATTTGAAAAGATCTTGATAAAATTCTTTTAAAGTCTTCCTATCTGCTACCCTCTCCAAAACATTATGACCTGTTTTGGGGCTCATACCAACTGGTGGCACCAGTTCATTATCTGATACAGTATTTCATTTTCAGTGACTATATGATTGGTAATGGCTCACCAAAACATGGGTAGTTATGGCAATTGCAAATGGATCAGGATGGGTTGCCTTCTGCTTCTAATATTAGAACTAAAAAGGTTGCTCAGACCTGCCTTTAATACTGTTCCTGTTAGTGATTTTTCCCATTTTGTTGCTTTGAATGAGGCCAATCTCCAGCTATGTCAAATCATGGTAACTGAATGGAGAAACTTTTTAGGATTTTTATAATGCACCTACGCATTGCTTCACCACTCAGCTGGATGTCCGCCCATTCATTCCCTTTCTGGCAACAATATTCTACATACAGACATAACCAGTAGAAAATGAAAATATTATAAATTGTACTGTGCTGCAGGAATCGAGAAATAGTTGTGGTAATTGTTTCTCTCCAACAGTAAGGCCTACCTCCCACTTGTCTGAAAATTAGCCCCGAAGAAGTCAAATGCTTGTTCTGTTATGCAGACAGCACCACTGTGGAAGTGCCTGGCTGTCTGCCAGCCTGCAAAAGAATTAGTATTGATCTTTGATGCAGATGCTCAGCTAACCCAGTTTAACTGCTGGCCTACCTTATTCACAATGAAAAAGTATTTTTCTCTGTACATTTCAAGGTATCTGCATGTCACTGCACCTTACCCCTAGTTTTTAGTTAAAGATGGCACCAGTTCAAATTATCAATGACATTATTCATCAAGGATCAAAGTGCTGAGTCTAAATCAGTATGGGTTTCTGAATTGAGATGCCTCCTCAGCATCTAATGGCTCAATACAGCATCTATAAATTGTCTGCAGATTGTCCTCGTTCACTTCACAATCATACTGCAGCAATAAGTGAGAAGGGAGAATGGATAGCACAATGGAGTTAATTTTCTGAGGATCTGCTCTCCAGGGCCAACACCTTCAGCGCCTTCCCCAAGGAAAACTCGCAGCAAAATGAGAAGACACTGGCTGGAATTTTTACCGTGGAGTCGGGTCACGTGCATGCGGGCCGCGTAGTGGATCAGGAACACGATGTTCTGCTCAGTGCGTTTTTCAGGACAACATTAACTTAATGGAAAAGGACAGGGAGCAATCTAGGGTAAAAATACTTAATTGGAGGAAAGCAAATTTCAGTGAGTTGAGAACGGATCTTGCCCGGGTAAATTGGAATCAAAGATTGGCAGGCTAAACTGTAATCGAACAATGTGCTGCCTTTAAAAAGGAGATGGTTTGGGTACAGTTGAGGTACATTCCCATGAGGGGGAAAAGATAGAGCAACTAAAGCCAGAGCTCCGTGGATGACAAAAGAGATAGAGAGTACGATGAAGCAGAAAAAGGGCACGTATGACAGATGTCAGGTTGAGAATACAAGTGAGAATTAGGCTGAATATAGAAAGTTCAGAGGGGAAGTGAAAAAGGAAATAAGAGAGGCAAAGAGAGAGTATGAGAATAGATTGGCAGCTAACATAAAAGGCAATTCAAAAGTCTCCTATCGGCATATAAATAATAAACGGGTAGTAAGAGGAGGGTTGGGGCCGATTAGGGACCAAAAATGAGACCTATGCATGGAGGTAGAGGGTATGACTGAAGTACTAAATGAGTGCTTTGCATCTGTCTTCACCAAGGAAGAAGATAATTAATGCACACTTGACCAAGTGACTGTTAACTTTGTCCCTGATTGTCATTTCCAAAAGCTTCTCCACTACCGAGGCTTGCCAGGAAAGTTGAAGCCCATGGAATAAAAAGGATAGTGGCAGCATGGATACGAAATTGGCTAAGTGACATGAAACAGAGAGCAGTGGTGAATATAATAGCAAAATACTGCGGATGCTGGAAATCCGAAACAAGTAGTGGTGAATAGTTGTATTTCGAACTGGAGGAATTGGAGTTCTCCAGGGGTCGGTTCTAGGACCACTGCTTTTCTTGATATATACTAATGACTTGGACTTGGGAGTACAAGTGTAGGATAGGGTGTACCTGTAGGATTTAGTAAACATTATTAAGATTCTATAACCATTTTTATATAACTATAATATGTGAAATTGTATGCTAAAAGCCTAAAAGCCTGTATAAAATGGTGAATGGCTGAGAGCAAAGCAGGATGTGATTATGCAAACCTGACTAAAAATCTCTGTTTAAAATTACTGAAGTAACGGAATGTACTGCTAAGTTTATGGAGACGAGGAATTCAGCAATATTATGCTTAAAGAGATAAAAACTAGAGCGAGAGATAAGAGTTGGAGACATCCTCCATTGGTACAGCTATAGGATGGGCAGACTTGTTTTGTCAACATTCTAGGAAGTGTTCTGTGAAAAGTGAACATCTGAGATCAGAGTACTTTGTTATGCATAGAGAAGAACCTAGTAGCATCAACAAGGTCATAAGATGGATAACAAGGGAAGCAAGACTTTTTACCAGGTGTCAGAGGGTTAATTACTGCCACGTAAGCAAAACGAGAGGAAAAAGGGTATAAAGGTACATGTTTTGAACATTGAAAGCGCGCACCGTGTAACCAGAGATTGATCGGAGCATCAGCCAATGGAACACAGCAAGATCCCAAGGAAGCGAGCATCAATCAACGGAACACAGCAACTTACATCAGGAGACGGCGCTGCAGTCCCTCGGAAGGAACGCTGGGGTTCAAATGAACAGACTGTGACTATCTTCTTGTTAAGTATTATTTGTTGTACTGGATGCTAATGCTTAATAAACCTGTTTTACTGATACACAATATACCTGTACCCAGAGTGGTTTGTGTAGTCATGGACTGTTTTACTGATACACAATATACCTGTACCCAGAGTGGTTTGTGTAGTCCCTCACCTTCACATGGTCCATCTCTGACTCTTCCCTTCCTCGACTTCTCCGTCTCCATCTCTGGGGATAGGTTATCGACCAATATTCACTACAAGCCCACTGACTCCCACAGCTACCTGGACTACACTTCCTCCCACCCCGCTTCCTGTAAGGACTCTATTCCATTCTCCCAGTTTCTCCGTCTCCGCCGTATCTGCTCCGACGATGCCACCTTCCACACCAGTGCTTCAGACATGTCTTCTTTTTTCCGCAACCGAGGATTCCTCTCTACCGTGGTTGACACTGCCCTCGACCGTGTCCGTTCTATCTCCCGCACTTCTGCCCTCACCCCTGCCCCTCCCTCCCGGAACCACGATAGGGTTCCCCTTGTCCTCACCTTTCACCCCACCAGCCTCCACATTCAACGGATCATCCTCCGGCATTTCCGCTACCTCCAAAGTGATCCCACCACCAAACGTATCTTCCCCTCCCCTCCCCTTTCAGCATTCCGTAGGGACCGCTCCCTCCGAGACACCCTAGTCCACTCCTCTATCACCCCCAGCACTCCTCCCCCGTCGCCTGGCACCTTCCCGTGCAAGCGCAGGAGATGTAACACCTGCCCCTATACCTCCCCCCTTTCCACTGTCTAGGGTCCCAAACACCCCTTCCAGGTGAAACAGCGATTTACTTGTACTTCTCGCAATCTAGCATACTGTATTCGCTGCTCACGATGCGGTCTCCTCTACATTGGGGAGACCAAACACAGATTGGGTGACCGCTTTGCGGAACACCTCCGTTCAGTCCGTAAGGGTGACCCAGAGCTTCCGGTCGCCTGTCATTTTAATTCACCGCTCCATTCCCACTCGGACCTCACTGTCCTTGGCCTCTTGTATTGTTCCACGGAAGCTCAACGTAAACTCGAGGACCAGCACCTCATCTTCCGATTAGGCACTCTGCAGTCTTCCGGACTCAATCTCGAGTTCAACAATTTCAGATCATAACCTCGGCTTGTAATTTTTCCACTCCTTTTCCCCGCCCCCCCCCTTTTCCTTTTGTTTCTCTCTCACACCTGGCAGCTATCTCCTGCCCTGCCAGTACACTTTACACCTAACCTCAGCCTATTACCATCTCGTCTAGCTCTTTTACTTCTTTTGTTTCTTTCACTTCTTTTGTCCGATCGCAGCCCTGCCTTCGATCTATTTTCTTTTCTTTCCAGTTTTGAAGAAGGGTTCAACCCGAAACGTCAACTCAAATTTCTCTCCACGGATGTTGCCTGACCTGCTGAGTTTTTCCAGCATTTTCTGTTGTTATTTCAGATTTCCAACATCTGCAGTATTTTGCTATCGAGACCTAGAGGTATATGTGCACAAATCGTTGAAGGTGGCAGGGCAGGTTGAGAAAGTGGTTAAATAAGCATACGGGATCCTGGGCTTCATAAGGAGAGGCATAGGGCTGGATTTTGCCACTGGGGGCGGGCTGGGGCGTGTCAGGTGGTCGTCATGTCAGGATCCCGACTCCGATGTGAAGTGGGACAAAAGTGCGATTTGACCTAATTGATTTCCAGCATGTGGAAACCCCTGGCCCAATGAGCCTTTTCATACAGAAAGTCGCCTCCGATGACATCAGCAATGCTGCTGGATTTAAGGCCTGCAAGCAGCCTTGCTTCTTTTTCAGCTTTTAAACTTTATACCCATTGTTCTGAGCACTTCCTTCACCAATTATGTCCACCAGTAGACCAAAGTGTGCTCCAAGATTCGATGAGGCCTGGTGGAGGGAGCAAGAGCAAATAAGGAGGTGCTCTTCCCTTCCTCAGGGAGGAAAAGGCCTCCCCAGCAGACTAAAGCTGTGTGGCTGCAAGTGACCCAAGAGGTAAACGCAATTTCTATGTGCAGCAGAACCTGGCTGCAGTGCAGGAAGAGGTTTCATGACCTTCTACGCACAGGAAAAGTGAGTATGACTTTCCCATCACCCTCAATCTGATCCCCATCGCCTCTCCTCACCAGCACTCTGCTTTGTCAACCTCTTCCTCCACATCCCACTTGACACTTACATCCATGCACCCTTACCCATTCCCTCTCTCTTTATGGTCACATTCACTTAACTATTCAACCATGCAGCCCTCACACTCCCTATCACTGTGATGCAATGACAACAACTTACAACACACAGGGAAGGCTCTTTGTCTCCTTCTAAGCATCTATGCTATGGATTCTCTACACTCACTCCTTCATTCTCACTCAAACTCCACTTGTGTCCCTCATTGCAGGAAAAGAGAGCTCACAATAAGAGGAAAGAGCAAGGACAGGAGAAGGGCCACCCTCAGTAGCCCAGCTCACCACTTCGGAGGAGGCAGCCCTGGAGATCGCCGGAGTGGAGGATGATTTGCAAGTGGGGGACGGACAGACGGGCGCATCACAGCAAGCTGGTGACAGAATAGTTTGACATCTCTCTCACTGACATTGCATGAGTGACTGATAATGATTCTGATGCTCTAACAGATTGACTTATGATCATCTGCACAATTCAATGTGCATGCAAACTTTACCTCACATCTCTAACTGTTTCCTTTACTCCCCCACAGGACCATCGAGAGCCCCCATCCCCACTGTCCAGGAGGAGCAGCCTGAGCCTCAAGACTCCTCAGAGGAAGCTGCAACATCTGAGGGCGCAACGTCAGCAGAATTCAGCGCACTCAGCACCAGCGCAGACACTCGCACCTTGGTGGAACCTTCGCGAGATGGAGTAGTGTTGTCACCTGGTGTATCACAGCTCACAAGTGAGCATCAGCAGATGGTGGCGACAGGGACAGCAGTGGAGAATCCTCGTTGGAGGGCGCAGGACTCTGCCAGCTCAGCTCCGCTGCATGTCGACCCTGTGCCTCCAGGTCCATCCAGAAGGAGAGCGGTGCTGGAACTCCAGGAACAGGTGTAGGAGTCTCTGGCAGGTTTTGTTTCCAGGGTCGCTGTGAGTGTGGAGCGAATGGAGGAGTCTATCGCGAACATGAGCAGAGCCTTTGTGGAGGCATTGGCGCATAAACGCATCACCACGGAAAGGATGGCTACCTCCGTGGTAAGGCTGGCTACCGTAGAGGAGAGGATGGCTACGGTAGAGGAGAGGATGGCTACGGCCATGGAGGAGCTAAGTTGCCAGGGTATTGAAAACATGGTCATTGTTCAGAATAGACTGACATCTCTTGAAGAGCGATGGTCAGCTATTGAGCATAGGAACCAGACCAGCATAGGAACCAGACCTTCATGGAAGTCCTCTGGAGTAGGACTTCCAGTTCAGAAACGGGTCCTCATGGCCCCCCTGCAGTGCAGTAAGGTGCTGTCAAGCCACTTGCTAGCTCTGAAGTGGGGCTGACCCATGAGAGGGATGTTGGTGGCAGACAACAAGGAAGTGGGGGGGTCCTCTCCAAGCGCTCACGCGACCATGCCACTGCAAAGCCCTCGGTCAGAGCCCCACCAGAGTCCTCACCCAAATGAGATGGGCGTCTCAGCCCCTGCACAGCCGCTGGAGCAGCAGACTTTTTGCCGAGCCCTCACAGGTTCGCAACCCCAGAGGACGGCCAGCAAAGGTGTCAAGACAGGAGCAGCTAGAAAATGAGCAAGGGGCCTCCACATCTGCTGAAGCCACAGGGAAAGCACCACGTAGGAGCACAGGTTAGAGGAAGATAAAGCACAAGTAGTCACAAGGGTAGTCACTTGGGTGTTCTGTTGTATTGATTTTTGACAAACCATGCTTGAATTGCAATGATAAATAGATTTGATGGCAAACTGTTGAAGTTGTGGCCTGTGTCATTTTGCAAATGGGACTTCCACATTGAGAGCTTAGGGCGACTTGCAATTGTCAGTATGGTGGTCAGAGTGATAGGAATCCGTAGGTTCTTGTCCATTGTCGATGCTCTGGTAAGGTGCGAGGCAAAAGTGTTTGATTGTGCAGACTAAGCAAATCTGACCAAGATGAGTGTGTCCCTTGCATCCTGGGCAGCAATGTGGTTGTGCGCTGCCGCCTTCTGGCCTGTGCAGCTTCAGGTGGGTGAGCAGCAGCTTGGCGCTCCTAATGTTGCTCCTGCTGTTGGTGGTGCTGTTGTTCAGGGTTCTGCTGCTGCTGCAGCTGGTCTTCGTCCGAATCTGATGTCCAGGAGGAAAGGAAATAAATGGTTCCCATGCTTCTGGTATATACCTCAGTTGAGGAAGCGCTCAGTCAAGGTGGGGAGAGGGGTTTCCCAGGAGGTCACAGGAGATGGGTGTCAGGCTCCAAACTTCTACAACAATGAGTAGGCCTGCTAAAAGTTCCCCAGACCTGAGACAACAAAGTTCTGCCACCTGCAAATGTTGATTGCAGAAAACTCCTTTTTAATGGTGGAGCTGCAGCTGTTAGTAAGCAATCCACTTGTGAGGCCACCAGGATTAACTGGCATGTTCCAGAGGAGACGTGCAGGATGAGGAAAATGTGTTAAAATCAGAAAGGCCTCTCAAAATGGGATTATAGAGGCAATTAACTGGTTGTTAAGGGCCTTTCCCGCCTCTTGGACACGGGATAGAAACCGGGTCCGAAACTACAAATGTGGGAAAATTGCTCAGAGGTGGGAAGGAGGTGGGATCGGACCCACCCGCCATTTTTTGCGATTTTGACAACTCCAAACCCGCCTCCTCGGGCCTGGTAAAATCGAACCCATAGAGTGCAAAAGCAAGGAAGTTATGATGAACATTTATAAAATGCTGGTTCGGCCTCAACTGGAGTATTGTGTCCAACTCTGGGCATTGCACTTTAGGAAGGATGTGAAGGCCTTCGAGAGGGTGCAGAAAAGTTTCACAAGAATGATTCCAGGGATGAGGGACTTCAGTTACGTGGATAGACTAGAGAAGCTGGGATCGTTCTCCTTAGAGCAGAGAAGATTGAGAAGAGATTTGATAGAGGCGTTCAAAATCATGAGGGGTGTAGACAGAGTAGATAGAGGGAAACTGTTCCCATTGGCGGAAAGGTCGGGTTGAGAATCAGAGGACACAGATTTAAGGTGATTGGCAAAAGAACCAAAGGCGACATGAGGAAAAACATTTTTTACACAGCGAGTGGTTAGGATCTGGAATGCACTGCCTGAACGGGTGGTGGAGGCAGACTCAATTGTGGCTTTCAAAAGGGAGTTGGTTAAGTACCTGAGGGGAAAAAATTGTGGGGCTATGAGGTAAGGGCGGGGGGAGTGGGAACTAGCTGAAGTGCTCTTGCAGAGAGCCGGCATGGGCTCAACGGGCTGAATGGACTCCTTCTGTGCTGTAACCAATCTATGATTCCATGATTCTATAATGGCCCCACTTAAAGCAGTCATGTGTGTTTCCTGGCCCAATTAAATGGAGCGGATCTGATTACATCATCGATGACTCGTTTCCAGCATCGATATTTAAAGCAACCTTGCCCACAACTTATTTGAATGTTGCTAGAGGAGTGTGGAAGCTGAAATGTAAAGGTCTGAGTAACGTTCCAAACTTTAAATGCTGGACACTCAAAGGCAGAGGGCTGCACCTTGATTTTCAGATGCAACCCTACATATTCTGGTGGAGGAAGTGAGTGCCCACAGGGAGATCCTGTTCCCTGCAGATAGGTGCAAGAGACCACCCAAAGACACCAAAAGGGCTTGGTTGTAGATAGCAGAGGAGGTCAGCAGCAGGGATGCGGTCTGGAGGACATGGATCCAGTGCAGAAATGATTCAATTATCTCATGAGGTCAGGAAATGTGAGTGCAATGCCACACTCACTATCATCCTGATGTGCCTGTCAACACATCCCCATCAAACTACCTTCCGAAGCCTACTCCTGCACATCATTCCTCACACCAACATACCTTGCACGTCCACCCATCCCTCTCTCTATATGTACATACACACATCCCCATCTGACTAACCACCCCTGACACTGACCGTCATCCTAATGCAATCACAGCAAGTAACACCACAGAAGGAGGCCATTTGGCATTGTCACCCCACTCCCTCATAGTTACCCTCTACACATGTAATCCATTCATTCTTTACACTCATTCCATCACTCTCACTCAAACTTCTCTTCTTTCCCTCCTTGCAGGAGAAAAGAGCCCAGAACACGAGGAAGTGGCCCTCCAGTATTCACACAACTGACTCCAACAGAGGAGGGGGCCCTGGAGATATCAGGAGTTGCAGAGCTGCTGGCAGTGGAAGATGGAGAGATGGGGACATCCCAGCAACCTGGTGACAGAATTATATCTCATACAGCCACATGGCATACAGCAATCACTAATATGGTGGCTGATGTTAGCAGCCACTTAAATGACATCATGTGCATAATGGTAACGTTACCCATTCTTATTATAACATTTCTAATTCACCTCTTTGCTCTCCCACAGGTCCATCAAGTGCCCCCTACCACCCGCCGCCGCCACTATGCAGCCAGAGGAGGAAGACGATGCCCCACAGGAAGCTCCAACCCTTGAGGGTGCTCTGTCAGCAGACCCAAGCGCACCCAGCACCAGCGCAGAAACGCACACCTCGGTGGGTCCTGTGAGAGATATAGCAGTGTTGTCAACAGTGTCTCACACATCACAAGTGAGTAACAGCAGATGGTGTTGACAGGGACAGCAGTGGAGACTCCTCGCCGGAGGGTGCAGGACGCTCCAAACTCTGCTGAGCTGCATGCAGACGCTAAGCCTCATGGGCCATTGAGAAAGAGGGTGACCTTGGAGGAGCAGCAACAATTGCGCGAGGCTCTGGCAGCTTTTGCAGCTGCGATGTGTGCAACTGTACAGAGAATGGAGGAGTCCATCTCCAACATGAGCACCACCATCTCGCAGGTGATGGCGATGATGTGCTGTTCCATGGAAAGGATGGCCACCTGCATGGAGCAGCAAAAGCGCCAGTCACAAGAACACATGCTAGCTGTGGACAACAGATGGCAGACGCTCATAGATCTTCTCTAGGCGGGATATAAATGTAGACTTTTTGCGTTCATCGCCCCACTGCTGTGCAGCAGGTGCTCTCCAGCTCCTTGCTAGCAGGGAATTGCGGGTGGCCCATGAGAGAGATGATGGTGAGAGGGGACATGGAAGTGGGGGCTCTTTTCAAAGCACTGCCACTTCTCCCCCGTTGTCTCCCCCTCAGTCAGAGCCCCAGATGCTTTCTCGGATCCCGATGGCCGAGTCTGCCCCTGCAGAGTCGTTAGAAACCAGGGGTGTTAAAAAAAATGTATATGGTCTTGCGGATAAAACTGTGACGCAAGTAATGCTGTATTTACATGATTGTATTAGAACTAGAGACAGAAAGTCTCTGAGACTAGTATTAGAATAATTAGAATCTGTGTTTTGGTTCCCTACGGATGTTATAGCATTCTGAAGTGTGACGGTCATAAATAATCTTGTTTTCAAGTTAGGATTTCAAACTTGTTTATGTTTCTCAAATTTGACCAACCAAGGCTCAACGTTATATTTCTTCCATTGCTGCTGATAACCACATTATAATGCTGAGTTAGGATTTTGACTTTGTTTAACAAAGCTGCTTTAAAATGCGTAAGTTTTGTTATAAGAATATCTTCAATTCTATTCTCATACACTGGTTAACTGCTTTAAAATGCGTAAGTTAACCAGTGTATGAGAATAGAATAGAAGATATCTTTGGGAATTTAATAATTCATTCCATGGTACAATAGTCTGATAATGAAATACAGGAAACTCTTTTTTATCTGGCGTATGCAATTCTTAAACAATAACCCTTACTAGGTACTACATTTTAATTAACCAGTATGCTCTAACCATGGTTAACCCCTGACTAATTTAACAGGTTTGTATAAGTCTTTCTGGTTGCTTGCGAATCCTTTGTGAATGTCTTAATTCCACTTGTGGTGGATTCTCAGATTCATTCGCACTTGAGATTGGAGTAGTCTCTGATGTGGGTTTTACTCTGTCCTGCTGTGGACTGGCAGTACCAGTGTCCACTGGCACCTTATAAGCCATGCTGGGTCCTGGAACAGCCTCCTCTACTGCCCTTTGTTCCATCTGAGGCAGTTCCCCCTGCTGCCGGCTGAAAAGCTGATACACATGCCGACAAACCCCTCGACCATCCCCTAGTAACACAGAGTATGACACAGGTCCTGTAATGTCCTGGATTAGTCCTGGTATCCATTTAGGTCCATAACCGAAGTTCCGGGTGTACACAGAGTCCCCTATGGCGAAATGGCGAGCTTTAGTATGTTTGTCATGGTACGCTTTTTGGTTTGTTTGTTTTGTCTCAACCTTGCTTTTGAGATCTGGGTGTATCAGGTCTAACGTGCACCGCAACTTTCTCCCCATCATCAACTCAACCAGAGAAAGCCCCGTGGTAGCTTGGGGTGTTATACGATAAATAAACAAGGCTCTATTGAGCTTGGTCTCCAGGGTGTCACCTGAGCTCTTCCTCATGAGCTCCTTAAAAGTCTGCACGGCTCGCTCGGCTAACCCATTTGAGGCTGGGTGATATGGAGCCGAGGTGACATGTGTGATTCCATTCCTTACCATGAATTCTTTGCTCCCTTCACTAACAAAACACTGTGCATTGTCGGATACAATCATTTCTGGAATACCATGCGTGCTGAAGCTGTTCCTGAGACAATTCAGTGTGGCATCAGTCGTTGCAGAACTCACTGGATAAACGTCGATCCACTTTGAGTGAGCGTCAACCAGCACCAAAAACATTTTGCCCATAAAAGGTCCCGCATAGTCTATGTGAATTCTCCTCCAGGGTTTGCTGGGCCACTCCCAGGGATGGAGTGGTGCCCCGGCAGGTGCTTTCCTCTGTTCCTGACATATAGTGCATGACTTTACCTTTGACTCAATTTCAGCATCCAAGTTAGGCCACCACAGGTAGCTCCTAGCCAGTCCTTTCATTCTAGTCATTCCTGGGTGCGATTGATGCAACTGTTCCATCAAAGTAGAGCGTCCCTGCTCTGGGACTATGATGCATGCTCCCCATAGCACACATCCATCTTGGACACTGAGCTCGTGCTGTCTCTGTCTGTACGGCGCGAACTCCGGTCCTTCACGGTGATCTGGCCAGCCTTTCAACACATACTCACAGACCCTTGACAGAACGGGGTCCTTGGCTGTCCAGCCCTGGATTTGCACTGAAGTCATCAGGGGACTGATCTCCTGATCCAGCATCAGGACGTGCTCCTCAGGGGAAGTACTGCGAGGAGATTTTGAGAGGGTCAGGCGGCTGAGAGCATCCGTGTTCCCGTTTTCCTTGCCAGCTCTGTACGTGATCACATATTCATAGGCTCTTAGTATTACTGCCCATCTCATTATTCTCTGTGATGCCATTTGAGGCACCACTTTCATCTCATTCAGTAAGCTAATAGGCTTGTGGTCAGTACTGATTACAAACTTCCTCCCATCTATGTACTTATGGAATTTCTTTACTCCAAATATAATGGCCAACCCCTCTTTATCAAGCTGTGAATAGTTCTTTTCCGCAGCTGTGAGCGTGCGTGAAACAAACCCGATGGGCCTTTCCGCTCCATCTGGCATGCGGTGGGCCAACACTGCCCCCACTCCATAGGGTGATGCGTCGCAGGACATTACCAGCTCCTTCTTCTCGTCATAATGCACTAACACCCTGCTGGACTGAAGTAGCTCCTTTGACTGCTGAAACGCTTTCGCTTGCTCTGGCCCCCAACGCCATGGCTCCTCCTTTCTCAGCAGTTTGTGCAGGGGTGCCAGCAGCATCGATAAGTTTGGAAGAAACCGGTTATAATAATTCAGGAGCCCTAGATAGGCTTTCAATTCAGTCACTGAGGTGGGTGCCGGTGCATCCTGCACTGCCCGCACTTTCCCTGGTAATGGATGGAGGCCTGTGGCATCCACCCGATGTCCCAGGAATGTAACTTCCTTCTCCATGAAACTACACTTACTCCGTTTCAGGCATAGCCCCGCCTCTTCCAGCCGCTGTAGCACTTTGTCCAGTGTTTTTAAGTGATCCTGATCATCACTTCCTGTTAGCAGAATATCATCTAAGTACACGGCCACCTTTGGAATGCCCTGCAGAATGCCCTCCATAGTCCGTTGGAATATTGCTGGGCTAGAACTGACACCAAATGGTAACCTGGCATACGTGAACAGCCCTTTGTGCGTGTTCACCGTGACAAACTTTTTTGATTCTTCATCTAGCAATATCTGCTGATACGCATGACTCATGTCCAGTTTGCTGAATCTTTCTCCCCAGCGAGCGATGTTAACATGTCCTCCATTCTCGGAATGGGGTACTGTTCCAGTGATGATACTGTGTTCACTGTTAACTTATAGTCACCACATACCCTTACGTTACCATCGGGCTTCAATACCGGGACTATTGGTGCCGCCCAGTCTGAAAATTTCACTCGTTCTATTACTTTGTCCTTTAGCAGGCGATCTAGTTCCGCCTCAACCTTGGTTTTCATTGCAAAAGGTACCGACCTTGGTTTAAAGAAACGAGGCGTGGCATCACCGGCTACATGAATCTTGGCTGTGGCTCCCCTTAAGGTGCCCAGTTCGTCCTTGAACACTAACTCATGCTTCATCAGCACTTCTTGCAGTGCCTCTGTACTGTCCTCCATTTTATTCATTGCCTGCCAGTCCACACTCAACTCACTGATCCACCCTCGCCCTAACAGGTTTGGCCCTGACCCTGCTACCACTACCACCGTAAGCTCTTTGGTGACTCCTATGTGTTCCACTTGTACTTCGGCCGCCCCCAAAATGTCCACCTTCTGTCCTGTGTAGGTTTTGAGACTAATGGGGCATGTACCTAGCTCTGGTACTTTTGCTTCCCCCCATAACTTGGCGTACTCAGTCTGTGACATTATGGTTACACTACATCCGGTGTCAATCTCAAACTTTACTTGACCTCCGTTCACTATCAAATACTGAGTGAGAAGGGGGTACGTTGGGCCTTGAAGTGTCTATACTGTATATAGTGAAAACCTCCTCACTAGACTCACTAGACTCTTCCTCCTCTTGTATGTAATTTGCCCGCTTTGTGTACTTCTCCCTCCCCCCTTTAGCATGCTTTGCCCCTTTAGCACTGCTTCTCTCACTCACTGCCCTTTTACAGACTTTCTTTAAGTGCCCTATTTTTCCACAATTGTGGCACTTTGTCTTTGCAAACCTGCAGTCCTTTGCATAATGGCTCATCCCGCCACATCGGTAGCAATCCCGAACCCCGACTGGTGGACTTTTCGCGCCAGCTTCCATCTTGAAAACAGCTCCTCTCCCACTGGTTTACTCCATTTCTCCTTATGTGGTATCTTGAGGTGGCCATAGATGGAGACAGACACAGGTTAACTCCTTAACATGGTTTAATCAACACTTGCACATAAAAGCTTCTGCCATGAGGCAGCAAAAACAAAGAGTACAACCAGTACAGATCAGACTTAACTCAGGAGAGCAATTGCCACAGCACCACCTGGTGGATCAGGTTACTCATAACCTCCCAGGTTACTACAAGTAAGATTAAACAATAAGACAAAATGAAGGAGGTAATGAGACCCTCTTTTGGGGAGGACTTTCATCCAAGAACCACGACAAAGAACTTGAGCTGTCATTGGTTCATGAGATTTTAGAGGAACCTCTATAGGTTAAATGGTCTTGTCAATAACTTGGCTTCAGGCCCACCCCTAAAAAGAGAATAAAAGTGACATCCTGAGTGCTTGCCCACACAGACGGTGGAGGGGAGAGCCAAAGAGAAGTTGGGCTGGTCAAACGCTCTTTTGAGAGTGATCCCATGCTCACCATCGAAGGCCCTAGAGAGAGAGAGAGAGAGAGGCCGGAAGCCAGATAACTGTTCAGGCATGCCAGCCATCTGTCCGATCGGGTCCGGTACCAGCTACTTGTCACGGTCGTATGTTTTTGCTGGATAACTAGCATGTTATATTCCATCTTAAACTCTGATTAAACACATTGGCCTAGAAATTCAGTATAGCCACGTTTGGGGCGCTACAGCCGGGCGGCCGCTAAAGTTTGTGCCCGGCACAACTTCGCGCCACCTTCGCCGATATTCAGTGGCATCGCCCCAAGAGGTTGCTGCTGCGCTAAAACAGGCGATGCACGACTATCATTAGGCGCTAAGCCGGCGGCCCGGGGCAAAACCCCCGAGGGCGGGCGCAGCGCAGGTGCGGCGAGTTGCTGATTGACGGCAGACACTCTGGCGCCGGTGAGCTCTTAAAGGGGGAGGGTGGATTTGTTTGCCTGCCACGCCCTGCACACTGCAGCCCTGAAGCAAGGCCTGACCACTGCTGCTTGATCTGGACAACGCCCAGGACTATGGAGAAGGCCGGGGAGAGAGCGCAGCGCTTCAGCGACGGTGACCTGAGGGTGCTGGTTGGCGCAGTGGAGCGTAGGCGCCATGTTCTGTTCCCTGAAGGTGGCAGGAGGCCGCTGCCCAGCGCCTATCGGAAAGCCTGGAGGGAGGTGTCAAACAGGGTGACCTCCAACAGTGTGGTTGCCAGGACTCCTGTGCAATGCCGAGAAAAGTTCAACGACCTCACTCGGGTTGTCAGGGTGAGTACCCTTTCCAGTGTCCTCCTCATCCCTGCATGTGCACCTCAATTTATAGGCAAAGGGACCTGAAAGCCCTAATGCCCAGCCCTCATCCAGCAGCTATGGGACTGTCATGAAAATCACTTGCACATTCTGCACTTTACACACTGTAAAAGCTATTCGACCATGGGAGGCTGTACAGCCCAGATCAGGGCTTCAAACTGTCAGGGCTAGTCCACCATGGGAGGCAGTGCAGACAAGATCAGGGCTTCATACTGTGCTTAGAGGCCGTCCTTTCTCTTACAGGGCAAGGTGGCGCACAACCGAAGGCAGCAGCGTGAGACCGGGGGAGGCCATCCTGACCTCAAACAGCTCTCCGACCTGGACCAGTGTGTGGAGCGCATTATGTCAGGCCGGCTGATTGGCCCCATCACCAGTGGAGATGCCGACCCTGTTCTGGGCCCCAATGGTAAGGGCATCACCTTTTTGACCTATCTCTTTCTATTTGCACCTCAGAACAGCATCCTTTGCCACTGTCGGCCCAATGCAGTGCATAGCAGCACTCATGCCTCCCTCGCTGCCGCCCTGTCCTCACTCTAAAGCAACTCTTGTGCCTCCCTGCTTTCAGATGGAGAATCGCCAGGTGAGGAGGCGGGCCCTCAACCTGGCACTGTGAGTGAATCGGAGGGCGAGGAGGAGGAAGAGGAAGAGGAAGCCGGACCATCAATGCCACCCTCAGCCGAGGCAGCCCATGGCGATGATGGGGACACGTCTTCCCTGGAGGGGAGCTGGGGGGAAGGGTCGGAGGAGAGTGAAGCTCCGGGGCCCAGCGGCCTGCAGCAACGCGGGAGGGGTGGGGAAGCTCGGCGGCCTTCTCCCCGGAGGGTGAGTGCGGCCTCCAGTCCTGCTACGGTGAGCGCAGAGGAGGTGCGGCTCCTAGAGGAAATGGCCGTCCAGGCTGAGCGCAGGCACACTGAGCTCATGGCTGCAGTGGCAAGGATGCCTGACTCCATAGAGTCTCTGTCAAGGAGTGTGCAGGAATTCGGAGCAGCACAGGCCAGGAGTCTGCAGGACTTCGCGGCAGCACAGGCGGCTTCCAGCCAAGTGTTCAGTCGTGCCGTCCATTCACTGGCTGGTGTCATGCGGACACAGACCAGGGCCACACGGGCACTAACTGCTGCCACCCTCGCTGGATCGGCCAGGCATCGCCAGGGCACTCGCCGCGCAGCAGCAGCCCAGCAGTCTGTTCTTCAGCAGTTTGCTGCGCATGCTGCAGTGCTGGCCCGTGCGAGTGCCAATGTCTCAGGCGACCAGGAAGTACCTGTGATCTGTCAGGTTGGCACCATTCCTGCAGCCGACACTGCCACTCCTCCTGCCACCAGCCGCTGGACAGAGTGCTGCCGCCCAAGCAGAGTTGGAGCAGTCAGCAGCCGGCCCCTCCAGGGCCAGAGCTGGTCCAGGCCGACCCCCAAGGGCATCTGCCGTCTCGCCATCTGACCCTCGGCAGCCTTCCCCCAGCCTTGCTGCAGCCACTGGGGTCCCATTGAGGAGGAGCTGCAGGGCGGGCAGGGGCCAGTCACGGATGCGAAAGGCATCACCCTCGCAGGGCAAAAAGTAGAAGGTCTGGCCAAATGCTTTGTGTTTTTTGAAAGGCCGAGGCTGGTGTATTTGTGTTTTTTGAAAGGCCGAGACTGGTGTATTTGTGTTTTTTGAAAGGCCGAGACTGCTCGATTTGTGTTTTTGGCGGGGGCTTCTCTCCATTAGTTTGTTATGTGGGAAGGGCACAGAGGTATCAAAGTAATAAATGTTCTTAAATCGCACTGTCCATGCTTTCTTTTGGAAGTCCTGGTTGCCCTGCTCGGCTGAGGGCTTGTGGAGCGGCTACATTCATCTTGTGCCATTGGCACAAGCCATTCCCTGAGAGGGGGCCTAGAACCGACATTCAATAAGCCGCCGACGGGCGGCCCTTGCACTTTCTGCCTCCCTCCTGTGCTGGTCCTCCTCCTCCTCCTCCTCCTCCTCCTCTGGTGGTCCTCCAATGTCTGGTGGCAGTGGCTGAGTCCTGCGGATAGCCAGGTTGTGCAGCATGCAGCACACGACCACGAAATGGGAGACTCGCTCAGGCGAGTACTGTAGGGCTCCTCCGGAACGATCCAGACAGCGGAACCGTTGCTTCAGGACGCCGATTGTTTGCTCAATGAGGTTCCTGGTTGCTTGATGGCTGTCATTGTATCCCTCTTCAGCAGGGGTGCTGGGCGCACGGAGCGGGGTCATCAGCCAGGTGCACAAAGGATAGCCTTTGTCCCCGAGAAGCCATCCTCGTGGGTGAGGCTGGGCCTGGAACATGTCTGCCACAGAAGTCTGGTGCAGGATGAAGGCATCGTGGCTGCTGCCTGGAAAGCGGGCATTGACAGCTAGGATGATCTGCCTGTGGTCACACACCAACTGCACGATGAGCGAATGGTAGCCCTTCCGGTTGCGGTAATCCTCGGCATGCTCTAGAGGTGCCCGCAAAGCCACATGCGTGCAGTCAATGGCGCCCTGCACCATGGGGAAGCCCGCTAATGCTGCAAAGCCCATTGCATGCTATTGCTGCTTGACAAGGGCCATGGAGAAGGAGATGAACTGACATTTCCTTCTGAAAAGGGCATCGGTCACCTGGCGGATGCAGCAATGTACGGCAAAGTGGGAGATGTTGGAAATGTCCCCAGCAGCAGATTGGAAGGAGCCGGTGGCATAGAAGTTGAGAGACACCGTCACCTTCACTGCCACCGACAGAGACGTCCTGCTCCTCAGCTGTGGCTGCAGATCTCCGCGAAGCAGGTGGCAGATCTCCGTGACCACCGCCCTTCGGAATCGCAGCCTCCGAACACACTGCTCGTCAGACATGTTCAAATATGATAACTGCTGGCGGTATACCCTGGGTGGGTAAGGCCTCCTTAGCCGACGCCTGTTGCCCCTTCTCCCTCTGGCCATGACTGCCACTCTCTCACGGCGTCTCTGAGCCCTTTGAATGCAATGGAGAAGGCCAACGTTTGCACCCATTGCAGCCCCCATTATATGTTTCCAATCAATGCTATGGCTCTGAAGTTAAAGACAAGTGGAAAGCTGTGGCCTGAAGCCACAAGTACCTGTGCGAGTGTTGAGCCAAACCAGAAAGCTCTCTACCTTTGTCTCTCTGCAAAGATCCGTCTCTCACAAAGAAGGAGTGTTGCAAAATGGCTGCCATTTCTACTGCAGGAGGAGTGCCCTTAAATTAGCGCCCTCCGTGCCCCGCAGCGACTGGGAACCGTTCCCCTCCACCAGTCGCTAGGGGCGCCAGGCGCGCAATAGGCCGGTGCCACTGAATTTCCGGTTTGGGGTGCACAAAGGGCGTTGCACGATGAAATGACGTCAGGATCTGCGCGCGCAGCTGAGCGCGCGCAAAGGCTTTGCACCGCCGCTAAATCTTTACTGAAGTTGGGGAGAGGCGCAGATCGTGCAGCGCCCGGCCGCTAGCCGCCTAGCGCCCCACATCTCCTCCTCCTAAGGCGCTAGCGGCTGACGCAAACAACTGAATTTCTAGGGCAATATACCCACCATATTGGTTTGCAGTTGATCCTGATTATTTGAAAGACTAGAGATAAGCTACTAATTGGCCAAAATCTCTGCACAGCTGTAGTAGGAGCAGACTTTGGCGGGGCCCTCACAGGCTCCAAAATCCAGAGGACGTCCGCCAAAAGTGTCTAAGCAGTCGCAGCAGGGAAGTGAGCAGCCTGCCTCTACCTCTGCTGAAGCCACCGGGGTTGCACCTCGTATAAGCACTCAGAAAAGGAAAAAGACACAAAAGTAGATGCACACAGATATGCACATGGGTGTATGAACAAATGTTAGTGTTAAGTTTCAGTTCTTTTGATGACACAGATAAATGTATTTCTTTGCACCACTTTCCGGTCTTGTCCATTTTTGCCTGCTACCTTGGAGTTGGCTTTGTCACTTGGAGTGAAAGGTGAGACATTAGTTAACCTCGAGCACTGGGGGTTTGGGTGAGAGGAATGGCTTGTTAATTTTAGAAGTCACACAACACCAGGTTATAGTCCAACAGCTTTATTTGAAATCACAAGCTTTCGGAGCGCTGCCCCTTCGTCAGGCACTTCACCTGACGAAGGAGCAGCGCTCCGAAAGCTTGTGATTTCAAATAAAGCTGTTGGACTATAACCTGGTGTTGTGTGACTTCTTACATTTGTCCACCCCAGTCCAACTCTGGCATCTCCACACCATTGTTAATTTTAGGGATGCTTTATGGTGTTGTTGGGGAAGAAGGGATCTTAGTACGGCATGTGGCAGCCATATGGGTGCATTGGAGCAAGTTAAGTAAATCTGGTCATGATGAGGCCTCCCTGACAGCAATGTGTGCCACTGCTGGTGCCATCTCCACCTCCGGTTCCCCCTCCTCCTCCACCTCGTCTTCCACCTGCTCCTCCTCCTCCTCTGAAGAGGCTGTGCGCTCTGCGCCTTGCTCCTCCTGCAGCTTCAATACTCGCTGCTGTGCTCTGTTGTGCAGCGAGCAGAAAATAATGATGATTCTGGAAACCCTGGCTGGTGCGTACTGAAGTGCTCCTCCAGATCTATCAGGGCATCTGAAGCACATCTTCAGCATGCGTATTGTTTGCTCCATGATACATCTGGTGGACATGTTGCTCTCATTATAATGCTCCTCGGCCTCAGTACTTGGTGTCCTCAAGGGTGTCATGAGCCACATCTTCAGTGGATAGCCCTTGTCTCTAAGCAGCCAGCCAGTAAGACTGTTTGGAGGTGCGAAGAGCTGAGGGAGGGTGGGCTGGCGCAGCCTGAAAGAGTCATGACAGCTGCCAGGGAATCTGGTGCGCACATGCATGATGATCTTTTTATGGTTGCAGATGGGCTGCACATTGAGGGAATGGAAGCCCTTGTGGTTCACAAACACTCCTGGGTGATGAGCCTTCATGGCCACATGTGTGCAGCCGATGACTCCCTGCACCTGTGGGAAACCAGCCAGATCCACAAAGCCGTGCGCCCGCTCAGTAACACTGGCCTCATCAGAGGCAAAGTTGATATAATTGGCTGACTTGTGAAACATGGCATCGGTCACCTGGGTGATGCATCTGTGGATGATTGCAAGATCCTGCAAATATCTGCTGCAGATCCCTGGAAGGAACCTGAGACGAAGAGGTTGAAAGTGGTGGTGACTTTGACAGCCATTGGGAAGGAGTGTCCACCAGGTCCTCTGTGGCGACCTGGCGCAATAGCCTCCTGAAGCACTGCTGCTCAGTCATGTTGAGGAAGCTCATCCTCTGTCTGTATACCCTGTGTTGGGGGTATCGTCTCTGGTGTGCTGCAGCCCTGTGGTGTCCCCCTCTCTCCTGTGGAGCATCAGGTCATTGAGGAGAAGGTTGTTGTTGTGGTTGCTGCTGCTACTGCTGGTGAGGCTGCTGATGGTGGGGCTCATCTTGGTCCAATTCTGAGGACCAAGGTGAGACAGTATAAGCAGCACCCATGTTGATGTAGTAGATGGCAGGTAAAGTGGCGATCAACGAGCCAATCCCTCAATGTTCTGATGCTGACTGGCACTGTAGTGAGAGTGGCTTCCGAGGTTTCAGAAATGACCTGCAAACTGCTGACATCTAAGTCTGTGGATAAAATGGAGTCAACAAGAGTCTTTCCATGAGGCAAGTATTGAGGTGTAATGTTGGAGTACTAATGTGCTTTTCCCAGCTCTCAATGATTGGACTCACCAATGGCCACTATGCTTCTGCCTCCCCTTCACAGGCGAGGTACCTGAGTTGCATGAATCCCATGCTCCTGCAGTAAAAGTCAAAAGGTGGTGTTAAAATCACTCTTAAGGGTCTCTCAACAAGCAGTTAATGACTTGAATGAGGTCGCATGTTTCTGCCGATCGAGTCTGTGTTGCGCCTTCAAAACCGCTCAAGTTAAATGCGCGAGGCAGCGAGATGATGGCGGGTTCCTGACACGCTCACAATTCCTGGGATTTTTTACTGCTGACCTGTCCCCAAATCCGCACGGTCAGTAATGGGAAAATTCCGGCCACTGGCATTTTACTCTGCGCCACTGAATTCCCCAAAGCCCAGATCATCCAGGTGCCTACACTCAATCCCATGACCTTCATGAACTACAGGTGGTTACTGAACAGCCACATAGAATGATCGAGGTCAATGCCCGCTTCCTAGGCAGCAGTCATGACATTCATTTTAAGACAGTTCTATGTGCCTGGCTTATTAGAAAAGGCAGATTGGTAGACTGGCTCCCAGGAGACAAAGGCTATCCTCTGTAGCTTTGGCTCATGACACCATTGTAACATCCAAGAAGACTAGGATCATTAAGCTACTAGGATCATTATTGAGTATATAATAGACATCTTAAAGTTATGCTTTAGAAGGCAAATTTTACAAATACGCACTCCCAGCACTGAATCTCATCTGTCAAGAGCGCATATCTGGAAATTACAGTTGCACTCCCCACGATTTTCCATCCATTGGGAAGGTAGCCCCGATTTTGATTATACATTCTAAGTGGGCAATGCTCCAAATCAGAAGCGTACATTCGTAAAATGATGTTTGGGCAGATCAGAGGAACATATTACAGCACAGGCCTGCAAGAGTAACCAAATTATCATTGTCTGCTGCATGCTGCACAAATCTGCCACGCTGAAAGGCCTAAGCATGAAGCAGGTGGAAAAGAAGCCCCAACTGCTGTCAAGAGCAGAGGGAGACTGCACAATGACTCAGACACTTCTACAGCCACAACGAGCCATGTTATGAGTTGTGTGGGTCTGAAGAACAGCAAAGAGAGCAATATGACTTTTTCACCAATAAACACTTTAGAAACATAGAGATAGGAACAGGAGTAGGCCATTCGGCCCTTCGAGCCTGCTCCGCCATTCAATGAGATCATGGCTGATCTTCGTCTGAGATCATAGCTGATCTTACCAGTTCAGTACCCCGTCCCCGCCTTTTCTCCGTAACCCTTAATCCCCTTAGCCTTCAGAAATATATCCAATTCTCTCTTGAAAATATTTATTGAATTAGCCTTCGCAGCCCTCTGTGGCAGGGAATTCCACAGGCTCACCACTCTTTGAGTGAAGAAATTCTTCCTCATCTCTGTTTTAAATGATTTGCCCGCTATTTTTAGACTGTGGCCCCTGGTTCTGTGCTCCCCGGCCATTGGAAACATTCTCTCTGAATTCAGCCTGTCCAGGCCTGCCATAATTTTATATGTTTCGATGAGATCCCCTCTCAATCTTCTAAACTCCAGTGAGTACAGGCCCAAACTATTTAATCTCTCTTCGTAGGTCATTCCCGCCATTCCAGGTATCAGCCTGGTGAATCGCCGTTGCACTCTTTCCATGGCAAGAACATCCTTCCGCAGATGGGGCGACCAAAACTGTACACAATACTCCAGATGCGGTCTCACCAGCACCTTGTACAGCTGTAGTAAGGTATCCCTATTCCTATACTCGAACCCCCTTGATATGAAGGCCAACATACCATTTGCCTTCTTAATCGCCTGTTGCACCTGCATGCTCTCCTTCAGTGACTGGTGCACAAGAACACCCAGGTCCCTCTGCACTTCCCCATCTCCCAATCTATTGCCATTTAGATAATAATCTACCCTCCTGTTTTTACCCCCAAAGTGGATAACCTCGCATTTATCCACATTATAGTGCATCTGCCACGTATCCGCCCATTCCCCCAACCTGTCCAAATCGCACTGTAGCCTCCTGACATCCTCATCAGAGCCCACCCCTCCTCCTAGTTTAGTGTCGTCAGCGAATTTGGAAATATTGCATCCAATTCCCTGATCCAGATCATTTATATATATTGTGAACAGCTGGGGTCCCAGGACAGATCCTTGCGGCACCCCGCTGGTCACTGCCTGCCACTCCGAAAACGAGCCGTTTATTCCAACTCTCTGTTTTCTATCCGCCAGCCAGTTCTCTATCCACGTTAATACTTTGCCCCCAATCCCATGAGCCTTAATTTTGCATGATAATCTTTTGTGTGGAACCTTATCGAAGGCTTTCTGGAAGTCAAGGTACACCACATCCACTGGCTCTCCCCCATCTATTTTACCAGTTACTTCCTCAAAAAATTCCAGCAGATTAGTCAAACACGATTTACCCTTTGTAAATCCATGTTGACTCTGTTGAGGTCAGAGATGTTGCAGTCAGCATTTCTGTTAAATGGCAAACTTCTAAAAGTACTCAATCAACCACACAATAGCTGGTTCCATCCTTTATATGTTTTGTTCAGCTTTTGGCTCTAATCTTCCAGCTACAGGAACCTTTCGTTTAAACGAAGGTTAAATCTCCGGAATGCTCTATCCACCGGCAAAATTCAGGAGTTGGTTCAGATAACGTTTTTTACTTTTCGTTGATTTTTTTCTCCATTCCTGACTCTGCAAGCGTCTAGCTGAAGCTGTTGCTTAGCTACAGAGACACTTGCAAGCTACGCCGACTGTTTTGAAGCTGTTGCTAAGCAACAGGATTTGTTGCTAGATATGGAGCTCAGAAGATCCGTATGTTTTAACATTAGCGCTGGCTTCTCCGGCAGTGTTGATTGACCGGCACCAGCTCGGTCCCGTCAGTGCCAGGTACCAGAAAGTTTCCTGTAGTTCATTAAATAAAAGACCATTGTGGTTTTGCATATTGCAGACTTGGCTGAGCCAATTGAATGGACTTCTCCCATAATGCATAAGCCCAAATCTGTATTTACATATGTGGGTTATGTACAGACCATGATCCTGGTTAGTGGAATTTGTGTTTTTTTTTCTTGATTATGAAAATAATAATGGTAGCCATAGAGCCATAGTACCATAGAAGTTCACAACACAGAAGGCTGCCATTCAACCCATAGGCCGGAATCTTTCATTTCGAGACAGGCTGCGTGGGGATGGGCTGCATAGCGGGTCGGGAGCCCGAAGGTGTGAACAGCGCGTTCTCCACTGCGACTTTTAGTTAATGGCCCCTATTAAACTAGTCATGTGCGTTTCCCGGCCCTATTAAATGGTGCGGGTCTGATGACATCATCAATGACTCATTTCCTGCGGGGATATTTAAAGCAGCCTTGGCCACGTCGCATTTGAAGCTTCATGTAGGAGTGCGGAGGGAGGTTTGTAGAGGATTGAGTTATTGCTGCAAGTTAGAAAAATGAGTTCTCAAAGACAGAGGGCTGCACCCCGCTTTTCGGATGCCTCGCTACATATTCTTGTGGAGGAAGTCAGAGCACGCAGGGAGGTCCGCTTCCCTGCTGATGGGCAGAAGAGACCTCCCCAAGAGAACAAAAGGGCCTGGCTGGAGATAGCAGAGGAAGTCAACAGCAGGGATGTTGTCAGGAGGACCTGGGTGCAGTGCCGGATGTGATCTCATTAGATCAGGAAAAGTGAGCGCAAAGCCACACTCACCTTCATCCTGCTGTGCCTCTCATCACATCCTCATCACTCTGCCTTCCCAAGCCTGTTCCTGCACATTATTCCTCACACCAGCATACCTTGCACGTCCACCCATCTCTCTCTCTCTATGTACATACTCACATCCCCATCTGAGTAACCACCCCTCACACTCACCCTCATCCTAATGCAATCTCACCAACTAATGCCACACAAGGAGGAAATTTGGCTATGGCACCCCACTCCATCATCATCACCCTCTACAGATGTAACCCATCCATTCCTTACACTCAGTCCATCACTCAAACTTCTCTTGCTGCCCTCCTTACAGGAGAAAAGAGCCCAGAACAACAGGTAGAGTCAGAGAACCGGAGGTGGCCCTCCAGTCTTCAGTAATTTGACTGCAGCAGAGGAGGTGGCCCTGGCGGTCTTGAGAGTTGCAGAGCTGTTGGCGATGGGAGACAGAGAGATGGGGACCTCTCAGCAACCTGGTGACAGAATTACATCTCATACATCCATATGGCATTAAGCAGTCACTCATATGGTGACTGATGTCAGCAGCCAGTGAATGTTCATCATGGTATCATTACCCATTCTTAATATAACATTTATAAATCATCTCTTTACTCTCCCACAGGTCCATTACGTGCCACCCCACCCCCGCACCCCCTCCCACTGTCCAGGAGGAAGAGGGAGGACTCCTCAGAGGAGCCTCCAGCCTCTGAGGGTGCACCATCAGCAGACCCATGCGTACCCAGCACCAGCCAGATACGCACACCTCGGTGGGTCCTATGCGAGATAGATTAGTGTTATCACCAGGTGTCTCACACTTCTCAAGTGAACAAGAGCAGGTGGTGTTGACAGGGACAGCAGTGGAGACCCCTCACCAGAGGGTGCAGGACGCTCCAAGCTCTGCTGAGCTGCATGCAGACGGTGAGCCTCGGGGGCCATCGAGAAAGAGGGTGATCCTGGAGGGGCAGCAACAATTGCGCGAGGCTCTGGCAACTTTTCCAGCCGCGATGTCTGCAAATGTGCAGAGAATGGAGGAGTCCATTTCCAACATGAGCACCACCATGTCGCAGGCGATGGCGACAATGTGCTGTTCCATGAAAAGGATGACCACCTGCATGGAGCAGCAAATGCGCCAGTCCAACGAGAACATGCTTGCTGTGGATAACAGATGGCAGACGCTCATAGACCTCATCTCGAGGAGGGATATAAAGATAATTTGTTGCCTATAACACTATATTTATTTTTGTCATAAAATCCAATGTAGGAAATTACTGCATTACAAAAAATATGAGGTCATGCAATGGGAGTACTTTTTTTTGCAAAGTACTCCTGAAGCAATTAACCTTTCATATAGGGTGCTGTGAGTTGAACACTGATTACAGATTTAACCCTCATACTTAAATTATGATCGATTACATTGTGTGATTTTTAGAACATTCAGTGATTACATTGTGAAAAGTGAAGCACTGGAGTTAGTTCTCAAGGGACGGAAATGTACTTGATATAAGCACATTCCTTTGAACTACACTATCACTAGCAAAGTTGTAAAACTTCTCAGTAATTACTGAGTTTAAAATTAGTTTGGGTTTGGATCAAATGACAGAGAAAACCAAATTTGATAAAAATCCTTCCTTCGTTAAGTAATATTTTTGCTCGTCATATATGACCACTTCAAACTTTTCAGAATTAAGGCCATTAAGGGTTATTGTATTCTGTCTGGCCACAAGAAAAGGCTGAATATCAAAATCATTTTATTTTTGATTGAAGCCTTTGAGTGCTTTTAGAAATCTTTTAATAATCTTTATAATTCTGTTTGTTTGTCGTGGATTACAAGGTGGAGTTTATTACTGCTAGGGAATGGAACATTGGCCCGGGTTTTGCAGTCAACGGCAAACGAACGGCGCTCGCCATTCATTACTCTTAAACTTGTCCAAAGACTTTCTGTGAGCTTTTGCACCGCAACTTGCGGTAATTAGAGAGCCGAAACAATGTAGTGCCCTCTACCGGGGATCTTGGATCTGTGTGAACAGTGTGTCTCCTTAACCCATTAGATTGAAGAATCCTTACTGAGGCATTCAGAATCTAAACCAGGAAGTATAAGTTAGAATATTTAGTTCAATGCCAAATCATGTACAGAAAGTGAAATATAGAGGGAAAGAAAGCTAGGATTAAGAGAGAGATAAAGGATTAAGAGAGAGATAAAAGAGACAGAAAGAAAAAGTAAAAAAAATATATATTTTTTTATTCACGAGACATGGGCATCGCATGCAAGGCCAGCATTTATTGCCCATCCCTAATTACCCTTGAGAAGGTGGTGGTGAGTCACCTTCTTGAACCGCAGAGAACAGTTAAGAGTCGACCACATTGTTGTGGGTCAGGAGTCACATGTAGGCCAGACCAGGTAAGGACGGCAGATTTCCCTCCCTAAAGGGCATTAGTGAACCAGATGGGTTTTTACAACAATCCGATAGCTTATTGGTCACCTTTACTGCCACGAGGGGCTGGATTTTGTGAATGGAGTTGAGTTGGAGGCGGGGCTGCTGCTTGTCATGTCAATGTCCCGCCTCCATCCTTGCCTGACCAATCAGAGGGATTTTCCCCTGATTGAGCTTGTTAAGACCACCCTGCGGGCTCAGCAGGCCAAGTAGGGAGGAAGTCACTGACAGATTACATCAACGTCAGACATGCTATCTGTCAAGGGGGGGCACGGTGGCATAGTGGTTAGCACTGTTGCCTCACAGCACCAGGGACCCGGGTTCAAATCTGGCCTCAGGCGACTGTCTGTGTGGAGTTTGCACATTCTCCCCGTGTTTGCGTGGGTTTCCTCCGGGTGCTCCGGTTTCCTCCCACCATCCAAAGATGTGCAGGTTAGGTTGATTTGGCTATGATAAATTGACCCTTAGTGTTAGGGGATTAAATACGTGGGGTTACGGGGATAGGGTGGGATATGTGTCGGTGCAGGCTCGATGGGCCGAAATGGCCTCTATCTGCACTGTAGATTCTGTGATTCTGTGAAGACTTCTGTGAAGCTGTCAAACACTGCCATTCTCTTTAGTTTGATGAGACTTTGTGGTGAAGACTCATCAAACCTTTCAACTTTGTAAATTTCACATGTCTGTAAGATCGGAGGATCCAACAGCCATTATGTGAAATTGACAAGAAGAATATCAGCTCTCCCCATCCAGTGTGGCTAAAGGCTGTAGAAAGAAGACAAGGTAAGTGCACACTTTTTTAAACTTATCACTCAATTTACATACTTACCATGCCAAACTTGCACCCATCACTCACCTCTACACCTTACTTCCAGGTGCCTCCGACCAGCGCAGACCTCCTCCACGTCTCCTCCAACCCAATGGGGTTCTTTGAGGCCGAGAAGCCTTCACCTATGAAGGTAAAATGGCACTAGTCCTTTTTTCTGCCTGTTAACTACCTGTTAACAGGCAGTTAAAAGGATTAAATGTCTTTCCTGCCTCCAGGAGATGGGACCCAAAGCTACACATCTTCCCACCTCCTGGCAAAAGGGCACTGAGGCGGAATGGGGCTGGTTTGCTATCCACCCCCACTTTCTCCCATTTTACCAGCTGTCCCGCCTCCATGCCCGCCTCCTCGGGGCTTGGAAAATCCAGCCCTAGCTATTTATTGAGTTAATTGAATTTAAATTCCCCAGCTGCTATGGTGGGATTATGAACTCATGTCTCTGGATTATTCATCCAGGCCTCTGGATTACTAGTCCAGTAACATAACCACTATGCTACCATACTCCCGCTTGATTTATTAAGGTTTTCAAATCTCCATCAATAATTAAAATCTGAAGGAAGGAGATTCCACTCTTTTAAAAGTAAATTTTCAGTGCCAGAGAAGTTGCTTGACAGTAATTAAGATTTATCATGCCGTTAAAAATTCACTTACATTTGAATGGACAAGCCCTAACCTTTTCTGGCATGTTTAGTGGGTATCTACTGGGTAAGTACCACAACCTCACACCCTTCATGTACTTGAATGCCGAGTCTCTCGGTGAGATACTGTTAGAACAAAGCTTTTGGAGGAGCAGGGAAACTTGGACAGCAACTTCCTGATTTCCACCTTTATCTGCGCATATGCGGACTCCGGAAGTTGTTGTCTGATTTACTCCTTAATAACAGTGAGCGCTGATAGCATCAGTTATTCTTACCACAAAATCTGGTCCATTATTCCACCATTAGCACAGTGTCAACCAAGTATTTCCAGGGTAGATGGATCAGGTGCAAAGAAAATCTGCCTAAAAAAAGGACTGGACCCCAACCTCTGAGAAGAGCTCTCCGACTATACATGTGGAAACATTTCCAGTGCTATGGGGAAAGAGCAGGGGAGTGGGACTAATTGGATAGGTCTTTCAAAGAGCCAGCACAGACGTGATGGGCCAGATTGCCTTCTTCTGTGCTGTATAATTCTATGTGTGAATTTTGAGGTTGGATTAAGGTTAATTTTTAGGGAACATTGCACTTAACCATATTATATTTGACATTGCGCAAACACTGAATAAAATTTTGCAGTTATAGGGTAAATTATCCACTTGCGCACTCCTGGTGAGAAGTGGGGTGCCTTGTTGTGCCTGATTTCATGTAAGTTAAGATAGCGGGGGCAGTGTGGGACCATATCGGGAATACATCGTGAACCGTCCCCTGCCATCTTAAACCACTGCCTGCACAGTTCTCACTGGGCGGGAGGATTAAAATACCTGCTAGAGTAATCAATGTCACACACATATACACACACCCTTTGTGACTGAATGGTAGTGGTGGAACGGGTGATTCAATCAACAGCAAACAAATGCCAGAGTATGTTTTTGATCTGTTATTAGCAAAACTCCCAAGCTTGAACTAGTTATATGTGCCTGTGCATACGTGTGTGTGTGTTTACATCAAGTATGTACTGGAATATATCCACCTGATCTCTAATGGTTACTGATGGTAACTATTTCTGTTTTCACTTATGGCTTATGATTTTTATTACCAGCCTCCTTTGGGCTTACGGATTTTTATGATTTTTAAAGCTGGAAACATACAAACCTCTTAAAAACTTCAAATGCTGGAAACCTGAAATAAAATAGAAATGTTGGTAATAAACATTAGGCTAATCAACATTTTAAATAGAAACTTTAGTGCCAGTGTGGTTCAGTGGTATCAGTCTTACTTTAGAATTAGAAGATACCACTGAAGATCACAGGCCCACTGACTTGAACATATAATCTCGGCTGACACTTCAGTGGAGTACTGAGAGAGTGCTGCATTGTTGGAGGTGCTGCCTTTTGAACGAGATATTAAACAGAGGCCTTTTCCGCCAATTCAGGTGGGCATAACAGATTCCTTTTCAAAGAGGAGCATGGATTTCTCTGTTTCCCAGCACAATTTCTACAGGATTCTTTTTGCTATTTCATTACTAGAATTATTTTTTCTTAGAAAAATAGTTTGAAGAGAATTTCAAAGAATGAACATTCCTAACGCACACATACAACAGTAAAATAATTAGCATTCATATGGGTTCCAGCTACACTGGAAGCAAACCAGTCCAAAGTGCATCACTAAATTTAACTTTATACCTCATTAATGTTTTAACATATGGTATAAACAGAACAGACCATGACAACACATGGTAGATAATTTATATTCCATTCATAACACTGGCCGTAACAGGCACATAACTTTATTGCTAGTGAGTTGTCAATGAGGAAGAATTCCTCTGGTTGCTGAGCGTAGCTACGTTTTAAATGTATACATGGAGATTCACTCTGGTTGGTCTTTCTAATGGAAATACAAATGTGAATTTTTTTATGTATTTACAGTTTCACCAGAAATACTGACCAAAAGAAATCTTCATGAACGCATTTATGATCCTGCTACACATTTTGACTACAGCAATTCTCCGCCACCCCCTTCCCATTCAGCCCAATCATGGGATACAAATTATATAATGAATTCTTTGTGTAACAAGTACATCCAACCAATGGACTTTCTTCCTTTGATCCCTTCCATTGGTAAATATTTGATCATAGCGCTACTGGCTTTGTCAGCAAGAGTGCCCTTGATTGACATGCACCACCCACTCCTTTTCTAGTCAGGACCTGCATTATTGTGGGTTACATATTAGAAGGTCTAAGGCTCTGTCTCAGATACCTTTTTAAGTTAGCTGATTGCAGCTGTGATAATGGTGGTGGGTGGCAGGGTGTGTGTGTGGTGGGGGGGGGGCTGGGGTCAAAAACTTAAGGGATCTGGGCTAGGCAAGGGAAAAATCAATCCGAATTCTTGCTCCTGATTGCTGTCCAATAACCCCTCACGTACCTTATCTTCTCTTTTACTGATATGAACCTTGGTGGTGTCCTGCACTATGGGCCTTCTCAATAAAAATATCAACCAAAGCCCAGCATTTAGCCAGAAAATGAACAAACAATACAATATTATGACAGAAAACTCAAAGATTCAGAATACTTGCCAGCATAAGAACCAGCATCATCTGTTTCACACTGTACTCAGCCACACAAAGGTGTAGGGGGTTTTTGCTACTTGCTTTGGCCAGTCGGTTATGTCTCCGGCTGCCTTATCTCTGAGCGGTCCGGATCGCTCACCCCTTAGTTCTGATGCCCAGACTTATTGGCAGATAGCGATATAGGCAAATGAGCAGACCAGTGGTTTGGTACAAAGAAAACCCAAAATTTATTAACAGAGAAAGTAAGATAACAATACTATACAAAAGGATGATATGAATGCAGTACACTTACACTTAACAGGGGAGGAGAAACGGCACATCGAGGGAAAATGGCTAAAATGACAATTCAGCAATCCCCTTAACTCCTACCCTCTACACCTAGCTAGATTATCTTGCGATGGGTCAGAAGTATAATGCTCACCGGTCTGAGATGTTGAAAGAAAAGCCTTGCCCCTTTGCCCTGTTGCCTGCCGATGTCACGTGGTCCCGCTGTTGCACAGACTTCACCGTCCAGGTAGAGATACCCCAGTAATTAAAAGGTCTCTGACAGGGTATCCTACCTCTCTGGACGGGCTCTCCTTCGATGGTCTTCTTCCTTGGTTGATGGCGAGGCAGGGCACAGGAGGCGAGGCGAGAGAGAGCGAATGGCTTCTCGAGAGGCTAGTTATACCCCCCTCGGTAGCCCTTATCTCTACGCTCAATCAGCTCATTCTTTTGTCTGATTTGAGCGGGCTGGAATTAAACAAAAGGTATCGATCTTGGCCCATCGACTTGGATGGCCGGTAATCGGTTCCTGCCGGTTCTGCAACTGCTCTCCTTTGTCCAACAGGTTCTTTGATGGGGGCCAGCCCCGTCTCGATGGCCCCGCTGATTATTTTGATTGTTTGAGCAAACACCTTGATGGCCTTTATGCGTAGGTCTGATTGTAATTGGGTTTGTCCCCAATGCATATGCATAAGTCTTGTCTGGTTTCGTGATCTCCTTGCTGCAGACATTGAAATGCACAAGCTGTTAGCTTGCCAGGGTCCGAATTGAAACTGACAGGCTTTCGGTCACGAGGTCTGACCACAGCCATTTTGTTGTGCCCTGGATTTTAAAACTCAGTCTAACCAGGGTTTCTTTTAAAAACCAAATAAATCTTCAGAGTGGGGGGGGAGATGTATGAAATTTTTGAATCCTTCAGTCCCCCCTAGGATACTGAAACTTGCTTGAAGTGTCCAACTAAGGTGACCAAAATTTCTGACCCCCCACAAATAACCTTCCCCTGTGTTTACCTATCCATAATCCCTCAGCCCACATTTCCCATACTTAGAGAAAATGCGGTGTACGATAGGCATCTACAGATGGCAAATACGATTCGTTACAAACAATCCAAGTGTGGAAGGGGTCCAACACCCCTGCACCACTTGGTACATACAAAATTTTTATTCTGTAGTATCAAACAGTCACAATCTTTATTAAAATAACACAATGAAATGAAGAAACAATCTTTATTAAAAATAACAAACAACGACCATCATGTTTAAGTGATGCGACGCAAAACTCAAACGGGTGTCTCTTCCACCCAGGCATAATGTTCCTTCCACACCTTTTTAGTTTTAAACTCTAATCTGGGACCCTTTCTCCTACACTGGATGCACACCAGGTAGAGAACTATCCCTAACTGACACACCACCAGGATGTGGGATACCATACGGACCAGGATGGGACCTCTATATTTTCAAAAACGTCCCACCAGGGTGGGGTCGTAATATCTAAAATGTCAGCCCCTATCTGGACAGTCTTCTGTTCCAGGGTATAGAAGTGTTTTTGTGACACTAAAACGGCTTTTAGCAATTTGGTGAGGTATTCTGGGAGAGGGGGAATCTGATAACTGAAATGCGCAACATATTTCTGCAGGTGGGTGAAATTCTCTTTCACAGTGAGGTGAACAGTGGAGGGTTCAGGAATGGGGGCAATTCGTTGTTGTGCCACTTGAACTTCTGCCTCGGGTTTGAAACAGAAACTGCTGTCACTCACCGCACACCAGCTATGCTGTCCGTACTGGTAGTGAGGCGCTCCTGTGGTGACACAATATGTCCCACCTCCTATATATGCTACCTGGGGGGGAACATGGCCTTGTGCCATTGCCTCCATGGTGCAATTTATATGTTTCGCACCAGCAGCTCTGAACTCGCACTGTGGTTTGGAATAGGCATTCAAGTGCTGGGGACACAAGATTATGTGTGCTCCCCGGCTACGGCACCCCAAGAGGTCAGTGCCCGTCATAGCATGCTCCCACTTTATGACGTAGGGCGGGACCGCTGTAAAACGAATGTGTGCACCCCCCTAAATGACTCTAATGTTCTCCACCCTGTACACAGGTGCGGGTCAGGCCGTCCCGCCCATGACCGGCATTCTTACAACTATCCCCATGATGGTGTGGTTGGACCGCCCACAGTCCACTGGGACTGGGTAGGCCTCCAAAGCTAGCCGGAGCTGGCACGGGCTTAATGCATTCTCAAAAGGGTGGAGGGCTGCGAGGTGTTTGTTGCTGATCCAGGAGGGGACTAAACCTTGCTTTAAATCCTCCAGATTGCTGCGGCCCTCGCCCAGCAACCATGCCCCATACAGCACGCACACTTCATTCTGCACAGCTTGGTCAGAAGCGTTTCTGTCCTCCCTAATGAGAGCATTAACCGTTTTGGCATGTTCCTCCAGCTCTGCTATGATGGCCTGGTCCTCATGCAACTCGGAACCCACCACCTCATTCTCATCGACTAATATTTTCTTTAATTGCGTTTTTAAACCATTAATCTGGGTCTGCAGCTCGATGTCATCTAAGCTGTTGATGACAGAAGACCCCGTGTTAAAGCCAGTTAAAATATCGTTAAAAGCACCCCTTCATTGTCTCCCAATCCTGTCCAAAAGCTCGTGGGTGTATAGTCTGGTTCTGTCAACATCTGAAAAATCAAACTCATAGAATTACGGAACTTATCTTTTAAGAGGGCTTGATACAACTGCGCGGTCTCTGTGGGGCACCACGTGGGTAGGTATACCTTGGTGAGGTTTAAAATCACGGAGTGCACCCCTTGATACAGCACCTGGTCTGTAGGTATTAGCACCAAGCTGTTCCCTGGTCCCTTGGTGGTGGCGGGACATCCCTCTACTATCGTCCGTGACGTCACGGTCGTGGCCAGGGGCTGTCGGGGGGGGGGTCACTAGTTCAGTGGCATTAACTGAGATTGGGGGGTATGGAATCGCGCATGCGTCCAGGCGAGACTCCCAGTCCATCCCCCTCCCGTTATCTTGCCACTGGCTGCGGAAAATGATGGAAATGCCTGTGGGGCAGGCCTTCTCTGATCCCCACATTCAGACATAGATCCCCTGATTCGGTTCCCACCATTTATCCCAGCACACACTTAACCCCCCGTGGGTCCCTGTGATAGTCCGATGAGTGTTGTTCCCCAACCGTTCCCACTCAACTCTGGGGTTCCCCATACCTTTACTTAGTTTCCTGAGCCACCACCACCTATCCAGGGGAATGTGTCCCTTGCATGTTAAACATATCCTTTTGCCCACGGTGACGCTAATCCTGGGAGTGACGATCTGTATCCTGGGGCACAGGAGGGAGGCCTCCCCATAGGTGAACCCGGTCTGGCTGGAGTACTGGGACGAATTGGATCCCA
This sequence comes from Somniosus microcephalus, assembly GCF_052327205.1. Classification (NCBI taxonomy): domain Eukaryota; kingdom Metazoa; phylum Chordata; class Chondrichthyes; order Squaliformes; family Somniosidae; genus Somniosus; species Somniosus microcephalus. The sequence continues at coordinate 278,790,934 of NC_140988.1, read as the reverse complement.
GCCACCCCGGCCGCATCCCCTTCTGGAAGTAAGCGGTTGTCTCCTCCGCCTCCCGTACGCCGCTACCGTCGACCGCCACCGGCACCCTGTGCACTGCCGCCAACGCCTCCCGCAAAATTCAGCGGTAGGTTTGCAGCGCCGGAAACCGTTAGCACCCCGCGGCGCTGCACCGCCGATGATGACGTCATCGCCATGTGCAGCGCCTCGCTCGCGCCCTGGCCGCGATCTTCAGTAGCGCCCCCTGACTTACCGCTGGACGCTATGTTCGACGGGGTCAGGGGGGCCTATCTGCGGCCAGGGCGGCGCTATTTAAAGGCGAAGTGCCGGGTGGCCATTTTTGATGCTGGCTGCCTGCCAGCACCTGCCCCCATTGCCGTCCCTCTGCAGCACCCCCCTGCGGAGTGCCGGCTGTGCTCCGTGAGCCCGGCACTTCCCTTGAGTGCCGGGCTCTTTTGCCGGCACTCTGATCCTTGGTGGCCCAACTGGGCCCCGGGTCGCGCTGTGCTAGGCCCCTCCCCTTTAATAAGGGGAGAAAGGCCTGCAGTACCGTGGCGCGACGTGCCGCAGTACGTGGCGCTGCAGCATTTAGCACCGCGATATTCACCCACAGCACCCCAAGAGGGAGGTGGGGCACTTCCAGCAGCACCCCGCCTCCCTCTTGGGGTGCTACCAGTGAATTTCGGCCATGGGGGTGCTAATTTTATCGGGGTGCTAAAAGTAGTGCCCCGGCGAAGTTAGCGCCCCAAAGGGGTCGCGACCCAATTTTTCCCCATTGAGCTTTCTGTAGCTTACAAGTATTTGGATCCAACTTTCTATCCAGTGCCACCTCATTGGAACAACCTCTTTCACCATTGACAGATCGCTTCTGTCATCTCAACCTCACCTGCTATCTATTCCAACAGCATCGTTGCCCTTGAAAATATCTCGCCTTGGTCCTCAGAATTCCACCACAATCAGCCCCAGCACCAGCATCAGCGGGCACACCAGCAGCAACAACAACAACACCAGCCTTCTCTGCAATCAACTGATGCTGCACAGGACAGAGGGCATCAGTACCCGAACACATTGCTGCCCGGGACACCAGGGATGGCCTAACCATGGCCAGATTTACTTCACTTGACCCTGGATGCCACATGATGTGCCAGGTTGGTACCACCCCACACCAACACCATAAAGCATCTTTACAATGCCCAAACCATTCATTTCACACTCATCACCATTGCGGGGGGTGGGGGGGAGGGGAGAGCGGGTTCCCTAATGTTTCACCATTCACTACAACTCACTAAGCCACTTCCAAAGGAGCACACAAATCTGTCCAAGAGCGCAAAGTGCTGAAAATAAAGGTTTCAATGCTTGACAGCACATTGCCAGAAACTTCATATGAACATTGGCTAAAGCACCCAAGTGCCTACCCTTGTGTGTTGTTAGTTGGTATGATTGAACTAGGATGCGGGTGAGTGCGAGGGGTGGCTAGTGAGATGGGGATGTGATAAGGTAGATAGAGAGGGATGGGTAGAGGTGCAAGGTAAGTTGGTGTGAGTACAGATGTGCAGGAGTATGGTAGGGAAGGCAGAATGATGGGGATGTGATGAGTGACAGAGCAGGATGAGGTTGAGTGAGGCTTTGCAGTAACATTTCGTGGTCTACTCAGATCATTGAAAGGTTTGCGCCACTGCAGCCTGGTCCTCCTAACGACATCCCTGCTTGTATCCTCCTGTGCAATGTGCAACCAGGCTGCGTTGTTCTCCAAGGGAGGTCTCCTCACCCATGGGAAGGGTAGAGAACCTCCCTGCGTGTTGTGACTCCCTCTATAAGCATATGTAGGGTGTCGTGGGAGAGCCTGGGTGCAGCCGTGTGATTGACTCTTAATTGCCCTCTGAAATGGCCTAGGAAGCCACTTGGTTGTATTCAAGAAGGTGGCTCACCACCACCTTCTCGAGGACAATTAGGGATGGGCAATAAATGCTGGCCTTGCTGGCGATGCCCACATCGTGTGAATGAATAAAAAAGAACTGCTGCTGTGGTTGTGCTTCTTCTAAATGCAGGCAAGGTTGTGCATTATGCAGCACACTATTACGATGTGGGAAATTTTAATTTATTCATGAAGCCTTCAATTACCTGCACCTCTGAAAAGTGTGTGATTAAAATGGCAGTGGGTGAGAGCGCTTCGGGAATGCAGCAGTAAGTACTCTACTGCTATTTTAACCAGCCCAATCCACATTCCCATTGGGCAGGTAGGGTTTAAGTTCCTTTTGAAGTCATTAGAGCAAAACCAACACTTTTATTCACTGTTGTGGGAATGTCCTGGAGTGAAGCCATTTGGGCAGATATTTTATCCATGACTTATAATTCTAATATGTTCCCAGAATGCTTCAGATACTGATTCAAGAGGTGAGCTCATATTTTTCATTAACACTGCTATACAACAATGGTGGAAACCATATGTGACCAATACAAATCTTGAAAGGTTCGCTGTCCACAAGGAGAAAGACTTTCAGATTAATCTGTCAGCATTTTAAATCATTCACTAAATCACCAGCCATATGAAACAAATGGATACAGACCGAGAAGAAATGAAATGTCATGTAGCATTTGGTTTACATGTGCAACCAACTGAAACTCGAGCTATTGGTTGACCTATGGCGATTATTTACATTCTTGCTTTATTTGTCTAGCATTTATATTAATGTTGTAAGTTTTACATAGAGCGTTTAGCAATTAAATATTATGGATAATTAAACTTTTAATATAAAAAGTTGTGGTACCAATCATAAAAAGATCTCCTGTAAGTAGGCAATGAATTAAAGTTTGGCAACATTTTCACAAGCTGCTGGAGTCTTTGGCTCTGGTGTAGCTGAACATTTGTAAGCAATTTCCTGCTGTGGTTACTTTACAGCTCACTTTTCCACAAGGAGATCTGTCCTCATTTCAAGCCAAAATCTCTCTGACTAGGTTTTGGTCTGTTTTGCTGGTCTCTTGCCTCAACAAAAGAAACAATCAAAAAGATAATGGCCCAGAAATTTGGGTCCCCACGCATGAGTACGCACTGGGTACTCATGCGTAGGCCCAACGAAAGTGCTGGTTTCATGCATGCACTGCGCATGCGCGGGAAAGCGGAACTTCCGTTCCCTTGAAAGAAGGGGTTCAGAGGTCGAATGCGTGCGCCAGAGAGGCAGCATGTGCGCATTGAACTTAGGTTTTTTTTGCAGGTTTCTGCGGGAGGGTAAGTCTCCAGCAGTTACACTTTTAAAAAGCAGGCGCAAGGCCTGCTTTTAACAAGGTAAGTGGTGAATTAATTAAAATTAAAACATTTTTTCCACAGGTTTATTATTTTTAAATACTTTATAGAAAGTTAAGTTTATTTTTAGCCCCGTTAGAAAATGTAATTAATTTTTTCAAAAATGTTAATTATATATTATATATTATATAGTTATTTTAAAAATGTGATTAAAAAAAAATTTTTTTTTTTAGTTTTAGTTATGTTTTGGGGCTTATAGTATTTATAGGTTTGACAGCTCTTCCTGTCAAATTTATGAATGAAGCATTCCCTGCTACCATTGGCTCTCCATGGCCCACGTGATCCCAGGGGACGCTTCGACCTAACTGCGCCCCTGGGATGCGCAAGCACTGCGCGCCAGCAGTTGGAGGAGGCCCAGGATCGGAATACCACGCGGGCCCACAGCTCAACGGCCGGTGCACAAGGTAAGTGCAGGTCGGAGGCTTGCACCCGCGGGAAGCCTCCGACCCGAATTTCTGGGCCTATATAGATAAGGAGAATGTTCCAATACCATCCTGTGTTCTATTTACTTGCTTGCCTTTTAATCATTCTCTTCTGTCTCATATTTTGATTTTCCTTTGTGAAATTTAATGAAAAGCTGATGAAACAACTCAAACTTTTATGTAGATACTAACAAATTTCTTGTGTCACTAGTCATTGCAAGTCAAAGGATGCACTATATCATAGGAATAGGAACATTATACTATGTGAAACATAATGCATTATTCTATAGTTAAAGTATAGGTGTATGTTCCTTTTGGCTACAAGGTGTAATTATTCTGCATTCTTCAAATGAATGTGTCAATTACAGGTCAGAATCCTGGAAGGTCAATTTGTCAAGTGGTGTTCCCCAGGGTTCTATACAGGGGCCTCAGTTTTTCACCACATATATCAATGACTTGGATGAAGGAATAGAAAGGTGTATATCCAAGTTTGCAGATGATACTAAGTTAGGAGATGAACTGGTAGTCAAAGGGATTAGGTGCAACTGGGGTTTTGACAGTGTTATTACTGCTAAACAAATGTTAAAGGCCTGGAAAACTAATTTTAATTTTGTGCAGTGTGAAATTTGTCCATTTTAATAAAAATTACATTTTTTAAGAAACTTTTTTAAATTTAATTTTTTTTTAAGTTTGTCCTTTTTTATTTCAGGTTTGCTCTTCCCCAATCTTTGTTTTGCTCTCTCTAACATTTTTTTAAAAAGTTAGGCCTAGAATTTCAGTATAGCCAGTTTTGGTGCGCTAATGTTAGCGCCCGCCCGAAGTTAGCGCCCGCCCCAAAGTTGCGCCCCCTTGCCGGAAATTCAGTCGCTTTGCCCTAAGAGGTTGCTGGAGCGCTAAAAGAGGCGTTCCACTACTATCTTTAGGCGCTAAGCCGGCGGTGCAGAGGGATAGCGCCGAGGCGGGGCGCAGCGCGGGTGCGGTCATTTTTTGATTGACAGCAGACCCCGTGGCGCCGACCAGCTCTTAAAGGGGGAAGGGACGATTTGGTCTGCTGCCACGCCCTGCACACTGCAGCTCTGCAAATAGGCCTCAACACTGCTGCTCAGCCCCAGGGAGTCATGGCAACGCCAGAGAAGGCCCATGAGCGTGCCCTGCGCTTCTCAGAGCGTGATCTGGGAATAATGGTGACAGCTCTGGAGAAGAGGCGCAGGATCTTGTTCCCAGAGACTGGGAGGAATCCGACCCACCAAGAATACACCAGAGCCTGGAAGCAGATCGCCAACAGGGTGACGTTCACCGGCGATGCCCCCAGGACCCACAAACAATGTCGGAAAAAATACAACGACCTGACCAGGATTGTCAGGGTGAGTACCCTTTCCAGTCTCCTCCTCATTCTTGCATGTACACCTGACATGATGGGCAAAGGGAGCTGAAAGGCCTAATGGCCAGCCCTCAGCCAGCAGCTTTGGGACAGTCATGAGCATCAATTGCCCATTCTGCACCCTACACTCTGGCCAAGCTATTCCACCATGGGAGGCAGTGCACAGTACATCAGGGCTACACTCTGGCCAAGCTATTCCACCATGGGAGGCAGTGCACACTACATCAGGGCTGCACTCCGTACTTACAGTCCGTTCTTTCTCTTGCAGGCTAAAGTTGCCTATAATCGCCAGGCCCGTGCCAGGACCAGGGGAGGCCGCGCCAAGCTGCAGAAGCTCACTCCCCTGGAGGAGCGTGTGAGTGGGCTCATGGGAGCCCGGCTGATCGTGCCCACAGCGTGCGGAGTAGCCGACCCTCCACTGCCCGGCAATGGTAAGGACCTCGCCTTTTGGCCCTCTCGCGTCGCACTTGCGCATCCGAGCTACCTCCTTTGCCACTGTCCCACCAATGCGCTGAATGCCACCAGTCCTGACTCCCTCGCTGACGCCGTCTCCTCACTCTGAAGCTACTCTTGTGCATTCCTGCTTTCAGCTGGTGACGACCAGGTCCCTGAAGCTGCCAGTGACAGCCCCTCCGAGCAGGAGGAGGAGGAGGAGCAAGAGCAAGCCGGACCATCAGGGGAACACTCAGGTCCCGCAGGAGAGGACGAAATGATTGACACGTCCTCACTGGACGAGTGCCTGGACCAACTGTCGCAGGGGATTGCAGCTGCTGGGACCAGTGGCGTCCAGCCACCCAGGAGCCCTGCACGTGGGCCGCGGCCTTCCCCCCAAAGGGGGGAAGGATCAGAGGGGAGTGCAGTTGATCGGGACACTCGCCGCCACCAACGTGGCAAGGTTCCCCTAGTTCGGTCCCCTGCTCCCCAGCGGGAGAGTCCCGACTCCAGTCCGGACACCTTCACCTCGGAGGAGGCGCGGAAGCTGGACAAGATGGCCGAGGATTCGGACCGGCGCCACACGGAGCTCATGCGCGTGGTGGGACGCATGCCTGAGGCCATCGAGTCGTTGGCGACCAGTGTGCGCGAGTTCGGGGCATCAACTGCCGCGAGTGGCCGCATGCTCACTGATGCCGTCAAGTCCCTGGCGGGTGTGATGCGGGCGCACACCAGGACAACAGGGGCACTCACTGCTGCCACACGCGCTGTCTCAGGCAGGCATCGCCAGGGCACCCGCCGCACTGCAGCATCCCAGCGAGCCGCCCCTCGGCTGATTGGTGCGGATCCTGCAGTGCGGGCCCGGCCAAGTGCCAGCGCGCCACAGCACCAGCCAGTGCATCCCAGATGCCAGCTTGCCCACATTGCGCCATCCGTCGCCGCCACTCCCCCACTGGGGCGTCAAGGGCAAGTGGCTGGAGCTGATGGTGGCCAGGCTCAGGTGCGCCACTCAGCAGCCGGCCCCTCAAGGCCCAAAGGCCGTGTAGGCCGCCCCCCAGGGGCATCTGGCGGAAGGACATCTGAGCCTCAGGCGCCTTCCCCCAGCCTCACAGCAGCCACTGGGCAGAGCTTGCGAAGGAGCAGCAGGCCGGGCAGGGGAGGCAAAAGGCTGGACAAGGTCTCGCCCTCGTGGGCCACTCAGTAGAGGGTGTGGCCAGCTTTCGTTTTATATGGCGGTGGCCATCTTTCTTTTGCCCATGGTTGTTTGGTTCGTGGGCTTATTTTTTGCGTTAAGGCCGAGGTTGAGGCCAGGTTTGTACAAATGTGGAGTTACTCCTCCCCAGTTTGTGGGAGTGAGTCGTTTGTTGGGCTTTTTGTGGGGCCCGTTGATTGTTTTTTGGGATTCATGTGGGAAGGGGTTTTCATTTTTGTGTAATAAATAATTATCTTTATTCATAGCGTCTCCATGGTTGTTCTTGTTAGTGTTTGTTGGCTTCGCCGGCTGAGGGCTTGCGGAGCGGCTGCATTCATCTTCCCTCATGGCCACAAGGCATTCCCTGACAGGGGGCTTAGAAGTAACGTGTAATAAGGTGGCGTCGCGCGGCCCTTGGCCCTGGTCGCTCCCTCCTGGGAACGTACTCCTGCTCCTCCTCCTCCTCCTCCTGCTCCTCCTGCTCCTCCTCCTGAGGTGCAGGTCCAACGTCAGGTGGCAGTGCCTGAGTCCTGCGGATAGCCAGGTTGTGTAGCATGCAGCAAACTACCACAAATTGGGAGACCCGGTCCGGCGAATACTGCAGAGATCCTCCGGAGCGATCAAGGCAGCGGAACCGCTGCTTGAGGACCCCAATAGTTTGCTCGATGATGTTGCGGGTGGTTTGATGGCTCTCGTTGTATGCCTCTTCAGCAGCGGTCCTGGGCGCGCGGAGCGGGGTCATGAGCCAGGTACACAAAGGATAGCCTTTGTCCCCGAGTAGCCATCCTCTTGCGGGAGGCTGTGTCTCGAACATGTCATGCACAGTACTCTGCCGCAGGATAAACGCATCGTGGCTGCTGCCTGGAAAGCTGGCATTGACAGCCATGATGCGCTGCTTGTGGTCACACACCAGCTGCACATTCAGAGAATGGTAGCCCTTCCTGTTGCGAAACTGCTCGCCATGCTCCAGAGGGGCCCGCAAAGCCACATGCATACAGTCAATGGCGCCCTGCACCAAGGGGAAGTCCGCGAGTCTTGCAAATCCCAATGCGCGCTGATGCTGGCTCTCCAGGGCCATGGGGAAGGAGATGAATTGGCTTCTCCTTCTGAACAGTGCTTCGGTCACCTGGCAGATGCAGCGATGCGCGCCGTACTGGGAGATGTTTGCTATGTCCCCAGCAGCGGATTGGAAGGAGCCGGTGGCATAGAAGTTCAATGCCACCGTCACCTTCACTTCCACCGACAGAGACGTCCTGCACCTGAGCTTTGGACGCAGATCTCTGCGAAGCAGGTGGCAGATCTTTGCAACCACCTCCTTTCGGAATCAGAGCCTTCTAACACATCGCGCGCCAGTCATGTTGAGGTAGGAGCGCTGCTGGCGGTATAGCCTGACTGGGTAAGGCCTACGTGGCCGACGCCTGTTGCCCCCTCTGCCTCTAGCCAGGGCTGCCCCTCTCACAATGCGTCTGCGAGCCCTACGGACATGGCGCTGCAGCTCCGCGTTGGCACCCCATGCAACCCCCATCAAATCCTGGCAAACAGTCAAATTTCCAAAAGGCCACTTGCAGCGTTCTGGCCTGAGTCCAAAAATACCTGAGCTGTTGCTGCTTGAAACCAGTTAGCTATCCTCCTTGTTGTGTGTCCAGAAATGCGTTGCACAAGAGTGTTTGCTGCAAAATGGCTGGCCTTTATACTGGAGGGTACGTCCCCTTTAATTTGCGCCCCCCGGGGCCCGCGCTGGCTGTGTTGCGTTCCTTTTTTCAAACGCTCCGGCTGTCAGCCGCACAATGGGGCGGTCCGACTGAAGTTTGGAATCGGGGTGGCCAAAGGGCGTTGCACGAGGATGTGACGTCATTTTCTGCGCGCGCATCCGGGCGGGCGCTAAACTTTGCGCCGGCGCTAACGGCCAACTTAATTTGGGGCGAGGCGCAAACTGCGCTGCGCCCGGCCGCAACACGCATAGCGCCCGACATTCATTTTTCTTTAGGCGCTAACTGCTGGCGCAACCAACTGAATTTCTAGGCCTTAGAATTTTAAGAGCTTACTCACTTCCTTGTTAGCAGTCTGTGAGAATTCTGCATTTTGATTGGTTGCTCAGACAGCTTGTTGGCATCACAGCAGTTTGAGCAAGGGGATCCCCATTTTACATCCTTGATTTGAATTGAATGTCATAAAACCCGAAGCTCTCGACAGAGATTGCGAGATCCTTATGCGAAGCGTACTTCGGGGCCAGCAGCGAAAATCTTTGCTTCGTTGCTGACCACAAATTCCAGGCCAGTAAATTCTGTGGATGGGAGCAGGAAGTTACAAAGGGACATAGACAGACTAAGTGAATGGGCAAAATTCTGGCAGATGGAGTTCAATATAAAGAAGTGTAAGATTATTCACTTTGGATCTGATAAAGACAAATTGGAATATTTTCTTGGCGAGAGACTCAGAGCTGTGGAGGAGCAAAGGGATTTCGGTGTCCATGTACACAAATTACTAAAAGCTAATGGACAGGTACAAAAAATAATCAAAAAGGCTAATGGTGTGTTGGCATTTATTTCAAGGGGATTCAAAATCAAAAGTGAGGAAGTGATGCTTTAGTTGTACAGAGCCTTGGTCAGACCCCATCTGGAGCACTGCGTTCAGTTTTGGGCACTGAACCTCAGGAAAGATATAACAACAGAAATGCTGGAAAAACTCAGCAGGCCAGGCAACATCTGTGGAGAGAGAAACAGAGTTAACATTTCAGGTCGAAACCCTTCTTCAGAACTGGAAAGGTATATGGTTTTGGAGGAGGTACAGCACAGATTCACTAGAACAATACCAGTGCTTAGAGGGTTAAATTATGAGGGCAGGTTGCATAAACTTGTTTTGTATTCGCTTGAGTTTAGAAGGTTGCGGTGTGATCTAATCGAGGTGTTTAAGATGAAAAAGAGATTTGATAGGGCAGATACAGAGAAACTGTTTCCTCTGGTGGGGGAATCCCAACAAGAGTACAAGAACATTCAAACCATTCAGACAACTTCTATATCAATGACATTCTGACAATACAGACTCAGAAGCTGCTATTAAACCACACTGCACACCAAAGTATCAAATGTGATAAAGGTGATTAATTTAATGGCAAACATAATAGTTGCCTTCCATTCATTTATCACCCAAGTGATCGAACCATAGTGCTTTTCTTTAAAGAAGGTTTGCGAACTCTGCTACTCCTACGAGGTGCTCCCTTAGTGACTTCAGTAAAACTGTTAGAAGGCTGCTATTCCTCATGTTGGGACCCTTGAGATGCTTATGACCGATAACTTCTGGATACTCAAGTCTTCCGGGCCCGACTGCAGACTGCTGCACCTTGGCTGCTGCCGGAGCAGTCTGGTCCGGTAGACTTTCTGATACTATGGTGGGTAATGATTGAAGGGGTGATGAAGGGGCAGACATGCTGACATCCTGAGTGAGGGTATGGGTGGTGAAGGGGCAGTCATGCTGACATCCTGAGTGAGGGTAACGTGTCCTGCTCCCCTAGCGTTTCTGGCACTCTCGTAGGACTTGGGACCATATTGCCACTGACCTGCGGGAGAGCAGACTGCAGAAGATGAGTGACTCCTTGAAAGCCCCTATCTATTCAGTCCACCAATCTCTCCAAGGTGAAGACCAAAGTTGTAAGGCAGCCGTTTGAGCTCCCACAAAAGCTATAAAAGTTGGTGACACTGACTGCTTTCGTGAGGGCCCGACTGCAGCACCCCTGGAGGTAAGCACACCCTCCAGTGTAGACTGCAGAATGCTGATGTCATGCGAGATGACACCACACAGTCTGTAGCACTGAAACTCCGTGGCAGGCTTTCCAATACCTCGTACAACTATTTGTGTGAGCTAAGCATTTTTCTTTTCATGGCTGGACACCTGAAGTCCTCATGGCTGTCCTGCTCACAAGAGCTGGGAAAGGACCTCAACCTTTGGCAAGCTGTCTCCTGGGCATTTGCTGCCAGTAGTGCCTACTGCTGTTCATGCATGCTGGGTATTTCACCATGTGCAGACCCCTCTGCCTCACTATCTAAGTTCGCAAAATTCTACAGATTCCCCCAAACCAAGAAAAGAAGAGATTTTGGACTGTTTAAAAGAATATTGAGCCAAAAAGGGGTTTAAAGTTAAAAGCCCAGGATGTTGGCTATTTTAAAAGGCATGTCCAGGCCTGTGGAAGGCTGCGACAAAGGAGTTGGGATGGGCCCCTGTAAAACAAACAGTTTGAGTATTGGCATAAGCCAGATTGCCTGGGAATGTTCTGGACCGTCTCTATCATTCTACATAAAGGCAATAGGCCTACGGAAGGACAGTCCCCGCCAAAACTACAGGGCCATCAAAAATATGAATAATACAGTACATGCCACTAATCAACAAAAGGGACCCTGACCCCAGCAGGAGAAGACAATCGAACAACAGTTTAACCACTTAGAGAAACATCCAAAAACCACTTCACACACTTAAACCAATTGAAGCAATCCCAAAACTAATTTAAATCAATTAAAAATAGATGGGACCAAGTCAAAACTCGGTAAAGAATTAAAAACTATTAAAGTTAACGAGCCCACCAAAATTAACAATCGGCCAGAGAAGATTTGGCAGGCAGATAAGCAAGGCCTCAAATGGTATAATTGAGGCCTGCTTTGTCAGTTCAACGGTGGGTTCATACAGAGGCTCATCCAGATACGGTCAGTCATTCGGAAGTAATCATCGCTACATTTATCCTCATCGCCATGCAATCGGAGAATCGGAGACTTGAGGAAAGGAGAACGAAACAGAAGGAGAAAGGAATCGCGGCAACCAAGGGCCCCAAGAAACCAACAACTAATAATATTACCAACAACTAGGTAATATTGGGCCACCGCGACCAACAAGAAACCAACCTGGAAGAAACCGAAGATTCGCAAGTTTGTTTCCACTCTACAAGCTAGCCTGACTTACCCCTGGGTAAGATTTGAAGAAAAAGACTCTAAACCCTATACCTAACCAAAGGAAATTGGGTACTTACCCGATAGATCCAATACGCGCCCGACCGCATCAGCGGACACGCGAAGACTGAAAAACCAAGGCAGGTGAAGTCTTCCACCATGTCCGGGGTACGGCAGGCCCCAACTGCCACACCTAAAGAGAACCCCGAAATCGCGAACCTCTACAACTGTCAAGAAAGTCGTTTGGTGAGCATTTCCCTGGTCCTCTGGAATCCAACCTAGTTAGTGTAGTGGGATTGGGAGGGGTGAAGTATTTTGTCTATTGTCATTCTCCCTCATATATTCTGGTGTTCCCCCCTTTTAGAGTGATAAGATTATTGTATTGTGTATTTTTCTGTCTCAAAATAAAAATCGAAGTACTTTTCACCAACTCATTACAACCCCCAAATAAGTCCAAAGTCTAGAACCAAGGGAGTGGGAGCGATTTGAACTGCTCAGGGAGTCAGAGGCAAAGCTGACCACACACACCGCCCCTTAAAGGAAATGGCGACCGTGGCAGGACTTTGTCAAATGGGATGTAATGCAATAGACCCTGTGTTTGACGAAAGAACGAAGATGGAAGAGAGGATTTCCTCTTATGTTTTTGAGAAGGTGAATATCACCAAGAAATGGGTGACCAGTCTGTTGCGTGCTGAGCGTCCCATGGACTGAGAGCAAGGATCATCATAAGAACTCAGTGGAAAGGCCATCTGACAGATCCAGCTTTTAGATCAGCACATTAAAGCGTTGACAGAAGAGCTGCAGGAGGCAGCCAAACTGTCTCAAGCAAGAGCTATAGCAGGGGAAGGATTATTGCAGGAATTACAGGCCCAAAGTCAGGAGAAGTTAAAGCTAGTGGAGAAACACAGGAACAGATATGAGTATTTTCGGTGTCAAGTCACCGAGGCTAAAAGCAATGAGTTAGTGTTGAGAGAGGAGAACGTTCGCCTAACCAGGCAGTTAAAAGAACAGGAAGAGAGGTTAAGAGACGTGCAGGCAGCTTATAAGGTAGCAAGCACTAGGGATTTTGAAGCGGGAGATCACGGCCCTTGCCAAAAGCAGATCAACAGTTTAAAAACTTGCTCTGTCCAGGGCAAAAGGCATGGTATGCCTAGTAAGCACAGGTGCAGCCCGGGTGGATCTGGAAATAAAAGAAGAAACTGTTCAGATGTCACCTGTGGCGCTGGGGAACAACCCGGTTGGGCAGCAGGAGGGACAAGCAATCTGTAGGGAGGGCAGGGAAGAGTGCACACCACTACCACCTGTGGCACCTGGTTGTAACTCAGTTTGGCTGCAGGGAGAAGTGGGCAAACAAATGCAGGAAAGGTCAGAGCCGGGGCCGATGTGCCCAGCTTGGCAGCAAAAGTTTGGCCCACCCGGCGGTGGTGGGGGTCAGGGACCCCTTGAAAGCCAATTCGTGATTCCCCATGGTACCCAACAGCTTAGGGCTATGGTAAGCCACCTGAACAAACTCACCCACAAGGGAGACCCCTCAGTCCACTTCATGGAAGTAGAACAAGCAGCAGGCATTAACGAGTGTGATGACTCCGAAATGGTCAAAATGCTCCTTTTCTCCCTGGATGGCAACCTCTACCAGTCCCTCGCTGTGGAGAGTAAAAAAGGGCAGGGCGGATACGCTGTTATCCGGGAGGAAGTTCTGGAGGCCATGGGTATGAACGATGGTAGTCCTTTGTCCCGGGTGGAGAGGACAACACAGCTGACAGGGGAGACCCCACAGGCTTTCGCAGACAGGCTGTGGCCTGTGTATAAGAGTGCCTGTAATGGGGATCTCAACCGAGTTCACCTGAACCAGAACGAGCTGGCCCACTGGCTCCGAAGCCTCATGGCAAACAGCTTGCCGTGGATCAGAGCTAAGGCTGAGCTTTGGTTTGACGCGAAAGACCCCCGGGTCACCGAGGAGACAGTGGTCAGACAACTGACCCTGGCTTACTGGAATGGTAGAGGGATAGAAGAGCACCCACCAAAAGGAGAAGTATATGAAATAAAACCTATCCAAAGTAAGAAAGAATGGCACCAGGAGGAGGGTAACCCTTCCGATACAAGGCGTAACTGCTTCGGGTGCGGGAAAAGTGGGCACTGGAGAAGGAACTGTAAAAATCCTTGGAAGGATAATGTGGGGAAAAACTCCCCAGCTCCTGCCCCAAAAACAGAAACACCGACCTCTCCCCCCACGTTTGATTCAATAGTGGCTGCGCTCCAGGTTTTGTTAGCTGGCCCAAGGAAGGTAGCCACCGCCACTGGTGCTTTAACCCCATCTGCCCCATACAACCCAGACCTATGACTAGAACCCACGCAGCCCGTCGACTTGTGTCCCCTTGAATACGATGAGGGGGGCAGGCCCTGTGTTAAGATGGGGGTGGAGACAGTGCAGGGGAGATATTTGGTGGACACTGGAGCTTCCAGCATGGTGGTCCTTTCAAAAGACCCGACCAATTCACCTAGGTCTAACAAGGTCCCATTTAGCCTAATGGGATTCACAGGGAACGAGCAGGCTGGGGAAACGTCCAAACCTTTGGCTATAGATTTAGGATCACTCCATACCACGTGGTAGGGTAACCAAAAGACCAACGAGGTGGCCAAGCAGGGGGCCAGGGAAGGAGAGTTCTGGGATCCCTGCAGAGCAGGTCCAGTAGCCACAATCCGGGACAAGGGAGGCACACAGGGGGTAGCTTTGGCCCCGAACTTAAAGCAGGTCCAAGCCCAGGATTCCGTCCTTTATGCCGTCCTGGTAAAGAGAGAGAATGGGGAGTCCATAAAAGACCCGTTCGGGGCAGCGGACAAGACTTTAAAACAAGTTCACTGGCAGGCTGCTAGTTACATTAATCAATGTAAACTGTTTAAACCTGAGCAAGGGGAACGGCCAGAAAGGGTGAACCATTTTAAAAATAGAGATCATCAGCCTGCAGCTGTGACAGACTCACAGACCGCAAAGGAGGGGGCAGTGGCTTGTGTTACTGGAGGGGCCCTCCCACCAATTATTTGGGACACGTCCCCAGTAACCAGAGTCCTAAGGAGGTCTCCTCACATACCACGGCCTAAACTACCGTGGTCACCTGTGTATCAGTTCAAAAGGTCCAGCCCCGGGAGGGCCACAACCCAAAAGGGAATGCCCAAGGTCAGGGACCAGTCTAAGGACACAGATCCCCAGCCTGCCACCTCCAAAGGTGAGGGACTCACAGGAGAGGTAGCGTCGGGCAGAGAGAGAGACAAAGGTCCCCAGCCTGCGGCATCAGGCTGCGGGGAACCCACAGGACAGGATAGAGACTCGGCAGCCACACAGAAAGGGGTAGTGTGCTGCAGCACAGGAGGGCACACTCCCCCGGTCAGCTGGGAAACGGAAAAACCCCCAGTTCTTTTAAGAAGGACTCTCCGGGACCAGTCACCTTACGCCCAGGTGTACAAGCTGCCCAGATTCCATAAAAGGCAGAGGTCTAACAGGGATTAGCCTGGCCGTCCGGAGATGGGCAGCGGATGTATATAGCTTTTAATTTAACCGTTATTACACTTTGGCAGTTTTGGATTTTTTAGATAGTCTAATTTTAGCTTATGATAAGTTTAAGTTTTGAAAATTTTGGTAACTGTGTCAGGCCAGAGAACCCTCTCGGGACATGGCTATTTTGTTTGTGTGTCCCTACAGAAAGGAAATTGGCATGAGAAAGGTTCTGCTCCTGCTCACCCTGGTAGGGGTGAGCATCGGTGACTGAGGAGACGTGGAGAACTCTCACATCTATGGGTGCTCGGGAGAGAGAGCACCGATCGTTACCACAGGGGGTGGCGAATGGGGTGTGGAGGAGCTCGCCATCTACTTCAATGAGGGAAGGTGGCCAGGGTGGCTGGGGTCTAACTCGACTCAGTACTCCAGCCAGACCGGGTTCACGTACGGGGAGGCCTCCATCCCATGCCCCAGGGTACTGGTCGTTGCTACAAGGGTCAGTGTCACCGAGGGGAAACGTGTGTGTTTGACATGCAAGGGACAGATTCCTTTGGATAGGTGGTGGTGGCTCAGAAAGCTGAGCAAGGATATAGGGAACCCCGCAGTCGATTGGGAATGAGGAACAATACCCACCGTACGATTACAGGGACCCAAGGGGGAGTGAGTGTGTCTTGGGACAAGTGGTGGGAGCCAGATCAGGGGATTTATGTTTGTATGTGGGGGTCAGAGAATGTCTGCCCCACAGGCATATCCATCATCTTCCACAGGCAATGGCAAGATGCCGGGGAGGGGATGGGGTGGAATTCCAGCCTGCATGCGTGCGCGATCCCACACTCCCCGATTCCAGTCAACGCCACCGAACTCGTAACCCACCCCCGAAAGCCCCTGCCCATGATCACGACATCACGGACTATAGTACAGAGGTGTCCAAACAACACCAAGGGACCAGGGAATGGCTTAGTCCTAGTGCCAACCGATAGGTTGCTGTACCAGGGGGTACACTATGCAGTGGCCTCAGTGATCATGAACCTGACCGAGGTACACTTACCTGAGTGGTGTCCTAAGGAGACAAAACAGTTGTACCAAGCCCTGCTGAAGGAAATGTTTAAAACATTTTATGAATTTGACTTTGCCAGTGTAGACAAAGCGAAACTGTACAGTTTACATCCTGAGCATAATATGGGCGTGGGGAGACAAAGAAGGGGGACCTGGAATGATATTTTCACTGCTTATAGTGCAGGATCCTCAGTAGTAAATAGCCTAGACGATATAGACCTACAAACACAGATAAATGGTTTAAAGACCCAATTAAGAAAAATCCTAACAGAGGAGAACACAGTGGTAGGCTCAGAGCTAAATGAGGACGAAGCTATGATGGTCCATTTAAAAGAGATAATTGCTGAGCTGGAGAGACACGCCAAAACAGTAAATGCACTTATATGGGAAGACAGGAATGCTTCAGATCAAGCTGCACAGAATGAGGTGTGCGTGCTATACGGGGCATGGTTGCTGGGCGAGGGTCGCAGCAACCTGGAGGATTTAAAACAAGGTTTAGTCCCCTCCTGGATTAGCAACCAGCACTTCACAGCCCTCCACCCATTTAGTAATTCGCTGAGCCCGTGTCAGCTCCGCCTCACCTCTGAAGCCTACTCTGTCCCAGTGAATTGTGGACATTCCAATCACACTATCATGGGGATAGCAGTGAGGATGCCGGTTGTGGGTGGGACAGCCCGACCCGCACTGGTATACAGGGTGGAGAACATTGGGATCATTCAAGGGGGTGCACACATCCGTTTCGCAGCGGTCCCACCTTATGTCATAAAGTGGGAGCACGCTATGACAGGTACTGACCTCTCGGGGTGCCGAAGCCGGGGAGCACACATAATACTGTATCCCCAGCACTTGAACACCTATTCGAGACCACAGTTTGGGTTTAAAGCTGCTGGTGCACAACCTGTGAACTGTACCATGGAGGTAATGGCACAAGGCCATGTTTCCCCACAGGTAGCATTCATAGGAGGTGGGACATATTGTGTCACCACAAGTGCGCCCCACTACCAGCATGGACAGTACACCTGGTGTCCGGTGAGTGACAGCAGTTTCTGTTTTAAACCCGAGGCAGAAGTTCAAGTGGCCCAGGAACGGATTGTACCCATCCCTGAACCCTCAACTGTTCACCTCACTGTCAGGGAAAACATCACCAACCTGCAAAATTACGTAACACATTTCGGCTATGAAATTCCCCCTCTACCAGAACATCTTACCGCCCTATTAAAATCAGTGGTCATCTCACAGAAACATTTCTATACGTTAGAGCAGAAGACAGTCGAGATAGGGGCCAAGATCTTGGATATTGTAGATCCACTCTGGCGGGACATTTAAAAAAATATAGAGGTCCCTTCTTGGATTCGAATGGCTTCACACATTTTAGTGGTTTGCCAGCTCGGTATAGTTTTCTACTTGTTGTACACAAAGTGCAAGGGAAGGGACAGGATGCTCTGCTCTCAACATGAGGGAGCATGGGATAAAAATAAAGTCTATGACCAGGTATAAAACAAACCTTGGCCGTTATTAAAAATAACGTGTGTAATTTTCCAAGTGGTGCAGGGGTGTTGGACCCCCTCCGTGCTTCGATGTGAATGTAATCAGATTTTTCGTACCTTGTATATCTGTTAAACACTACACCTAGAGGGGAACGGGAGAGTGTTTTTGTTTTTGGGTTATTAGTTTAGATAATACAGGGGAAGGTTGGCTCTCAGTGATCAGAAATTTTGCTCACCCAAGAAGATACTATAATAGCGTTTAAAGTATCACGGGGGGAGTGTAAGGTTCGCAAAATTCTACAGATTCCCCCAAACCAAGAAAAGAAGAGATTTTGGACTGTTTAAAAGAATATTGAGCCAAAAAGGGGCTTAAAGTTAAAACCCCAGGATGTTGGTTATTTTAAAAGGGCATGTCCAGGCCTGTGGAAGGCTGCGACAAAGGAGTTGGGATGGGCCCCTGTAAAACAAACAGTTTGAGTATTGGCATAAGCCAGATTGTCTGGGAATGTTCTGGACCATCTCATTCATTCTACATAAAGACAATAGGCTTATGGAAGAACAGTCCCCGCCAAAACTACAGAGCCATCAAAAATATGAATAATACAGTACATGCCACTAATCAACAAAAGGGACCCTGACCCCAGCAGGAGAAGACAATCGAACAACAGTTTAACCACTCAGAGAAACATCCAAAAACCACTTCACACACTGAAACCGATTTCGAAGCAATCCTGAAACCAATTTAAATCAATTAAAAATAGATGGGACCAAGTCAAAACTCGGTAAAGAATTTAAAACTATTAAAGTTACCTAGCCCACCAAAATTAACAATGGGCCAGAGAAGATTTGGCGGGCAGATAAGCAAGGCCTCAAACGGTGTAATTGAGGCCTGCTTTGTCAGTTCATACAGAGGTTCATCCAGATACGGTCAGCCATTCGGAAGAAATCATCGTTACATTCATCCTCATCGCCACGCAATCGGAGAATCGGAGACTTGAGGAAAGGAGAATGAAACAGAAGGAGAAAGGAATCATGGCAACCAAGGACCCCAAGAAACCAACAACTAACAATATTACCAACAACTAGGTAATATTGGGCCACCGCGACCAACAAGAAAACAACCTGGAAGAAACCAAAGATTCGCAAGTTTGTTTCCACTCTACAAGCTAGCCTGACTTACCCCTGGGTAAGATTTGATGAAAAAGACTCTAAACCCTATACCTAACCAAAGGAAATTGGGTACTTACCCGATAGATCCAATATGCACCCGACCGCATCAGCGGACACGCGAAGACTGAAAACCCAACGCAGGTGAAGTCTTCCACCATGTCCGGGGTACGGCAGGCCCCAACCGCCACACCTAAAGAGAACCCCGAAATCGCAAACCTCTACAACTGTCAAGAAAGTCATTTGGTGAGTGTAGTGTATGTGCTTTAAGTCAGAACTACTTTTTACAGCTCCTGTATACTGTAGTACCGGCAGTAACCACACCGGTATATAAGCTGTGCGCATGCCTCTGTACCCCAGTCTAGAGATTACCCTCCTCCAGTAAAGACCTGTTATTTGTTTATGTACAGCATTCGTGTAATTATTTATCCACTGAACCACGGATCTAACAGTGGCGACGAGTGTCGATGCGAATCTACCTGCAACATAAATTTTTTTTTTAAATAGTCGAGTCCAGGAACACGGGCGTCGACCACGAGCAACCGCCCAGCAGTCAGGCAGAGATCCAACTTCGTTGGGGAGGCTGTGGAGAGCCGGGTTTGGTTCCCCAGCCACAACGAGCAGTAAGAGACCGACGACAGGTCGAGAGCAGGCCCTTCCCGAGCAGCAGCAGCTGGAGTCGACCGATGGCAGAGAGAGAGAGCCGAGCAGCGTCGACGGGGTAAGAAGAGGGTGAAGAGAGCAGGGCGCAGCCGGGGGTTGATCACCGAGCGGCGTCGAGGAAAAATACTGCAAACCGGAGAGAGAGAGGGTAAGAAACAGCCGGGTTCTAGACGGAGCGGTGTCGACAAATAGCAAGGGGAGACGCCATTGAGCCGCGGAGAAGCAAGGAGAGCGCGGGAGGTGCCATTGAGCCGCAGAGAAGGAAGAGCGCGGGAGATGCCAATTTGCGAAGCCGCAGCGGAGAAGACGGCGAGCGCGGGAAGGAAGGAAAGCGCGGGAGACACCATTTTGTGCCAGCGGAGAAGAAGGGGAAGCGCGGGAGGCGCCATTGGTGATAGTTAACGCACAACCAAGGATGCTGAAGAGTGGCAGTATCTCAACGTTCGACAATGAAGTCGAAGATTGGGCGACATATGTGGAACGTATTGAGGTGTACTGCAGGATGAATGAAGTGCCAGATGCTAATAAAGCACTGGTTCTGTTAAATTCCATGGGTGCAAAAACTTATGGGTTACTGTGAAATCTAATAACCCCAGAGAAGCCGGTAAACAAGAATTTTGAAAGCATAATAGAAATCCTACAGGACCACTTAAACCCCACACCGCTGCTGATAGCAGAACGATTGAAGTTCCATAAAAGGAACCAACACAAAGACGAAAGCAATGCTGAGTACCTAACGGAACTGTGCAAGCTATCGAAATACTGCCAGTTTGGAGCGGGACTAGCAGACACGTTAAGGGACAAGTTTGTGTGTGGGCTACAAAGTGAAGGAACCCAGAAACGGCTTCTATCAGAAAAGGACCTTACGCTGGACAAAGCTTTCAGTATGGCAGTATCACACGAAGCAGCCGCAAGGGGCGCTGCAGAGATACAACGGAGACCGCAAGAATATGGCACCAACGAAATGACCTATGGAACAGGGAAGTGCTATCGCTGCGGCAGAACAACACATGACCAGAAAGATTGTTGGTTCAAGGACCAAGTGTGCAGACAGTGTGGGAAAGCAGGACACATAGCAAGAGTCTGCAGGACTGGGAAGAAAACCAACAGTAAGAAATCTCCACAGGAGAAGTACAAAAAGGTACACCAGGTGATGGACAGTGGTTCAGACGAACAGAAAAGTGACACAGACTCCGGAAGCAAGGAGCTGGGTTGTCTGAAACTACATAATGTAACCGAAATGAAGGATCACCAGACTATCTGGGTTACACTCAAGATAGACAGAGTCCAAGTGGAAATGGAATTGGACACAGGGTCAGCTCGAACAGTTCTAAATCAAAGAGACTACAAGCGGCTATTTTCACACATACCCTTGAAAGCTACAGAGATTGTCTTGAAAACGTATACGGGGCAAAAAGTCTACCCCAAAGGAAAAATAAGGGTGAAAGTGTTGTGTCTGTGTGTTGATAGAGACACTGAAGACAGAAGTTGGTTTCACAGGTGTTTACTAAACAAAGTCTGGAGGGGAACTAACTGATACAACACAATATACAGGTTTATATAGCCCGAGTGGCCATTACCGGCATTACAGTACACATGGGGCTCTTAAAGGCACATACACTACAATTCCTCCCCTTTTAGCCAACCAGTACATAATATTTTAAGTAATTATTAATTACATGTTGCAAGAAAAATAATCCACACATTGCTGCAGCTAATTAATTATAAGTCAGTCTCTCTGGAGACTTCCTGACTCGGTCCGGATAACACCTCGGTGGTGTAGTAGTTTCTGGTGGTGTAGTAGGTTCTTTTGGCAAGGCTGATTCGGCTTGAATGCAAGTGTCGGGTTCATCGGGTTCCAGTATCACCAGATCGGAGGTAGATATAGGTATCTCTACTTCATTGTTAGGCGTATAGAGTTGTGGTGTAGGTTGTCCCTTTTCGGATGACTCTATGATTTGGTCAGCATGGCGCCTTATTATGCTTTCTCCGATGTCCACGGTATACATCAGCGGTCCTAGTCGTGTGCAGATAGTTCCAGGCTGCCATTTCTCGGTACGGTAGTCCCGGGCCAAAACTTGTTGACCTATCTGGAAGGTTCTAGTTGGCCTTTCATTCATGCCTTGAAATTGTCGGTTCTCCACGTCCCTTCTGATGTTGGGCTTGATCAAATCCAGCCGGCATCTTAGGCTTCTATTGAAGAACATCATGGCGGGAGTTTGGTTTGTAACCATATGTGTTGCATTCCTGTATGCGAACAAGAAGTTATCCACCTTGTGCTGAAGTTTTATGTCTTCATTA
Source organism: Somniosus microcephalus (assembly GCF_052327205.1). Lineage (NCBI taxonomy): Eukaryota > Metazoa > Chordata > Chondrichthyes > Squaliformes > Somniosidae > Somniosus > Somniosus microcephalus. The sequence goes on along the minus strand of NC_140988.1, from coordinate 278,769,108 downwards.
CCCATGGCCTTGATGGCCTTCTTGAAGGTCTGGACAAACCTTTCAGCCAATCCATTGGTGGCGGGATGGTATGGGGCGGACGTGTAGTGCTTAACCCCATTGTTTTTTAAGAACTTCCTGAATTCTTCGGACACAAATTGTGGTCCATTATCAGAACAGATCTGTTCCGGCAGCCCATTCCTGGCAAATATGGTCCTTAATACTGTGATGGTTTTTTCCGTGGTGGTGGAGGACATCTTTATTACCTCCGGCCACTTGGCGTGTGCATCAACCGCGATTAAGAACATTGAGTCCATAAATGGACCAGCAAAGTCGATGTGTACCCTTTGCCAGGGAGATGAGGGCCACTCCCATGGATGTAGAGGGGCTTGGGGTGGAGCGTTTTGGACCTTCTGGCATCCTAGGCAGCTCTTGGTCATTTCTTCGATGTCTCCATCGATACCTGGCCATCATACAAACGCCCTGGCTAGGTTCTTCATTTTCACTCCACCCAGATGCCCCTCGTGAAGCTCCTTTAGAACTTTATCCTGGAGTTTGGGTGGAATCACCACTCTGGATCCACACATCAAGGTTCCTCGGCACACTGACAGCTGTTCTCTTCTTTGCGAGAATGCTGGCAACAGTGGTTCGCCATGTGCTGGCCATCCCTTCACTGTTAAATCATAGACTCGTGAGAGAGTCGGGTCATTTCTAGTTTCCCTTTCAATGGCAGAATTTGTTACTGGTAGACATTCTACTATGGTAGAGTGGAAAATCTCCACTGGGTCTACGGTAGGTGCTTCTTCTACCATTGGCAACGGTAGGCGCGATAACCCGTCAGCATTCCCATGCTGTTTTGATCCTGTGTATTCTATGTTGTATTGGTGTGCCCCTAGAAAAAGGGACCACCTCTGTAGCCTTTGCACTGTCATAATGGGAACACCCTTTTTAGGGTTGAATATGGAGATGAGGGGTTGATGGTCAGTCAACAAGGTAAATTTTTGTCCGTGTAGGTAATGGTTGAATTTCTTCACTCCCCATACCAGGCTGAGTGCTTCCCTGTCGATTTGGGCATAGTTACGCTCAGCTGAGTTCAATGAGCGTGACGCTAAAGCTATCGGCCGTTCCGAGCCATCAGGGAATTTATGCGATAATACTGCTCCTACCCCGTAAGGGGATGCATCGCACGCTAGTCTGATTGGCAGTGATGGGTTGTAATGAGCCAAAACTTCTTTGGATGTGATTAAGTCTTTGCATTTATGGAAGGCACGTTTACAGTCTTCACTCCATTTCCAAATTACTCCTGTTTGTAGCAGTTTATTAAGAGGGTGTAGAAGAGTTGATAAGTTCGGTAAAAATTTATGATAGTAATTTATTAATCCAAGGAACGACCTTAATTGTGAAACATTTTCAGGTGCTGGGGCTTTTATGACCGCTTCAATTTTTTCAGGTGACTTATGCAACCCTTCCTTGTTAATTATGTGGCCAAAATATGATATTTGATTCTGGAAAAATTCTCACTTGGGGCGATTTGCTCGTAGGCCCCGTTCTCTCAGCCTAGTGAGCTCCTGCTCCAAATTGGCAAGGTGCTCGTTGTCGTTTTCTCCTGTTGCAAGAATGTCGTCTAGGTAGCATTGAGTCCCCGGAATCCCTTGGAGGACTTGCTCCATAGCTCTTTGCCAGATAGCTGGAGCGGATGCTACTCCGAAAACCAGTCGATTGTTCTGGTATAGGCCTTTGTGTGTATTTATCGTGAGATACTTTTTCGAGTCCTCTTCAACCTCCATCTGTAGATATGCCTGTGCCAAGTCAATTTTGGTGAAACGTTTCCCTCCGGATAGTGAGGAGAAAATATCTTCTATCCTCGGAAGAGGATACTGTACCGTGTGAAGGACCGGGTTTACAGTCACCTTGAAGTCTCCACAGATGCGAATTTTTCTCTGTTCTTCAGATTTATCATTATTCAACATTTTCTTCATGACCGGGACGATGGGTGTTGCCCACTCGCTCCAATCTATTTTGGATAATACGCCTGCCTTTTCCAAATTCTCCAGCTCTGCCTCGACTGCTGGACGAATTGCGTATGGCACCGGCCTTGCCTTAAAAAACTTGGGAATTGCCGCATCTTCCACTTTTATTGAGGCGGTGATGCCTTTCAAGGTTCCTAGTTTCTCTTGAAACACTTCCTTGGCGTTGGCCAAGATGTCTTTTAATCGTTCAGGTATGACGTCATCATCATTTTTTTCCTTACTGGTCACCGTCAGTGCCTGAATGGAGTGCCAGTCTAAACGTATTTTCCTGATCCATTCACGTCCCAACAGCGGTGGACCACCATCTTGTAGAACGTATAAATACAACTTCTGTATTTCCTTGCCGTTGTATACAACAGGCACCCTTATTTTTCCTTTGGGGTATACTTTCTGCCCCGTATATGTTTTCAAGATAATGGATGTGTCTTTTAAAGGTATATGCGGAAATAGCCGCTCGTAATCCCGTCGATTTATGACGGTCAGAGCTGATCCTGTATCTAGCTCCATTTTAACTGGGGACCCTGCTATTGTGAGGGTAACCCAAATGGTCCGGTAATCTTCTTTGGCAAATACATTATGTAATTTGAGAGAGCTTAGTCTCTTGTTTCCGGAGTCGCTATCACTCTTCTGGTCTTCGGAGCTACTGTCCGTCATCATTTGTACCTTTCTGTGCTTTTCCTTATTGGTTTTTTTTCTGTTAGTGGATTTTTTGTTTCCAGATCGGCATACACGTGTAATGTGTCCCATCTTTCCGCATTGCCTGCATGTTTTTCCTTGAACCAGCAGTCCCTCTGGTCATGGGTGGATCTGCCGCAGCGATAACATCTCTCGAAACCCCGTGTCATTTCATGGGTGCCGAAGTCCTGTGGCTTTTGCTGTATTTCTGCAGCTCCTCTTGCACTGAAAGCCTTGTCCAGTGTCAAATCTTTCTCAGAAAGTAGCCTTTTTTGTGTTCCTTCACTTAGGAGACCGCAGACGAATTTGTCTTGTAGAGAATCTGCCAGTCCTGCCCTGAATTGGCAGTGTAGGGTATCAACAATCTCCTTAAAATTCTTGTCCATCGGTTCGGCTGGAGTGATTAAGTTTCGTAACAGCTTATATGTCTTTGCGCCCATTAGATTTAGAAGTACTGAAGCTTTTTTTTCATCTTCTATTCCATTTGAGGTGCAATATACCTCCACTCTTTCCACATATGTGGTCCAATCCTCTATCTTGTTATCAAAAGCATCAATATTGCCAGACTTAGGCATCCTAGAAAAAAAATGGCGCTTCCCGCGCTTCCCCGCCGCTGCTGCCGATGACAACGCTGTTTCCCGCGGTTTCCGTTCTTTTTATTTATTTATTTACAGTTGGAGACTCGTTCCCGCCGGACTCTCTCTCTAGGTCTGAACGCCGACCTGCTTGCAGCGCCAGCCGTCTCCCGAGTGCTCCCTCCCCGTCTGTTACTGCTTGCCTCCGCTTTCGCTGCTTGGCCTAGCTGTAGAGCCAGCCGCTGGAGCCCCAGCCCGAATCCCAGGAAGGATTATTGCAGTACCTGCCACCAGCTTGGCTAGCTGGTGAAACCACAGCTTCTTCTTTTTCTTGATTTTTCTTCAACTTTGGACGCCAGAGGAATCGATGTCCTTGAGGTGCTGCCGAATTGCAGGTAAGTCCATTTCCAATTCGTCGCCACTGTTGTGTCTGTGTGTTGATAGAGACACTGAAGGCAGGAGTTGGTTTCATAGGTGTTGACTAAACAAAGTCTGGAGGGGAACTAACTGATACAACACAATATACAGGCTTATATAGCCCGAGTGGCCATTACCGGCATTACAGTACACATGGGGCTCTTAAAGGCACATACACTACAGAAAGTGACATATAAAGGTCAGGAAATACCTAAAATGGATATATATGTATTGCCAAATGGAGGACCACCACTGCTAGGACGTGAATGGATCCGGAAGATACATTTAGATTGGCATTCCATACAGGCACTGAAGGTGGAGGCCAAAAAGGATGACGATGTCACACCTGGACGACTGTCAAAAATGCTAACTGACGCAAAAGAAGTGTTCCAGGAGGGACTAGGAACACTAAAAGGAATAACAGCAACAATTGAAATAGAGGATAATGCAAGCCCAAAGTTTCTGAAGGCCAGACCAGTGCCTTATGCGATCAGACCAGCGGTTGAAGCAGAGCTGGAAGGGTTGGAACGTTCAGGAGTACTGTCCAAGGTGGACTGGAGCGAGTGGGCTACACCCATCGTTCCTATAATGAAGAGGTCGTTGAGTAATACGCCTGGGGAACCAAAGAAGGTCCGCATCTGTGGGGATTTTAAGGTGACAGTGAACCCAGTCCTTCACACAGTGTAATATCCGCTTCCACGAATTGAGGATATTTTCGCCTCGCTATCTGGTGGTAAACGCTTCACCAAAATTGATCTAGCCCAGGCGTACTTGCAAATGGAGGTAGAAGAAAATTTGAAATATTACCTTACGATCAACACCCATAAAGGTCTCTATCAATACAACCGGCTGGTGTTTGGAGTAGCCTCGGCTCCGGCTATCTGGCAAAGGGTGATGGATCAGGTCCTGCAAGGGATTCCAGGGACCCAGTGTTATTTGGATGACATCTTGGTCACGGGCGAAAATGACGGTGATCACCTCGCTAACTTGGAGAAGGTGCTCGCCAGATTAAAGGAATATGGGCTACGAGCTAATCGCCACAAGTGCGAGTTTTTCCAGAAACAGATCTCGTATTGCAGCCACGTCATCGATGAAGAGGGGTTACATAAGTCCCCTGACAAGATTGAGGCAGTAGTCAAGGCTCCAGCACCGGAGAATGTGGCACAACTGAGGTCGTTCCTCGGGCTGGTAAACTATTACCACAAGTTCTTACCAAATTTGTCTACGGTATTACACCCGCTGAACACCCTACTGCAAACAGGGGTACCATGGAAGTGGGATGACGAACGTAGACGAGCTTTCCAGAAGTGTAAGGAATTGATCACATCAAAAGAGGTGTTGGCCCATTTCAACCCAGCACTACCAATTCATTTGGCATGTGATGCATCACCCTACGGCATTGGAGCGGTGCTGTCGCACAAATTCCCAGACGGGTTGGATAGGCCAGTAGCCTTTGCGTCTCGGTCACTAACCTCAGCTGAGCGCAACTATGCCCAGATTGACAGGGAGGCCCTCAGCCTGGTATGGGGAGTAAAAAAATTCAACCACTATCTGCATGGACAGAAGTTCACCTTGCTGACTGACCACCAACCACTTGTCTCCATCTTTAATCCTAAGAAGGGCGTGCCAGTAATGACTGCACAGCGGTTACAAAGATGGTCCCTGTTTCTAGGGGCGAATCAATATGAAATAGAATATAAAGGCACGAGACAGCATGGGAACGCTGATGGGCTATCGCGCCTGCCACTGCCTACTGTGGAGGAAGCAGCAGCAGTGGACCCTATCGAGATATTTTATTCGTCGATAATTGAACGATTGCCAGTAACAAACGCGGATATAGAGAAGGAGACCCGCAATGATCCGACGCTGTCACGGGTATATGAATTGACGGTGAGGGGATGGCCAACACATGGCGACTCACTGTTGCCAGCATTCTCATCCAGAAGAAAACAGCTGTCAGTATGCCAGGGGACAGTGATGTGTGGATCCAGAGTGGTGATTCCACCCAAGTTAAGGGAGAGAGTGCTAAATGAGCTACATGAAGGTCATCTGGGGGGAGTGAAAATGAAAAGCTTATGTGTGGTGGCCGGGAATCGATCAACAAATCGAAGACCTAACTAAGAGCTGCTTAGGATGCCAGAAGGTCCAAAATGCACCACCACATGCCCCTCTACACCCATGGGAGTGGCCCTCCTCTCCATGGCAACGGGTGCACATTGATTTTGCTGGTCCATTCATGGACTCAATGTTCTTAATAGCAGTGGATGCTTATTCAAAGTGGCCTGAGGTGATAAAGATGTCTTCAACCACTACAGAGAAAACAATTGCAGTCCTACGGACCATATTTGCCAGAAGCGGTTTGCCAGAGCAGATCTGCTCTGATAATGGACCACAGTTTGTGTCCGACGAGTTCCAAAAATTCATGAAAAGGAATGGGGTAAGGCATTACACATCCGCCCCGTATTATCCAGCCACCAATGGATTGGCTGAGAGGTTCGTACAAACCTTTAAGAAGGCGATAAAGGCCATGTGCGATGAGGAACTTCCACTACAGCATAAGATGGACAATTTCTTATTAGCCTACCGAAACGCGACACATGCAGTTACCAACCAGACCTCGGCCATGATGTTCTTTAACCGAAGGTTGAGATCTCGTCTGGACTTGCTCAGACCAAATGTGCGAAGAAATGTTGAGGACAAACAATTCCAGCACATCAACGAGAAGCCGACAAGGAGCTTCAATGTAGGGCAACCAGTCTTGGCCCGGGACTATCGAACAGAGAAGTGGCAACCCGGAACGATATGTACAAGGCAGGGGCCATTAATGTACACAGTGGATGTCGGGGAGAACATTGTGAGACGCCACGTCGATCAGATCTTAGCATCACAGGAATGCGTCAACCCCATGTCTCAAGTACCTGGGGATGAACCCGACATACCGATAGCATCTACTTCAGATCCAGTAGCAGTGGAACCCGATGAACTACCCGATGAAAGGGGGTCAGAATCGCCTCTGCACCAAGAACAAGAACCTCCGGAAAGGCGCTATCCCGAAAGGGTCAGGAAGCCGCCCCAAAGACTGAATCTATAAATGGGCTTTTGTTATTGAATGTACATGTAAAAATGTAATTGTTATTTGAATATTAACGGGGTATTATTAATCTAAAAAGGGAGGAATTGTAGTGTATGTGCTTTAAGTCAGAACTACTTTTTACAGCTCCTGTATACTGTAGTACCGGCAGTAACCACACCGGTATATAAGCTGTGCGCATGCCTCTGTACCCCAGTCTAGAGATTACCCTCCTCCAGTAAAGACCTGTTATTTGTTTATGTACAGCATCCGTGTAATTATTTATCCACTGAACCACGGATCTAACAGTGAGCATTTCCCTGGTCCTCTGGAATCTAACCTAGTTAGTGTAGTGGGATTGGGAGGGGTGAAGTATTTTGTGTATTGTCATTCTCCCTCATATATTCCGAAGTGTTCCCCCTTTTAGAGTGATAAGATTATTGTATTGTGTATTTTCCTCTCTCAAAATAAAAATCGAAGTTCTTTTCACCAACTCAGTTGTCTGTTGCAATTTCATTACAACCCCCAAATAAGTCCAACGTCTAGAACCAAGGGAGTGGGAGCGATTCGAACCGCTCAGGGAGTCAGAGGCAAAGCTGACCACACACACCACCCCTTACACCACGCGAAGTGCCAATGTCTGATCTGGTGTCTGGGATGAAGCGCATGATGCCACCTCCTCAGGAGGATTGTCCTCCTCTGAGGTTTCTTCTGCAAGAGCCCCTTGCTGCTGAGAAGAAAGAGAAATGGGATTAGTATCAGGATGGCAAATGGAAGCTGGACATGTGCAGGCAACAGTTTTGAGAAGGCAGCTTGAATTTGTGAAGCTTCCTGCATACTTGCTAAGGTGAATGAAAGGTTACAAGTAATATGCAGGCACCCTGCTCAGGCAGAGGCTGAGACAGGAGAAATTATTATGAAGAATAAGGAAATGGCAGAAATGTTAAACAAATATTTTGTATCTATCTTCACAGTAGAACACACAAAAAGCATACCAAAAATGGTGGGGAACCAAGGGTCTAATGAGGGTGAAGAACTTAACATAATTAATATAAGTAGAGAATAAGTACTAGAGAAACTAATGGGACTAAAAGCTGGCAAATCCCCTGGGCCTGATGGCTTACATCAAAGGCTTCTAAAAGAGGTGGCTGCAGAGATAGTGGATGCATTGATTGTGATCTTCCAAAATTCCCCAGATTCTAGAATGGTCCCAGCGGAGTAACAAATGCAACACCGCTATTCAAGAAAGGAGGGAGAGAGAAAACAGGGAACTACAGGCCAGTTAGCCTGACATCAGTCATCGGGAAAATGCTGGAATCCATTATTAAGGAAGTGCTTTCAGGGCACTTAGAAAATCATAACATGATTAGGCAGAGTCAACATGGTTTTATGAAAGGGAAATTATGTTTGACAAATTTATTAGAGTTTTTTGAGGATGTAACTAGCAGGCTAGATAAAGGGGAACCAGTGGATGTGGTATTTTTGGATTTCCAAAAGGCATTCGATAAGGTGCCACATAAAAGGTTATTACACAAGATAAGGGCTCATTGGGTTAGGGGTAATATAGTAGCATGGATAGAGGATTGGTTAACGGACAGAAAACAGAGTAGGGATAAACGGGTCATTTTCAGGTTGGCAGGCTGTAACTAGTGGGGTGCCGCAAGGATCAGAGCTTGGGCCTCAGCTATTTACAATCTATATTGATGACCTAGATGAAGGGACCAAGGCCTAGAAATTCAGTTAAGGCCCGCCAGCAGGCTAACGCCCAAAAGTTAGCGCTGCGCGCGGAGCCACTTGCGCCCGCCGGAAATTCAGTTTCAGCGCCCCAACTCGAAGGCGGCCGCTATTCAAGGGTTTCGGCGCCCCCGCTTGGGGCGCTGAAACTGAATATCGGCGCGCTAGGTGCCGCAGCGCCACCCACTGCGGAGCGGCAGGCTGCGGTACTGCAGGCCTCCTCCTTCTCTTAAGGGGGAGGTGCCTGCAGCAGCGAGATCGCCGCTGGATTGTGCCGGCAAATGAGCCCGGCACCACGGAGTAGTGCCGGGCTCGCGGAAAGCAGCCGGCAATGCCGTGGGGGGGGTGGTGGAGGAGGCCGGGGAAGGAGGTGCGGGGCCGCACCTCCACCTTAAAGCGCCCCAGTAGCGCAGCAGTACGGCCCCGTTTTTCCAGCGCTGTTTGCGGCCGCTGCAGAAGAGGCGGCCGCAACTAAATATGGGGTTTGGGCCGGAAGCGGGGCGGTACCGGGGCACTGCGCACACCGATGACGTCATCGGTGTCGGCGCAGCGCTACCGGCTACCGCCGCCATTACCGCAGCGCTGAATATCAGCGCACCCTCTTACACTGGCGCAGAAGCCCTCTTTGGGCCTTAACTGGGCGCAAAGCCCACTGAATTTCTAGGCCCAAGTGTAATGTATCCAAGTTTACTAACGATACAAAGCTAGGTGGGAAAGTAAGCTGTGAGGAGAACACAAAGGGCTCGATATTAATAGCCCTGAGGAGGCAGGTTTGGAGGCAGGGTAGCAGCGAAAATCAGAAAAAATGGCTTCAAACTGCCAACCCGCCTCTATCCCACTCCCACCCGATTTTCATGAGTGTCGGGTCAGCCGCTCCCAAACTGACCCGACGGGAACCAGTGCGACAGGTAGTTAAAGCAGTTAAGAGCCTGTTAATTGCCTTGCTCATCCTATTTTTATAGTGGTCTTGCATTTTCGTGCTTCTGGCACCTATCTCCCATTTTGTCAGAAACACGCCAGCTGCAAGGAGACTAGTTTCTCAAAGACATGATTTGTAGTCATTGGTGCAGCAGTTTAAAAGCACTCCTGTAACATGGCTGACATTCAAATGCAACAACTTTGTTGTTGGAGGTTTGGGATAAGATTTTGCAAATCTACTGACCTTGTGACTGTGGAAGCTGACACCCATCGGCAGTGTTACCTGGTTGGAATAATTTCAGGCCACTTTGAGTGTGCGCTTGCAAGCTTCTTGCCTCAACTGAAATCTATAGCAACGGGATGGGAACCATTTACATCCTCTCATCCGGAGGAAGAACAGCCGCGGCAGCACCACAACAGCAGCACCAGCACCAGAAGCGCCAACCTCCTCACCTACCTGATGCTGCACTGGACACAGGGCATCAGCCCCTGACAAAATTGCTGGCTGGGAGGCCAGCGATGGCAACACCATGGCCAGATTTTCTTCACTTGATGCTGTAAACCCTGGCTGCCACATGATGTGTCAGGCTGACAACATCCCACACCAGTACCATGAAGCATCCCTTTAATGTCCAAGCCATTCCATGTACACACATCACAAAACCGGGGTGGGGGAGGAGTTATGACTGAACAATCACTGGAACTCAGTAAGACACTTCTCAATGTGCGCTCATAACTGTCAATAAGGGGCACTCTTGGAAAAAGATATTACACTGTATGACAACACATTACCAGAAAGTTCACATGAACATTGGCTAAACCTCTCAAGTTCCTACCCTTGTGTGTTGTTAGTTGGTATGCTTGCAGTAGGATGAGGGTGAGTGTGAGGGGTGGCTAGTGAGATGAAGAAGTGATAAAGTAGATAGAGAGGGTTGGGTGGAGGTTCAAAGTAAGTTGGTGCCCTGGGGAGGTCTCTTCCACCCTTGGAAGGGAAGAGAACCTCCCTGCGTGCTGTGACTCCCTCCATAAGCATATGGAGGGAGTCATTGGAGAGCCTGGGTTCAAGTGTTCACCTTTGTGCAGTGATTGTCAGTGTGTGCAGCACCTCAATGCTGTCAAACACCGACAGATCAGCTGTCAAAATAAAATTGCACATGGTCCCTTTAAGGAAACCGGCAGATGACGCGTCATCAAATGACATCATCAGACCCGCTTCCTGATAATTGTCCGGTAAGCCTGCAGGGTGGGCTTATCAAGGCCAATCAAGGCAAAATCACGTCTGCAGAGCGGAGGCAGCTGGGGGCGGGACAGGAACCTGGAAACTAGCTGACCCACCCCCATCCCGCCTCTAGAATTAAATTCATGGCCAAAGATTCCGCAAAGGGATATAGATAGACTAAGTGAGTGGGCAGTAAGGTGGCAGATGGAATATAATGTGGGGAAATGTGAGGTTATTCACTTTGGTAGGAAGAATAGAAAAACAGATATTTTCTAAATGGTGAGAAACTTTTAAATGTTGGTGCTCAGAGAGATTTGCATGTCCTCATGCAAGAAACAGAGAAAGCTAGCATGCAGGTACAGCAAGCAATAAGGAAGGCAAATTGCACGTTGGCCTTTATTGCAAAGGGTTGGAGTATAAGAGTAAGGAAGTCTTGCTACAATTGTACAGGGCCTTGGTGAGATCACACCTGGAGTATTGTGTACAGTTTTGGTCTCTGTATCTAAGGAAGGATATACTTGCATTGGAGGTGGTGCAATCACTAGATTGATTCCTGGGATGAGAGGGCTGTCCAATGATGAGAGATTGTGTCGAATGAGCCTATACTCTCTGGGGTTCAGAAGAATGAGAGCTGATCTCATTGAAACATACAAGGTTCTGAAGGAGATTGACAGGGTAGATGTTGAGAGGTTGTTTCTCCTGGCTGGAGTGTCTAGAACTAGGGGGCATAATCTCAGGATAAGGGTTAGGGTTACCTGAGATGAGGAGGAATTTCTTCGCAAAGAGGGTTGTGAATCTTTGGAATTCTCTGCCCCAGATGATTGTGAATGCTGAGTCTTTAAGTGTATTCAAGGCTGAGGTAGATAGATTTTTGGACTTTTGGGGAATCAAAGGATATGGAGATCGGACGGGAAAGTGGAGTTGAGGTCAATGATCAGCCATGATCTTAGTGAATGGCGGAGCAGGCTCAAGGTTCATATGGCCTACTCCTGCTCTTATTTCTTATGTTCTTATGTAAGCTGTCTGCCTCACCTTCACTGATGCTCATGACTCTCCTGGACCACTGTACTTCAGAGCTTCTTGTTCTGCTTGTGTGAGGGCTATAATGTTGGTCCTCTCCCGTCCTGGCATGATGCACTCTCTTATACTGAAGAAAGAGAGGGCGAGATTTAATGAGTGGCTGTTGGAAAGGTAAATGGAGCTGTGGGGGCTTGTACGTAAAATGCCTGGGCTGGATTTTGTCAATGGGGGCGGGTTGGGGGCGGGACTGCTGGTTTTCGGGTTTTAGTCCCGCCCCCAATTATGTCTGGCCAACCCATGCTATCTTTCCTTGATTGACCTTGTTAAGCCCGCCCTGCGGACTTAGCTGGCCAATTAAGGGAAAGCCGGTGACAGAGGACATCAGCGTATGATGTTTCATCTGTCAAAAATTTTTGACAGATAAATTGTCAGCGTTTGACAGCTTTGAGAAGCTGTCAAACACTGGCAATCTCTGTTCTAAGGTGAACCCTTGCACAGAAGACTCACCAAAGCTCTTTCCTCAGCAGAAATCAGATGGCTGCTGCATCTGAGAATGCAGCAGCCATTCAGTCATCTCTGACATTGAGATGAGGCACTTGGGGATCCCCAAGGGTTGAAGCCTGCAGGAAGAAACAAAGGTAAGTAAACATTTTCTAATACTTTACACTCACCTCTTATACTTACCTCTCCATACTTGCACCCATCACTCACCTCCACAGTGGACTTATTGATCCCTCTCACCCCCACAGATTCACTGCTTGCCTCACTGACCCTGGCGAGGTTCGCAGCCATCGGAAAGCCTGCACTTGCCAGGGTAAAATGGGGATAAGATTCTTAACAGGCAGTTAATTGGCTGTAATCCCCATCCCGCCTCGAGGAGATGGGTCCCTGCACAAGTCGGGGACCCGCCTCCCGGAAAGATGGCACGGAGGCAGGTTGGGAGCGAGTTCGGTACCCACTCCCAGTTTCTGCCATTTTCCTGGCAGTCCCGCCTCCATACCCACCTCCCCAGGGCTGGCAAAATTCCCGCCACGTGTTCGGAGATGGAGAAGAAGTAAGATGGAATGAGGATGGGGCTGTGATTAATGTAAAGCCAATTGTGTGTAATATGAAGCGAGGAAGGATTACTGGGAGGAGTTGTTTTTGTGCAAATGCTAGATGTGAGAAAAGAATGGTGTTATTGAGTGGTGTGAATAGAGTAAAGGATGAGGTGAGTGTGTTTGGAATGAAAAAGAGAGATGTTGCCGTGTGCCCCTGTGATTGTATGTGGAAAGTTGTGATGTTAGGGAGGGAATTTTTAAGAGTGGTGGAGAGTGGATGAAAGGAGTTCTGTTGTGATAACTGGAGAGGTGAAATGCGGCTTGTTAGCAGTCAACCTCCTTTTTCCTCTGGTTCACTACAACACATTTCAAGTGAGCACGAGACTTCATAGTGGAGTATACAAAACAGATTGATATGGATCGGTCTTTAACTGTATACAGAGAGTGGCTTCTTCCCGAATTTATTTTAAAATTTATGTCTCTTTCCCAAATACTCAGAGTGTTGATATATTCCAGTGTTTATATAAAAATCTTAGAAATTATTTTAATTTCCTTTAACTTACCAAAGGCCACAAATAGAATATTAGCTGGATCCAGAGAGTTTTGGAGTGCTATTTTTAAATGTAGACACATTAAACAATTCAATGAAGGAAAAGTTATATTTCTTTGCTCTTCAACAGATTGAAAGCCATTGCAATAAGACAGAAGTAGGTTACACTTTTATAAACAAAAGATCTGTTTGCAATGAGGGTGAAGTTTATATGAGAGTTATTTTTTTTCTAGTGCAAGGGTGTTGCTGTGGAGTATTTTAAACCAACACTCGACACAAGGTTTTAGATCGTTATGCAAGTGGTCTTTATTACACCGGTGGGGAGATAATCTCTACTGGCGCACCAGGAGACTTCTCCAAATTGATACAGTAAGCGTTACATATTTATGCATTCAAAAGTCATGGTAGCATCATGCACAATCCCGTTACACTTTTTTAATTGGCTTAAAGCCCATGTGCACAGTTGCTGATTGGCTAATTCCCTATCTCGCATCATACAACCCTCGCCTATATTTTATTGTCACATGATCTTTATGATCTCACCTGATGTTATATTTTGTAACCTTTAGTAAAACCACATGTCTGTCTCACTGTGCCCCGTGTGGTTTTACTTATCTCTAGGTTCCATAGTTTCTGGTTAATCATAGATGGTGCTTCTGAGCTAATTTCATCTAATCTTGAAAAGCATCAAGACCTTGTGGTCAGCATGTCTGAGCTGCCTCCGCTGGTCTCTGTCTCAACCATTTTTAGTGTGCAAGCTGCATTGTTAACCCCTTAATTCCTGAAGGGCACCGATGCCCCACTTCAGTGTCAAGTTTTGGATGTGGCCTATATGCACAGTAATACAATACTTCTTATGATTAAACATTTAACCAATACTATTTGTGATTTTCTAACAACTGGTGCAATAAAGGGGTTGTGTCCTATTTTGATGCTATAATAACATGGTAACAGTCTCAGACAGAAGAACATCTTCAGTCTAGCCCAGCAATCCCTGATACTCCCTTGGTGCATTTCTATCCTGAACGCTACTTGTCGACAAGAACCTGTAGAAATTCCTTTCTGAAATCCATTAAGGTTTCTTCTTTCACCACCCATGCTGGTAATTTTGTTCCACATACTTACCACCTTTTTATTTTAAAAAATATTCCTCCAGCATTTCCTATTTTCTTTTGTTGTCCTTAATTTGTAAATATGATCCCTTCTGATTAAATTACCTGGATCCAATTTATCCAAACCTTTCATAATTTCAAGCACTTTTATCATATTTCCTCTCCGTCTTCTCTTTTCAAGAGAGAAAAGATCCATGGTGATCAATCGTTCCTCATGCATCATTCCCTTAAGTTATGAGATCAATCATTTAGCTCTTCCCTGTATCCCCTTCAATAACTGAGTATCATTTTTGAAATAAGGAGACGAAATCTGCATGCAGTACTCCAGATGTGGTCTCACAAGGGCCAAATACAGTTTTAAAAGGATCTCTCTGGATTTACATGTTATGCTCCTTGCTATGCATTCCAACATTCTGTTTGCTTTTATAACAGCCTGGGAACATTATGCTGATGGTTTTAGTAACCTGTCCACTAAAACCCCAAAATTGAACCAAAGGTGAAAATTCTACAAACCTCAGTATTATCTTTTAATCATTCTTTATGTTGAAGGGATAACAAAAATGAAAATTGATTAAAGGATAGGTAGTAAACCCATAGCTACAGGGGAACCACAAAAGTAAGCCATATTGTACTGTAATTTGGACTGTCTCCTATGACTTTCCCCTCATAATATAATGTTGTACCCAACCTTTTTAGTAACTAAATTTATCAAGGAAAATACAGAGAGTATCTACAAAAGCAAAAAGCAATTTACTTGTACGTCTTTCAATTTAGTATACTGTATTTGCTGCTCACGATGCAGTCTCCTCTACATTGGGGAGACCAAACGCAGATTGGGTGATCGCTTTGCTGAACACCTCCATTCAGTCCGCAAGCGTGACCCTGAGCTTCCGGTGCCTGTGATTTTAATTCTCCACCCACTTCCACTCGGACCGCTCTGTCCTTGCCCTCCTACACTGTTCTAATGAAGCTCATCGGAAGCTCGAGGAACGTCACATCATTTTTCGATTATGCACTTTACAGCCTTCCAGACGCAATATTGAGTTCAACAATTTCAGATCATAACCATTGCTCCCATTTTTTCAGACAGCAGCTGTTGGTAATGATTCTGCTATTGCCATTTACACCACCTCTAGGTGCATCTTTTGTTTCTTTACTTGTCCCATTACCATCCACTTTTGCCTTGTCATTTAATCTCTCCTGTCTTCCACCCTATCACAGACCTTCCCTTTTGTTCATTCCTCCCCTCCCCACTTTCCCTGCCTCTGTACTTTTTTAAAAACCTGTTAATCTCTAACTTTTTCCAGTTCTGATGAAAGGTCATCTGCCTGAAACATTAATTTTGTTTCTCTCACTGCAGATGCTGCACAGCTGTTAATGTGGTAGGCCGGAGGAGGTCATTGCAATAAGATGATTAATATGATTTATTGGTCTTATAGATGGAGCAGGGCCATCACACTAATCATCATAGTACTTGGTGTCAGATTATCTTTATTTGAAAGAGCAATGAAATGTTTGTACTTGTGTCTTATCCAAAATATGGCATGGCGTTGATAATCAACAAAGTACAAAGTGTGATATCTGAAAACAGAGGAATAACCTGAAAGTAAATGGCAAGGACCAACAGGGTTATAAGAACATAAGAACATAAGAAATAGGAGCAAGAGTAGGCCATTTAGCCCCTTGAGCCTGCTCCGCCATCCAATAAGATCATGGCTGATCTGATCTCGGCCTCAACTCCCCTTCCCTGTCCACAGCCCATAACCCTTGATTCCCGTTTTTCAAAAATCTGCCTATCTCCGTCTTGAATATATTCAATGACTCAGCCTCCACAGCTCTCTGGGGTAGAGAATTCCAAAGATTCACGACCCTCTGAGAGAAGAAATTTCTCCTGATCTCCGTTTTAAATGGGTGACACCTTATCCTGAAACTATGCCCCCGAGTTCTAGATTCCCCCAAGAGAGGAAAGATCCTCCCTGCATCTACCCTGTCAAGACCCCTCAGAATCTTATGGGGGAAAAATTCAGTTGGTAGCGCCTCCCGTTAGCGCCTTAAGAGGGCGCCAAGTGGGGCGAAAAGCAACTAGCGCCTGGGCGCAGCAATATCTGCGCCTCTCGCGAAATTGACCGAACATTTTGTGGCGGCGCTAAACAATACCGCCTGATCTCCTGCGCACGCAGATCTTGACGTCATTTGAGAGTGCAACGCCCTTGTGACGCCCCGGACCGGAAATTGAAGTGGCGCCCCCCTCCTTTCCGCCTGGCGCAACCAACGACAGGTTGACTGGAACGCTTCCCTGTCACTGTGGGGCTGGGGGGGCGCTATTTAAAGGGGGCCTCTTCCTGGCTTTTGTGTGGTAGCCATTTTTGCACCACTCATTCTGAGAGAGAGAGAGAGATTTTGAGAGAGACAAAGAGAGAAAGAGAGACTTCTGCATTGAGCCAACGCTGTCTGAGGTAGTTTTGGCTTCTGACCATAACTTTGCAGGTACTTTGCTTTTTGACCTTCATAACTTTGATTGCCTAGATACTATGGGGGCTGCAATGGATGGGAACGTTATCCTTCTCCATCACATTCAGAGGGCACAGAGACGCAGAGAGAGAGTGGCAATCGTGGCCAGACGGAGGAGGGCCAACAGGACTCTGCGCAGGAGACCTTACCCTCCCAGGTTTTTCGGCAACAATTCTCCTACATTAATATGTCTGAGGAGCACTGTTTGCGAAGGCTGCGATTCAGCAAGGAGGTGGTCATTGAGCTCTGCCACCTGCTTCAGCCAGATCTGCAGCCTCAACTGAGGAGCAGGACGTCTCTGTCGGTGGCAGTGAAGGTAACAGTGGCTCTCAACTTTTATGCCACCGGCTCATTTCAATCAGCTACTGGGGACATCGCCAATATCTCCCAGTTTGCGGTGCATTGCTGCATCCGTCAGGTAACAAATGCCCTCTTTAAAAGGAGACGAGAGTACACTCTTTCCCTATGACCCCGGACAAGCAGCAAGAACGTGCAACGGGCTTTGCGATGATAGCGGGCTTCCCCATGGTGCAGGGAGCCATTGACTGCACGCATGTGGCTTTGCGGGCACCGCAAGAGAATGCCGAGGATTTCCGCAACCGAAAGGGCTACCATTCCTTAAACGATCAGTTGGTCTGTGACCACAGACAGCTGATGCCCACTTTCCTGGCAGCAGCCACGATGCCTTCATCCTGTGCCAGACATCTGTGGCAGACCTTTTCCAGGCACCGCATCACCCAGGAGGTTGGCTTCTCGTGGACAAGGGATATCCTCTGTGCACCTGGCTGATGACACCGCTCCGTACGCCCAGCACCCCTGCTGAGCTACAATACAACGAGAGCCATCAAGCTACCAGGAACATCGTTGAGCACACAATCGCCGTGCTCAAGCAATGGTGCCGCTGTTTGGACCATTCTGGAGGAGCCCTTCAGTACTCGCCTGATTAAGCCTCCCACTTCGTTGTTGTGTGCTGCATGCTGCATAACCTTGCAATCCTCAGGACCCAGCCAATGCCACCAGGCATTGGAGCACCAGCAGAGGAGGAGGCGGAAGAGGAGGAGGAAGGTGAGGAGGATGATCATCAGCAGCACCAAGGCGAGAGGGAGGCACACAATGTACAAAGTGGAAGGGCCGTCCGTCAAAGGCTCATAGCAAGTCGCTTCTCGGCCCCCTCTGAGGAAATGGCTTGTGCCATTCAAACAACCTGAATGAAACCATCCCGCAACCCCTAAGCCGGTCAAGGCAACAATGATTGCAAAGACCAAACATGTACATTTTGAATACAGACACTTCTTTATTTGACAAACTCTGTGTGTCTCACTTCCGCATGACAAACTAATAGAAAGAAACACAAAAAAAACAGTCATTAACATAACTGGCTCTCACAACCTGGAGAAAATGTCCAAAACAGTTACAAAAATTTGACCACAAACCTCGGCCTTTAGTAAAACAATGAGAAACATTTTGTCACACCTCCTACTTTTTGCCCTTTGAGGGTGATCGCCTTCCCTTGCGAAATTCCCCCCTTCCCACCCTGCAGCTCCTCCATAATGGGACCCCAGTGGCTGGAGAAAGGCTGGGGGAAGGCTGCTGATTGTCACAAACTGAGACTGCAGATGCCCTTGAAGGACGGCCTGGACCAGCTCTGGGCCTGGAGTGCCGAACTGCTGACTGCACCAACTCTGCATGGGCGGCAGCAGTCTGTCCTACAGGTGGTGGCAACTGCAGTGGAGAAGTGCCATCTTGAGAGAGGACAGCAACTCCCTGCTCGACCGACACACTGGCACTCCCACGGGGCAGCACTTCAGCATCTGGAACAATCTGATGGAGCACAGATTGCTGGCCTGTGTAATGATATCAGCAAATAGTGATGTTATTTGCCTGTTTGATTATCATGCCTTACCAGCATATTTGCATGTATTGATTATTTATGCCTGACCAGTAGAGGGCATGTGAGACAGAGAGAGAGAGCTTAGTTTTGCTTTCGCTTTAGATGGATCACTAGCATGGTGTCTCCTGTAATGCTGTTAAAAAGAGTTCAACAGACTTTAGATTAAAAGACATTCTCTTTCATAAATGTCTCGTCATTGAACCCACAAAGAAATCAATACATGGTATCAGAAGTGGCTGAAAGAGATGAAGAGAAAAAATCTGAAGTTAAATCAGCTCTCCACAAATTAGCAAGCCAAAAGAGAACATCGTTGCTTACCATTGGGGAATAGCTAACGAAGTGAAAAATGGAAGGTTTACACCCACCGGCGAAGCTTCAGTTGACAGGTAATGTGGCTGAAAATTGGAGGAGATTCAAACAACGTTTGGAGTTGTATTTAGCGGCAATCGGAGCTGACGAGAAAAGTGATAAAATGAAAGCGTCAATGTTCTTACATGTCGTGGGTGATGAAGCGCTGGAGGTGTATAATAACTTCACATTCGCTGCTGATGGAGACAAAATGAAGCTAGATAAAATAATGGAACAGTTTGAGGCCTACTGCATACCTAAACGTAACGTGGCATTTGAGAGGCACAGATTTTTCACATGTGTACAGAAAACGGGTGAGACTATTGATCAGTATGTGACTGAACTGAGAAACCGAAGCAAAACATGTGAATTTGGGGGACTGACAGACTCGCTGATAAAAGACAGACTGGTGTGTGGTATTCCGGATAATGGTCTAAGGGAAAGACTGCTAAGAGAGCAAGATCTAGACCTGGGAAAAGCCATAGCACTGTGTAGGGCTACAGAGACTGTGAAGTTGCAGGCAAAGGAGCTGTTCAGTGACAGTAGCTGCAACGTGGATGCAGTGAGAAAGAACGGATACAAACCGTTTAACAAAAAGAGCGCCAATGTGAAAAAAGAGGCGTGGCCAGCGAACGAAAATGAAAGGGACAATCGAAAGTCATGTAGTCGATGCGGTACACAGCATCCACCAAGAAAGTGTCCAGCATATGGTAAAACATGCAATAGTTGCAACAAGAACAACCATTATGCCCGTTGCTGCAAGAACCAAGCGCAACAAAGCAAGGTCCATGCAGTAGATGAAAGCGAGATAGAGGAGTTTAATGTAGATGTTGTGTCTGAAAACAAAGAAGAAAAAAGAGACTGGATGTTGACACTAAAAGTGAATGACATACATATTCCATTTAAATTGGATACTGGAGCACAAGTTAATGTGATATCAAAGACTGATTTTAAGAAAATTAGACCCAGACCAAAGATACATGGAATCAAAGTGAAAGTGACAGGATACTCAGGTACTAATATACCAGTGAAAGGAAGATGCATTGTCAAAGTGACACACAAGGACAGAGAGCACACGCTAGCATTAATCGTGGTGCCAAAGGATGTGCAAGCCATACTAGGTTTAAAAGCCTGTGAGAGACTAAACCTGGTAAAGAGAGTCCTCGTTGTGGAAAGCGAAGGAGAGACAGACTATGATGAACTCATGAAAGAGTACAAAGACCTATTTCAGGGTCTAGGCTACCTGCCAGGAGAACACACGATCAGAGTAGATAAAAGTATGCCAACGGTTACACATCCATGCAGAAAAGTTCCGTTTGCTCTTCAAAAGCAACTGAAGGCAGAGTTGGACAGGATGGAAAGCCTGAACGTGATTCAGAAGATAGATGAGCCAAGTGAGTGGGTGAGTTCACTCGTCGTTGTGGACAAAAAGAATGGAAAGCTCAGAATTTGCCTGGATCCAAGAGATCTAAACAGAGCAATAAAGAGAGAGCACTTCGAGCTTCCTACACGTGAGGAAATCATGTCACAGTTTGCGAATGCAAAGTATTTCAGCAAGTTAGATGCATCATCTGGATTTTGGCAGATGAAATTGGATGAAGCAAGTTCAAGACTGTGCACGTTCAACAGTCCATTTGGCAGATACAGATTCCTAAGGTTACCATTTGGTATTGCCTCAGCTCCTGAAGTGTATCACAAAACTATCCATATGGTCTATGAGCACCTGGAGGGAGTTGATACCTCAATGGATGACATCATAGTATGGGGAACCACGAGAACTGAGCATGACGAGAGACTGAAAAAAGTGCTGGAAGCAACAAGGAAAACAAACCTGAAGCTGAATAGAGAGAAATGCCAGCTCGGGGTGACAGAACTGACATTCGTGGGAGATATCCTTAGCAGTGAGGGCATCAGACCAGATCCCAGAAAAGTGTCCGCCATTGAGAATATGCCAAAGCCACAATGCAAAAAGGACGTGCAGAGGTTTAATGGAATGATCAACTACATGGGTAAATTCATATCCAACCTCTCAGAAAAGATGGCGCCACTGAGACGACTAACTGAAAAGAACATAGAATGGGAATGGAATCATGAGCATGAGAAGTCATGGAGCGATCTAAAGAAACTGCTCACAGAGGAACCAGTTCTGAAGTTTTATGACCCAGCGAGATCCATCAAGATATCATCAGATGCATCACAGAGTGGGCTCAGTGCTGTTCTTCTGCAAAAATATGACTACTGGCAACCTATTGCATATGCATCGCGCTCAATGACAGACGCGGAGACGCGATATGCTCAAATAGAAAAGGAGCTGCTCAGCATCACATACGCCTGTGAAAGATTTCACCAGTTTGTGGCAGGACAAGCAATCAGTGTAGAGACTGACCATAAGCCCTTGATTGCATTGTTCCAAAAGCCACTAAATAGCTGTCCGCTTAGAATACAAAGAATGATGATCAGGCTGCAACGCTATACACTGAATGTTGCGTACACACCAGGTAAGCTGATGTACACAGCAGACACGTTGTCCAGAGCTGTTGACCCAAGTGAGCCCGCAAACACCAAAATGGATGAAAAAGTGAATGCCTACGTGGACATGATCACAAGTGCATTGCCCATAGCAGATGCAAAAATGGAGCTCATAAAGACTGAGACAAACAAAGATGAAACAATGAGACGACTGAGGAAAAGCATCTTGGATGGATGGCCCAACATGAAGCAAGACTGCTCACCTGACATGGCAGAGTACTGGAACTGCAGGGCGGAACTATCAGTGGTCGAAGACATCATCTACAAAGGAAGTAAAATAGTTATCCCAAAGAGTCTGAGAAAAGAGATGCTAAAAAGGATCCATGGAGGACATCTGGGAATCGAAAAGTGTAAGAAAAGAGCACGAGAGTTGATGTACTGGCCACGAATCAACCAAGATGTGACAAATGAGGTGTCAAACTGCACAATATGCCTGAAATATCGAGCAAGCAATCCGGAAGAACCACTAAAGCCACACCCAGTGCCAGACAGACCTTACCAGAAGGTAGGCGCTGACCTATTCGTATGTCAAGGGAAGGACTATCTTGTAGTCACAGACTATTACTCCCTGTATCCAGAGGTTTGTAGACTGTGCACCACCACTGCAGATGCTGCGATAACATGTATGAAAGCCATATTCTCCAGATATGGCATGGCAAGCGAGGTCTTCACAGACAACGGACCCCAGTTTTACAATGCAAGTTTCCGACACTTTGCCAAAGAGTGGGACTTTGCCCACACAACGTCAAGTCCTCACTTTCCACAGTCCAATGGACTAGTGGAAAAATCGGTCCAGACAGTGAAAAGACTGATGTACAAGGCAAAAGACAGTGGAACTGACTTCTACCAGAGCATGCTTGTATACCGCACAATGCCGCTCGAGTGTGGTATGTCACCAGCCCAACTCCTTATGGGACGTCTGCTAAGGTCAAACCTACCCATCCCGGAGAACCTCCTGAAAACAAAAAAGGGGGAGAAAGTGAGGAAGTTCAAAGAACAACAGAAAGAAAAGCAAAAGTACTACTATGACAGAGGAACACAAAACCTACCTGAACTCCACACTAGTGACCAAGTAAGGTTCAAAGACAAAATAAACATATGGACTCAGAAGGGAACTGTCCTGAGTGAAGTTCAACCAAGATCATACACCATTCAGACAGATGAGGGTGCTGTTCTGCAAAGAAATCGTCGAGATCTTCTCATGGGACCAGCCACAGCAAGTCAAAAGACTGATACTGTTGAACAACCTGATCACACAGCAGGTCAAAAGACTGATACTGTTGAACAACCTGATCACACAGCTGAGAAATCATCATCTGAGGCAACAACTCAGATTCAAGGACAATCAATCAGAAAATCCTCAAGACACGTGAAGCCTCCTGAGAGACTCATTCAGCAAATTTAAGGACTATTGTTATAGAAGGAAGTAATGTTATCTTATTCTTTCTTCAAGTTCTAGTGTATTTACATATTTCATATGAACACACAAAACAAGGTTAAAAAGCCTTGATCATGATAATGATAATGCAAGTTCATTAAGTGTTAAAGTTAAAATGCAGATTAATACAAAGAAAATATGTTGTTAGTTAAAAGTAAAATACTTTTGTTTTAAGAAAGGGAGATGTAATGATATCAGCAAATAGTGATATTATTTGCCTGTTTGATTATCATGCCTTACCAGCATATTTGCATGTATTTATTATTTATGCCTGACCAGCAGAGGGCATGTGAGACAGAGAAAGAGAGCTTAGTTTTGCTTTCACTTTAGATGGATCACTAGCATGGTGTCTCGTGTAATGCTGTTAAAAAGAGTTGAACAGACTTTAGATTAAAAGACATTGGCCTAGAAATTCAGTTGGTTGCGCCAGCCATTAGCGCCTTAGGAGGAGTAGATTCCGGGCGCTAGGCGGCTTGCGCCTGGGCGAAGCGCGAACTGCGCCTCACCCCAACTTCACTAGAGATTTAGCGGCGGCGCAAAGTCTTTGCGCGCGCTCAGCTGCGCGCGCAGATCATGACGTCATTTCCTCGTGCAACGCCCTTTGTGCGCCCCCAACCGGAACTTCAGTCGCGCCGCCCCATTGTGCGCCTGGCGCCCCTAGTGACTGTGAAGTGGAACGGTGCTCAGCCGATGCGGGGCGCGGGGGGCGCAAATTAAAGGGCACTCATCCTGCAATATAAAAGGCTGCCATTTTGCAGCACACCTTCTTGCGAAACGGATCTTTGGAGAGAGACCAAGGTAGATAGCTTTCTGCTTTGGCCCAACACTTGGACAGGTACTTCTGGCTTCAGGCCACAGCTTTCAAAAAGCTTTAGCCTTCATTGACATCTCATTGTTTGCCAGCATATTATGGGGGCTGCAATGGGTGTAAACGCTGGCTTTCTCAATTACATCCAAAGGGCTCAGAGACGCCATGAGAGACTGGCAGCCCTGGCTAGACGGAGAGGGGGCAACAGACGTCGGCAAAGGAGGCCTTACCCACCCAGGGTATACCGCCAGCAGTTCTCCTATCTCAACATGTCTGAGGAGCAGTGTGTTCGGAGGCTGCGATTCAGAAGGGAGGTGGTCACAGAGATCTGCCAGCTGCTTGCCGGTGATCTGCAGCCACAGCTGAGGTGCAGGACGTCTCTGTCGGTGGCAGTGAAGGTGATGGTGGCTCTCAACTTCTATGCCACCGGCTCATTCCAATCCGCTACTGGGGACATTGCCAACATCTCCCAGTTCACCGTGCATTGCTGCATCCACCAGGTGACCAATGCCCTTTTCAAAAGGAGACGTCAGTTCATCTCCTTCTCCATGGCCCTTGACAAGCAGCAACAGCGTGCAATGGGCTTTGCAGCATTCGCGGGCTTCCCCATGGTGCAGGGCGCCATTGACTGTACGCATGTGGCTTTGCGGGCACCTCTGGAGAATGCCGAGGATTACCACAACCGGAAGGGCTACCATTCGCTGAACGTACAGCTGGTGTGTGACCACAGGCAGCTCATCCTAGCTGTCAATGCCCGCTTTCCAGGCAGCAGCCACGATGCCTTCATCCTCCGACAGACTTCTGTGGCTGACATGTTCCAGGCCCAGCCTCACCCACGAGGATGGCTTATCGGGGACAAAGGCTATCCTTTGTGTACCTGGCTGATGACCCCGCTCCGTGTGCCCAGCACCCCTGCTGAAGAGTGATACAACGAGAGCCATCAAGCGACGAGGAACATCATCGAACAAACAATCGGCGTCCTGAAGCAACGGTTCCGCTGTCTCGATCGTTCCGGGGGAGCACTGCAGTATTCGCCGGAGCGAGTCTCCCATTTCGTCGTCGTTTGCTGCATGCTGCACAACCTGGCTATCCGCAGGACTCAGCCACTGCCACCACTCATTGGAGGACCACCTGAGGAGGAGGAGCAGGAGGAGGAGGAGGAGGACCAGCACAGGAGGGAGGCAGAAAGTGCAAGGGCCGCCCGTCGCCGGCTTATTGAACGTCGGTTCTAGGCCCCCTCTCAGGGACTGGCTTGTGCCAATGTCAGCAGATGAATGTAGCCACTCCACAAGCCCTCAGCCGAGCAGGCCAACCAGGACTTAACCAAAAAACCATGCACACTGCAATGTAACAACAAAAATTTATTGGAAACCTCTGCCCTTCCCACATTACATGTTCATGTGGAGAAGCCCCCTCCAAAAACACAAATCTACCAGTCTCGGCCTTACAAAAATAAAGAAAGACACCAGTCTCGGCCTTACACAAATAAAGAAAGACACCAGTCTCGGCCTGACATAAATAAAGATACACACCAGTCTCGGCCTTACACAAAAACAGATATACACCAGTCTCGGCCTTACACCAAAACAACTGCACAAGTGTCGGCCTTCCAACAAGCACCAGGCATTTGTGCATACCTCTACTTTTTGCCCTGCGAGGGCGATGCCTTGCGCATCCTTGCCTGGCCCCTGCCCGCCCTGCTGCTCCTCCTCAATGGGAGCCCAGAGGCTGCAGCAAGGCTGGGGGAAGGCTGCTGAGGGTCAGATGGCGAGACGGCAGATGCCCTTGGGGGTCGGCCTGCACCAGCTCTGGCCTTGGAGGGGCCGGCTGCTGACTGCTGCAACTCTGGCTGGGCGGCAGCAGTGTGTCCAGCAGCTCGTGGCAGCTGCAATGGCGGAGTGGCAGTGTCGGCTGCAGGAATGGTGGTAACCTGGCAGATCGCAGGTGCTCGCTGGTCGCCTGACACATTGGCACTCGCACGGGCCAGCACTGCAGCATACGCAGCAACCAGCTGAAGGACAGATTGCTGGGCTGCTGCTGCGCGGCGAGTGCCCTGGCGAGGCCTGGCTGATCCAGCGAGGGTGGCAGCAGTTAGTGCCCGTGTGGCCCTGGTCTGTGTCCGCAATACACCAGCCAGTGAATGGACGGCACGACTGAGCACTTGGCTAGAAGCCGACTGTGCTGCCGTGAAGTCCTGCAGACTCGTGGCCTGTGCTGCCGCGATGTCCTGCAGACTCGTGGCCTGTGCTGCATTGAATTGTTCCAGACTCCTGGCCTGTGCTGCATTGATGTCCTGCACACTCCTGGCCTGTGCTGCATTGAATTGTTCCAGACTCCTGGCCTGTGCTGCACTGAATTGTTGCAGACTCCTGGCCTGTGCTGACCCGAATTCCTGCACACCCCTTGCCAGTGACTCTATGGAGTCAGGCATCCGTGCCACTGCAGCCATGAGCTCAGTGTGCCTGCGCTCAGCCTGGACAGCCATTTCTTCTAGGAGGCGCACCTCCTCTGCGCTGACCGTCGCAGGACTGGAGGCCGCACTCACCCTCTGGGGAGAAGTCCGCCGAGCTTTCCCACCCCTCCCGCGTTGCTGCAGGCCGCTGGGCCCCGGAGCTTCACTCTCCTCCGACCCTTCCCCCCGGCTCCCCTCCAGGGAAGACGTGTCCCCTACATCGGCATGGGCTGGCGTGGCTGAGGGTGGCACTGATGGGCCGGCTTCCTCTTCCTCCTCCTCGTCTTCCGAAGGGCTGACAGTGGCAGCTTGAGGGCCCGCTTCCTCACCTGGCGATTCACCATCTGAAAGCAGGAAGGCACAAGAGTAGCTTTAGAGTGAGGACAGGGCGGCAGCGAGGGAGGCATGAGTGGTGCCATTCACCGCATTGGTCGGACAGTGGCAAAGGATGCTGATCTGATGCGCAAGTGGAACGAGAGAGGTCCAAAAGGTCATGCCCTTACCATTGGTGCCCAGAACAGGGTCGGCATCTCCAGTGGTGATGGGGCCAATCAGCCGGCCTCCCATTATGCGCTCCACACGCTGATCGAGGTCGGAGAGCTCTTTGATGTCAGGACGGCCTCCCCCGGTCTCAGTTTGGTTGCGCCGGTTGTGCGCAACCTTGGCCTGCAAGAGAAAGGACGGCCTCTAAGTACAGTGTGTAGCCCTGATCTTGTCTGCACTGCCTCCCATGGTCGAATAGCTTGGACAGTGTGTAGCCCTGATCTTGTCTGCACTGCCTCCCATGGTCGAATAGCTTGGACAGTGTGTAGCCCTGATCTTGTCTACACTGCCTCCCATGGTCGAATAGCTTGGACAGTGTGTAAAGTGCTGAATGTGCAAGTGATTTTCATGCCAGTCCCATAGCTGCTGGATGAGGGCTGGCCATTAGGGCTTTCAGGTCCCTTTGCCCATAATGTGAGGTGCACATGCAAGGATGAGGAGGACACTGGAAAGGGTACTCACCCTGACAACCCGAGTGAGGTCGTTGAACTTCTTCCGGCATTGCACAGCAGTCCTGGCAACCACGCTGTTGGAAGACACCCTGTTGGACACCTCCCTCCAGGCTTTCTGGTAGGCGCTGGGCAGCGGCCTCTTGCCACCTTCTGGGTACAAAACATGGCGCCTGCGCTCCACTCCGCCAACCAGCACCCTCAGGTCACCGTCGCTAAAGCGCTGCGCTCTCTCCCTGGCCTTCTCCATAGTCCTGGGCATTGCACAGGTGAAGCTGAAGTGGTCAGGCCTAGGTTGAGGGCTGCAGTGTGCAGGGCATGGCAGGCAAACAAATCAACCCTCCCCCTTTAAGAGCTGACCGGCGCCAGAGTGTCTGCCGTCAATCAAAAACTCTCCGCACCTGCGCTGCGCCCGGCCTCGGGGGTATCGCTCAGCACCGCCGGCTTAGCGCCTAAAGATAGTCGTGCATCGCCTGTTTTAGCGCAGCAGCAACCTCTTGGGGCGATGCAATTGAATATCGGCGAAGGGGGCGCGACTTTGCGCCGGGCGCAAACTTTAGCGGCCGCCCGACTTTACCGCCCCAAAAGTGGCTATACTGAATTTCTAGGCCATTCTCTTTCATAAATGTCTCGTCATTGAACCCACAAAGAAATCAATACAGTCTGCTGTGGCGCGGTGAGAGCCCCAGGGAAATGTGCCCGATCCAGCGAGGGTGGCAGCAGTCAGTGCTCACGTGGCCTCAATCTGTGTCTGCATGAGACCAGCCACTGACTGCATTGCAACACTAAGCATTTACATGGCAGCCGCCTGTACTACACCGAAGTGCTCCACACTCCTTGCCAGTGATTCAATGGATTCGGGCACCCTTGCCACTGCAGCCATGAGCTCAGTGTGCCTGTGCTCCGCCTGGGCGCTCATTTCAGCGAGGACCCGCTCCTCCTCTGCGTCCAGTGCAGCAGGACTCAAAGCCATACTCTCCCTCCGGGGAGAAGGCCACCGAGCTTCCCTACCCCCATCGCGTTGCTGCAGCCCACTGGGTCCTGGAGCTTCACCCTCATCAGACCATTCCCCCCTGCTCCCCTCCACGGAAGGCATGTTCCCAGTGTGGGCATGGGCTGCCTCGGTAGAGGGTATGGGCTGCCTCGGTAGAGGATGGCGCTGATGCTCCGGCTTCCTCTTGCTCCTCGCCTTCAGCTTCACTCCCACTGGCAGCTTGAGGGCCTGTCTCCTCACCTGGTGAATCACCATCTGAAAGCAGGAAGGTACAAGAGTGGCTTTAGCGTGAGGACAGGGTGGCAGCAAGGGAGGTATGAGTGCAGCGATTTAGTGATTTGAATTGAAAGTGTCAAAGGCTGGTGTTGTGAGGAACAAGTGGAAGGAGAGAGGACAAAAAGGTGATGATCTTACCATTGCTGTCTAGAACGGGGTCGGTGTCTCCAGTGGCGACGGGACCGATCACCCAGCTTGCCACAATCCTGTGGACGCGCTCCTCAAGATCGCTGAGGGGTTGCAGCTGAGGCCGCCCTCCACCGGTCCGTTGCTGCTGTCTCCTATTATGAGACAGCTTGGCCTGCAAGAAAAAGGAAGTCTTCTGACTAAATATGCAGCCATGGTCTTGCCTGAAATGCCTCCCATGGTTGAATAGCCCTTACTGTATGCAGCCATGGTCTTGCCTGAAATGCCTGCCATAGTTGAATAGCCCTTACTGTGTGCAGCCATGGTCTTGCCTGAAATGCCTCCTACAGTTGAATAGCCCTTACTGTATGCAAAGTGTGGAATGTGCGTGTGTGTTTGATGAACGGGCCATAGGTGTTGGATGAGTGTTGGGCATTGGGGCTTTTAAGACCCTCTGGCCATAAAGTGAGGTTGAGATGCAGGGATGGCGAGGTTTTGAAAAAAAGGCACTCACCCTGATGACCCGAGTGAGGTCGTTGAACTTTTTCTTACATTGGATATGGGTCCTAGGCACCATGCTGCTTGAGGAGACTCTGGGTACAGAATGGATCTTCTGTGCTCCACTGCGCCAACCAGAGCCTCCAAGGTCCGCTTGTAGAAGCGCTGTGCTTGCTCCCTGGCCCTCTCCATAGTGTTTGGCTGCTAGATTTAGCCACAGGTCTGCCCAGGCCGAGATTCAAGGCTCCAATGAGCAGGTTGTGGCTGCAGAGCAAGATCGATCCTCCCCTTTAAGAACTGACCGGCGCCAGTTTGTCTGTGTTCAATCGCTAACTGACAGCACCTGCGCTGCGCCCACCCTCTGAGGTAACGCCTCGCTCCTCGGCCTTAGCGCCTTAAGAGAGGTGTGTAGTGCCTGATTTAGCGCTCCAATCACCTCCAGGGGCGATAAAAGCCAAGTTTGCTGTCGGAGGCGATAATTAGCGCCAGGCGCTAAACTTTGCACACCGCCAATAATGGCGCCCCATATGGGGCGATACCGAATTTTCCCCCCTATATGTTTCAATAAGATCACCTCTCATTCTTCTAAACTCCAATGAGTACAGGCCCAACCTGCTCAACCTTTCCTCATAAGACAACCCATTCAAATCAGGAATCAACCTCGTGAACCTTCTCTGAACTGCCTCCAAAGCAAGTACATCCTTCCTTAAATAAGGAGACCAAAACTGTGCACAGTACTCCAGGTGTGGTCTCACCAACGCCCTGTACAGTTGCAGCAGGACTTCCCTACTTTTATACCCCATCCCCCTTGCAATAAAGGCCAATATTCCATTTGCCTTCCTAATTACCTGCTGGACCTGCATGCTAACTTTTTGTGTTTCATGTACGAGGACATCCAGATCCCTCTGTACTGCAGCATTCTGTAGTCTCTCTCCATTTAAATAATATTTTGCTTTTTTATTCTTCCTATGAAAGTGGATAACCTCACATTTTCCCACATTATACTGCCAAACTTTTGCCCACTCACTTAACCTGTCTATATCCCTTTCCGTGGTGATGCGTTCATGTGCCAACGCCTCCACAAAGGCTCTGCTCATGTCAGCGACGGACTCATCCATTCACTCCACACTCACAGCAACCCTGGAGACAAAACCTGCCAGAGATTCCAGCACCTGTTCCTGGAGTTCCAGCACCACTCTCCTTCTGGATGGACCCGGAGGCACAGGGTCGACATGCAATGGAGCTGAGCTGGGAGCGCCCTGCTCCCTCCGACTAGGACTCTCCACTGCTGTCCCTGTCTCCACCATCTGCTGATGCTCACTTGTGAGCTGTGATACGCCAGGTGACAACTCTACTCTATGTCCCGAAGGTCCCACCGAGGCGTGAGTGTCTGCGCTGGTGCAGGGTGCGCTTAATTCTGCTGAAGCAGCGCCCTCAGAGTTTGCAGCTTCCTCTGAGGAGTCTGGAAGCTCAGGCTCTTCCTCCTGGACAGTGGGATGGGAGCTGTCGATGGTCCTGTGGGGGAGTAAAGGAAAGAGTTAGAGGTGTGAGGTCAAGGTTACATGCACATTGAATAGTGCAGATGATCATAAGTCAATCTGTTAGAGCATCAGATTCATTATCAGTGACTCATGCAATGTCAATGAGAGAGATGCCAAATTATTCTGTCACCAGCTTGCTGTGATTCGCCTGTCTGTCCGTCCCCCACTTGGGAATCCTCCTCGATCCCGGCAATTTCCAGGACCTCCTCCTCCGAGGTGGTGAGCTGGGCTACTGAGGGTGGCCCTCCTCCTGTCCTTGCTCTTTCCCTCTTATTGTGGGCTCTCTTTTCCTGCAATGAGGGAAACAAGTGGAGTTTGAGTGAGAATGAAGGAGTGAGTGTAGAGATTCCATAGCATAGATGCTTAGAAGGAGACAAAGGGCCTTCGCTCTGTGTGTTGTAAGTTGTCAATGCATCACAGTGATAGAGAGTGTGAGGGCTGCATGGTCAAATAGTTAAGTGAATGTGACCATAGAGAGAGAGGAAATGGGTAAGGGTGCAGGGATGTAAGTGTCAAGTGGGATGTGGAGGAAGGGGTTGGCAAAGCAGAGTGCTGGTGAGGAGAGGCGATGGGGATCAGAATGAGGGTGAAGGGAAAGTCATACTCACTTTTCCAGTGCGTAGAAGGTCATGAAGCCTCTTCCTGCACTGCAGCCAGGTTCTGCGGAACATAGAGATGGCATTGACCTCCCTGGCCACTTGCAGCCACACAGCTTTAGTTTGCTGTGTTGGCTTTTTTCTCCCTGAGGAAGGGAAGAACACATCCTTATTTGCTCTTGCTCCCTCCACCAGAGCTTGGAGGGAGGGCTCATCAAACCGAGGTGCACACTTTTGCTTGCTGGTGGACATGGTCAATAAATGAAGTGCTTTAAACAATGCCCAAAGCAATTGCAGTCTCCAGAAGAAGCAAGGCTGCTTGCAGGCCTTAAATCCAGCAGCACTGATGACATCATCGGAGACGACTTTCAGGATGGAAAGACTAATTGGGCCAGGGGTTCCCACGCACTGGAAATCAATTGCCCAATTAGGGGAAAATCGCTCTTTTTCCCCACATCACACTGGAGTCGGGTTCAGGACTCTAAAAATACCTGACACACCCCAGCCCACCCACACTGGCAAAATCGAGCCATTTGTATACTCCTCATAACCTGCTTTCCCGCCTATCTTTGTATCATCAGCAAATTTGGCAACAGTACACTTGGTCCCTTCATCCAAGTCATTAATATAGATTGTAAATAGTTGAGGCCCCAGCACTGATCCCTGTGGCACCCCACTAGTTACAGTTTGCCAACCTGAAAATTACCCATTTATTCCGACTCACTGTTTTCTGTTAGTTAGTCAATCCTCTATCTATGCTAATATATTACTCACAACACCATGAGCTCTGATCTTGTGCAGTAACCTTGTATGCAGCACCTTATCGAATGCCTTCTGGAAATCCAAATACACTACATTTACTGGTTCCCCTTTGTCCATTCTATGCATTACTTCCTGAAGGAACTCTAGTAAATTTGTGAAACACGATTTCCCTTTCATAAAATCATGTTGACTCAGCTTGATTGTATTATGATTTTCTAAATGTCCTGCTATTACTTCTGTGGTGTATGTGCCTTTAAGAGCAATTATGGTGTATGTGCCTTTAAGAGCCCCAGGTGTGCGTAATGCCGGTAATTGCCACTTGGGCTATATAAGCCTGTGTATTGTGTATATCCTTTAGAAACCCCCCCCAGACTTGCTTAGTAAATACCTATGAACCAACTCCTGTCTTCAGTGTCTTTATCTACATACGGACACTACAGTGGCGACGAAGTGGAAACGGACTTACCTGCAATTCGGCAGCACCTCAAGGACATCGATTCCTCCAGCGTCCAGAAGACTCAAGGAAGTAAGAGAAACTGTGGTTTCACCAGCTGGCCAAGCTGGTGACAGGTACTGCGCTAATCCTTCCTGGGCGTCAGGCTGGAGCTCCAGCGGCGGGCTCTACAGCTGAGACAGGCAGCGAAATCGGAGGCAAGCAATAACGGACTGGGAGGGTGCACTCGAGAGACGGTTGGCGCGGCAAGCAGGTCAGCGTTTAGACCTCCGTCGGGAACGAGTCTCCAACAGTGAATAAACGGAAACCACAGTAAAACAGCGTTGTTATCGGTAGCAGCGGCGGGAAAGCGCGGGAAGCGCCATATCGTTGCTACAGAGGAAAAAAAAAAAAAGCGCGGGAAGCGCCATATCTTTTCTGAAATGCCTAAATCTGGTAATATTGAGGCTTTTGATGGCGAAATAGAAGGTTGGACCACATACGTGGAAAGAGTCGAGGTTTATTGCACTGCAAATGGAATAACAGATGAAAAAAAAGCTTCAGTACTTCTGAACTTAATGGGCGCGAAGACATACGGGCTGTTACGAAATTTAATCACTCCAGCCAAACCAAAGGACAAGACTTTTAAAGAAATTGTTGATACCCTGCAGGAGCATTTAAACCCAACACCGCTGCTGATAGCGGAACGATTCAAGTTCTTCAAGAGAAATCAACACAAGAATGAAAGTAACGCTGATTACCTAACCAAATTAAGAAAGCTATCAAAGTACTGCCAATTCGGAGCAGGACTATCGGATTATCTTCAAGACAAATTTGTTTGCGGTCTCTTAAGTGAAGGAACACAAAAAAGACTGCTTTCTGAAAAAGATTTAACATTGGACAAAGCTTTCAGTATGGCTGTATCATACGAAGCAGCAGCAAAAGGAGCTGCAGAGATACAACAAGAGACACAGGACTTCGGCACCCATAAAATGACACAGGAGTTCGGAAGATGTTATCGCTGCGGCAGATCCACCCATAACCAGAGGGACTGCTGGTTCAAGGGCAAAGCATGCAGGCAATGTGGTAAGATTGGACACATTGCACGGGTATGCCAACCTGGACAAAATAAATCCACTGACAGAAAACAAAAAATCAATAAAGAAAAGTATAGGAAGGTACAAATGATGACGGACAATAGCTCCGAAGACCAGAATAGCGATAGCGACTCCGGAAACAAGAGACTAAGCTGTCTCAAATTACATAATGTACTTGCCAAAGAGGATTACCAAACCATTTGGGTTACCCTCACAATAGCAGGGTCCCCAGTTAAAATGGAGCTAGATACAGGATCAGCTCTAACCGTAATAAATCGACGAGATTACGAGAGGCTATTTTCGCATATACCGCTAAAAGACACATCCATTATCTTAAAAACATATACGGGGCAGAAAGTCTACGCCAAAGGAAAAATAAGGGTGCCTGTGGTATACAACGGCAAAGAAATACAAAAGTTGTATTTATACATTCTACAAGATGGTGGTCCACCGTTGTTGGAACGTGAATGGATAAGGAAGATACGTTTAGACTGGCACTCCATTCAGGCACTGACAGTGACCAATAAGGAAAAAAACAATGATGACATCATACCTGAACGATTAAAAGACATCTTGGCCAACGCCAAAGAAGTGTTTCAAGAGAAACTAGGAACCTTGAAAGGCATCACTGCCTCAATAAAAGTGGAAGATACAGCAATTCCAAAATTTTTTAAGGCAAGACCAGTGCCATACGCAATACGTCCGGCAGTCGAGGCAGAGCTGAAGAATTTGGAAAAGGCAGGCGTATTATCCAAAATAGATTGGAGCGAATGGGCAACACCCATCCTTCCAGTCATGAAAAAAACATTGAAAAATAACTCTGAGGAACAGAAAAAAATTCGCATCTGTGGGGACTTTAAGGTGACTGTAAACCCGGTCCTTCACACGGTACAGTATCCTCTTCCGAGGATAGAAGATATTTTCGCCTCACTATCCGGAGGGAAACGTTTCACAAAAATTGACTTGGCACAGGCATATCTACAGATGGAGGTTGAGGAGACCTCGAAAAAGTATCTCACAATAAACACACACAAAGGCCTGTACCAGTACAATCGACTGGTTTTTGGAATAGCATCAGCTCCAGCTATCTGGCAAAGAGCTATGGAGCAAGTCCTGCAAGGGATTCCGGGAACTCAATGCTACCTGGACGACATCCTTATAACAGGAGAAAACGACAACGAGCACCTTGCCAATTTGGAGCAGGTGCTCACTAGGCTGAAAGAATGGGGCCTACGAGCAAATCGCCCCAAGTGCGAATTTTTCCAAAATCAGATATCATATTGTGGCCACATAATTAATAAGGAAGGGTTGCATAAG
This sequence comes from Somniosus microcephalus, assembly GCF_052327205.1. Taxonomy (NCBI): domain Eukaryota; kingdom Metazoa; phylum Chordata; class Chondrichthyes; order Squaliformes; family Somniosidae; genus Somniosus; species Somniosus microcephalus. The sequence goes on along the minus strand of NC_140988.1, from coordinate 278,734,160 downwards.
TCACCTGAAAAAATTGAAGCAGTTATAAAAGCCCCAGCACCTGAAAATGTTTCACAATTAAGGTCATTCCTGGGATTAATAAATTACTATCATAAATTTTTACCGAACTTATCAACTATTCTACACCCTCTTAATGATCTTCTACAGACAGGAGTGATTTGGAAATGGAACGAAGACTGTAAACGTGCCTTCCATAAATGTAAAGACTTAATCACATCCGAGAAAATTTTGGCGCATTACAACCCATCACTACCAATCAGACTGGCGTGCGATGCATCCCCTTACGGCATAGGAGCGGTATTGTCCCATAGATTCCCTGATGGCTCGGAATGGCTGATAGCTTTTGCGTCACGCTCATTGAACTCAGCTGAGCGTAACTATGCCCAGATAGACAGGGAAGCACTCAGCCTGGTATGGGGAGTGAAGAAATTCAACCATTACCTACACGGACAAAAATTTACCTTGCTGACTGACCATCAACCCCTCATCTCCATATTCAACCCTAAAAAAGGTGTCCCCATTATGACGGCACAAAGACTACAGAAGTGGTCCCTTTTTCTAGGGGCACACCAATACAACATTGAATACAAAGGGTCAAAACAGCATGGGAATGCTGATGGTTTATCACGCCTACCGTTGCCAACAATAGAAGAGGCACCTACAGTAGACCCAGTAGAGATATTCCACTCTACCATAGTGGAATGTCTACCGGTGACAAATTCTGCCATTGAAAGAGAGACAAGAAATGACCCTACTCTCTCACGGGTTTACGATTTAACAGTGAAGGGATGGCCAGCACCTGGCGAACCACTGTTGCCAGCATTCTCGCAAAGAAGAGAACAGCTAGCTGTCAGTGTGCCGAGGAACCTTGATGTGTGGATCCAGAGTGGTGATTCCACCCAAACTCCAGGATAAAGTGCTAAAGGAGCTTCACGAGGGGCATCTGGGTGGAGTGAAAATGAAGAACCTAGCTAGGGCATTTGTATGGTGGCCAGGTATCGATGGAGACATCGAAGACATGACCAAGAGCTGCCTAGGATGCCAGAAGGTCCAAAATGCTCTGCCACAGGCCCCTCTACATCCATGGGAGTGGCCCTCATCTCCCTGGCAAAGGGTGCACATCGACTTTGCTGGTCCATTTATGGACTCAATGTTCTTAATCGCAGTTGATGCACACTCCAAGTGGCCGGAGGTAATAAAGATGTCCTCCACCACCACGGAAAAAACCATCACAGTATTAAGGACCATATTTGCCAGGAATGGGCTGCCGGAGCAGATATGTTCTGATAATGGACCGCAATTTGTGTCCGAAGAATTCAGAAAGTTCTTAAAGAACAATGGGGTAAAGCACTACACGTCCGCCCCATACCATCCCGCCACCAATGGATTGGCTGAAAGGTTTGTCCAGACCTTCAAGAAGGCCATCAAGGCCATGGGTAATGAAGACATAAAACTTCAGCACAAGGTGGATAACTTCTTATTTGCATATAGGAATGCAACGCATATGGTTACTAACCAAACTCCCGCCATGATGTTCTACAATAGAAACCTAAGATGCCGGCTGGATTTGGTCAAGCCCAACATCCGAAGGGACGTGGAGAACCGGCAGTTTCAGGGCATGAATGAAAGGCCAACTAGGGCCTTCCAGATAGGCCAACCGGTTTTGGCCCGGGACTACCGTACCGAGAAATGGCAGCCTGGAACTATCTGCACACGATTAGGACCACTGATGTATACCGTGGACATCGGAGACAGCATAATAAGGCGCCATGCTGACCAAATCATCAAGTCATCCGAAAAGGGAAAACCTACACCACCACTCTATACATCTAACGATGAAGTAGAGATACCCATATCTACCTCCGATCCGGTGATACTGGAGCCCGATGAACCCGACACTGGCCTTCAAGCCGAATCAGCCTTGCCAGAAGAACCTACTACACCACCAGAAACTACTACACCCCCGAGGCGTTATCCGGACCGAGTCAGGAAGCCTCCTGAGAGACTAACTTATAATTAATTAATACAGCAATGTATATTATTTTGCATATTACATGTAATTAATAATTACTTAAAATATGATGTACTAGTTAGCTAGAAGGGGAGGAATTGTGGTGTATGTGCCTTTAAGAGCAATTATGGTGTATGTGCCTTTAAGAGCCCCAGGTGTGCGTAATGCCGGTAATTGCCACTTGGGCTATATAAGCCTGTGTATTGTGTATATCTTTTAGAAACCCCCCCCAGACTTGCTTAGTAAATACCTATGAACCAACTCCTGTCTTCAGTGTCTTTATCTACACACGGACACTACAACTTCCTCAATGATGGATTCCAGCATTTAACCAATGACAGATGTTAGGATAACTGGCCTATAGTTACCTGCTTTCTGTCACCCACCTTTCTTGAATAGAGTATGAGAGTAAGCTTGCAGGGAACTTAAAAACTGACTGTAAAAGCTTCTATAGATATGTGAAGAGAAAAAGATTGGTAAATTCAAGCAGTCAGAATCAGGGGAATTTATAATGGGGAACAAAGAAATGGCATGCCAATTAAATGCATACTTTGGTTCTGTCTTCACAAAGGAGGGCACAAATAAACTCCCAGAGATGTCAGGGAACAAACGGTCTAATGAGAGGGAGGAACTGAATTGAATCAGTATTTGTAGGGAAACGGTGTTAGGGAAATTGAAGGGATTGAAGGCCGATAAATCCCCAGGGCCTGATAATCTACATCCTAGGGTACTTAAGGAAGTGGCCCAAGAAATAGTAGATGCATTGCTGGTCAGCTTCCAAAATTCTATAGACTCTGGAATAGTTCCCATGGATTGGAGGGTAGGTAATGTAACCCCACTATTTAAAAAAGGTGGTAGAGAAAAAACGGGGAATTAAGAATGGTAAGCCTGACATCAGTAGTGGGAAAAATGCTAGAGTCCATTATAAAAGATGTAATAGCTGTAGGTGTCGCAAAATCCCCTCAGCCTCCGAAGATCGGGAAATATTAATCCACATCATGGACGAAGACTTGTGGGATTTAAATTGTCTCTGGGTTGGACAATGTTTTAAAACATATCCAGAACCGAAAAAAAAGGCTGCGTTAAAACGCTCATAAAAGGGCAGCGCTTGGACACTGGAATCAAAGAACTTTGTGAAAATCGCACACTTTAAGATTGTACATTTTATTAAAGGATGTACTCTTGAGTTTTGAACGGTTTAAATTTCCCAGGAATAAAAATGGTCGTCCTACCGCATGGCCAAGGACAAAGGACTTGGAAGCAGCTCGTGTGTGTCTGTGAAAAGGGGAGGATCAAAGATGGCTGACTGAACTGCCAATCAAAGGCAGTTCGGGAGTTCCCTCCCTGCAGAGGAAATCGATGTTTGTTTACAGAAACTGCCACTTTGTGTACACAAAGGATTATCCACTTCAGACTGCGGTTTCAACCAACCATAAGACATGGGTTTCTGTTTACACTCCTCACAAGCTGTTTAAACTGCAGCTTTACATTCAAGGCTCAGCACAGACATTTGAAAAGAGACACTTAAACTGAGAAAAGGAACAGTTTAAAATTGAATGGGTTTGGATGAATCACCCATTACTGGACAATAGGGCAGTTGGATCCCTTTTGTTTTAGCCCAGAAACCTCCGGATCTGGGTGGGAACATTTCGGCCCCAAAATTGGGGTATAAGAGATAGCTTCCCAGAAGCATCTCTCTCTCTCTGGCCTGCCTCTGTGTGCCCTGTACAGCGTAGGAGTCTGTCTGAAGAAGTAAAACACCAGCAGTTTAATTTTAAAACACTGGGGTGTTTCTTTACTTCAGGGCAGTGAAGATCTCACAGGGCACGGAGCTGGCATTGCAGTGGTGAGCATATATTTTTCTGGCCTTCCACAAGGCAACTTAGGATAGGCATAAGGGTGGGAGTAAAGTGGGAATTTCGTTAGAAATTGTGATTTTAGTCGTTTTCCCTCATTGTGTCCGTTTTTCCTCCCCTATTCAAGCAATTTTACCATGATTACTTTGATCGTGTGGTGTAGTTTCTTTAGTTTTAATAAAATTTGACTTTCTTGCATCCAGACCATTTGTCCGTTTTAATATATCATTAAATATAAGTTCCTCCAGTCAGAACTGGAAGGAGGGGTTTAGCAATTCGAAACCCCTGATTGGAATTGGTCACAGTGCAGTGGCAAAAAGGCTGGCTGACCAGGTAAATTACCATAAACCAGGTAAAGGATGCCCCCCTACAAATAGCAGAGCACTTGGAAAACAGTGACAGGGTCGGACAAAGTCAACATGGATTTACAAAAGGTAAATCAAGCTTGGCTAATCTACTGGAATATTTTGAGGATGTAACTGGTAGAATAGATAAGGGAGAATCAGTGGATGTGGTGTATTTGGACTTTCAGAAGGCTTTCGATAAGGTCCCGCATAAGAGACGATCGTGCAAAGTTAAAGCACATGGGATTGGGGGTAAGGTACTGATTGGATAGAAAACTGATTGGCAGACAGGAAGCAAAGATTTGGAATAAACGGGTCTTTTTCCGAGTGGCAGGCAGTGACTAGTGGGGTACTGCAGGGATCGGTGCTAGGACCCCAGTTATTCACAATATATATATTAATGATCTAGACAAGGGAACTAGAGGTAATATCTCCAAGTTTGCAGATGACACAAAGCTGGGTGGGCGTGTGTGCTGTGAGGAGGATGCTGAGAAACTCCAGTATGATTTATACAGGTTGGGTGATTGGGAAGATGCATGGCAGATGCAGTATAATGTGGATCAATGCAAGGTTATCCACTTTGGTGGCAAAAACAGGAAGGCAGATTATTATATGAACGGCAATAGATTGGAAGAAGGGGAAGTGCAACGAGACCTGGGTGTCCTTGTGCACCAGTTGCTGAAGGTAAGCATGCAGGTGCAGCAGGCGGTTAAGAAGGCAAATGGTATGCTGGCCTTCATAGCGAGAGGATTCGAGTACAGGAACAAGGATGTCTTGCTGCAGTTGTACAGGGCCTTGGTGAGACCACATCTTGAGTATTGTGTGCAATTTTGTTCGCCTTATCTGAGGAAGGATGTTCTTGCCATGGAGGGAGTGCAGTGAAGATTCACCAGACTGATACCTGGGATGGCAGGAATGACATATGGAGAGAAATTGGGCCCATTAGGCTTATGTTTGCTAGAGTTTAGAAGAATGAGAGGGGACCTCATTGAAACTTATAAAATTCTAACAAGACTAGACAGACTAGATGCAGGAAGGCTGTTCCCGATGGTGGGGGGAGTCCAGAACCAGGGGTCACAGTCTAAGGATAAGGGGTAAGCCATTTAGGACTGAGATGAGGAGGAATTTCTTCACCCAGAGAGTGGTGAACCTGTGGAATTCTCTACCACAGAAGACAGTTGAGGCCAATTCATTAAATATATTCAAGAAGGAGTTAGATATATTTCTTAAGGCTAAAGGGATCAAGGGATATAGGGAGAAGGCAGGGACAGGGTACTGAATTTGGATGATCAGCCATGATCTCATTGAATGGCGGAGCAGGCTCAAGGGGCCGAATGGCCTACTCCTGCTCCTATCTTATATGTTTCTATGAATAGGGGAGTTACATTTGCGAATTTCCAATCCGCTGTGACCTCTCCAGAATCCAGGGAATTTTGGTAGATTACAACCAACGCATCCACTATCTCTGCAGCCACTTCTTTTAAAACCGTAGGATGCTGGCCATCAGGTCCAGGGGACTTGTCAGCCTTTAGTCCCATTAGTTTGCATATTACTTTTTCTCTAGTGATAGTGATTGTAGGCCACAATAAGAATAATTGCTTGAAACTGGAAAGAATGCCCCACCCAACATAGTCTACTGGAGGAGCAGGCAGTTAAAGCAAGCAGTAGATTCAAGCAGAGGCCTCAGGCATATCCCTCTTAAGGTCGTCAGAGGAGAGTGACGTAATAAAACTCACTACACACTTGGTTTGAGCATAAAGCAAAGCTTTAATCAACTTGCTTCAGAACATGGACGTCTAGTTGTACTTCACTAGCTCCTTGTCTTACAAAATTTCCTTGGAAAGCTGGGCCCATGCCCGAGTATTTATACTCCTTGGACGGCGCCACCAGCTGGCCTTCCAGCGTTATTTCATGAGTAGTTTCTTGATGAGATTTATAACAGAGAGTTTAAATAAAACTTAGCCCTTTCTACAATATATATTTTTTCCCCTGCCAATGGCAGATAGCCCATCTCTCTGCTCCTCAGATTTCTATCGTAAAACCATCATGGAAACACAGGCCAATTTAACTACACAGGATGTAATGCCAAAAGGTGTCTATATATTTGAACAGTTAATTAACAATATTTGAAAAAGTATAGACGTATTACACAAATGACTGCACTTCAATGAGCCACTTCAGTGCACTCAGCATAGGCTGGGAAATCATTTTGCGAAGTTGTGCACATTCAGCCCATGGAAAATTCTGGCCTGGGTGCTTACAATTTTACGATATGTGCTCCCAGTGCAAGCTGGAAGTGTAGAATCAGAATTGTTAAACCAAAGACAGAAGATCAGTGACTGCTATCCAGAAATACCCCCAGTCACTGCTATCCAGAAATACCCATAGTCACTGCCATCCAGAAAAAGCCCCATTCACTGCTATCCAGAAATATCTCCAGTCACTGCTATCCAGAAATATTCCCAGTGACTGCTATCCAGAAATATCCCCAGTCACTGCTATCCAGAAACACCCCCAGTAACTGCTATCCTGAAATATCCCCAGTCACTGCTATCAAGAAATACCTCCAGTCACTGCTATCCAGAAATACCCCCAGTCACTGCTATCCAGAAATACCCCCAGTCACTGCTATCCTGAAATACCTCCAGTCAATGCTATCCACAAACACCCCCGGTCACTGCTATCCAGAAACAACCCCAGTCACTGCTACCCAGAAATACCCACAGTCACTGCTATCAAGAAATACCTCCAGTCACTGCAATATAGAAATATCTCCAGTCACTGCTATCCAGAAATACATCCAGTCACTGCTATCTAGAAATACCTCCAGTCACTGCTATCTAGAAATACCTCCAGTCACTGTGATCTAGAAATACCTCCAGTCACTGCTATCCAGAAATACTCCCAGTCACTGCTATCCAGAAATACCCCCAGTCACTGCTGTCTAGAAATACTCCCAGTCACTGCTATTTACAAATACCTTCAGTCACTGCTATACAGAAATACCCACAGTCACTGCTATCTAGAAATACCTCCAGTCACTGCTATCCAGAAATACCCCCAGTCACTGCTATCCAGAAATAGACCCAGTTACTGCTATCCATAAATACCCCCAGTCACTGCTATCCAGAAATACCTCCAGTCTCTGCTACTCAGGAATTCCCCCAGACACTGCTACCTACAAATACCCCCAGTCACTGCTTTCCAGAAATACCCTCAGTCACTGCTATCTAGAAATAGCCCCAGTCACTGCTATCTAGAAATACCCCCAGTCACTGCTATCTAGAAATACCCCCAGTCACTGCTATCCAGAAATACCCCCAGTCTCTGCTATCTAGAAATACCTCCAGTCACTGCTATCCAGAAATACCTCCAGTCACTGCTATCCAGAAATACCCCCAGTCACTGTTATCCAGAAATACCTCCAGACTCTGCAATCCAGAAATACCTCCAGACTCTGCAATCCAGAAATACCCCCAGTCACTGCTATCTAGAAATACCCCCAGTCACAGCTATCCAGTAATACCCTCAGTCACTGCTATCTAGAAATAACCCCGTCACTGCTATCTAGAAATACCCCCCGTCACTGCTATCCTGAAATACCTTCAGTCACTGTTATCTAGAAATACTTCCAGTCACTGCTATCCAGAAATACCTCCAGTCACTGCTATCCACAAATAGCCCCACCCACTGCTATCCAGAAACATCCCCAGTCATTGCTATCTAGAAATACCCCCAGTCACTGCTATCTAGAAATACCTCCAGTCACTGCTATCCAGGGATACCCCCAGTCACGACTATTCAGAAATACCCACAGTCACTGCTATCTAGAAATACCTCCACTCACTGGTATCCAGAAATACCTCCAGACACTGCTATCCAGAAATACCCCCAGTCGCTGCTATCCAGAAATACCTCCAGACACTGCTATCCAGAAATACCTCCAGTCACTGCTATCTAGAAATAGCCCCAGTCACTGCTATCCACAAATCCCCCAGTCACTGCTATCCAGAAATACCACCAGTCACTGCTATCTAGAAATACCCCCAGTCACTGCTATCCAGAAATACCCCCAGTCACTGCTATCCAGAAACACCTCCAGACTCTGCTATCCAGAAATACCTCCAGTCGCTGCTATCCAGGAATACCTCCAGGCTCTGCAATCCAAAAATACCTCCAGACTCTGCAATCCAGAAATACCCCCAGTCACTGCTATCTAGAAATACCCCCAGTCACAGCTATCCAGTAATACCCTCAGTCACTGCTATCTAGAAATACCCCCCGTCACTGCGATCCTGAAATACCTTCAGTCACTGTTATCTAGAAATACTTCCAGTCACTGCCATCCAGAAATACCTCCAGTCACTGATATCCACAAATAGCCCCACCCACTGCTATCCAGAAACATCCCCAGTCATTGCTATCTAGAAATACCCCCAGTCACTGCTATCTAGAAATACCTCCAGTCACTGCTATCCAGGGATACCCCCAGTCACGACTATTCAGAAATACCCACAGTCACTGCTATCTAGAAATACCTCCACTCACTGCTATCCAGAAATACCTCCAGACACTGCTATCCAGAAATACCCCCAGTCGCTGCTATCCAGAAATACCTCCAGACACTGCTATCCAGAAATGCCCCCAGTCACTGCTATCTAGAAATACCACCAGTCACAGCTATCCTGAAATACCCCCAGTCACCGATATCGAGAAATACCCCCAGTCACAGCTATCCAGTAATACCCTCAGTCATTGCTATCTAGAAATACCCCCAATCACTGCTATCTAGAAATACCCCCAGTCACTGCTATCCAGAAATACCTACAGGCACTGCTATCCAGAAATACCCCCAGTCACTGCTATTCAGAAATACCTCCAGACACTGCTATCCAGAAATACCTCCTGACACAGCTATCCAGAAATACCCCAAGTCACTGCTATCCAGAAATATCTCCAGACTCTGCTATCTAGAAATCCCCCAGTCACAGCTATCCAGTAATACCCTCAGTCACTGCTATCTAGAAATACCCCGTCACTGCTATCTAGAAATACCCCCAGTCACTGATGTCCTGAAATACCTTCAGTCACTGCTATCTAGAAATTCCTCCAGTCACTGCTATCCAGAAATATCCCCAGTCACAGCTATCTAGAAATACCCTCAGTCACTGCTATCTAGAAATACAGCCAGTCACTGCTATACAGAAATACCCCCAGTCACTGCTATCCAGAAATACCCCCAGTCACTGCTATCCAGAAATACCCTCAGTGACTGCGATCTAGAAATAGCCTCAGTCACTGCTATCGAGAAATACCTCCAGTCACTGCTATCTAGAAATACCTCCAGTCACTGCTATCCAAAAGTACCTCCAGGCACTGCTATCCAGAAATACCCCAAGTCACTGCTATCCAGAAATACCTCCAGACACTGATATCCAGAAGTGCCCCCGGTCACTGATATCTAGAAATACACCCAGTCACTGCTATCCAGAAATACCCTCAGTCACTGCTATCCATAAATAACTCCAGTCACTGCTATCTAGAAATATCTCCAGTCACTGCTATTCAGAAATACCCCCAGTCACTGCTATCCAGAAATACCTACAGTCACTGCTATTCAGAAATACCTCCAGTCACTGCTATCCAGGAATACCCTCAGTCACTGCTATCCAGAAATACCTCCAGGCACTGCTACCTAGAAATATCTCCAGTCACTGCTATTCAGTAATACCCCCAGTCACTGCTATCTAGAAATACCTCCAGTCACTGCTATACAGAAACACCACCTGTCACTGCTATCTGGAAATACCCCCAGTCACTGCTATCTAGAAATACCCCCAGTCACTGCTGTCCAGAAATACCTCCAGACTCTGCTATCCAGAAATACCCCCTGTCACAGCTATCCAGAAATACCCCAAGCCACTGCTATCCAGAAATACCTCCAGACTCTGCTATCCAGAAATACCCCCAGTCACTGCGATCTAGAAATACCCCCAGTCACAGCTATGCAGTAATACCCTCAGTCACTGCTATCTAGAAATACCCACAGTCACTGCTATCTAGAAATACCCACAGTCACTGCTGTCCTGAAATACCTTCAGTCACTGCTATCTAGAAATACCTCCAGTCACTGCTAACCAGAAATACCTCCAGTCACTGCTATCCACAAATAGCCCCAGCCACTGCTATCCAGAAATATCCCCAGTCACAGCTATCTAGAAATACCTCCAGTCACTGCTATCTAGATATAACTCCAGTCACTGCTATCCAGAAATACATCCAGTCACTGCTATCTAGAAATACCCCCAGTCACCGATATCCAGAAATTCACTCAGTCACTGCTATCCAGGGATACCCCCAGTCACTACTATTCAGAAATACGCACAGCCACTGCTATCTAGAAATACCTCCAGTCACTGCTATCCAGAAATACCCCCAGTCACTGCTATCCAGAAATACCTACAGGCACTGCTATCCAGAAATATCCCCAGTCACTGATATTCAGAAATACCTCCAGACACTGCTATCCAGAAATGCACCCAGTGACTGCTATCTAGAAATACCTCCAGTCACTGCTATCTAGAAATACCCCCAGTCACTGCTATCCAGAAATAGTCCCAGTCACTGCTACCCAGAAACACCTCCAGTCTCTGCTATTCAGAAATTCCCCCAGACACTGCTATCTACAAATAACCCGAGTCACTGCAATTCAGAAATACCCCCAGTCACTGCTATCCAGAAATACCTCCAGTCACTGCTACCCATAAATACCTCCAGTCACTGCTATCTGGAAATATCTCCAGTCACTGCGATTCAGAAATACCCCCAGTCACTGCTATCCAGAAATACCTCCAGACTCTGCTATCCAGAAATACCTCCAGACGCTGTAATCCAGAAACACCCCCAGTCACTGCTATCTAGAAATACCCCCAGTCACAGCTATCCAGTAATACCCTCGGTCACTGCTATCTAGAAATACACCCAGCCACTGCTATCTAGAAATACCCGCAGTCACTGATATCCTGAAATACCTCCAGTCCATGCTTTCCACAAGTAGCCCCAGCCACTGCTATCCAGAAATATCCCCAGTCACAGCTGTCTAGAAAAAACCCCAGTCACTGCTATCTAGAAATACCTCCAGTCACTGCGATCCAGAAATACCCCCAGTCACTGCTATCTAGAAATACCCCCAGTCACTGCTATCCAGAAATACCCCCAGTCTCTGCTATCTAGAAATACCCCCAGTCACTGCTATCTAGAAATTCCTCCAGTCACTGTTATCCAGAAATACCTCGTCACTGCTATCCAGACATCCCTCCAGTCACTGCTATCCAGAAATACCCCCAGTCTCTGCTATCTGGAAATACACCCAGTCACTGCTATCTATAAATTCGTCCAGTCACTGCTATGCAGAATAACCCCAGTCACTGCTCTCCAGACATTCCTCCAGTCACTGCTATCTAGAAATACATCCAGTCACTGCAATCCAGAAATGCCTCCAGTCACTGCTATCCACAAATAGCCCCAGTCACTGCTATCCAGAAATACCCCCAGTCACTACTAACCAGAAATACCCCCAGTCGCTGCTATCCAGAAATACCACCAGAACTGTTATCTAGAAATATCCCATACACTGCTATCCAGACACATCCCCAGTCACTGCTATCCAGAAATACCTCCAGACACTAATATCCAGAAATGCCCCCAGTCACTGCTATCTAGAAATACCCCCAGTCACTGCTATCCAGAAATACCTCCAGACACTGATATCCAGCAATACCTCTAGTCGCTGCTATCCAGAAATACCCCCAGTCACTGCTATCTAGAAATACCCCCAGTCACTGCTATCTAGAAATACCCCCAGTCACTGCTTTCTAGAAATACCGCCAGTCACTGCAATCTAGAAATATCTCCAATCACTGCTGTTCAGAAATACCCCCAGTCACTGCTATCTAGAAACATCACCAGGCACTACTATCTAGAAATACCTCCACTCACTGCTATCTAGAAATATCTCGTCACTGCTATCTAGAAATATCTCCAGTCACTGCTATTCAGAAATACCCCCAGTCACTGCTATCGAGAAATACCCCCAGTCACTGCTATCTAGAAATACCGCCAGTCACTACTATCTAGAAATACCTCCAGTCACTGCTACCTAGAAATATCTCGTCACCGCTATCTAGAAATATCTTCAGTCACTGCTATTCAGAAATTCCCCCAGTCACTGCTATCTAGAAACATCTCCAGGCACTACTATCTAGAAATACCTCCAGTCACTGCTATCCAGAAATACACTCAGTGACTGTGATCTAGAAATAGCCTCAGTCACTGCTATCTAGAAATACTCCCAGTCACTGCTATCCAGAAATGCACTCAGTGACTGTGATCTAGAAATAGCCTCAGTCACTGCTATCTAGAAATACCTCCAGTCACTGCTATCTAGAAATACCTCCAGTCACTGCTATCCAGAAATACCTCCAGTCACTGCTATCTACAAATACCCCCAGTCACTGCTATCCTGAAATACCTCCAGGCACTACGATCCAGAAATACCCCCAGTCACTGCTATCCAGAAATACCTCCAGACACTGATATCCAGAAATGCCCCCAGTCACTGCTATGCAGAATAACCCCAGTCACTGCTCTCCAGACATTCCTCCAGTCACTGCTATCTAGAAATACATCCAGTCACTGCAATCCAGAAATGCCTCCAGTCACTGCTAACCACAAATAGCCCCAGTCACTGCTATCCAGAAATACCCCCAGTCACTACTATCCAGAAATACCCCCAGTCGCTGCTATCCAGAAATACCACCAGAACTGTTATCTAGAAATATCCCATACACTGCTATCCAGACACATCCCCAGTCACTGCTATCCAGAAATACCTCCAGTCACTGATATCCACAAATAGCCCCACCCACTGCTATCCAGAAACATCCCCAGTCATTGCTATCTAGAAATACCCCCAGTCACTGCTATCTAGAAATACCTCCAGTCACTGCTATCCAGGGATACCCCCAGTCACGACTATTCAGAAATACCCACAGTCACTGCTATCTAGAAATACCTCCACTCACTGCTATCCAGAAATACCTCCAGACACTGCTATCCAGAAATACCCCCAGTCGCTGCTATCCAGAAATACCTCCAGACACTGCTATCCAGAAATGCCCCCAGTCACTGCTATCTAGAAATACCACCAGTCACAGCTATCCTGAAATACCCCCAGTCACCGATATCGAGAAATACCCCCAGTCACAGCTATCCAGTAATACCCTCAGTCATTGCTATCTAGAAATACCCCCAATCACTGCTATCTAGAAATACCCCCAGTCACTGCTATCCAGAAATACCTACAGGCACTGCTATCCAGAAATACCCCCAGTCACTGCTATTCAGAAATACCTCCAGACACTGCTATCCAGAAATACCTCCTGACACAGCTATCCAGAAATACCCCAAGTCACTGCTATCCAGAAATATCTCCAGACTCTGCTATCTAGAAATCCCCCAGTCACAGCTATCCAGTAATACCCTCAGTCACTGCTATCTAGAAATACCCCGTCACTGCTATCTAGAAATACCCCCAGTCACTGATGTCCTGAAATACCTTCAGTCACTGCTATCTAGAAATTCCTCCAGTCACTGCTATCCAGAAATATCCCCAGTCACAGCTATCTAGAAATACCCTCAGTCACTGCTATCTAGAAATACAGCCAGTCACTGCTATACAGAAATACCCCCAGTCACTGCTATCCAGAAATACCCCCAGTCACTGCTATCCAGAAATACCCTCAGTGACTGCGATCTAGAAATAGCCTCAGTCACTGCTATCGAGAAATACCTCCAGTCACTGCTATCTAGAAATACCTCCAGTCACTGCTATCCAAAAGTACCTCCAGGCACTGCTATCCAGAAATACCCCAAGTCACTGCTATCCAGAAATACCTCCAGACACTGATATCCAGAAGTGCCCCCGGTCACTGATATCTAGAAATACACCCAGTCACTGCTATCCAGAAATACCCTCAGTCACTGCTATCCATAAATAACTCCAGTCACTGCTATCTAGAAATATCTCCAGTCACTGCTATTCAGAAATACCCCCAGTCACTGCTATCCAGAAATACCTACAGTCACTGCTATTCAGAAATACCTCCAGTCACTGCTATCCAGGAATACCCTCAGTCACTGCTATCCAGAAATACCTCCAGGCACTGCTACCTAGAAATATCTCCAGTCACTGCTATTCAGTAATACCCCCAGTCACTGCTATCTAGAAATACCTCCAGTCACTGCTATACAGAAACACCACCTGTCACTGCTATCTGGAAATACCCCCAGTCACTGCTATCTAGAAATACCCCCAGTCACTGCTGTCCAGAAATACCTCCAGACTCTGCTATCCAGAAATACCCCCTGTCACAGCTATCCAGAAATACCCCAAGCCACTGCTATCCAGAAATACCTCCAGACTCTGCTATCCAGAAATACCCCCAGTCACTGCGATCTAGAAATACCCCCAGTCACAGCTATGCAGTAATACCCTCAGTCACTGCTATCTAGAAATACCCACAGTCACTGCTATCTAGAAATACCCACAGTCACTGCTGTCCTGAAATACCTTCAGTCACTGCTATCTAGAAATACCTCCAGTCACTGCTAACCAGAAATACCTCCAGTCACTGCTATCCACAAATAGCCCCAGCCACTGCTATCCAGAAATATCCCCAGTCACAGCTATCTAGAAATACCTCCAGTCACTGCTATCTAGATATAACTCCAGTCACTGCTATCCAGAAATACATCCAGTCACTGCTATCTAGAAATACCCCCAGTCACCGATATCCAGAAATTCACTCAGTCACTGCTATCCAGGGATACCCCCAGTCACTACTATTCAGAAATACGCACAGCCACTGCTATCTAGAAATACCTCCAGTCACTGCTATCCAGAAATACCCCCAGTCACTGCTATCCAGAAATACCTACAGGCACTGCTATCCAGAAATATCCCCAGTCACTGATATTCAGAAATACCTCCAGACACTGCTATCCAGAAATGCACCCAGTGACTGCTATCTAGAAATACCTCCAGTCACTGCTATCTAGAAATACCCCCAGTCACTGCTATCCAGAAATAGTCCCAGTCACTGCTACCCAGAAACACCTCCAGTCTCTGCTATTCAGAAATTCCCCCAGACACTGCTATCTACAAATAACCCGAGTCACTGCAATTCAGAAATACCCCCAGTCACTGCTATCCAGAAATACCTCCAGTCACTGCTACCCATAAATACCTCCAGTCACTGCTATCTGGAAATATCTCCAGTCACTGCGATTCAGAAATACCCCCAGTCACTGCTATCCAGAAATACCTCCAGACTCTGCTATCCAGAAATACCTCCAGACGCTGTAATCCAGAAACACCCCCAGTCACTGCTATCTAGAAATACCCCCAGTCACAGCTATCCAGTAATACCCTCGGTCACTGCTATCTAGAAATACACCCAGCCACTGCTATCTAGAAATACCCGCAGTCACTGATATCCTGAAATACCTCCAGTCCATGCTTTCCACAAGTAGCCCCAGCCACTGCTATCCAGAAATATCCCCAGTCACAGCTGTCTAGAAAAAACCCCAGTCACTGCTATCTAGAAATACCTCCAGTCACTGCGATCCAGAAATACCCCCAGTCACTGCTATCTAGAAATACCCCCAGTCACTGCTATCCAGAAATACCCCCAGTCTCTGCTATCTAGAAATACCCCCAGTCACTGCTATCTAGAAATTCCTCCAGTCACTGTTATCCAGAAATACCTCGTCACTGCTATCCAGACATCCCTCCAGTCACTGCTATCCAGAAATACCCCCAGTCTCTGCTATCTGGAAATACACCCAGTCACTGCTATCTATAAATTCGTCCAGTCACTGCTATGCAGAATAACCCCAGTCACTGCTCTCCAGACATTCCTCCAGTCACTGCTATCTAGAAATACATCCAGTCACTGCAATCCAGAAATGCCTCCAGTCACTGCTATCCACAAATAGCCCCAGTCACTGCTATCCAGAAATACCCCCAGTCACTACTAACCAGAAATACCCCCAGTCGCTGCTATCCAGAAATACCACCAGAACTGTTATCTAGAAATATCCCATACACTGCTATCCAGACACATCCCCAGTCACTGCTATCCAGAAATACCTCCAGACACTAATATCCAGAAATGCCCCCAGTCACTGCTATCTAGAAATACCCCCAGTCACTGCTATCCAGAAATACCTCCAGACACTGATATCCAGCAATACCTCTAGTCGCTGCTATCCAGAAATACCCCCAGTCACTGCTATCTAGAAATACCCCCAGTCACTGCTATCTAGAAATACCCCCAGTCACTGCTTTCTAGAAATACCGCCAGTCACTGCAATCTAGAAATATCTCCAATCACTGCTGTTCAGAAATACCCCCAGTCACTGCTATCTAGAAACATCACCAGGCACTACTATCTAGAAATACCTCCACTCACTGCTATCTAGAAATATCTCGTCACTGCTATCTAGAAATATCTCCAGTCACTGCTATTCAGAAATACCCCCAGTCACTGCTATCGAGAAATACCCCCAGTCACTGCTATCTAGAAATACCGCCAGTCACTACTATCTAGAAATACCTCCAGTCACTGCTACCTAGAAATATCTCGTCACCGCTATCTAGAAATATCTTCAGTCACTGCTATTCAGAAATTCCCCCAGTCACTGCTATCTAGAAACATCTCCAGGCACTACTATCTAGAAATACCTCCAGTCACTGCTATCCAGAAATACACTCAGTGACTGTGATCTAGAAATAGCCTCAGTCACTGCTATCTAGAAATACTCCCAGTCACTGCTATCCAGAAATGCACTCAGTGACTGTGATCTAGAAATAGCCTCAGTCACTGCTATCTAGAAATACCTCCAGTCACTGCTATCTAGAAATACCTCCAGTCACTGCTATCCAGAAATACCTCCAGTCACTGCTATCTACAAATACCCCCAGTCACTGCTATCCTGAAATACCTCCAGGCACTACGATCCAGAAATACCCCCAGTCACTGCTATCCAGAAATACCTCCAGACACTGATATCCAGAAATGCCCCCAGTCACTGCTATGCAGAATAACCCCAGTCACTGCTCTCCAGACATTCCTCCAGTCACTGCTATCTAGAAATACATCCAGTCACTGCAATCCAGAAATGCCTCCAGTCACTGCTAACCACAAATAGCCCCAGTCACTGCTATCCAGAAATACCCCCAGTCACTACTATCCAGAAATACCCCCAGTCGCTGCTATCCAGAAATACCACCAGAACTGTTATCTAGAAATATCCCATACACTGCTATCCAGACACATCCCCAGTCACTGCTATCCAGAAATACCTCCAGTCACTGATATGTAGAAATACCCCCAGTCACTGCTATCCAGAAATACCTCCAGACACTGATATCCAGAAATGCCCCCAGTCACTGCTATCTAGAAATACCCCCAGTCACTGCTATCCAGAAATATCTCCAGACACTGATATCCAGAAATACCTCCAGTCGCTGCTATCCAGAAAAACCTCCAGTCACTGCGTTCCAGAAATACCTCCAGTCACTGATATCCAGCAATACCTCTAGTCGCTGCTATCCAGAAATACCCCCAGTCACTGCTATCTAGAAATACCCCCAGTCACTGCTATCTAGAAATACCCCCAGTCACTGCTTTCTAGAAATACCGCCAGTCACTGCAATCTAGAAATATCTCCAATCACTGCTGTTCAGAAATACCCCCAGTCACTGCTATCTAGAAACATCACCAGGCACTACTATCTAGAAATACCGCCAGTCACTACTATCTAGAAATACCTCCAGTCACTGCTCCCCAGAAATATCTCGTCACTGCTATCTAGAAATATCTTCAGTCACTGCTATTCAGAAATTCCCCCAGTCACTGCTATCTAGAAACATCTCCAGGCTCTACTATCTAGAAATACCTCCAGTCACTGCTATCTAGAAATATCTCGTCACTGCTATCTAGAAATGTCTCCAGTCACTACTATTCAGAAATTCCCCCAGTCACTGCTATCTAGAAATATCTCCAGTCACTGCTATTCAGAAATAACCCCAGTCACTGCTATCTAGAAATACCTCCAGTCACTACTTTCTAGAAATATCTCGTCACTGCTATCTAGAAATATCTCCAGTCACTGCTATCCACAAATAGCCCCAGCCACTGCTATCCAGAAATATCCCCAGTCACAACTATCTAGAAATACCCCCAGTTACTGCTATCTAGAAATAAGTCCAGTCACTGCTATCCAGATATACCCCCAGTCACTGCTATCCAGAAATATCCCCAGTCGCTGCTATCCAGAAATACCCCCAGTCACTGCTATCCAGAAATACCTCTAGACACTGCTATCCAGAAAAACCCCCAGTCACTGCTGATTAGAAATATCCCCAGTCACTGCTTTCCTGAAATAATTCCAGTCACTGCTATCCACCAATACATCGAGTCGCTGCTAGTAGAAATATCTCTAGTCACTGCTATCCAAAAATACCCCCAGTCACTGCCATTAGAATTACCTCCAGTGACTGATTTCAAGAAATACCCCCAGTCACTACTATCTAGAAAAACCCCCAGTCACTGCTATCTAGTAATACATCCAGTCTCTGCAATCCAGAAATACCTCCAGTCACTGCTGTCCACAAATAGCCCCAGTCACTGCTATCCAGAAATACCCCCAGTCGCTGCTATCTAGAAATACCCCCAGTCACTGCTATCTAGAAATACCCCCAGTCACTGCTATCTAGAAACACCCCCAGTCACTGCTGTCCAGAAATACCTAAAGACACTATTATCCAGAAATACCCCCAGTCACTGCTATCTAGAAATTCCTCCAGTCACTGCTATCCAGAAATATCTCCAGTCACTGCCATTTGGAAATACGCCCTATAACTGATATCCAGAAAAAACCTCAGTCACTGCTATCCAGAAATACCTACAGACACTATTATCCAGAAATACCCCCAGTCACTGCTATCTAGAAATACCCCCAGTCACTGCTATGTAGAAACACCCCCAGTCACTGCTATCTAGTAAAACCTCCAGTCTCTGCAATCCAGAAATACCTCCAGTCACTGCTGTCCACAAATAGCCCCAGTCACATCTATCCAGAAATACCCCCAGTCGCTGCTATCTAGAAATACCCCCATTCACTGCTATCTCGAAATACCCCCAGTCACTGCTATCCAGAAATACCCAAAGCCACTGCTATCCAGAAATACCACCAGTCACTGCTATTTGAAATTCCCCCAGTCACTGCTATCTAGAAATACCCCCAGTCACTGCTATCCAGAAATACCTCCAGTCACCGCTATCCAGAAATAGCTGCAGTCACTGCTATCTAGAAATAACTCCAGTCACTGCTACCAGAAATACCTCCACACTCTGCTATCCAGAAATACCTCCAGACACTGCTACCAGAAATACCCCTAGTCACTGCTATCCAGAAATACCTCCAGACACTGCTATCCTGATATACCCACAGTCACTGCAATCTGGAAATACCCCCACTCACTGCGATCTAGAAATACCCCCAGTTACTGCTATCTAGAAATAAGTCCAGTCACTGCTATCCAGAAATACCCCCAGTCACTATTATCCAGAAATAGCCTCAGTCACTGCTATCTAGAAATTCCTCCAGACACTGCTATCTAGAAATACCTCCAGTCACTGCTATCCAGAAATACCCCCAATCACTGCTATCTAGAAAAACCTCAGTCACCGCTAACTAGAAATACCCCCAGTCACTGCTATCTCGAAATACCCCCAGTCACTGCTATCCAGAAATACCGCCAGTCACTGCTATCCAGAAATACCACCAGTCACTGCTATCTAGCAATACCTCCAGTCACTGCTATCCAGAAAGACCTCCAGTCACTGCTATTTGGAAATACCCCCTGTCACTGATATCCAGAAATATCCTGAGTCAGTGCTATCCAGAAATACCCCCAGTCACTGCTATCCAGAAATACCCTCAGTCACTGCTATCTAGAAATACCACTAGTCACTGCCATCTAGAAATACCTACAATCACTGCTATCCCGAAATACCCAAAGTCCCTTCTATCTAGAAATACCTCCAGTCACTGCTATCCAGAAATACCCCCAGTCACTGCTATCCAGAAATAACACCAATCACTGCTATCTAGAAATACCCCCAGTCACTGCTATCTCGAAATACCCCCAGTCACTGCTATCCAGAAATACCCAAAATCACTGCTATCCAGAAATACCCCCAGTCACTGCTATCTAGAAATACCACCAGTCACAGCTATCCAGAAATACCTCCAGTCACTGCTATCCAGAAAGATCTCCAGTCACTGCTATTTGGAAATACCCCCTGTCACCGATATCCAGAAATAGCCCAAGTCACTACTATCCAGAAATACCCCCAGTCACTGCTATCCAGAAATACCTCCAGTCACTGCTCCCAGAAATACCACCAGTCACTGCTATCCAGAAATACCTCCAGTCACTGCTCCCAGAAATACCACCAGTCACTGCTATCCAGAAATACCTACAGACATTATTATCCAGAAATACCCCCAGTCACTGCTATCCAGAAATTCCTCCAGTCACTGCTAACCAGAAATACCTCCAGACACTGCTATCCAGATATACCCCCAGTCACTGTTATCTGGAAATACCCCAAGTCACTGCGATCTAGAAATACCCCCAGTCACTGCTATCTAGAAATAACTCCAGTCACTGCTATCCAGAAATACCCCCAGTCATTGCTATCCAGAAATACCTCCAGTAACTGCTATCCAGAAATACCCCAAGTCACTATTATCCAGAAATAGCCCCAATCACTGCTATCTAGAAATTCCTCCAGTCACTGCTATCCAGAAATACCTCCAGTTACTGCTATTTGTAAATACCCCTAACACTGATATCCAGAAAAACCCCCAGTCACTGCTGTCCAGAAATACCTCCAGTCACTGCTATCCAGAAATACCTCCAGTCACTGCTATCCACAACTAGCCCCAGTCACTGCTATCGAGAAATACCCCCAGTCACTGCTATCTAAAAATACCTCGAGTCACTGCTATCCAGAAATACCCCCAGTCACTGCTATCTCGAAATATCTCCAGTCACTGCTTACCAGAAATAACCCCAGTCACTGCTATCTATAAATAACCCCAGTCACTGCTATCTAGAAATTCCTCCAGTCACTGCTATCTAGAAACACCCCAGTCACTGCTATCCACAAATAGCCCCAGTCACTGCTATCCAGAAATACCCCCAGTCACTGCTATCTAGAAATACCTCCAGTCACTGCTATCCAGAAATACCCCCAGTCACTGCTATCTAGAAATACCCCCGGGCCCTGCTATCCAGAATTACCTCCAGTCACTGCTATCTAGAAATACCTCCAGTCTCTGCTGTGCAGAAATACCTCCAGTCACTGCTATCTGGAAATGCCCCCAGTCACTGCTATCCAGAAATACCCCCAGTCACTGCTATCTAGAAAAACCTCAGTGACTGCTATCTTGAACTACCCCCAGTCACTGCTATCTCGAAATACCCCCAGTCACTGCTATCCAGAAATACCACCAGTCACTGCTATCCAGAAATACTACCAGTCACTGCTATCTAGAAATATCCCCAGTCACTGCTATCTAGAAATACCCCCAGTCACTGCTATCCAGAAATACCACCAGTCACTGCTATCTAGAAATACCCCCAGTCACTGCTATCTAGAAATACCCCCAGTCACTGCTATCTAGAAATACCCCCAGTCACTGCTATCCAGAAATACCCACAGTCACCGCTATCTAAAAATATCTCCAGTCACTGTTATCCAGAAATACCTCCAGGCACCGTTATACAGAAATGGCCCTAGTCCCTGCTATCTAGCAATACCCAAAGTCACTGCTATCTAGAAATACCTCCAGTCGCTGCTACTAGAAATACCTCCAGACTCTGCTATCCAGAAATACCTCCAGACACTGCTATCCAGAAATACCTCCAGTCACTGCTATCCAGAAATACCCCCAGTCACTATTATCCAGAAATACCCCCAGTCACTGCTATCTAGAAATTCCTCCAGTCACTGCTATCCAGAAATACCTCCAGTCACTGCTATTTGGAAATACCCCCTATAACTGATATCCAGAAAAAACCCCAGTCACTGCTATCCAGAAATACCCCCAGTCACTGCTATCCAGACATACCCCCAGTCACTGCTATCTAGAAATACCTCCAGTTACTGCAATCCAGAAATACCTCCAGTCACTGCTATCAACAAATCGCCCCAGTCACTGCTATCCAGAAATACCCCCAGTCACTGCTATCTAAAAATACCTCCAGTCGCTGCTATCCAGAAATACCCCCAGTCACTGCTATCTAGAAACACCTCCAGTCACTGCTATCTGGAAATATCTCCAGTCACTGCTATCCAGAAATAACCCCAGTCACTGCTATCCAGAAATAACCCCAGTCACTGCTATCTAGAAATTCCTCCAGTCACTGCTAACTAGAAATATCTCCAGTCACTGCTAGCTAGAAATACCTCCAGTCACTGCGATCTAGAAATATCTTCAGTCACTGCTATTGAGAAATACCCCCAGTCACTACTATCCAGAAATACCCCCAGTCACTGCTAGCCAGAAATAACCCCAGTCACTGTTATTCAGAAATACCCCATCACTACTATCCAGGAATACCCCGTCACTGCTAGCCAGAAATAACACCAGGGCCTAGAATTTGGGTATAGCCCCGCTTGAGGCGTTAGGACTGGCGCTGCGCAAAGTTTATAGCCAGACGCAACTTATCGCCGCCTGGCGCAATATTGGGTTGCATCGCCCCCAAAGGTGATTGAGGCGCGAATTCAGACGTTGCACGGGACTCCTAAGGCGCTAAACTTCTGGCGCAACCCAATATCGGCACGGACGGGCGCAGCTTAGGTGCTCTCAATTACCGATAACCATGAGACTTCCAGGCGCCGGCCGGCTCTTAAAGGGGTGGGTCAGTCAGCCTCAGCTTCCACACTCAGCGCCTTGTAGGCCTCAGAATCGGCGCAGGCCCTTCTCTGGCGCAAAAAAGTTGGACCAGATGGAGAAGGTGAGGCAGAGAGCAGAGCGCTTCAGCAATGAGGCTCTGGAGCAATTGGTGGCCGCAGTGGAGCGCCGTCGAGATGTTCTGTACCCAGACAATGGCAGGAGGCCGAATCATAAGGACTACCGACGAGCTTGGGGACGACCAGAGGGTCAACTCCAGCAACATGGTGACCAGGAGCCCTGTCCAATGCAGAAAGAAATTCAACGACCTCACTCGGGTCGTCAGGGTGAGTGTTGTTTCTGCATACTTCTGCATCCCTTCATTTGCACCTGTCTTTATGGCTACAGGGTGGCCTGTGCCCCATTGGCCATCTGCCAGCAAGCACCGATGGCCCTTTCTGGGCACACACATCCACATTTGACTCAGGGCATCATGTAAGGACTCTTACACCATGGGGGACATGTGATGCTCACTCAGGGCATCATGTAAGGGCTCTTGCAACATGGGGGGCATGAGATGATCACTCAGGGCATCATGTAACATAACTTCCCCTCCTTTCCCCTGCAGTCCAAGCTGGCGAAGATTTGCAAAGACCAGCTTCGAACCGGTGGAGGACCTCCACAAGTGGTCACTCTCACGGATCTCGAGGAGAGAGTGCACCAGATTCTTGGAGGACGTCTGAGTGGTCCTGTAACCACTGCAGCTGCTGACCCCATTGTCGACAGCGATGGTAAGGTTCTCACCTTTTACAACTGTCTCCTTCCACTTGGTCCCCCCGCCAGCATGCTTTCTCACTGTGGAGCCATGTCATAGCCTTGCCGCAATCTGGCATCCCTTGCTGCCAACCTGTCCTTTTGCTAAAGCCACTCTTCCACCTCCCTGCTTTCAGATGCTGCATCACCAGCTCGGGATCCGGGCCCTGAAGCTGCCAGTGCCAGTGCCTCCGGAGGCGAGGTGCAGGAGGAAGCCGGACCATCTGTTCCAGCCTCAGGGGAGCCTACACATCTGCAGACTGGGGATAGTAGTTCCCTGGAGGGGAGGGGGGGTGCTCTGATGAGGAGCCAGTTGCCGGAACAAGCGGCCTGCAGCAACGCGAGGGAGGTAGGCAAGTTCGGCCACCGGCTCCCCGGAGGGCAAGGCAGGGAACGATGACTGCTGCACAGAGTGCAGAGGAGGTGCGTAGCCTGGCTGAAATGAGCACCCAGGCCCGGCTCAGGCACACTGAGCTTATGGCTGCAGTGGGGAGGATGCCTCAGTCGATCGACACACTGGCAAAGAGTGTGCTGGACTTTGGGGCAGCAATGGAGAGGACTGTCCAGGGCTTCGGGGCAGCAATGGAGAGGACTGTCCAGGGCTTCGAGGCCGCTATGGAAAGGACTGTTCAGAGCTTCGGACAATCCCTGGAAAGGTCTGTGCAGGGCTTGTCCGAGGCAGTGGAACGGACTGCTCCGGCCTTGTCCGAAGCAATGGAAAGAACTGTCAAGGGCTTCTCCGAAGCACTGGCACCTGCCACACAGGTCCTCACTGCTGCCACGCAGTCACTTACTGGCCTCGTCCACACCCAGATTGAGGCAACGCGAACTCTCACTGCTGCCACCCTATCTGCATCAGCCAGGATCACCCCGGGCCCTTCCAGTACCACACGAGGCCAGGAATCAGTGGAGCAGTCGATTGTGGCAGATGATCCGAGCCGGTCCCCTCAGAGAGCCAATGTGTCGTCCGACCATGGTGCAGGTGTCTTCTCTCGGCAGGTGAGCATTGCTCATGCCACCGCTGGAACGTCTGCAGTGCAGCTGCCACCACCTGCAGTGCACACTGCTTCCAGCCATGCCCAGCTCAAGCAGCCAGCTTCCGCGCCCTCCAAGCCCAGAGGTCGTCCAGGCCGTCCCTCAGGGGCTTCTGCGCTTCCAGACAGTCAGCAGGCGTCCCCCAGCCTTGACGCCGCCACTGGGGTTCAATTACTTAGGAGCTGCAGGGAGGGAAGGGGCCGACCGCGAAAGAGAAGTCGGTCTCCATCAAGGGGCCAGCAGTAGAGGGAGGTGCTGAGACGTTTCTTTCTCCAAATTCAAGGACGCCCTCACCTGTTGTGATTGTTTGTGATGGTTTGTTTAGTTTTGCGGCTTTGCCAGAGAGTTAACTGTTATTTTGTTAGTTGTGGTTTCTGTTGACATGACGTTGTTATGCTGGAAGGAAGCACTTTTTTGACAATAAAGAATTTTTTTTATTTACAATGGTAATCGTAACTATTTACACTCATGGTGGCCTTCAAAGGCTTTGTACGAGCCGAAGTGCGCAGTACGAATGACACCCATCATTCCGTCAGAGGGGCCTAGAACCAAGTCCTTATGAGCCTCTGACGGATGGCCCTTCCAGTTTCAGGAGCCCTCCCATCTTCCTCCTCCTCCTCCTCCTCCTCCTCGTCTGCATGCTCCTCCTCCTCCTCCTCCTCATCCGCCTGCTCTTCCTCCTCCTCCTCCTCCTCCTCATCCGCCTGCTCTTCCTCCTCCTCCTTCTCCTCCTCGTCCGCATGCTCCTCCTCCTCCTCCTCCTCATCCGCCTGCTTTGCTGGACCTTGAGGGTCGGCTGGCATTGGTTGGGTTCGTCGAATGGCCAAGTTGTGGAGCATGCAGCAGACGACGACGATGCGACCCACTTGCTCCGGCGAGTACTGCAGGGCTCCCCCCGAATGGTCTAGACAGCGGAAATGCTGTTTGAGCACACCAATAGTGTGCTCCACAATGTTCCTGGTCGCCTGATGGCTGCTGTTGTAAAGCTCTTCTGCCGGGGTGGCGGGCAAACGGAGTGGGGTCATGAACCATGGGCAGAGAGGATAGCCCTTATCGCCAAGAAGCCAGCCTCGTGGGTGAGCCGGGCCCTCAAAAAGGTCAGAAACTGAGGTCTGCCGCAGGATGAATGCATCGTGGCTGCTCCTAGGGAATTGTGCGTTGACTGCCATGATCATCTGGCGGTGGTCACACACCAGCTGGACATTGAGGGAGTGGAACCCCTTGCGGTTGTGGAACTCCTCTGGATTCTGCAATGGTGCCCGCAAAGCCACGTGTGTGCAATCAATGGCCCCCTGCACCATGGGGAAGTCCGCAATATCAGCGAAGCCCTGCGCGCGCTCCGCCTGCTTCTCCAGGGTCACAGGGAAGGTGATTAATTGATGCCTCCTTCTATAGAGGGCAACTGTCACTTGCCGGATGCAACAATGCACTGCAAATTGTGTTATATTCACAATGTCCCCAGTGGCTGACTGAAAGGATCCGCTGGCGTAAAAGTTCAGGGCAACAGTCACTTTGACGGCCACCGACAGAGAGGTCCTGCACCGTAGACGCGGCTGCAGATCTTCAGCAAGCAGGTGGCAAAGCTCAGTCACAACCTGCTTACCGAATCTGAGCCTTCGCAGACACTGCTGCTCCGACATGGTAAGGTATGACACCTGCTGCCTGAAAACCCTCGCAGCGTATCGTCGGATTGGGCGACCTCCATTGCCCCTCCTCCTTTTGGCAAATCCCAGCCCTCTCTCCCGCCGTCTCTGTGCCCCTTCCAAATGTCCGGCCATGAGGACGTTCCCCTCCAAAGCAGCTCCCATTGCTATGCCAGACGGGCAACATGCAGTAATGTCTAGCGCTCCATCTGCTCTGGACAGGGCTGCAGGTCCCAAGTCTCCGAAGGCTAAAACCGAAAAATTCTGTGCAACAGTAGTTCACCAACTCTCTGCAGCAACACTCAGAATTAACAGGTCAAGTGGCTGCAGCTTTTATAATAGAGCTGTCCCCTTTAAATAGCACCCCCCGACTCCGAGAAGGGCCTGGGAACGTTCCATCCAACTGTCACTAATAGCGCCAGGCGGAAAGGTTCCGGGCGCCACCGAATATCTGGTCAGGGGCACCAAAAAGGCGTTACAAACAGAAATGATGTCATGATCTGCCTGCGCACGCGGGCGCGCGCTAAGAGTTAATGCAGGCGCTAAGTGGATACTCGATATGGGAGGTGGCGCTATCTTCACTGCGCCCGCCCGAACATTGAGTAATGCACCAATTCTCAGGGTCTTTAGGCGATAATCACTGGCGGAAACAACCGAATGTCAAGGCCCAGAACTGCTATCTAGAAATACCCCAGTCACTGCTTTCCAGAAATACCTCCAGTCACTGATATGTAGAAATACCCCAATCACTGCTATCCAGAAATACCCCAAATCACTGCTATTCAGAAATACCTCCAGACCCTGCTATCCAGAAATACCACCAGTCACTGCTATCTAGAAATATCTCCAGTCACTGCTATCGAGATATACCTCCAGTCACTGCTACACAGAAATACCCTTAGTCATTGCTATCCAGAAAAAACCCCAGTCACTGCTATCTAGAAATATCTCCAGTCACTGCTATTCAGAAATTCCACCAGTCACTGCTATCTAGAAATACCTCCAGTCACTGCTATCTAGAAATACCTCCAGTCACTACTATCTAGAAATATCTCCAGTCACTGCTATCGAGATATACCTCCAGTCACTGCTATACAGAAATACCCTTAGTCACTGCTATCCAGAAAAAACCCCAGTCACTGCTATCTAGAAATATCTCCAGTCACTGCTATTCAGAAATTCCACCAGTCACTGCTATCTAGAAATACCTCCAGTCACTGCTATCTAGAAATACCTCCAGTCACTACTATCTAGAAATATCTCCAGTCACTGCTATCGAGATATACCTCCAGTCACTGCTATACAGAAATACCCTTAGTCACTGCTATCCAGAAATACCCCCAGTCATTGCTATCCAGAAATACATCCAGTCACTGCTATCCAGAAATACCCCCAGTCACTGCTATCCAGAAATACCACCATTCACTGCTATCCAGAAATACCCCCATTCACTGCTATTCAGAAATAACTCCAGACACAGCTATCAAGAAATACCACCAGTCACTGCCAGCTAGAAATAACCCCAGTCACTGCTATCTAGAAATAACTCCAGTCACTGCTATCCAGAAATACCCCCAGTCACTGCTATCCAGAAATACCCCCATTCACTGCTATTCAGAAATAACTCCAGACCCTGCTATCAAGAAATACCACCAGTCACTGCTAGCTAGAAATAACCCCAGTCACTGCTATCTAGAAATAACCCGTCACTGCTATCCAGAAATACCCCCAGTCACTGCTATCCTGAAATACCCCCAGTCACTGCTATCCAGAAATACCCCCAGTCACTGCAATCGAGAAATACCCCCAGTCACTACTATCCAGAAATACCCCCAGTCACTGCTATCCAGAAATAACCCAAGTCACTGCAATCCAGAAATACCCCCAGTCACTACTATACAGAAATACCCCCAGTCACTGCTATCCAGAAATACCTCGAGTCCCTGATATGTAGAAATACCCCAATCACTGCTATCCAGAAAAAACCCCATTCACTGCTAACCAGAAATACCCCCAGTCACTGCGATCTAGAAATACCTCCAGTCACTGCTATTTGGAAATACACCCTTTCACCGATATCCAGAAATACCCCCAGTCACTGCTTTCCAGAAATACCTCCAGTCACTGCTATCTTGAAATACCCCCAGTCACTGCTATCTAGAAATACCCCGAGTCACTGCTATCTAGAAATACCTCCAGTCACTGGCTATCCAGAAATAACCCCATTCACTGCTAACCAGAAATACCCCCAGTCACTGCTATCTAGAAATAGCAACAGTCATTGCAATCCAGAAATACCTCCAGTCACTGCTATCCAGAAATAACTCCAGTCACTGCTATTTGGAAATACCCCCTATCAGTGATATCCAGAAATACCCCCAGTCACTGCTATCCAGAAATACCCCCATTCACTGCTATTCAGAAATACTTCCAGACCCTGCTATCTAGAAATACCTCCAGTCACTGATTTCCAGAAATATCTCCAGGCACTGCTATCCAGAAATTCCCTCAGTCACTGCTATCCAGAAATACCCTCAGTCACTGCTATCCTAAAATACCCCCAGTCACTGCTATCCAGAAATACCACCAGTCACTGCTAACCAGAAATACCCCCAGTCACTGCTATCTAGAAATACCTCCAGTCACTGGCTATCCAGAAATAACCCCATTCACTGCTAACCAGAAATACCCCCAGTCACTGCTATCTAGAAATAGCAACAGTCATTGCAATCCAGAAATACCTCCAGTCACTGCTATCTAGAAATTCCTCCAGTCACTGCTATCCAGAAATAACTCCAGTCACTGCTATTTGGAAATACCCCCTATCAGTGATATCCAGAAATACCCCCAGTCACTGCTATCCAGAAATACCCCCATTCACTGCTATTCAGAAATACTTCCAGACCCTGCTATCTAGAAATACCTCCAGTCACTGATTTCCAGAAATATCTCCAGGCACTGCTATCCAGAAATTCCCTCAGTCACTGCTATCCAGAAATACCCTCAGTCACTGCTATCCTGAAATACCCCCAGTCACTGCTATCCAGAAATACCACCAGTAACTGCTAACCAGAAATACCCCCAGTCACTGCTATCTAGAAATACCTCCAGTCACTGGCTATCCAGAAATAACCCCATTCACTGCTAACCAGAAATACCCCCAGTCACTGCTATCTCGAAATACCCCCTGTCACTGCTATCCAGAAATACCCCAATCACTGCTATCCAGAAATACCCCCAGTCACTGCTATCTTGAAATACCCCCAGTCACTGCTATCTAGAAATACCTCCAGTCACTGCTATCTAGAAATACCCCGAGTTACTGCTATCTAGAAATACCTCCAGTCACTGGCTATCCAGAAATAACCCCATTCACTGCTAACCAGAAATACCCCCAGTCACTGCGATCTAGAAATACATCCAGTCACTGCTATCTAGAAATACCCCGAGTCACTGCTATCCAGAAATACCTCCAGTCACTGCTATTTGGAAATACACCCTTTCACCAATATCCAGAAATACCCCCAGTCACTGCTTTCCAGAAATACCACCAGTCACTGCTATCCAGAAGTACCTCCAGTCACTGCTATCCAGAAATACCCAGAGTCACTGTCATCCAGAAATACCTCCAGTCACCGCTCTCCAGAAATAGCCCCAGTCACTGCTATCTAGAAATACCCAAAGTCACTGATATCCAGAAATACCCCCAGTCACTGCTATCCAGAAATACCTCCAGTCACTGCTATCTAGAAATACCCCAATCACTGCCATCCAGAAATACCCCCCGTCAGTGCTAACCTAAAATACCCCCAGTCACTGCTATCTAGAAATAGCAACAGTCATTGCAATCCAGAAATACCTCCAGTCACTGCTTTCTAGAAATTCCTCCAGTCACTGCAATCCAGAAATAACTCCAGTCACTGCTATTTGGAAATACCCCCTATCAGTGATATCCAGAAATACCCCCAGTCACTGCTATCCAGAAATACCCCCATTCACTGCTATTCAGAAATACTTCCAGACCCTGCTATCTAGAAATACCTCCAGTCACTGATTTCCAGAAATATCTCCAGGCACTGCTATCCAGAAATTCCCTCAGTCACTGCTATCCAGACATACCATCAGTCACTGCTATCCAGAAATACCCCCAGTCACTGCTATCCAGAAATACCACCAGTCACTGCTAACCAGAAATACCCCCAGTCACTGCTATCTAGAAATACCTCCAGTCACTGGCTATCCAGAAATAACCCCATTCACTGCTAACCAGAAATACCCCCAGTCACTGCTATCTCGAAATAACCCCTGTCACTGCTATCCAGAAATACCCCCAGTCACTGCTATCCAGAAATACCACTAGTCACTGCTAACTAGAAATACCTCCAGTCACTGCTATCTAGAAATACCTCCAGTCACTGCTATCTAGAAATATCTCCAGTCACTGCTAACTAGAAATACCCCCAGTCACTGCTATCTAGAAAAAGCTCCAGTCACTGCTATCTAGAAATATCTCCAGTCACTGCTATCCAGAAATACCTCCAGTCACTGCTATCTAGAAATACCTCCAGTCACTGCTATCCAGAAATACCCCCAGTCACTGCTATCTAGAAATATCTCCAGTCACTGCTATCCAGAAATACCTCCAGTCACTGCTAACTAGAAATACCCCCAGTCACTGCTATCCAGAAATACCTCCAGTCACTGCTATCTAGAAATACCTCCAGTCTCTGCTGTGCAGAAATACCTCCAGTCACTGCTATCTAGAAATACCCCCAGTCACTGCTATCCAGAAATACCCTCAGTCACTGCTATCTAGAAAAACCTCAGTCACTGCTATCTAGAAAAAACCCCAGTCACTGCTATCTAGAAATACCCCCAATCACTGCGATATCAAAATACCCCCAGTCACTGCTATCCAGAAATATCCCCAGTCACTGCTATCCAGAAATACCACCAGTCACTGCAATCTAGATATACCTCCTGTCAATGCTATCCAGAAATACCACCAGTCACTGCTATCTAGAAATACATCCAGTCACTGCTATCCAGATATTACCCCCAGTCAATGCTATGCAGAAATACCTCCAGTCACTGCTATCCAGAAATACCTCCAGACCCTGCAATACAGAATTACCTCCAGTCACTGCTTTCCAGAAATACCTCCAGTGTCTGCTATGCAGAAATACCTCCAGTCACTGCTATCTAGAAATACCGCAAGTCACTGCTATCCAGAAATACCCCGAGTCACTGCTATCGAAAAATACCCCCAGTCACTGCTATCTCGAAATACCACCTGTAGTGTCCGTGTGTTGATAAAGACACTGAAGACAGGAGTTGGTTCATAGGTATTTACTGAGCAAAGTCTGGGGGGGCGGTTCTAACGGATATACACAGTACACAGGCTTATATAGCCTGAGTGGCAATCACCAGCACCACAGCACACCTGAGGCTCTTAAAGGCACATACACTACAATTCCTCCCCTTTTAGCTAACCAGTACGTCATATTTTAAGTAATTATTAATTACATGTTATAAGCAAAATAATATACATTGCTGTAGTTAATTAATTATAAGTCAGTCTCTCAGGAGGCTTCCTGACTCAGTCCGGATAACGCCTCGGGGGTGTAGTAGTTTCTGGTGGTGTAGTAGGTTCTTCTGGCAAGGCTGATTCGGCTTGAATGCCAGTGTCGGGTTCATCGGGTTCCAGTATCACCAGATCGGAGGTAGATATGGGTATCTCTACTTCATCGTTAGATGTATAGAGTTGTGGTGTAGGTTGTCCCTTTTCAGATGATTTTATGATTTGGTCAGCATGGCACCTTATTACGCTTTCTCCAATGTCCACGGTATACATCAGTGGTCCTAGTCGTGTGCAGATAGTTCCAGGCTGCCATTTCTCGGTATGGTAGTCCCGGGCCAAAACTTGTTGACCTATCTGGAAGGTTCTAGTTGGCCTTTCATTCATGCCTTGAAACTGCCGCTTCTCCACGTCCCTTCTGATGTTGGTCTTGACCAAATCCAGCCGGCATCTTAGGTTTCTATTGAAGAACATCATGGCGGGAGTTTGGTTGGTAACCATATGTGTTGCATTCCTGTATGCGAATAAGAAGTTATCCACCTTGTGCTGAAGTTTTATGTCTTCATTACCCATGGCCTTTATGGCCTTCTTGAAGGTCTGGACAAACCTTTCAGCCAATCCATTGGTGGCGGGATGGTATGGGGCGGACGTGTAGTGCTTAACCCCATTGTTTTTTAAGAACTTTCTGAATTCTTCGGACACAAATTGCGGTCCACTATCAGAACAGATCTGTTCCGGCAGCACATTCCTGGCAAATATGGTCCTTAATACTGTGATGGTTTTTTCCGTGGTGGTGGAGGACATCTTTATTACCTCCGGCCACTTGGAGTGTGCATCAACCGCGATTAAGAACATTGAGTCCATAAATGGACCAGCAAAGTCGATGTGTACCCTTTGCCAGGGAGATGAGGGCCACTCCCATGGATGTAGAGGGGCTTGTGGTGGAGCGTTTTGGATCTTCTGTCATCCTAGGCAGCTCTTGGTCATTTCTTCGATGTCTCCATCGATACCTGGCCACCATACAAACGCCCTGGCTAGGTTCTTCATTTTCACTCCACCCAGATGCCCCTCGTGAAGCTCCTTTAGCACTTTATCCTGGAGTTTGGGTGGAATCACCACTCTGGATCCACACATCAAGGTTCCTCGGCACACTGACAGCTGTTCTCTTCTTTGCGAGAATGCTGGCAACAGTGGTTCGCCATGTGCTGGCCATCCCTTCACTGTTAAATCGTAGACCCGTGAAAGAGTCGGGTCATTTCTCGTTTCCCTTTCAATGGCAGAATTTGTTACTGGTAGACATTCCACTATGGTAGAGTGGAACATCTCCATTGGGTCTACTGTAGGTGCCTCTTCTACCGTTGGCAACGGTAGGCACGATAACCCGTCAGCATTCCCATGCTGTTTTGACCCTTTGTATTCTATGTTGTATTGGTGTGCCCCTAGAAAAAGGGACCACCTCTGTAGCCTTTGTGCTGTCATAATGGGAACACCCTTTTTAGGGTTGAATATGGAGATGAGGGGTTGATGGTCAGTCAACAAGGTACATTTTTGTCCGTGTAGGTAATGGTTGAATTTCTTTACTCCCCATACCAGGCTGAGTGCTTCCCTGTCGATTTGGGCATAGTTACGCTCAGCTGAGTTCAATGAGCGTGACGCAAAAGCTATCGGCCGTTCCGAGCCATCAGGGAATTTATGCGATAATACTGCTCCTATGCCGTAAGGGGATGCATCGCACACCAGTCTGATTGGCAGTGATAGGTTGTAATGAGCCAAAACTTCTTTGGATGTGATTAAGTCTTTGCATTTATGGAAGGCACTTTTGCAGTCTTCGTTCCATTTCCAAATTACTCCTGTTTGTAGCAGTTCATTAAGAGGGTGTCGAAGAGTTGATAAGTTCGGTAAACATTTATGATAGTAATTTATTAATCCCAGGAACGACCTTAATTGTGAAACATTTTCAGGTGCTGGGGCTTTTATGACCGCCTCAATTTTTTCAGGTGACTTATGCAACCCTTCCTTATTTATTATGTGGCCACAATATGATACTTGATTTCGGAAAAATTCGCACTTCGGGCGATTTGCTCGTAGGCCCCGTTCTCTCAGCCTAGTGAGCATCTGCTCTAAATTGGCAAGGTGCTCGTTGTCGTTTTCTCCTGTTACAAGGATGTCATCTAGGTAGCATTGAGTCCCCGGAATCCCTTGGAGGACTTGCTCCATAGCTCTTTGCCAGATAGCTGGAGCGGATGCTACTCCGAAAACCAGTCGATTGTACTGGTACAGACCTGTGTGTGTATTTATCGTGAGATATTTTTTAGAGGCCTCTTCAACCTCCATCTGTAGATATGCCTGTGCCAAGTCAATTTTGGTGAAACGTTTCCCTCCGGATAGTGAGGCGAAAATATCTTCTATCCTCAGAAGAGGATACTGTACCGTGTGAAGGACCAGGTTTACAGTCACCTTGAAATCTCCACAGATGCGAATTTTTCTCTGTTCTTCAGATTTATCATTCTTCAATGCTTTCTTCATGACTGGGACGATGGGTGTTGCCCACTCGCTCCAATCTATATTAGATAATACGCCTGCCTTTTCCAAATTCTCCAGCTCTGCCTCGACTGCTGGACGAATTGCGTATGGCACCGGTCTTCACAGAATCACAGAATCTACAGTGCAGAAAGAGGCCATTTCGGCCCATCGAACCTGCACCGACACATATCCCACCCTATCCCTGTAACCCCACGTATTTAATCCCCTAACACTAAGGGTCAATTTATCATAGCCAAATCAACCTAACCTGCACATCTTTGGACTGTGGGAGGAAACCGGAGCACCCGGAGGAAACCCACGCAGACACAGGGAGAATGTGCAAACTCCACACAGACAGTCGCCCGAGGCCAGATTTGAACCCGGGTCCCTGGCGCTGTGAGGCAACAGTGCTAACCACTATGCCACCGTGCCCCCTTGCCTTAAAAAACTTGGGAATTGCCGCATCTTCCACTTTTATTGAGGCGGTGATGCCTTTCAAGGTTCCTAGTTTCTCTTGAAATACTTCCTTGGCGTTGGCCAAGATGTCTTTTAATTGTTCAGGTATGACGTCATCATCATTTTTTTCCTTACTGGTCACCGTCAGTGCCTGAATGGAGTGCCAGTCTAAACGTATTTTTCTGATCCATTCACATCCCAACAGCGGTGGACCACCATCTTGTAGAACGTATAAATACAACTTCTGTATTTCCTTGCCGTTGTATACAACAGGCACCCTTATTTTTCCTTTGGGGTATACTTTCTGCCCCGTATATGTTTTCAAGATAATGGATGTGTCTTTTAAAGGTATATGCGGAAATAGCCGCTCGTAATCCCGTCGATTTATGACGGTCAGAGCTGATCCTGTATCTAGCTCCATTTTAACTGGGGACCCTGCTATTGTGAGGGTAACCCAAATGGTCTGGTAATCTTCTTTGGCAATTACATTATGTAATTTGAGAGAGCTTAGTCTCTTGTTCCCGGAGTCGCTATCGCTCTTCTGGTCTTCGGAGCTACTGTCCGTCATCATTTGTACCTTTCTGTGCTTTTCCTTATTGATTCTTTTCCCGTTAGTGGATTTTTTGTTTTCAGATCAGCACACACGTGGAATGTGTCCCATCTTTCCGCATCGTCTGCATGCTTTTTCCTTGAACCAGCAGTCCCTCTGGTCATGGGTGGATCTGCCGCAGCGATAACATCTCTCAAAACCCCGTGTCATTTCATGGGTGCCGAAGTCCTGTGGCCTTTGCTGTATCTCTGCAGCTCCTATTGCACTGAAAGCCTTGTCCAGTGTTAAATTTTTCTACACTTAGGGGATCGCAGATGCATTTGCCTTGCAGAGAATCTGCCAATCCTGCCTCGAATTGGCAGTGTAGGGTATCAACAAACTCCTCAAAATTCTTGTCCATCGGTTCGGCTGGAGTGATTACGTTTCGTAACAGCTTGTATGTCTTTGCGCCCATTAGATCCAGAAGCACTGAAGCTTTTTATTCATCTTCTATTCCATTTGCGGTGCAATATACCTCCACTCTTTCCACATATGTGGTCCAATCCTCTATCTCGTCATCAAAAACATCAATATTGCCAGAATTAGGCATCTTAGAAAAGATATGGCGCTTCCCGCGCTTTTCTTTCTTTTCTGAAGAAAAGATATGGCACTTCCCGCGCTTTCCCGCCGCTGCTGCCGATGACAACGCTGTTTACTGCGGTTTCCGTTTCTTTAATTTTTTTATTTACTGTTGGAGACTCGTTCCCGCCGGAGTATCTCTCCAGGTCTGAATGCTGACCTGCTTGCTGCGCCGGCCGTCTCCCGAGTGCTCCCTCCCAGTCCGTTATTGCTTGCCTCCGATTTCGCTGCCCGTCTCAGCTGTAGAGCCAGCCGCTGGAGCCCCAGCCTGACGCCCAGGAAGGATTAGCACAGTACCTGCCACCAGCTTGGCCAGCTGGTGAAACCACAGCTTCTCTCACTTCCTTGAGTCTTCAGGACGCCCGAGGAATCGATGTCCTTGAGGTGCTGCCGAATTGCAGGTAAGTCCGTTTCCACTTCGTCGCCACTGTAGTGTCCGTGTGTTGATAAAGACACTGAAGACAGGAGTTGGTTCATAGGTATTTACTAAGCAAAGTCTGGGGGGGGGTTCTAACGGATATACACAATACACAGGCTTATATAGCCCGAGTGGCAATCACCGGCACCACAGCACACCTGGGGCTCTTAAGGCACATACACTACACCACCAGTCACGGCTATCCAGAAATACCCCCAGTCACTGCTATCCAGAAATACCCTCAGTCACTGCTATCCAGAAATACCTCCAGTCTCTGCTATCCAGAAATACCACCAGTCACTGCGATCTAGAAATACATCCAGTCACTGCTATCTAGAAATACCCCGAGTCACTGCTATCCAGAAATACATCCAGTCACTGCTATTTGGAAATACACCCTGTCACCGATATCCAGAAATACCCCCAGTCACTGCTTTCCAGAAATAGCCCCAGTCACTGCTATCTAGAAATACCAAAAGTCACTGCAATCTAGAAATACCTCCAGTCACTGCGACCAGAAATACCTCCAGACTCTGCTATCCAGAAATACACCCAAAGACTGCTATCCAGAAATACCTCTAGTCACTGCTTTCTAGAAATACCCCAATCACTGCTCTCCAGAAATACCCCCCGTCAGTGCTAACGTAAAATACCCCCAGTCACTGCTACCTAGAAATACACCCAGTCACTGCTATCTAGAAATAACTCCAGTCACTGCTATCCAGGAACACCCCCAGTCATTGCTATCCAGAAATACCTCCAGTTACTGCTAAACAGAAATACCCCAAGTCACGATTATCCAGAAATACACCCAGTCACTGCTATTTAGAAATTCCTCCAGTCACTGCTTTTTAGAAATTCCTCCAGTCACTGCTATCCAGAAATACCTCAAGTCACTGCTATCCAGAAATCCCCCCAGTCACTGCTATCCAGAAATACCTCCAGTCCTTGCTATCTAGAAATACCTCCAGTGACTGCAATGCAGAAATATCTCCAGTCACTGCTATCGAGAAATACCCCCAGTCACTGCTATCTAGAAATACCTCCAGTCATGCTATCTAGAAATTTCTCCAGTCACTGCTATCCAGAAATGCCCCCAGTCACTGCTATCCAGAAATACCCCCAGTCACTGCTATCTAGAAATACCTCCAGTCTCTGATATCTAGAAATAACCCAATCACTGCTAACTAGAAATACCTCCAGTCACTGCGATCGAGAAATATCTCCAGTCACTGCTATCGAGAAATACCCCCAGTCACTACTATCCAGAAATACCACCAGTCACTGCTATCCAGAAATACCACCAGTCACTAATTTTCAGAAATTCCCCCAGACACTGCGATCTAGAAATATCCCCAGTCACTGCTCTCTAGAAATACCTCCAGCCACTGCGAACTAGAAATATCTCCAGTCACTGCTATCGATAAATAACCCCAGTCACTACTATCCAGAAATAAACCCACTCACTGCTATCCAGAAATGCCCCCAGTCACTGCTATCCAGAAATACCCCCAGTCACTGCTATCTAGAAATACCTCCAGTCTCTGATATCTAGAAATACCCCAATCACTGCTAACTAGAAATACCTCCAGTCACTGCGATCGAGAAATATCTCCAGTCACTGCTATCGAGAAATACCCCCAGTCACTACTATCCAGAAATACCACCAGTCACTGCTATCCAGAAATACCACCAGTCACTAATTTTCAGAAATTCCCCCAGACACTGCGATCTAGAAATACCCCAGTCACTGCTATCTAGAAATACCTCCAGCCACTGCGAACTAGAAATATCTCCAGTCACTGCTATCGATAAATAACCCCAGTCACTACTATCCAGAAATAAACCCACTCACTGCTTTCCAGAAATGCCCCCAGTCACTGCTATCCAGAAATAATTCCCAGACACTACGATCCAGAAATACCCAGTCATTGCTATCCAGAAATGCCACCAGTCACAGCTATCTAGAAATACCTCCTGTCAATGTTATCCAGAAATACCCCCAGTCACTGCTATCCAAAATACCCCGTCACTTCTTTCCAGAAATACCCCCATTCACAGCTATTCAGAAATACCTCCAGTCACTGCTATCCAGAAATACCACCAGTCACTGTTAATCAGAAATACCACCAGTCACTGCTATCTAGAAATACCTCCAGTCACTGCTATCCAGAAATACCCTCAGTCACTGCTATCCAGAAATACCCCCAGTCACTGCTATCAAAAATGTCCCCAGTCACTGCTATCCAGAAATACCCCCAGTCATTGCTATCCAGAAATACCCGCAGTCACTGCTATCCAGAAATATCCAGTCATTGCTATCCAGAAATATTCCGTCACTGCTATCTAGAAATACTTCCAGTCACTGCTATCCAGAAATACCCCCGTCACTGCTATCTAGAAATACCTCCAGTCACTGCTATCTAGCAATAACCCAGTCACAGCTATCCAGAAATACCTCCAGTCACTGTTATCCAGACATAGCCCCAGTCACTGCAATCCAGCAATACCTCCAGTCACTGCTATCCAGAAATACCCACTGTCACTGCAATCCAGAAATGCCCCCAGTCACTGCTATCCAGAAATACCCCCAGTCACTGTAATCCAGAAATACCTCCAGTCACTGCTGTGCAGAAATACCTCCAGTCACTGCTACCCAGAAATACCCCCAGTCATTGCAATCCAGAAAGACCCCCAGTCACTGCTATCCAGAAATATCCCCAGACACTGCTATCCAGAAATACACCAAGTCACTGCTTTCTAGAAATACATCCAGTCACTGCTATCCAAAAATTCCCCCAGTCACTGCTATTCAGAAAGACCCCCAGACACTGCTATCCAGAAATACCTCCAGTCACTGCTATCCAGAGATACCTCCAGTCACTGCTATCCAGAAATACCCCCAGTCGCTGTTTTGCAGAAATACCTCCAGTCACGGCTATCCAGGGTTACCCCCAGTCACTGCTATCTAGAAATACCCACAGTCACTGCTATCCACAAATACCCCCAGTCACTACTATTCAGAAACACCCCCAGTCACTGCTATCCACAAATACCCCCAGTCAACACTATTCAGAAACACCACCAGTCACTGCTATCCAGAAATACCCCAGTCACTGCTATCTAGAAATATTTCCAGTCACTGCTATCCAGAAATACCCACTGTCATTGCTATCCAGAAATACCCCCAGTCACTGCTATCTAGAAATGTCCCCAGTCACTGCTATTCAGAAATACCCCCAGTCACAGCGATCCAGAAATACCCCCGTCACTGCTATCCAGAAATACCCCCTGTCATTGGTATCCAGAAATACCCCCAGTCACTGATATCAAAAATGTCCCCAGTCACTGCTATCCAGAAATGCCCCCAGTCACTGCTATCCAGAAATACCCCGTCATTGCTATCCAGAAATACCCCGTCACTTCTATCTAGAAATACCTCCAGTCACGGCTATCCAGAAATACCCCCAGTCACTGCTATCTAGAAATACCCGCAGTCACTGCTATCCAGAAATAACCCAGTCACCGCTATCCAGAAATACCTCCAGTCACTGCTATCCAGACATACCGCCAGTCACTGCAATCCAGCAATACCTCCAGTCACTGATATCCAGATATACCCCCAGTCACTGCAATCCAGATATACCCCCAGTCACTGCTATCCAGAAATATCCCCAGTCGCTGCTATCCAGAAATAACCCAGTCACAGCTATCCAGAAATACCTCCAGTCACTATTACCCAGACATACCGCCAGTCACTGCAATCCATCAATACCTCCAGTCACTGCTATCCAGAAATACCCCCAGTCACTGCAATCCAGAAAGACCCCCAGTCACTGCTATCCAGAAATATTCCCAGACACTGCTATCCAGAAATACACCAAGTCACTGCTTTCTAGAAATACATCCAGTCACTGCTATCCAAAAATTCCCCCAGTCACTGCTATCCAGAAAGACCCCCAGTCACTGCTATCCAGAAATACCTCCAGTCACTGCTATCCAGAGATACCTCCAGTCACTGCTATCCAGAAATACCCCCAGTCGCTGTTTTGCAGAAATACCTCCAGTCACGGCTATCCAGGGTTACCCCCAGTCACTGCTATCTAGAAATACCCACAGTCACTGCTATCCACAAATACCCCCAGTCACTACTATTCAGAAACACCCCCAGTCACTGCTGTCCACAAATACCCCCAGTCAACACTATTCAGAAACACCACCAGTCACTGCTATCCAGAAATACCCCAGTCACTGCTATCTAGAAATGTCCCCAGTCACTGCTATTCAGAAATACCCCCAGTCACTGCGATCCATAAATACCCCCGTCACTGCTATCCAGAAATATCCCCTGTCATTGGTATCCAGAAATACCCCCAGTCACTGCTATCAAAAATGTCCCCAGTCACTGCTATCCAGAAATACCCCCAGTCATTGCTATCCAGAAATGCCCCCAGTCACTGCTATCCAGAAATACCCCGTCATTGCTATCCAGAAATACCCCGTCACTTCTATCTAGAAATACCTCCAGTCACGGCTATCCAGAAATACCCCCAGTCACTGCTATCTAGAAATACCCCCAGTCACTGCTATCCAGAAATAACCCAGTCACCGCTATCCAGAAATACCTCTAGTCACTGCTATCCAGACATACCGCCAGTCACTGCAATCCAGCAATACCTCCAGTCACTGATATCCAGAAATATCCCCAGTCACTGCAATCCAGATATACCCCCAGTCACTGCTATCCAGAAATATCCCCAGTCGCTGCTATCCAGAAATACCCCCAGTCACTGCTATCCAGAAATATCTCTAGTCACTGCTATCCAGAAATAACCCAGTCACAGCTATCCAGAAATACCTCCAGTCACTATTACCCAGACATACCGCCAGTCACTGCAATCCAGATATACCCCCAGTCACTGCTATCCAGAAATATCCCCAGTCGCTGCTATCCAGAAATACCCCCAGTCGCTGCTATCCAGAAATACCTCTAGTCACTGCTATCCAGAAATACCCCCAGTCACTGCTGATTAGAAATATCCCCAGTCACTGCTTTCCTGAAATAATTCCAGTCACTGCTATCCAGCAATACATCTAGTCGCTGATATCTAGAAATATCCGCAGTCACTGCTATCCAGAAATACTTCCAGTCACTGCTAGTAGAAATATCTCTAGTCACTGCTATCCAAAAATACCCCCAGTCACGGCCATTAGAATTACCTCCAGTGACTGCTATCCAGAGATACCTCCAGTCACTGCTATCCAGAAATACCCCCAGTCGATGTTTTGCAGAAATACCTCCAGTCACTGCTATACAGGGATACCCGCAGTCACTGCTGTCCAGAAATACCGCAAATCACTGCTATCCAGAAATACCTCCGTCACTGCTATCTAGAAATACCTCCAGTCACTACTATCCAGAAATACCCCCAGTCACTGCTATCTTGAAATACCTCCAGTCACTTCTATCCAGAATTACCTCCAGGCACTGCTATCTAGAAATACTCCACTCGCTGCTATCCAGAAATGCCCCCAGTCACTGCTATCCAGAAATTCCCCCAGTCATTGCTATCCAGAAATACCCCCGGTCACTGCTATCCAGAAATACCTCCAGTCACTGATATCCAGAAATACCTCCAGTCACTACTATCCAGAAACACACCCAGTCACTGCTATCTAGAAATACCTCCAGTCACTTCTATCCAGAAATACCTCCAGGCACTGCTATCTAGAAATACCCCACTCACTGCTATCCAGAAATGCCCCCACTCACTGCTATCCAGAAATGCCCCCAGTCACTGCTATCCAGAAATTCCCCCAGTCATTGCTATCCAGAAATACCCCCAGTCATCGATATCCAGAAATACCTCGAGTCACTTCTATCCAGAAATACCTCCAGACACTGCTATCTAGAAACACCTCCAGTCACTGCTATCCAGAAATACCTCCAGCCAGTGCTATCCAGAAATACCCCCTGTCATTGCTATCCAGAAATATCTCCAGTCACTGTTTTCAAGAAATACCGAGTCACTGCTATCCAGAAATACCTCCAGTCACTGCTATCCAGAAATTCCCCAGTCACTGCAATCCAGAAATTTCTCCAGTCAATGCGATTCAGAAATACCCACTGTCTTTGCTATCCAGAAGTGCCCCAGTCACTTCAATCTAGAAATGTCCCAAGTCACTGCTATCCAGAAATACCCCCTGTCATTGCTATTCAGAAATACCCCCAGTCACTGCTATCAAAAATGTCCCCAGTCACTGCTGTCCAGAAATACCCCCAGTCACTGCTATCCAGAAATACCCAGTCATTGCTATCCAGAAATATCCCGTCACTGCTATCTAGAAATACCTCCAGTCACTGCTATCCAGAAATACCCCCGTCACTGCTATCTAGAAATACCTCCAGTCACTGCTATCTAGATATATCCCCAGTCACTGATATACAGAAATACCTCGTCACTGCTATCCAGCAATAACCCAGTCACAGCTATCCAGAAATACCCCCAGTCACTGCCATTAGAATTACCTCCAGTTACTGATTTCCAGAAGTACCCCGAGTCACTGCTATCCAGAAATACCCCCAGTCGATGTTTTGCAGAAATACCTCCAGTCACTGCTATACAGGGATACCCGCAGTCACTGCTGTCCACAAATACCGCAAATCACTGCTATCCAGAAATACCTCCGTCACTGCTATCTAGAAATACCTCCAGTCACTGCTATCCAGAAATACCTCCAGTCACTACTATCCAGAAATACCCCCAGTCACTGCTATCTTGAAATACCTCCAGTCACTTCTATCCAGAATTACGTCCAGGCACTGCTATCTAGAAATACTCCACTCGCTGCTATCCAGAAATGCCCCCAGTCACTGCTATCCAGAAATTCCCCCAGTCATTGCTATCCAGAAATACCCCCGGTCACTGCTATCCAGAAATACCTCCAGTCACTGATATCCAGAAATACCTCCAGTCACTACTATCCAGAAACACCCCCAGTCACTGCTATCTAGAAATACCTCCAGTCACTTCTATCCAGAAATACCTCCAGGCACTGCTATCTAGAAATACCCCACTCACTGCTATCCAGAAATGCCCCCAGTCACTGCTATCCAGAAATTCCCCCAGTCATTGCTATCCAGAAATACCCCCAGTCACCGATATCCAGAAATACCTCCAGTCACTTCTATCCAGAAATACCTCCAGGCACTGCTATCTAGAAACACCTCCAGTCACTGCTATCCAGCAATACCTCTAGCCACTGCTATCCAGAAATACCCCCTGTCATTGCTATCCAGAAATAGCCCCAGTCATTGCTATCCAGAAATATCTCCAGTCACTGTTTTCAAGAAATACCGAGTCACTGCTATCCAGAAATACCTCCAGTCACTGCTATCCAGAAATTCCCCAGTCACTGCAATCCAGAAATTTCTCCAGTCACTGCGATTCAGAAATACCCACTGTCATTGCTATCCAGAAGTGCCCCAGTCACTTCAATCTAGAAATGTCCCAAGTCACTACTATCCAGAAATACCCCCTGTCATTGCTATTCAGAA
Organism: Somniosus microcephalus; assembly: GCF_052327205.1. Lineage (NCBI taxonomy): Eukaryota > Metazoa > Chordata > Chondrichthyes > Squaliformes > Somniosidae > Somniosus > Somniosus microcephalus. The sequence continues at coordinate 278,689,722 of NC_140988.1, read as the reverse complement.
ATACCCCCAGTCACTGCTATCAAAAATGTCCCCAGTCACAATTCACAATTCACAATTCAAATCGCTTTATTGGCATGATAAGTTACATCTTATGTTGCCAAAGCATCAAAATACATTTATGGTTTAGCACATAAACGCAGTTCTATTCATACAGTGTATAAACAGGTATATCCCTGAGTGTATAAATATACATTCGCATTGTTTATATATATTCTTTTCTTAGTTTACTGGTTGTCCCTCTGTTCATGGCAAGCTGTAACATAGTGTGCCGCCAGTGTTATACAGTTTCTCTCCTCTCCCAGTAGGAATGGGAGTTTTTGGTTGTCACTCAGATTTCTGAAATCAGGGCATATTTGTGAGAATTTTTGGTAGAAATTCTCCCTGATGCCCTGATATTTTCCACAAGCTGTGAGGAAGTGCATCTCTGTCTCCACCACTCCCTGACTGCAGTGAGAGCATATCCTGTCCTCTCTTGGCAGCCTGGTCTGCCTGTGTCTGCCTTTTTCGATCGCTAGGCTATGTTCGCTAAGTCTGTACCTTGTCAAGGTTCTTCTCAGTTTGTTATCCTTTACCATGGTCAGGTAATCAGCTATGTTGTATTGTCTGTTTAGGGCCAAGTAGCAATTGAGTTTGCTTTGGGTTTTTGTTGTTTCTGCCCAATATGTCAGATATTTTTCCTTTTGCTTAGCGACGATTGTGTTGGGTCGAATTCTTTGTGTTACCCTGTCACTGTCCTGGCAGTCACTGCTGTCCAGAAATACCCCCAGTCACTGCTATCCAGAAATACCCAGTCATTGCTATCCAGAAATATCCCGTCACTGCTATCTAGAAATACCTCCAGTCACTGCTATCTAGATATATCCCCAGTCACTGATATACAGAAATACCTCCAGTCACTGCTATCCAGCAATAACCCAGTCACAGCTATCCAGAAATACCTCCAGTCACTGTTATCCAGACATAGCCCCAGTCACTGCAATCCAGCAATACCTCCAGTCACTGCTATCCAGAAATACCCCCTGTCACTGCAATCCAGAAATGCCCCCAGTCACAGCTATCCAGAAATACCTCCAGCCACTGTTATCCAGACATCGCCCCAGTCACTGCAATCCAGAATTACCTCCAGTCACTGCTATCCACAAATACCCCCAGTCAATACTATTCAGAAAAACCCCCAGTCACTGCTATCCAGAAATACCCAATTCACTGCTATCCAGAAATATCTCCAGTCACTGCTATCCAGAAATACCCACTGTCATTGCTATCCAGAAATGCCCCCAGTCACTGCTATCCAGAAATACCCCGTCACTGCTATAAAAATAACTCCAGTCACGGCTATCCAGAAATACCCCCAGTCACTGCTATCCAGAAATAACCCAGTCACCGCTTTCCAGAAATACCTCCAGTCACTGTTATCCAGACATACCGCCAGTCACTGCAATCCAGCAATACCTCCAGTCACTGCTATCCAGAAATACCCCCAGTCACTGCAATCCAGAAATATCCAGTCATTGCTATCCAGAAATATCCCGTCATTGCTATCTAGAAATACCTCCAGTCACTGCGATCCAGAAATACCCCCGTCACTGCTATCCAGAAATACCCCCTGTCATTGCTATCCAGAAATGCCCCCAGTCACTGCTATCCAGAAATACCCCCAGTCACTGCTATCTAGAAATACCCCCAGTCACTGCTATCCAGAAATAACCCAGTCACCGCTATCCTGAAATACCTCCAGTCACTGTTATCCAGACATACCGCCAGTCACTGCAATGCAGCAATACCTCCAGTCACTGATATCCAGAAATACCCCCAGTCACTGCAATCCAGATATACCCCCAGTCGCTGCTATCCAGAAATAACCCCAGTCGCTGCTATCCAGAAATACCCCCAGTCACTGCTATCCAGAAATACCTCTAGTCACTGCTATCCAGAAATAACCCAGTCACTGCTATCCAGAAATAACTCCAGTCACTGTTATCCAGACATACCGCCAGTCACTGCAATCCAGCAATACCTCCAGTCACTGCTATCCAGAAATACCCCCAGTCACTGCAATCCAGATATACCCCCAGTCACTGCAATCCAGAAATATCCGCAGTCGCTGCTATCCAGAAATACCCCCAGTCATTGCTATCCAGAAATACCTCTAGTCACTGCTATCCAGAAATACCCCCAGTCACTGCTGATTAGAAATATCCCCAGTCACTGCTTTCCTGAGATAATTCCAGTCACTGCTATCCAGCAATACATCTAGTCGCTGCTATCTAGAAATATCCGCAGTCACTGCTATACAGAAATACCTCCAGTCACTGCTAGTAGAAATATCTCTAGTAACTGCTATCCAAAAATACCCCCAGTCACTGCCATTAGAATTACCTCCAGTGACTGATTTCCAGAAGTACCCCGAGTCACAGCTATCCAGGAATACCCCCAGTCGATGTTTTGCAGAAATACCTCCAGTCACTGCTATACAGGGATACCCGCAGTCACTGCTGTCCAGAAATACCGCAAATCACTGCTATCCAGAAATACCTCTGTCACTGCTATCTAGAAATACCTCCAGTCACTGCTATCCAGAAATACCTCCAGTCACTACTATCCAGAAATAACCCCAGTCACTGCTATCTAGAAATACCTCCAGTCACTTCTATCCAGAAATACCTCCAGGCACTGCTATCTAGAAATACCCCACTCACTGCTATCCAGAAATACACCCAGTCACTGCTATCCAGAAATACCTCCAGTCACTGATATCCAGAAATACCTCCAGTCACTACTATCCAGAAATACCCCCAGTCACTGCTATCTAGAAATACCTCCAGTCACTTCTATCCAGAAATACCTCCAGTCACTGCTATCTAGAAATACCCCACTCACTGCTATCCAGAAATGCCCCCAGTCACTGCTATCCAGAAATTCCAACAGTCATTGCTATCCAGAAATACCCCCAGTCACTGATATCCAGAAATACCCCCAGTCACTGCTATCCAGAAATACCTCCAGTCACTGCTATACAGAAATACCCCCTGTCATTGCTATCCAGAAATACCCCCAGTCATTGCTTTTTAGAAATATCCGCAGTCACTGCCATCCAGAAATACACCCAGTCACTGCTATCCAGTTATACCCCCTGTCATTGCTATCCAGAAATAGCCCCAGTCATTGCTATCCAGAAATACCTCCAGTCACTGTTTTCCAGAAATACCGAGTCAATGCTATCCAGAAATAGCTCCAGTCACTGCTATCCAGAAATTCCCCAATCACTGCAATCCAGAAATTTCTCCAGTCACTGCGATTCAGAAATACCCACTGTCATTGCTATCGAGAAATACCCCAGTCACTTCTATCTAGAAATGTCCCCAGTCACTGCTATCCAGAAATACCCAGTCATTGCTATCCAGAAATATCCAGTCACTGCTATCTAGAAATACCTCCAGTCACTGCTATCCAGAAATACCCCCGTCACTGCTATCTAGAAATACCACCAGTCGCTGCTATCTATATATATCCCCAGTCACTGACATACAGAAATACCTCCAGTCACTGCTATCCAGCAATAACCCAGTCACAGCTATCCAGAAATACCTCCAGTCACTGTTATCCAGAAATACCCCCTGTCACTGCAATCCAGAAATGCCCCCAGTCATTGCTATCCAGAAATACCCCCAGTCACTGCAATCCAGAAATAACTCCAGTCTCTGCTATGCAGAAATACCTCCAGTCACTGCTATCCAGAAATACCCCCAGTCGATGTTTTGCAGAAATACCTGCAGTCATTACTATCCAGGGATACCTGCAGTCACTGCTATCCAGAAATACCGCAAATCACTACTATCCAGAAATACCCCCAGTCACTACTATCCAGAAATACACCGAGTCACTGCTATGCAGAAATACCTCCAGACACTGCGATACAAAAATACCTCCAGTCACTGCTGTCCAGAAATACCTCCAGTCACTGCTATCCAGAGAAAGCCCAAGTCGCTGTTATGCAGAAATACCTCCAGTCACTGCTATCCAGGGATACACCCAGTTATTGCTATCCACAATTACCCCCAGTCACTGCTATCCAGAAATACCCCCAGTCACAACTATCCAGAAATACCCCTGTCAGTGCTATCCAGAAATACCCCCTGTCATTGCTATCCAGAAATACCCCCAGTCACTGCTATCAAAAATGTCCCCAGTCACTGCGATCCAGAAATACCCCCAGTCATTGCTATCCAGAAATGCCCCCAGTCACTGCTATCCAGAAATACCCGTCATTGCTATCCAGAAATACACCGTCACTGCTATCTAGAAATACCTCCAGTCACTGCTATCCAGAAATACCCCCAGTCACTGCTATCTAGAAATACCCCCAGTCACTGCTATCATGAAATACCTCCAGTCACTGCTATCTAGATATATCCCCAGTCACTGATATACAGAAATACCTCCAGTCACTGCCATCCAGAAATAACGCAGTCACAGCTATCCAGAAATACCTCCAGTCACTGTTATCCAGACAAACCGCCAGTCACTGCAATCCAGCAATACCTCCAGTCACTGCTATCCAGAAATACCCCCAGTCACTGCAATCCAGATATACCCCCAGTCACTGCTATCCAGAAATATCCCCAGTCGCTGCTATCCAGAAATACCCCCAGTCACTGCTATCCAGAAATACCTCTAGACACTGCGATCCAGAAAAACCCCCAGTCACTGCTGATTAGAAATATCCCCAGTCACTGCTTTCCTGAAATAATTCCAGTCACTGCTATCCACCAATACATCGAGTTGCTGCTAGTAGAAATATCTCTAGTCACTGCGATCCAAAAATACCCCCAGTCACTGCCATTAGAATTACCTCCAGTGACTGATTTCCAGAAGTACACCGAGTCACTGCTATCCAGAAATACCCCCAGTCACTACTATCCAGAAATACCCCGAGTCACTGCTATCTAGAAATACCCCATTCACTGCTATCCAGAAATACCCCCAGTCACTGCTATCCAGAAATACCTCCAGTCACTGTTATCCAGAAATACCTCATGTCATTGCTTTCCAGAAATACCCCCAGTCACTGCTATTTAGAAATATCCCCAGACACTGCCATCCAGAAATACACCCAGTCACTGCTATCCACTTATACCCCCTGTCATTGCTATCCAGAAATAGCCCCAGTCATTGCTATCCAGAAATACACCCAGTCACTGTTTTCCAGAAATATCGAGTCACTGCTATCCAGAAATACCTCCAGTCACTGCTATCCAGAAATTCCCCAGGCACTGCAATCCAGAAATTTCTCCAGTCACTGCGATTCAGAAATACCCACTGTCATTGCTATCCAGAAATACCCCAGTCACTGCGATCAAAAATGTCCCCAGTCACTGCTGTCCAGAAATATCCCCAGTCATTGCTATCCAGAAATACGCCCAGTCACTGCTATCCGAAATACCCAGTCATTGCTATCCAGAAATATCCCGTCACTGCTATCTAGAAATACCTCCAGTCACTGCTATCCAGAAATACCCCCGTCACTGCTATCTAGAAATACCTCCAGTCACTTCTATCTAGATATATCCCCAGTCCCTAATACACAGAAATACCTCCAGTCACTGCTATCCAGCAATAACCCAGTCACAGCTATCCAGATATACCTCCAGTCACTGTTATACAGACATAGCCCCAGTCACTGCAATCCAGCAATACCTTCAGTCACTGCTATCCAGAAATACTCCCAGTCACTGCTATCCAGAAATACCCCCAGTCACTGCAATCCAGAAATATCCCCAGTCGCTGCTATCCAGAAATACCCCCAGTCACTGCAATCCAGAAATACCTCCAGTCACTGCTATGCAGAAATACCTCCAGTCACTGATATCCAGAAATACCCCCAGTCGATCTTTTGCAGAAATACCTGCAGTCACTGCTATCCAGGGATACCCGTAGTCACTGCTATTCAGAAATACCGCAAGTCACTACTATCCAGAAATACCCCCAGTCACTACGATCCAGAAATACACCGAGTCACTGCTATGCAGAAATACCTCCAGACACTGCTATACAAAAATACCTCCAGTCACTGCTGTCCAGAAATACCTCCAGTCACTGCGTTCCAGAAATACCTCCAGTCACTGATATCCAGCAATACCTCTAGTCGCAGCTATCCAGAAATACCCCCAGTCACTACTATCTAGAAATACCCCCAGTCACTGCTATCCAGAAATACCTCCAGTCACTGCTATCCAGAAATACCCTAAGTCACTGCAATCTAGAAATACCCCCAGTCACTGCTATCCAGAAATACCCCCAGTCACTGCAATCTAGAAATACCCCCAGTCACTGCTATCCAGAAACACCTCCAGTCACTGCTATCCAGAAATACCTCCGGTCACTGCTATCCAGAAATACCTCCGGTCACTGCAATCCAGAAATACCTCCAGTCACTGCTATGCAGAAATACCTCCAGCCACTTCTGTCCAGAAATACACCCAGTCGCTGTTCTGCAGAATTACCTCCAGTCACTGCTATCCAGGGATACACCCAGTCATTGCTATCCACAAATACCCCCAGACACTGCTATTCAGAAAGACCCCCAGTCACTGCTATCCAGAAATACCCCCAGTCACTACTATCCAGAAATACCCCCAGACACTGCTATCTAGGAATACCTCCAGTCACTACTATCCAGAAATACCCCCGTCACTGCTATCCAGAAATACTTCCAGTCACTGCTATCTAGCAATTCCCCCAGTCTCTGCTATCCAGAAATACACCCAGTCACTGCGATCAAAAATGTCCCCAGTCACTGCTGTCCAGAAATATCCCCAGTCATTGCTATCCAGAAATACGCCCAGTCACTGCTATCCGAAATACCCAGTCATTGCTATCCAGAAATATCCCATCACTGCTATCTAGAAATACCTCCAGTCACTGCTATCCAGAAATACCCCCGTCACTGCTATCTAGAAATACCTCCAGTCACTTCTATCTAGATATATCCCCAGTCCCTAATACACAGAAATACCTCCAGTCACTGCTATCCAGCAATAACCCAGTCACAGCTATCCAGATATACCTCCAGTCACTGTTATGCAGACATAGCCCCAGTCACTGCAATCCAGCAATACCTTCAGTCACTGCTATCCAGAAATACTCCCAGTCACTGCTATCCAGAAATACCCCCAGTCACTGCAATCCAGAAATATCCCCAGTCGCTGCTATCCAGAAATACCCCCAGTCACTGCAATCCAGAAATACCTCCAGTCACTGCTATGCAGAAATACCTCCAGTCACTGATATCCAAAAATACCCCCAGTCGATCTTTTGCAGAAATACCTGCAGTCACTGCTATCCAGGGATACCCGTAGTCACTGCTATTCAGAAATACCGCATGTCACTACTATCCAGAAATACCCCCAGTCACTACTATCCAGAAATACACCGAGTCACTGCTATGCAGAAATACCTCCAGACACTGCTATACAAAAATACCTCCAGTCACTGCTGTCCAGAAATACCTCCAGTCACTGCTATCCAGAGAAAGCCCAAGTCGCTGTTTTGCAGAATTACCTCCAGTCACTGCTATCCAGGGATACACCCAGTCATTGCTATCCACAAATACCCCCAGTCACTGCTATCTAGGAATACCTCCAGTCACTACTATCCAGAAATACCCCCGTCACTGCTATCCAGAAATACTTCCAGTCACTGCTATCTAGCAATTCCCCCAGTCTCTGCTATCCAGAAATACCCCCAGTCACTGCTATCCAGAAATACCTCCAGTCACTGCTATCCAGAAACACCTCCAGCCACTGCTATCCAGGAATACCTCCGGTCACTGCTATCCAGAAACACCTCCAGTCACTGCTATCCAGAAATAACTCCAGTAACTGCTATCCAGAAATACCTCCAGTCACTGCGTTCCAGAAATACCTCCAGTCACTGATATCCAGCAATACCTCTAGTCGCAGCTATCCAGAAATACCCCCAGTCACTGCTATCTAGAAATACCCCCAGTCACTGCTATCCAGAAATACCTCCAGTCACTGCTATCCAGAAATACCCTAAGTCACTGCAATCTAGAAATACCCCCAGTCACTGCTATCCAGAAATACCCCCAGTCACTGCAATCTAGAAATACCCCCAGTCACTGCTATCCAGAAACACCTCCAGTCACTGCTATCCAGAAATACCTCCGGTCACTGCTATCCAGAAACACCTCCAGTCACTGCTATCCAGAAATAACTCCAGTCACTGCTATCCAGAAATACCTCCGGTCACTGCAATCCAGAAATACCTCCAGTCACTGCTATGCAGAAATACCTCCAGCCACTTCTGTCCAGAAATACACCCAGTCGCTGTTCTGCAGAATTACCTCCAGTCACTGCTATCCAGGGATACACCCAGTCATTGCTATCCACAAATACCCCCAGACACTGCTATTCAGAAAGACCCCCAGTCACTGCTATCCAGAAATACCCCCAGTCACTACTATCCAGAAATACCCCCAGACACTGCTATCTAGGAATACCTCCAGTCACTACTATCCAGAAATACCCCCGTCACTGCTATCCAGAAATACTTCCAGTCACTGCTATCTAGCAATTCCCCCAGTCTCTGCTATCCAGAAATACCCCCAGTCACTGCTATCCAGAAATACCTCCAGTCACTGCTATCCAGAAACACCTCCAGTCACTGCTATCCAGAAATACCTCCGGTCACTGCTATCCAGAAACACCTCCAGTCACTGCTATCCAGAAATAATTCCAGTAACTGCTATCCAGAAATACCTCCAGTCACTGTGTTCCAGAAATACCTCCAGTCACTGATATCCAGCAATACCTCTAGTCGCAGCTATCCAGAAATACCCCCAGTCACTGCTATCTAGAAATACCCCCAGTCACTGCTATCCAGAAATACCTCCAGTCACTGCTATCCAGAAATACCGACAGTCACAGCTATCCAGAAATACCTCAAGTCACTGCTATCCAGAAATACCCCCTGTCATTGCTTTCCAGAAATACCCCCAGTCACTGCTATCCAGAAATGCCTCCAGTCACTGCTATCCAGAAATACCCTAGTCACTGGTATCCAGAAATATCTCCAGTCACTGCTATCCAGAAATACCCACTGTCATTGCTATCCAGAAATACCCCCAGTCACTGCTATCTAGAAATCCCTCCAGTCACTGCTATCTATATATATCCCCAGTCACTGATATACAGAAATACCTCCAGTCACTGCTATCCAGCAATAACCCAGTCACAGCTATCCAGAAATACCTCCAGTCACTGTTATCCAGACATAGCCCCAGTCACTGCAACCCAGCAATACCTCCAGTCACTGCTATCCAGAAATACCCCCAGTCACTGCAATCCAGAAATACCCCCAGTCACTGCTATCCGGAAATACACCCAGTCACTGCAATCCAGAAATACCTCCAGTCACTGCTATGCAGAAATACCTCCAGCCACTTCTGTCCAGAAATACCCCCAGTCGATGTTTTGCAGAAATACCTCCAGTCACTGCTATCCAGGGATACCCGCAGTCACTGCTATCCAGAAATACCGCAAGTCACTACTATACAAAAATACCCCAGTCACTACTGTCCAGAAATACACCGAGTCACTGCTATGAAAAAATACCTCCAGACACTGCTATACAAAAATAGCTCCAGTCACTGCTGTCCAGAAATACCCCCAGTCAATGCTATCCAGCGAAAGCCCCAGTCGCTGGTTTGCAGAATTACCTCCAGTCACTGCTATCCAGGGATACACCCAGTCATTGCTATCAACAAATACCCCCAGTCACTGCTATTCAAAATGACCCCCAGTCACTGCTATCCAGGAATACCTCCAGTCACTGCTATCCAGCAATTCCCCGTCTCTGCTATCCAGAAATACCCCCAGTCACTGCTATCCAGAAATACCTCCAGTCACTGCTATCCAGAAACACCTCCAGTCACTGCTATCCAGAAATACCTCCAGTCACTGCTATCCAGAAATACCTCCGGTCACTGCTATCCAGCAATTCCCCCAGTCTCTGCTATCCAGAAATACCTCCAGTCACTGCTATCCAGCAATTCCCCCAGTCTCAGCTATCCAGAAATACCCCCAGTCACTGCTATCCAGAAATACCTCCAGTCACTGCTATCCAGAAACACCTCCAGTCACTGCTATCCAGAAATACCTCCGGTCACTGCAATCCAGAAATACCTCCAGTCACTGCTATGCAGAAATACCTCCAGCCACTTCTGTCCAGAAATACACCCAGTCGATGTTTTGCAGAAATACCTCCAGTCACTGCTATCCAGGGATACCCGCAGTCACTGCTATCCAGAAATACCGCAAGTCACTGCTATCCAGAAATACACCGAGTCACTGCTATGCAGAAATACCTCCAGACACTACTATACAAAAATACCTCCAGTCAGTGCTGTCCAGAAATACCTCCAGTCACTGCTATCCAGAGAAAGCCCCAGTCGCTGTTTTGCAGAATTACGTCCAGTCACTGCTATCCAGGGATACACCCAGTCATTGCTATCCACAAATACCCCCAGTCACTGCTATTCAGAAAGACCCCCAGTCACTGCTATCCAGAAATACCCCCAGTCACTACTATCCAGAAATACCCCCAGTCACAGCTATCTAGGAATACTTCCAGTCACTACTATCCAGAAATACCCCCTGTCACTGCTATCCAGAAATACTTCCAGTCACTGCTATCCAGCAATTCCCCCAGTCTCTGCTATCCAGAAATACCCCCAGTCACTGCTATCCAGAAATACCTCCAGTCACTGCGTTCCAGAAATACCTCCAGTCACTGCTATCCAGAAATACCGACAGTCACTGCTATCCAGAAATACCTCAAGTCACTGCTATCCAGAAATACCCCCTGTCATTGCTTTCCAGAAATACCCCCAGTCACTGCTTTTAGAAATATCCCCAGTCACTGCTATCCAGAAATACACCCAGTCACTGCCATCCAGTTATACCACCTCTCCTTGCTATCCAGAAATAGCCCCAGTCATTGCTATCAGAAATACCTCAAGTCACTGCTATCCAGAAATACCCCCTGTCATTGCTTTCCAGAAATACCCCCAGTCACTGCTATCCAGAAACACCTCCAGTCACTGCTATCCAGAAATACCTCCAGTCACTGCTATCCAGAAACACCTCCAGTCACTGCTATCCAGAAATAACTCCAGTAACTGCTATCCATAAATACCTCCAGTCACTGCGTTCCAGAAATACCTCCAGTCACTAATATCCAGCAATACCTCTAGTCGCAGCTATCCAGAAATAACCCAATTACTGCTATCTAGAAATACCCCCAGTCACTGCTATCCAGAAATACCTCCAGTCACTGCTATCCAGAAATACCGACAGTCACTGCTATCCAGAAATACCTCAAGTCACTGCTATCCACAAATATCCCCTGTCATTGCTTTCCAGAAATACCCCCAGTCACTGCTTTTAGAAATATCCCCAGTCACTGCTATCCAGAAATACACCCAGTCACTGCCATCCAGTTATACCACCTCTCCTTGCTATCCAGAAATAGCACCAGTCATTGCTATCAGAAATACCTCCAATCATTGTTATCCAGTAATACCCCAGTCACTGCTATCCAGAAATACCTCCAGTCACTGCTATCCAGAAATACCCTAGTCACTGGTATCCAGAAATATCTCCAGTCACTGCTATCCAGAAATACCCACTGTCATTGCTATCCAGAAATACCCCCAGTCACTGCTATCTAGAAATCCCTCCAGTCACTGCTATCGATATATATCCCCAGTCACTGATATACAGAAATACCTCCAGTCACTGCTATCCAGCAATAACCCAGTCACAGCTATCCAGAAATACTTCCAGTCACTGTTATCCAGACATAGCCCCAGTCACTGCAACCCAGCAATACCTCCAGTCACTGCTATCCAGAAATACCCCCAGTCACTGCAATCCAGAAATACCCCCAGTCACTGCTATCCGGAAATACACCCAGCCACTGCAATCCAGAAATACCTCCAGTCACTGCTATGCAGAAATACCTCCAGCCACTTCTGTCCAGAAATACCCCCAGTCGATGTTTTGCAGAAATACCTCCAGTCACTGCAACCAGGGATACCCGCAGTCACTGCTATCGAGAAATACCGCAAGTCACTACTATAAAAAAATTCCCCAGTCACTACTATCCAGAAATACACCGAGTCACTGCTATGCAGAAATACCTCCAGACACTGCTATACAAAAATAGCTCCAGTCACTGCTGTCCAGAAATACCTCCAGTCACTGCTATCCAGCGAAAGCCCCAGTCGCTGTTTTGCAGAATTACCTCCAGTCACTGCTATCCAGGGATACACCCAGTCATTGCTATCCACAAATACCCCCAGTCACTGCTATTCAAAAAGACCCCCAGTCACTGCTATCTAGGAATACCTCCAGTCACTACTATCAAGAAATACCCCCTGTCACTGCTATCCAGAAATACCTCCAGTCACTGCTATCCAGCAATTCCCCCAGTCTCTGCTATCCAGAAATACCTCCAGTCACTGCTATCCAGCAATTCCCCCAGTCTCTGCTATCCAGAAATACCCCCAGTCACTGCTATCCAGAAATACCTCCAGTCACTGCTATCCAGAAACACCTCCAGTCACTGCTATCCAGAAATACCTCCGGTCACTGCTATCCAGAAACACCTCCAGTCACTGCTATCCAGAAATAACTCCAGTTACTGCTCTCCAGAAATACCTCCAGTCACTGCGTTCCAGAAATACCTCCAGTCACTGATATCCAGCAATACCTCTAGTCGCTGCTATCCAGAAATGCCCCAAGTCACTGCTATCTAGAAATACCCCCAGTCACTGCTATCCAGAAATACCTCCAGTCACTGCTATCCAGAAATACCGACAGTCACTGCTATCCAGAAATACCTCAAGTCACTGCTATCCAGAAATACCCCCTGTCATTGCTTTCCAGAAATACCCCAGTCACTGCTTTTAGAAATATCCCCAGTCACTGCTATCCAGAAATACACCCAGTGTAGGGGTTTTTTTCCTGCTCTCTTGCCCGTTCTGGCCTCCTGCCAGGCTTCGTGCAAGAATTACCCTTGAGTGGTTCGACCCACTCCCCCTACGGTTCTAGACCTTGGACTTAGATGCAGAGAACAGTAGTGCAGAGAAAAGAACTCAATAGACCAGGCTGAATAGCACGAAATGGATGCTTTTATTTTTAAACAGTTTGAAGCATTACAAAATACATGTCATAGGCACAGATTAAAGTAACTACAATCATGCACAAATTTATGAACTTGACTCTATGGAAATGGGGAACACACGGCACGTCGTAAAAGAGGAAACACATTACGATTTCCCTTAACTCCCTCCCCTATACCTAAACTAAGTTTCGACCTGGGGAACCTGGGATCATGCTCACCACTCTCGAAATCGCGAGAAAGGGGGTTCGCAGCCTTTTTGGCACCGCTTTCCGTCGTCACGTGGATTTGGAAACTCCTGGCGCAGTCGATATTCTCTCTCTCTCGAAGCGGTGGGGTAGACACAGCCTCGATGAGCGCTCGTTAAGGTTGAGATCCACTAAGTCGATTTGGGTTCATGGAGCAGACCCAGATGCAGGCTATGCACATGGGAGAATCTTGTGGCCTAGATCGCCAGTCCTCCAGAGGGTTTCTTCTCCGTCGGCCTGGGTCGTCGATGATCTCCCGACCCCAGTACCCGGGCCACCCTCGTCGTCTTCTCGTCGTGGCTGAGCCTTGTTTGGCTGAACACCGACCACGTTGTCCTTTTACCGAAACCATCCGTCTTTAAAAAGACGAAAACGTTTTCATCGATTCTGCATCTGCCGAAGTGGAAGAGGCGCCGATCCTGGCCCCGTCCGAAGAAGTTGAAGTCGTCCAAGAAGAAGAAGCAGCCGCCGTCCAGTCAAGTGAAGTTGTTCAAGTAACCCGAAGTCCGAAGTAACTTAGATGGACTTTCAATCCATAGTTATACTCTTTTGGGACAGTCTTATCTCCCGCCAAATCATAGTCCTGTCTTTGTATTAATTTTGGCGGGCAGAAATCTCTGCAGGGGCGCTTTGTCTGTAACGGAGCCGGTGATAACTTAAACTGGCCTTCCTGGCTGATAATGTCTTTTAATGTCTTTTGCATTGTCACCGCGGCTCGGTTCGCATATTGATCGGTCCGGAGATTTTCCTTGATGGCTGCTAAACGGTTTTTCCTTTGTACAATAAATGGGTATGAGTGATTTTGCATTGTCCGCCCATATCTTGATGGGCCCCATCCTGTATTTGTAATCCATTGAATATGTATGCTGTTCCTCTGAGTTTCGGTTCCCAGATACTGGCTTTCGCGGGCTCACTGTCTTCAATCCACAAGCCTGTCTGGCTTGCAGTAACAGAAATAAAATGGTTCAGAAACTGATCACGGGGCCTGGCGGCCATTTTGTATGCCCTTTTATCAAAGGTTTTTCTGTGCAAGCTTACTTTGGTCAATAAACAGTCTTATTTTATCCAGTTTTCTTGCGTGATTTTTGCTGAAAATTGCGAATCTTACAGGCCCCCCTGTGATACTGATAGCTTGCTTAAAGTATCAATAATCCTTGATGAGCAAATTTTCCCTGATTCCCCACATCCAAACATTCCTGGCACTTAGCTATCTATGACCCTCACGACACATGCAGTTCCCATTTCCGCAGAAAGCGAAAATTACCTTTTGTACATTTGGACAATCATAGACAGCGTATTTTAAACTATAACACATTCACTTGTCAGATGTGCGGGGGTTGATACCCCCTGGCACCATCTGCATGCATCTTTTATTAATCCAAAAAAACTTAAGAACGACTAATAACATAACAATACTTATTTCCTTATAACCCAAAACAATCACAAAAAAATTTAAAATGGAGGGACGCTTAATCTTATACTAGCAGCTTAGAGTGGGGTATCTGTTTCCCCCATTCGCACATAGCGTTCTCTCCATTCTCCTGTGTTCTCGTGCCTCTGGAGGCGTTTGCCTCTTTTGCAATGCACGAAGAGCAAAAATATCACAATCAAAACCTGACATACTACTAGGATATGGGATGCTATTCTAATCCAGGCGGGGACCTCTATGTTGGTGAACAAGTCCCACCATGGTGGGATGGTTATGTCCAATATGTCTTTTCCTATCTCTAAAGTCTTCTGCTCCAGTGTGTAGAAATGTTTCTGTGAAATTATAACGGCTTTTAAAATCTTGGTGAGGTGTTCGGGAAGAGGGGGAATGACATAACCAAAATGCGCGACAAATCGTTGTAAGTCTGTGAAATTCTCTTTGATAGTGATGTGAACGGTGGAGGGCGCAGGAATGGGGACAATTCGTTGTTGTGCCACTTGAACCTCGGCCCTGGGTTTGAAACAGAAACTGCTATCACCGACCGAACACCACTCGTGTTGTCCATATCGGTACTGAGGCGCTGCAGTGGTGACGCAGTATGTCCCACCCCCGATATATGCTACCTGTGGGGGCACATGGTCCTCTGCCATTGCCTCCATGGTGCAATTCACCGGCTTTGCGCTAGCGGTTCTGAACCCGCACTGTGGTTTCAGAAAGGCGTTCAAGTGCTGGGGACACAGGATGATGTGTGCTCCCCGGCTCCAACATCCCGAGAGGTCGGTGCCTGTCATCGTACGCTCCCATCTGATGACGTAAGGCGGGACCGCTGCGTAACGAATGTGTGCGCCCCCCCGAATGACTCCAATGTTCTCTACTCTGTACACCGGGGCGGGCTTTGCTGCGGGACCCAACACCGGCATTCTTACTACTATTCCCATAATAGTGTGATTTGAATGTCCGCAGTCCACTGGGACTGGGTATGCTTCTGTGGCTAGTCTGAGCTGGCACGGGCTTAATGCATTCTCAAAAGGGTGGAGCGCTTGCAAGTGCTTGTTGCTGATCCAGGACGGGACCAAACCCTGTTTTAAATCCTCAAGATTACTGCGGCCCTCGCCCAGTAACCACGCCCCGTACAGCACACAGGCCTCGTTTTGCGCAGCTTGATCGGACGCATTCCGATCCTCCTTAATGAGTGCATTTACCGTTCTCGCGTGTTTCTCCAGCTGAGCAATTATGTCCTTAAAGTGTAGTGTCATGGCCTGGTCCTCATGTAGCTCAGAACCCACTACCTTATTTTCGTCTGTCAATATGTTCCTTAACTGGGCTTTTAAACCGTTGATCTGTGTCTGCAGCTCCACGTTATCTCGAGCGTTGACAACAGATGTCCCGGTATTAAAAGCAGTGGATATGTCATTTACAGTACCCCTTCTTTGCCTCCCGACTCGATCCAAAACTTCTGGCGGTGTGGTGTATAATTTGTCTCTGTCGATGTCGGCAAAGTCAAATTCGTAAAATTGTCTAAGCATACGGGTTAACAGGACCTGGTATAATTGTTCCGTTTCTTTGGGACACCACTCCGGCAATCTTACCTCAGTGAGATTTAAAATCACTGAGGTCACCGCGTAGTGTACCCCTTGGTACAGCACCTGACCGGTGGGTACCAATACTAAACCGTTCCCGGGTCCCTTGGTGGTGGTTGGGCACCCTCCTTTCTGGGCTAGTGCTACCGGAAGCGTGGGCAGGGGCTTGCGTGGGCGGGTGATGAGTTCAGTGGCGTTCACCGGAATAGGGGAGTATGGGGCTCCGCACGCTCGAGTGCTAACATCCCATCTCATCCCCTTCCCTTCATCCTGCCACTGCCTCTGGAAGAAGATGGACACGCCCTTGGGGCAGACGTGTCTCGAACCCCACATACAGACATATATTCCCTCATCTGGTTCCCACCATTTGTCCCAACACACACGTAATTGTCCGTGAGTTCCCGTAATAGTCCGATGGGTATTATTACCCAGTCGCTCCCACTTGACCGTAGAGTTTCTCATGTCCTTTCCCAGCTTTCGTAGCCACCACCATCGCCTTAGTGGTACGTTCCCATTGCACACCAGACAAATCCTCTTTCCCACGGTGACGCTGACTCTGGGCGCAAGGATCCTCACTCGAGGGCACGTTAACGAAGTCTCTTGGTAGGCAAAGCCGAAGTTGCTGGAATATTCCGTGGAATTTGTTCCCAACCAACCTGGCCATCTCCCTTGGTGGAAGTAGGTGGCGGTTTCCTCAACCTCTCGCTTCCCCGTCCCATCCGTTGCGATGGGGGCCGTGTCCCCGGAGCATCCGAAAATGATGACGTCCTTGGTGCGGCCTCGGTAGGCCCACCCGCACCCGATCGCCATGAACGCGATGAAAATCCTTTCCATCATATCCCAAGTTTCTGTAACCAACAAAATGATGTAGCCGGGCTCCCGATAGGTGCTGGCCTAAATTAATTGGACGCGCGGGTTCCTGGACCCCGCTCCCTAACAAACACACATACCGGGCAGACCTCAAAATTGTACTCTTAACACCATATACTTTACATTCCTTAAAACTATGACCATAATTACCTAACTTAACTTATGTACAGCGCCGCCCTCCGTGGGGCGGCTTTCCGAATCCCTGTGAGGCCTGTCGTGTGCCACACCCTGCGGTGGGGCTGCATTGATCTTTGGCTTTGATCCGCCGCAGCCTGTCGCTGCTGAACGGGGATCATGCCTTCCTGGGGCTGCTCTAAACCGTGGTTGGGAAGGATGGGGAGAATCTGGCCAAAATTTTCTGGGCTGTGGCGCTCGAGCCGACCTACGAGGGGCTGCTTTGGGTCGGGCTCCCGGGGCCGATGGACCGGGGGTTGGGACTGTTACCGTCACAGCCTGTGGTTCCTCCACAGCTGCCGGCTCCAGCTCCCCTTCCTCAGGCTCCGCCCCCCCGGGGTCGGGATCTGTGGCTTCTGACTCCACCTCACCCGTCCCTACAGGTAGTGGGTCTCCGCCCCCATTCCCTACCTCCCCCAAGCTTGAGTCGAGGGCGGGATCGTCGCCCTCTGACTCTTCCTCCTCCATGACTGGGTCTAAGGCGGGGTCGAGCTGTTCGTGCTCTCTCCTGCCTAAATCCCATTCAAAAGATGAGACCTCCCACTCCAATGGGATGGCCTCTCCCTTTACGCAGGCTACGGTACCAGCCTGTGTGGTCTGTGACTCTGTCACAGGCTGAGGATCTTTGTTCTCTGAGCTGGTCCCCTTTGATGGCCCTTGTGCACCCGATTTAAATAGTTTACACTGGTTGATGTGAAACCATTTGGTACGTCGGGGCGTTTTCACTGCATAAACCATGGGGCTGGCCTTGTCCACAATGCTGTAGGGCCCCATGTACAGTGGTTCAAAACTCCCTACCCTGGCGTAGTTTCGGACCATGACCTGGTCTCCGACTACCCACTCTTGTTGTTTCCGAGGTTCCAACAACAGTTTATTTCCCTGGTGCTGTCTTCCCATGTTCCCAGCCGTCTGCCCATAAATCTGTCTCAGGCGCTCCAAGAGGGTTTGGGCGAATTTGTCCCGTTTCACCTCTCGGAGCTGGCCCTCAGTGAGCACTGGGGCTAGCACATGGGTGGGTGTTCGCATGATCCTTCCAGTCATTAACTCGTGCGGGGAATACCCCGTGCTTTTGGACTGGCTGGCTCGGATCCCCATGAGGACTAAAGGCAGGACCTCCGCCCATTTCTGGGGCGAGCCCATTGTCTCTTTCCTCAGCTTTTCCTTGAGGGTCCGATTCATACGCTCAACAATCCCGGATGACTGGGGATTGTATGCTACGTGCCACTTTCCCTCAATGCCCAAGAGCATGAGGGCGTTCTGCATTACTTGACCGGTGAACTGACTCCCCTGGTCGGACTCTACAAAACGGGGGAGTCCCCACCGTGAGAACACTTCCCGAATCAAGATCTTAGCAGTACCCAGTGCCGTAGCTGTTCTGCACGGGAAGGCTTCTACCCATTTGGTGAACACATCTACCAGGACAAGGCAGTACTTATAGCCTCCCTGGGCGGCGGACAGGGGCCCTATGTAGTCGACCTGAATCGACTGCCATGGTCCCTCTACCCTCCTGATGTGCCCCATGGGCACCTTCCTTTTGTGGGGGTCTGGGTTGTTAGCAGCACACACAAGACAGCTTGCGCAGAACTCGCGGACATCGTCCCGAAGTCTCGGCCACCATCCCGCCTGCTCCACCCGTTGCCAGGTGACCTCAGGTCCGGGGTGTCCCGCTCCTGGACCCTCGTGGGCCAATTGCAGGAATTCCCTCCGGTGCTGCTGCGGCACAACCCACTGCTCCTCTCGGAACAGCATACCTTCTTTGACTGTGAGGGCTGCCGTACTGTACGGACCTTCTACCTGTTTGCCCTCTGTGATGGCTTTTAGGACTGCTTTTAGGGCGGGATCCAGGGTTTGGACGGTCTTTAGGTCTGGGGGCGGTGTCACCCCTGTGTTCCCGGGAATTCCCTCCCTGCCTTGGATCGCCGCCACGGGTCCGGGTTCGTATGGGTCCCAGAGAATGCCGTTGCGGGCACCCTCCCTGGTTAGCGCATCCGCCTGCTGGTTGCCCTGACTGCGGGGTTCTGTGGTGGAGTGAGCCTTCACCTTATGGATGAACACCTCTCCTTTCTCCCCCATAGCTGCTAGGATCTTCTCCAGCAAGGGCTTAACTGTTAAAGGCCGCCCGTCCGCGGAGGTGTACCCGCGTCGGGACCAGATGGCGAGGTACTCTGTACACGAATTGCACGTGAACATGCTGTCTGAGCAAATCGTGTATGGGGTTGGGAAAATCTCGGGGTGGGTAACCACGTACGCCACCGCGGACAGTTCAGCCTGCTGCGCGCTCATAGTGCTGGGGAGCTTAATTGCCAGGGCAATGTTTGCCGCAGGGTCATAAACTCCACACCCTGTGAGTCGCTTGCCGTCAGCTACAGTGCTAGAACCGTCTACGTAGATCTCGCGGCCTGTGGGATGTATCCCGGCCCGTAAACCTATGTTAACTTCCCATACCCCTTCTACGGAACATTGATGGGCTGTCCCGGGATATGCCATATTGGCTGCGAGCCTTGGCGCGCAGAGGCCTTTAACTTTTAGATCCATCTGGGAAAGGAGGAGGGTCCAGCGCGCAATCCGAGCGCTGCTTACGGTCCCATCCTTAATCCTCCCATCCAGAAGCATCTTCGTGGGGGTGTGATGGGTGAGGAGCGTAATGGGAGAGGTCCCTGTGAAGATCACTGATCTGTTCACAGCCCAATGCGTGGCCAGGAGATGCCGTTCGCAATTGGAGAAACTCCTCTCCACATCCGTGAGCACCCTGGAGGAATAAACTACTGGTCTTAGCTTGCCGTGCCGCTCTTGGAGCAGCACTGCGCTCAGGCTGTCCCCACTAGCGGCTACCTCCAGAAAGAACTCCTCTCCCCCATCTATGGCCCCTAGGGCTGGCGCGGTCTGCAGATCTCTTTTCAACTTCTCGAACGCTGCCTGGCACCCCTTGTCCCAAGACCACTCGACTCCCTTGTGTAAGAGTCGAAGTAGCGGGGCCGCTGTGGCAGCATAGTCCTCGATGAAATCTCTGCAGTACCCGGTCAATCCCAAAAAGGACCTTACACCCGTTACTGTGTTGGGAATCGGCAGATCTTGTATAGATTCCCGCCTGGCCTTATCTATGGCTCTTTCTCCCCCGCGGATGGCCAGACCCAGGAATTTGACTTCCTGCTGGCCGATCTGGGCTTTCTTTGGGTTTACTTTGAAACCCTTCCTTTCTAACAGTTCCAACAATTCGGCTAACAGTGGGCCGTGCTGCTCCCTTGTATCTGTGAACAGGAGTAAGTCGTCCACATACTGCACTATCTGGTTGGGCTGGCTGAACTCTTTCAAACTCCCCGCCATGCACTGATGGAAAATGCTGGGGCTGTTGTGAAAACCCTGTGGTAAGCAGTTCCAAGTGTACTGTTGCCCTTTGAATGTAAAGGCAAACTTGTACTGGTCCTCCCGCCGCAGCGGAATGGACCAAAAACCGTTCGAGATGTCCAGCACCGTGAATGTGGTCGCCGATGCTGGAATACTCCCTATTAAGTCTGCAACTGCTGCTACCGTGGGCGCGCAGGCCGGGATATTACTATTGAGGACTCTGTAGTCCACCGTGGCTCTCCACGAATTGTCCGGTTTCTTTACCGGCCATAATGGGGAGTTTACGTGGGTGGCTATCGTCCTCAACACGCCCTGCTGTACCAATAAAGATATTGCTGTCTCCATGTCGGGTTCTGCCTCCTTGGGGAAATTATACTGCTTTTGGGGTCGGATCATGGGGTCCCCGTCTACGCTGACTTCGAACCCAGTGACTCTCCCGCAGTCGTGCTTGTGGGTGGCGAACGCGGTCAGATTTTCTGACACACACGCCTGCAAGTCCGTTGGGACGTTTGTTATCATGAGCTCGAGATCGTAACCTCCTGACGGCTTCATAGTGCACAGGGTCCCCTTTTCTTCCTTCCCCGGGATTACGACTGCCTTACCTAAACCGCCCTCGGCTCCCCAGAGACAGTGATTTCTCAGGTCCACGAGGATCCCGTGTTCCACCAAGAAATCAGCCCCGAGGATACCCTTTCCCCCCCCCCTCTTTCCACTTCAATAGGATGCACGTCCATGTGGTGTGGAGTGCTCCCAACTGAATGGAGAGCGGGAGGGAGTACGCGCCAGCCTGTTCTCTACCTGTGAAACCCGCTACTAAATATGGAGCCTGGGCGGACAGAGGTGAGGCAAAAGGTTTGTCCGTGTGGATCACGGTACACGAAGCTCCCGTATCCAACAGGTAGCTACCCCTTTGTTTCTCCACCTCCATCTCCACCACAGGTCTTCTCCAAGCGTCATAGCGGAGCGGACACAAGTAGACGGGCTGCGCGGGCGTCAGTCATTTAGGTGTTTCGGCTGGGGTCTCGGGGGCGATAGGGCTGTTAGCAACCGCTACCTTCCCCTGCCAGGTCATCAGAGACCGCATAGTCTCCAAGACTGACTCGATCGCAGCGGGGTCCACAACCGCACCACCCCCTTTAGTCGGGGCAGAGGCTACGGTTGGGTTCTGGACTGGTGTTGGGGCAGCGGCCTGCACTTGTGGTTGTGCTGGTGTTGGGTAAACTCTCGGGCCGTTGGCGACTCGGGCTTGGGCTTGATCTTGGGCTGCGGCGAACGCTCTCTCCCTCTTATCCTTCCAAGGATTCCTACAGTCCTTGCGCCAATGACCCTCCTTCCCACACCCGTAACAACTGCTATTGGCTTGAGGAGGGCGATTTCCCTCCTGACGCCAATCCCTTTTAGCAGAGGCTGCGGGCCTCACCTCATGCACCTTTCCTTTTACAACAGGCGTTTTCTTGCCCTTGTTATTCCTATAACTGATCGTGAGCTGATCTAGCACTAGATCCTCCGTGGAGCGGGCGTTGGTGGGGTCAAACCATGCTTTGGCCTGTTCCTTCACTACTGGCAGGCAACCTGCTACCAGGCACCGAAGCCAGTGAGCCCTTTGTTCGCCATCCAGCCCGGCCCGGGCCGGCCCGCCCGGGCAGCTGCGCCGATACACTGGCCACAACCTGTCGGCGAAAACCCGTGGGGGTTCTCCCTCTAGCTGCACTGTCTTTTCTAAACGGAGGAACGGAGTTCCGTCCCCCTCTCCCATGATCTCCAGAATCTCATCCCGTAGCAACTCATAGTCCCTGTGCCCTCTCTTGCTCTCGTCAGGGAGACACTGGAGGAGCGAACTGTCCAGGGAGAACAGCAGCATTTTAGACTGTTCAACCCCGTCGCAGTCATTGACTGCTGCGGTCTGCTCCACGTCCCTGAAATGCACGGAGGGATCTCCTGACTCGGAGAGTTTTGGGATGTGACTTATCATCTCTCTTAGCTGTCGTGCGCTATGAGGCATTATGATCTGACTCTCAAGGGGTCCGTCATCGCCATTTTCTTCATTTGGACCGAGCTTCCGGTGCCTCATTGGACACAACGGCGCTGGCCCCAACTCTACTGTCTGGGGTTGCTCTACCTCAGGGCTCTCTTCCTCTACCGCCTCCGTCTCCTGTCCCGGAGTCCAAGACTCCTCATAGGCAGGAGGCGCAGAGGGTTCGGGGGTTGGTACCCCAACTGCCTCTTGTGGAATCGATCTTTTGGATTCCTTGGCTAGCAACAGCTGACTCGCTGGTGGATTTATGAGACACACCAACCCGTTTGCCTTCGCTAGGGCCTTTCTCAGGTCCTCTAGCTCCCGGCGGCAAGCGCTGTGGTCAGTGTTCTCAGATCTATCCTCCATGGCCATCTTATATGCTGCCCTGGCTCCCAGGAGCTTTTCCTCTTGGGCATCTACTTGTTTGGCTAGACGGAAACACCTCTCTCTCATTCTACCTTCACTGGCTTTGGCCTCAACGACCTGACATTTTAAATATTCTACCCGGGTTTCGTGGCAGCGAATTACGGAGCGGCGTTCCTGATTCAGCGCGTCAAGCGATTCAATCAGTTTTTGACCTCCTGCAACCTTTTACTCTACGTCTTTAAGCAAGCCGTTGATCTGGACTGTCTGTGCTGCAACTACCTGGTCCAAAAGCTGGACTTGCTTCTTGTAGCACATCAGCCAGACCGCCTTTTCTACAGATTTCTTATGCTCTCTACCCGCTGTCCACTTGATGGCTGCGTCTAGCGGGCGCCTATCCCTTAATAGATCAGATATCCATTGTTTTGTGAGGTTGACTTTTCCGAAAACATAATCTGCTATTCTTTCATCCATCACATTTCGTTGATTCAGATCTTGATCTAACACACTACTTTCCTGCTGCCAAGGTCCTGCCGTGGTCGCCATTTCTGTAGGGGTTTTTTTCCTGCTCTCTTGCCCGTTCTGGCCTCCTGCCAGGCTTCGTGCAAGAATTACCCTTGAGTGGTTTGACCCACTCCCCCTATGGTTCTAGACCTTGGACTTAGATGCAGAGAACAGTGGTGCAGAGAAAAGAACTCAATAGACCAGGCTGAATAGCACGAAATGGATGCTTTTATTTTTAAACAGTTTGAAGCATTACAAAATACATGTCATAGGCACAGATTAAAGTAACTACAATCATGCACAAATTTATGAACTTGACTCTATGGAAATGGGGAACACACGGCACATCGTAAAAGGGGAAACACATTACGATTTCCCTTAACTCCCTCCCCTATACCTAAACTAAGTTTCAACATGGGGAACCTGGGATCATGCTCACCACTCTCGAAATCGCGAGAAAGGGGGTTCGCAGCCTTTTTGGCACTGCTTTCCGTCGTCATGTGGATTTGGAAACTCCTGGCGCAGTCGATATTCTCTCTCTCTCGAAGCGGTGGGGTAGACACAGCCTCGATGAGCGCTCGTTAAGGTTGAGATCCACTAAGTCGATTTGGGTTCATGGAGCAGACCCAGATGCAGGCTATGCACATGGGAGAATCTTGTGGCCTAGATCGCCAGTCCTCCAGAGGGTTTCTTCTCCGTCGGCCTGGGTCGTCGATGATCTCCCGACCCCAGTACCCGGGCCACCCTCGTCGTCTTCTCGTCGTGGCCGAGCCTTGTTTGGCTGAACACCGACCACGTTGTCCTTTTACCGAAATCGTCCGTCTTGAAAAAGACGAAAACGTTTTCATCGATTCTGCATCTGCCGAAGTGGAAGAGGCGCCGATCCTGGCCCCGTCCGAAGAAGTTGAAGTCGTCCAAGAAGAAGAAGCAGCCGCCGTCCAGTCAAGTGAAGTTGTTCAAGTAACCCGAAGTCCGAAGTAACTTAGATGGACTTTCAATCCATAGTTATACTCTTTTGGGGCAGTCTTATCTCCCGCCAAATCATAGTCCTGTCTTTGTATTAATTTTGGCGGGCAGAAATCTCTGCAGGGGCGCTTTGTCTTGTAACGGAGCCGGTGATAACTTAAACTGGCCTTCCTGGCCGATAATGTCTTTTAATGTCTTTTGCATTGTCACCGCGGCTCGGTTCACATATTGATCGGTCCGGAGATTTTCCTTGATGGCTGCTAAACGGCTTTTCCTTTGTACAATAAATGGGTATGAGTGATTTTGCATTGTCCGCCCATATCTTGATGGGCCCCATCCTGTACTTGTAATCCATTGAATATGTATGCTGTTCCTCTGAGTTTCGGTTCCCAGATACTGGCTTTCGCGGGCTCACTGTCTTCAATCCACAAGCCTGTCTGGCTTGCAGTAACAGAAATAAAATGGTTCAGAAACTGATCACGGGGCCTGGCGGCCATTTTGTATGCCCTTTTATCAAAGGTTTTTCTGTGCAAGCTTACTTTGGTCAATAAACAGTCTTATTTTATCCAGTTTACTTGCGTGATTTTTGCTGAAAATTGCGAATCTTACACCAGCCACTGCCATCCAGTTATACCCCCTCTCATTGCTATCCAGAAATAGCCCCAGTCATTGCTATCAGAAAAACCTCCAGTCACTGTTATCCAGTAATACCCCAGTCAATGCTATCCAGAAATACCTCAAGTCACTGCTATCCAGAAATACCCCAGTCATTGGTATCCAGAAATATCTCCAGTCACTGCTATCCAGAAATACCCACTGTCATTGCTATCCAGAAATACCCCCAGTCACTGCTATCTAGAAATGTCCCCAGTCACTGCTATCCAGAAATATCCCCAGTCACTGCTATCCAGAAATACCCCCTGTCACTGCTATCCAGAAATACCCCCTGTCATTGCTGTCCAGAAATACCCCCAGTCACTGCTATCAAAAATATCCCCAGTCACTGTTTTCCAGAAATACCCCCATTCACTGCTATCTAGATATACCTCTAGTCACAGCTATCCAGAAATACCTCCAGTCACTGTTATCCAGACATACCCCCAGTCACTGCTATCCAGAAATACCCCCAGTCACTGCTATCTAGAAATAACCCGTCACTGCTATCCAGAAATACCCCAAGACGCTGCTATCCTGAAATAATTCCAGTCACTGCTAGTAGAAATATCTCTAGTCACTGCTATCCAAAAATACCCCCAGTCACTGCCATTAGAATTACCTCCAGTCTCTGCTATCCAGAAATATCCCCAAGTCACTGCTATCCAGGAATACACACAGTCAGTGCTATCCACAAATAACCCCAGTCACTGCTATTCAGAAACACCCCTAATCACTGCTATCCAGAAATACCCCCAGTCACTACTATCCAGAAATACATCCAAGCACTGCTTTCCAGAAATACTTCAATTACTGCTATCCGGAAATTCCCTCAGTCACTGCTGTCCATAAATACCCCCAGTCACTGCTATCCAGAAATACAACCAGTCACTGATATCTAGATATACCTCCTGTCAATGAAATCAAGAAATACCCCCAGTCACTGCTATCTAGAAATACATCCAGTCACTGCTATCCAGAAATACCCCAGTCACTGCTATCCAGGAATACCCCCAGTCACTGCTCTCCAGAAATACCCCCAGTCGCTGTTTTGCAGAAACACCTCCAGTCACTGCTATCCAGAAACACCACAAGTCACTACTATCCAGAAATACACCAAGTCACTGCTATCCAGAAACATCCCCAGTCACTGATATCTAGAAATACCTCCAGTCACTGCTATCCAGAAATACCCCCAGTCATTGCTATGCAGAAATAACTCTAGTCACTGCTATCCAGAAAACCCCCAGTCACTGCTATCCAGAAATACCTCCAGACACTGCTATACAAAAATACCCCCAGACACTGCTATACTGCTATCCAGGGATACCCGCAATCACTGCTATCCAGAAATACCTCCAGACACTGCTATACAAAAATACCTCCAGGCACTGCTATCTAGAAATACCCAAATCACTGCTATCCAGAAATGCCCCCAGTCACTGCTATCCACAAATACCCCCAGTCACTGCTATTCAGAGAGACCCCCAGTCACTGCTATCCAGAAATACCCCTAGTCACCCCTATCCAGAAATACCCGCAGTCACTGCTATCTAGAAATATCTCCAGTCACTACTATCCAGAAATGCCCCCAGTCACTGCTATCTAGAAATATATCCAGTCACTGCTATCTAGAAATATATCCAGTCACTGCTAACGAGAAATAACTCCAGTAACTACTATTCAGAAACACCCCCAGTCACTGCTATCCAGAAATTCCCTCAGTCACTGCTATTCAGAAATACCCCCAGTCACTGCTGTCCAGAAATACCCCCAGTCATTGCTAGCCTGAAATACCACCAGTCACTGCTATCTAGTAATACCTCCTGTCAATGCAATCAAGAAATACCGCCAGTCACTGCTATCTAGAAATACATCCAGTCACTGCCATCCAGAAATACCACCAGTCACTGCTATCCAGCAATACATCTAGTCGCTGATATCTAGAAATATCCGCAGTCACTGCTATCCAGAAATACCTCCAGTCACTGCTAGTAGAAATATCTCTAGTCACTGCTATCCAAAAATACCCCCAGTCACTGCCATTAGAATTACCTCCAGTCTCTGCTATCCAGAAATATCCCCAGTCACTGCTATCCAGAAATGCCACCGAGTCACTGCTATGCAGAAATAACTCCAGTCACTGCTATCCAGAAATACCCCCAGTCGACGTTTTGCAGAAATACCTCCAGTCACTGCTATCCAGGAATACACACAGTCAGTGCTATCCACAAATACCCCCAGTCACTGCTATTCAGAAACACCCCTAATCACTGCTATCCAGAAATACCCCCAGTCACTACTATCCAGAAATACATCCAAGCACTGCTTTCTAGAAATACCTCAATTACTGCTATCCGGAAATTCCCTCAGTCACTGCTGTCCATAAATACCCCCAGTCACTGCTATCCAGAAATACAACCAGTCACTGATATCTAGATATACCTCCTGTCAATGAAATCAAGAAATACCCCCAGTCACTGCTATCTAGAAATACATCCAGTCACTGCTATCCAGAAATACCCCCAGTCACTGCTATCCAGGAATACCCCCAGTCACTGCTCTCCAGAAATACCCCCAGTCGCTGTTTTGCAGAAATACCTCCAGTCACTGCTATCCAGAAACACCACAAGTCACTACTATCCAGAAATACACCAAGTCACTGCTATCCAGAAACATCCCCAGTCACTGATATCTAGAAATACCTCCAGTCACTGCTATCCAGAAAACCCCCAGTCACTGCTATCCAGAAATACCTCCAGACACTGCTATACAAAAATACCCCCAGACACTGCTATACTGCTATCCAGGGATACCCGCAATCACTGCTATCCAGAAATACCTCCAGACACTGCTATACAAAAATACCTCCAGTCACTGCTATCCAGAAATACCTCCAGGCACTGCTATCTAGAAATACCCAAATCACTGCTATCCAGAAATGCCCCCAGTCACTGCTATCCACAAATACCCCCAGTCACTGCTATTCAGAGAGACCCCCAGTCACTGCTATCCAGAAATACCCCTAGTCACCCCTATCCAGAAATACCCGCAGTCACTGCTATCTAGAAGTATCTCCAGTCACTGCTATCCAGAAATGCCCCCAGTCACTGCTATCTAGAAATATATCCAGTCACTGCTAACGAGAAATAACTCCAGTAACTACTATTCAGAAACACCCCCAGTCACTTCTGTCCAGAAATACCTCCAGTCACTGCTATCCAGAAATTCCCTCAGTCACTGCTATCTAGAAATACCCCAGTCACTGCAATCCAGAAATTCCCTCAGTCACTGCTATTCAGAAATACCCCCAGTCACTGCTATCCAGAAATACCCCCAGTCATTGCTAGCCTGAAATACCACCAGTCACTGCTATCTAGTAATACCTCCTGTCAATGCAATCAAGAAATACCGCCAGTCACTGCTATCTAGAAATACATCCAGTCACTGCCATCCAGAAATACCACCAGTCACTGCTATCCAGAAATACCCCCAGTCACTGCTATCCAGAAATACCCCCAGTCATTACTATCCAGAAATACACCGAGTCACTGCTATCCAGAAACATCCCCAGTCAATGATATTTAGAAATACCTCCAGTCTCTGCTATCCAGAAATACCCCCAGACATTGCTATGCAGAAATAACTCTAGTCACTGCTATCCAGAAATACCCCCAGTCACTGCTATCCAGAAATACCCCAGTCACTACTATCCAGAAATACCCCCATCACTGCTATCCAGAAATAACCCCAGTCACTGCTATCCAGATATACCCCCAGTCACTACTATCCAGAAATACCCCAGTCACTGCTATCCAGAAATACCTCCAGTCACTGCTATCGAGAAAAACCTCCAGTCACTGCTATCCAAAAATACCCCTAGTCACTGCCATTAAGAACATAAGAACATAAGAAATAGGAGCAGGAGTAGGCCAATCGGCCCCTCGAGCCTGCTCCGCCATTCAATAAGATCATGGCTGATCTGATCCTAACCGCCAATCCACTATCACAGAACCATCTCCTGAATCTAACAGAATTAGTCACACGACATAGGAGCAGGATCAGGCTACACGGCCCCTGGGCCAGCACCGCTACCCACAGGGCCATGACCGATCCGAACCTAGACTCATGTCCAAATTCCTGCCCGCTCCCCGTAACCCTTAATTCCCTTTACTTCTAGGAAACTGTCTATTTCTGTTTTAAATTTATGTAATGATGTAGCTTCTACAGCTTTTTGGGGCAGTATATTCCATGGACCTACCACCCTCTGAGTGAAGTAGTTCCTCCTCATCTCAGTTTTGAAAGAGCAGCCCCTTATTCTAAGACTATGCCCCCTAGTTCTAGTTTCACCCATCATCGGGAACATCCTCCCCGCATCCACCAGATCCAACCCCTTCACAATCTTATATGTTTCAATAAGATCGCCTCTCATTCTTCTGAACTCCAATGAGTAGAGTCCCAATCTACTCAACCTCTCCTCATATGTCCATCCCCTCATCCCCGGGATTAACCGAGTGAACCTTCTTTGTACTGACTCGAGAGCAAGTATGTCCTTTCTTAAGTATGGACACCAAAACTGTACGCAGTATTCCAGGTGCGGTCTCACCAATACCTTGTACAACTGAAGCAATACCTCCCTATTTTTATATTCTATCCCCCTAGCAATGAAAGCCAACATTCCATTGGCCTTCTTAATCACTTGCTGCACCTGCATACTAACCTTTTGAGTTTCGTGCACCAGGACCCCCAGATCCCTTTGTACTTCAGTACTTTCAGTTTCTTGCCATTAAGATAATAACTTGCTCTACGATTTTTCCTGCCAAAGTGCATAACCTCACACTTTCCAGTATTGTATTCCATCTGCCAAATCTCTGCCCACTTACTTAGCCTGTCTATGTCCCCTTGCAGGTTTTTTATGTCCTCCTCACTCACTACTTTCCCTCCCATCTTAGTATCATCTGCAAACTTTGATATGTTACACTCGGTCCCCTCCTCCAAATCGTCAATATAGATTGTAAAGAGTTGGGGACCCAGCACTGACCCCTGCGGAACACCACTAGTTACTGATTGCCAGTCTGAGAATGAACCATTTATCCCAACTCTCTGCCTTCTGTTAGATAGCCAAACCTCTATCCATGCCAGAATATTACCCCCAATCACAATCAAGAAATACCCCCAGTCACTGCTATCTAGAAATACATCCAGTCACTGCCATCCAGAAATACCCCCAGTCACTGCTACCAAAAATACCCCCAGTCACTGCTATCCAGAAACATCTCCAGTCACCACTATCCAGAAATACCCCCAGTCACTGCTATCTAGAAATATCTCCTATCAATGCAATCAAGAAATACCCCCAGTCACTGCTATCCAGAAATACATCCAGTCACTGCCATCCAGAAATACCCCCAGTCACTGCTATCCAGAAATATCTCCAGTCACTGCTATCCAGAAATACCGCCAGTCACTACTATCCAGAAATACACCGAGTCACTGCTATCCAGAAACATCCCCAGTCACTGATATTTAGAAATACCCCCAGTCACTGCTATCCAGAAATACCTCCAGACACTGCTATACAAAAATACCTCCAGTCACTGCTATCCAGAAAAAGCCCCAGTCGCTGTTTTGCACAAATACCTCCTGTCACTGCTATCCAGGGATACCCCAGCCACTGCTATCCACAAATACCCCCAGTCACTGCTATTCAGAAATACCCCCAGTCACTACTATCCAGAAATAACCACAGTCACTGCTATCCAGAACTACCCCCAGTCACTGCTATCCAGAAATACCCCCAGTCACTACAATCCAGAAATTCCCTCAGTCACTGCTAACCATAAATACCCCCAGTCACTGCAATCCTGAAATACCACCAGTCACTGCTATCTAGAAATACCTCCTGTCAATGCTATCAAGAAATACCCCCAGTCACTGCTATCCAGAAATACCTCCTGTCAATGCTATCAAGAAATAACCCCAGTCACTGCTATCCAGAAATAGCCCCAGTCACTGCTATCCAGAAATACCCCCAGTCACTGCTATCCAGAAATACCTCCAGACCCTGTTATCTAGAAATACATCCAGTCACTGATTTCCAGAAATACCCCCAGTCACTGCTATCCAGAAATACCCCCAGTCACTGCTATCTAGAAATACCTCCAGTCCCTGCTATCCAGAAATACCCCTAATTACTGCTATCCAGAAATACACCCAGTCACTGCTACCCAGAAATATGTCCAGACCCTGCTATCCAGAAATACCTCCAGTCACTGCTATCTAGAAATACCCTCAGTCACTGCAATCCAGAAATACCCCCAGTCACTGCTATCTAGAAATACATCCAGTCACTCCGATCCAGAAATTCCCCCAGTCACTGCTATCTAGAAATACCTCCAGTCATTGCTATCCAGAAATACCCCCAATCACTGCTATCCAAAAATACCCCTAGTCACTGCCATTAGAATTACCTCCAGTCACTGCTATCCAAAAATACCCCCAGTCACTGCTATCCAGAAATATCTCCAGTCACAACTATCCAGAAATACCCCCAGTCACTGCTATCCAGAAATACCCCCAGTCACTGCTATCCAGAAATACCCCCAGTCACTGATATCCAGAAATACTCCCGTCACTGCTATCCAGAAATATCCCCAGTCACTGCTATCTAGAATTACCTCCAGTCACTCCTAGCCAGAAATACCCCCAGTCACTGCTATCCAGAAATACCCCAGACATTGCGACCAGAAATACCCCCAGTCACTGCTGATGTGCCTCAATGAATCCGAGACTCAACGTTAACGGAGCAAAGCAAGGCTTTTATTAACTCAGAAAGTAATACACATTGGAGATGTGTCTCTCAACCAGAGATCTGCTGTACTGGATGTGAGACACGCTGGGCCTGCTTAAGTAGGGGCCAGGTATGGGCGGAGCCCTACACACAATGCAATACAGGTAAGGAAATGAAACTGAAACTAAACTAAACACAGAGAATACAGTGCCTGTTGAATGGCATATTTCATCACAACTGCTATCCAGAAATACCCCAGACATTGCTACCAGAAATACCCCCAGTCACTGCGATCTAGAAATACCTCCAGTCACTGCTTTCCTGAAATACCCCCAGTCACTGCTATCCTGAAATACCACCAGTCACTACTATCCAGAAATACCTCATGTCACTTATATTCAGAAATAACGCCAGTCACTGCTATCCAGAAATACCCCCAGTCATTGCTATCCAGAAATATCTCCAGTCACTGCTTTCCAGAAATACCCACAGTCACTGCTATCTAGAAATACCCCCAGTCATTGCTATCCAGCAATATCCTCAGACACTGCCATCCAGAAATACCCCCAGTCACTGCTACCTAGAAATACCCCCAGTCACTGCTGTCTAGAAATATCTGCAGTCACTGCTATCCAGAAATACCCCATTCATTGCTATCCAGAATTACCTCCAGTCACTGCGTTCCAGAAATGCCTCCAGTCACTGATATCCAGCAATAACTCTAGTCGCTGCTATCCAGAAATACCCGCAGTCATTGCTATCCAGAAATACCCCCAGTCACTGCTTTCCAGAAATACCCACAGTCACTGCTATCTAGAAATACCCCCAGTCATTGCTATCCAGCAATATCCTCAGACACTGCCATCCAGAAATACCCCCAGTCACTGCTATCCAGAAACATCTCCAGTCACCACTATCCAGAAATACCCCCAGTCACTGCTATCTAGAAATATCTCCTGTCAATGCAATCAAGAAATACCCCCAGTCACTGCTATCTAGAAATACATCCAGTCACTGCCATCCAGAAATACCCCCAGTCACTGCTATCCAGAAATATCTCCAGTCACTGCTATCCAGAAATACCGCCAGTCACTACTATCCAGAAATACACCGAGTCACTGCTATCCAGAAACATCCCCAGTCACTGATATTTAGAAATACCCCCAGTCACTGCTATCCAGAAATACCTCCAGACACTGCTATCCAGAAAAAGCCCCAGTCGCTGTTTTGCACAAATACCTCCTGTCACTGCTATCCACAAATACCCCCAGTCACTGCTATTCAGAAATACCCCCAGTCACTACTATCCAGAAATAACCACAGTCACTGCTATCCAGAACTACCCCCAGTCACTGCTATCCAGAAATACCCCCAGTCACTACAATCCAGAAATTCCCTCAGTCACTGCTAACCATAAATACCCCCAGTCACTGCAATCCTGAAATACCACCAGTCACTGCTATCTAGAAATACCTCCTGTCAATGCTATGAAGAAATACCCCCAGTCACTGCTATCCAGAAATACCTCCTGTCAATGCTATCAAGAAATAACCCCAGTCACTGCTATCCAGAAATAGCCCCAGTCACTGCTATCCAGAAATACCCCCAGTCACTGCTATCCAGAAATACCTCCAGACCCTGTTATCTAGAAATACATCCAGTCACTGATTTCCAGAAATACCCCCAGTCACTGCTATCCAGAAATACCCCCAGTCACTGCTATCTAGAAATACCTCCAGTCCCTGCTATCCAGAAATACCCCTAATTACTGCTATCCAGAAATACACCCAGTCACTGCTACCCAGAAACATGTCCAGACCCTGCTATCCAGAAATACCTCCAGTCACTGCTATCTAGAAATACCCTCAGTCACTGCAATCCAGAAATACCCCCAGTCACTGCTATCTAGAAATACATCCAGTCACTCCGATCCAGAAATTCCCCCAGTCACTGCTATCTAGAAATACCTCCAGTCATTGCTATCCAGAAATACCCCCAATCACTGCTATCCAAAAATACCCCTAGTCACTGCCATTAGAATTACCTCCAGTCACTGCTATCCAAAAATACCCCCAGTCACTGCTATCCAGAAATATCTCCAGTCACCACTATCCAGAAATACCCCCAGTCACTGCTATCCAGAAATACCCCCAGTCACTGCTATCCAGAAATACCCCCAGTCACTGATATCCAGAAATACTCCCGTCACTGCTATCCAGAAATATCCCCAGTCACTGCTATCTAGAATTACCTCCAGTCACTCCTAGCCAGAAATACCCCCAGTCACTGCTATCCAGAAATACCCCAGACATTGCGACCAGAAATACCCGCAGTCACTGCTGATGTGCCTCAATGAATCCGAGACTCAACGTTAACGGAGCAAAGCAAGGCTTTTATTAACTCAGAAAGTAATACACATTGGAGATGTGTCTCTCAACCAGAGATCTGCTGTACTGGATGTGAGACACGCTGGGCCTGCTTAAGTAGGGGCCAGGTATGGGCGGAGCCCTACACACAATGCAATACAGGTAAGGAAATGAAACTGAAACTAAACTAAACACAGAGAATACAGTGCCTGATGAATGGCATATTTCATCACAACTGCTATCCAGAAATACCCCAGACATTTCTACCAGAAATACCCCCAGTCACTGCGATCTAGAAATACCTCCAGTCACTGCTTTCCTGAAATACCCCCAGTCACTGCTATCCTGAAATACCACCAGTCACTACTATCCAGAAATACCTCATGTCACTTATATTCAGAAATAACGCCAGTCACTGCTATCCAGAAATACCCCCAGTCACTGCTATCCAGAAATATCTCCAGTCACTGCTTTCCAGAAATACACACAGTCACTGCTATCTAGAAATACCCCCAGTCACTGCTGTCTAGAAATATCTGCAGTCACTGCTATCCAGAAATACCCCATTCATTGCTATCCAGAATTACCTCCAGTCACTGCGTTCCAGAAATGCCTCCAGTCACTGATATCCAGCAATAACTCTAGTCGCTGCTATCCAGAAATACCCCCAGTCATTGCTATCCAGAAATACCCCCAGTCACTGCTATCCAGAAATAACCCCAATCACTGCTATCCAGAAATACCTCCAGGCACTGCTATGCAGAAATATCTCCGGTCATTGCTATCCAGAAATACCTCCAGTCTCTGCTATACAGAAATACCTCAAGTCACTGCTATCCAGAAAAAGCCCCTGTCATTGCTATCCAGAAATACCCCCAGTCACTACAATCTAGAAATAGCCCCAGTCACTGCTATCCAGAAAAACCCTAATGTCCCTGCTATCCAGAAAAATCCCCAGTCACTGCTGTCTAGAAATATCCCCAGTCGCTGATATCCAGAAAGACCTCCACTCACTGCTATCCAGAAATACCCCCAGTCACTGCTATCTAGAAATACCCCCAGTTACTGCTATCTAGAAATACCCCCAGTCACTGCTATCCTGTAATACACCCAGTCACTGATATCCAGAAATACTCCCGTCACCGCTATCCAGATATTCCCCCAGTCAATGCTATCTAGAAATACCCCCAGTCAATGCTATCCAGAAATATGCCCAGACACTGCTATCCTGAATTACCCCCAGTCACTGCTATCCTGAAATACCACCAATCACTGCTATCCAGAAATACCTCCAATCACTGACATTCAGAAATACACCCAGTCACTGCTATCCAGAAATACCCCCAGTCACTGCTATCCAGAAATAGCTCCCTTCACTGCTATCCAGAAATACGCCCAGTCACTGCTGTCCAGAAATACCACCAGTCACTGCCATCCAGAAATACACCTAGTCACTGCTATCTAGAAATACCCCCAGTCACTGTTATCCAGAAATACCTCCAGACACTGCTATCCAAAAATGCCCCGAGTCACTGCTATCCAGAAATACCCCCAGTCACTGTTATCCAGAAATACCTCAAGTCACTGCTATCCAGAAATACCCCCAGTCACTGTTATCCAGAAATACCCCCAGTCACTGCTATCCAGAAATACCTCCAATCACTGATATTCAGAAATACCCCCAGTCACTGCTATTCAGAAATAACCTCAGTCACTGCTATCTAGAAATACCGCCAGTCACTGCTAGCTAGAAATTCCCCCAGTCACTGATATCTAGAAATACCTCCAGTCATTGCTATCCAGAAACACCCCCAATCACTGCTGTCTAGAAATACCTGCAGTCACTGCTATCCAGAAATATCCCCAGTCACTGCTATCCAGAAATATCCCCAGTCACTGCTATCCAGAAATACCTCCAGTCACTGCTATCCAGGATTACCTCCAGTGACTGCTGTCTAGATATACCTCCAGTCACTGCTATCCAGAAATACCACCAGTCACTGCTATCCAGAAATACCCCCAGTCACTGCTATCCAGAAATAACCCCAGTCACTGCTATCCAGAAATACCTCCAGTCACTGCTATCCAGAAATATCTCCGGTCACTGCTATCCAGGAATACCCCTGTCATTGCTATCCAGAAATACCCCAGTCACTGCTATCTAGAAATACCTCCAGTCTCTGCTATCCAGAAATACCTCAAGTCACTACAATCTAGAAATATCCCCAGTCACTGCTATCCAGAAATACCCTAATGTCTCTGCTATCCAGAAATACCCCCAGTCACTGCTGTCTAGAAATATCCCCAGTCGCTGATATCCAGAAAAACCTCCACTCACTGCTATCCAGAAATACCCCCAGTCACTGCTATCTAGAAATATCCCCAGTTACTGCTATCTAGAAATACCCCCAGTCACTGCTATCCTGTAATACCCCCAGTCACTGATATCCAGAAATACTCCCGTCACTGCTATCCAGATATTCCCCCAGTCAATGCTATCTAGAAATATCCCCAGTCAATGCTATCCAGAAATATGCCCAGACACTGCTATCCAGAAATACCCCCAGTCAAAGCTATCTAGAAATACCTCCAGTCACTGCTATCCTGAATTACCCCCAGTCATTGCTATCCAGAAAACCCCCAGTCACTGCTATCCAGAAATACCACCAGTCACTGCTATCCAGAAATACCCCCAGTCACTGCAATCCAGAAATAACCCCAATCACTGCTATCCAGAAATACCTCCAGGCACTGCTATGCAGAAATATCTCCGGTCACTGCTATCCAGAAATACCTCCAGTCTCTGCTATACAGAAATACCTCAAGTCACTGCTCTCCAGAAAAAGCCCCTGTCATTGCTATCCAGAAATACCCCCAGTCACTGCAATCTAGAAATATCCCCAGTCACTGCTATCCAGAAAAACCCTAATGTCTCTGCTATCCAGAAAAACCCCCAGTCACTGCTCTCTAGAAATATCCCCAGTCGCTGATATCCAGAAAAACATCCACTCACTGCTATCCAGAAATACCCCCAGTCACTGCTATCTAGAAATACCCCCAGTTACTGCTATCTAGAAATACCCCCAGTCACTGCTATCCTGTAATACACCCAGTCACTGATATCCAGAAATACTCCCGTCACCGCTATCCAGAAATACATCCAGTCACTGATATCCAGAAATACTCCCGTCACTGCCATCCAGATATTCCCCAGTCAATGCTATCTAGAAATACCCCCAGTCAATGCTATCCAGAAATATACCCAGACACTGCTAACCAGAAATACCCCCAGTCAAAGCTATCTAGAAATACCTCCAGTCACTGCTATCCTGAATTACCCCCAGTCACTGCTATCCAGAAATACACCCAGTCACTGCTATCCAGAAATACCACCAGTCACTGCCATCCAGAAATACCCCTAGTCACTGCTATCTAGAAATACCCCCAGTCACTGTTATCCAGAAATACCTCCAGACACTGCTATCCAAAAATACCCCGACACACTGCTATCCAGAAATACCCCCAGTCACTGTTATCCAGAAATACCTCAAATCACTGCTATTAGAAATACCTCCAGTCACTGCTATCCAGAAATACCCCCAGGCACTGCTATCCAGAAATACCTCCAATCACTGATATTCAGAAATACCCCCAGGCACTGCTATTCAGAAATACCCCCAGTCACTGCTATCTAGAAATACCGCCAGTCACTGCTAGCTAGAAATTCCCCCAGTCACTGATATCTAGAAATACCTCTAGTCACTGCTATCCAGAAATATCCCCAGTCACTGCTATCCAGAAATATCCCCAGTCACTGCTATCCAGAAATACCTCCGTCACTGCTATCCAGGATTACCTCCAGTCACTGCTGTCTAGATATACCTCCAGTCACTGCTATCCAGAAATACATCCTGTCACTGCTATCCAGAAATTCCCCCAGTCACTGCTATCCAGAAATATCCCCAGTCACTGCTATCCAGAAATATCCCCAGTCACTGCTATCTAGAAATACCCCCAGTCACTGCTATCGAGAAATACCTCCAGTCACTGCTATCTAGAAATACCCCCAGTCACTGCTATCTAGAAATATCCCCAGTCACTGCTATCCAGAAATACCCTCAGTCACTGCTATCCAGAAATATCCCCAGTCACTGCTATCTGGAAATACCCCCAGTCACTGCTATCTAGAAATATCCCCAATCACTGCTATCCAGAAATACCACCAGTCATGCCTATCCAGGGCTTCTTCCTAATGCTAAATCTATGCATCATTGATTCATTCAAATGTAAATTAGACACATTTCTTTCAGAAAATAATGTTTTGAGATACGATATGTGAGTAACTTGAGGCATGACTTATGGTAAGTGCGGCCTACGTGGAAGAAGCAGGTGACTTTGGAGCTATGTTTTCCAAAACTTTCCACCACTGGGGTTTTCCTCACCTTGGCCGGAATTTTCCCAGTGCCGAGCATGCGGGTTTGGGGTGTGGGTCAGCAGTTAAATTCATGGAAATTGACAGCGCGTTGGGAACCCGCCGCCATCCTACTGACTTCCGCATTTAGCTCTATATTCTAAACTCAAGGGTATACAACCCCAATTTGTGTAATCGCTCCTCATAACCCTTGAAGTCCGGGTAT
Source organism: Somniosus microcephalus (assembly GCF_052327205.1). Lineage (NCBI taxonomy): Eukaryota > Metazoa > Chordata > Chondrichthyes > Squaliformes > Somniosidae > Somniosus > Somniosus microcephalus. The sequence goes on along the minus strand of NC_140988.1, from coordinate 278,650,573 downwards.
CAGTCTGGTAAACCTATGCTGCACTCCCTCCTAGGTTATATTGGCCTTGGAGGGAGTACAGTGTAGGTTTACCAGAATGATTCCCAGACTTCAAAGTTAAGTTACGAGGAGAGATTAGACAAACTAGCACTGTATTCCCTAGAATTTAGAAGATTAAGGGGTGATCTGATTGAAGTTTTCAAGATATTAAGGGGAACAGATAGGATAGATAGTGAGAAACTATTTCCGCTGGTTGGGGATTCTAGGACTAGGGGGCATAGTCTAAAAATTGGAGCCAGGAGTGAAATTTGGAAACACTTCTAAATTCTAGGGAATACAACCCTAATTTGTGTATTCTCTCCTCATAATTTAACCCATGAAGTCCAGGCATCATTCTACGGCCAATATATCCTTCCTAAGGTGTGGTGCCCAGAACTGCTCACAGTACTCCAGGTGTGGTCTAACCAGGGTTTTGTATAGCTGCAGCATAACTTCTACCTCTTTGTATTGTAGTCCTCTAGCTATAAAGGCCAGCATTCCATTAGCCTTTTTGATTATTTTCTGTACCTGTTCATGACATTTTAATGATCTCTTTGGACCTCCACTGTTTTTAGCTTTTCACCATGTAGAAAGTACCCTGTTCTGTCCTTTTTAGGTCCAAAATGGATTACCTCACATTTGCTTACATTGAAATCCATTTGTCAGTTTTGCCCATTCACTTAATCTCTCAATATCCCTTTGTAATTTTATGCTTTCATCTACACTTTGTGTCATTGGCAAATTTGGATATATGACATTCTATGCCATCATCTAAGTCGTTAATAAACACAGCAGGACACCACTAGTCACATCCTGCCAATTTAAGTGCCTAGCCATTATCCCTACTCTCTGTCTCCTGCGCTCAGCCAATTTCCTAACCAGGTCAATAATTTGCCCTCAATTCCATGAGCTTCTACCTTAGTTAATAGTCTCTTATGTGGGACTTTATGTATTACTTGCTATGATTGCATTAGGATGAGGGTGAGTGTCAGTGGTGGTTAGTCAGGTGGGGATGTGAATTGGTGCATAGACACAGAAGGATGGGTGAACATGCAAGGTAGGTTGGTGTGAGGATTGATGTGCAAGAGTAGGCTTGGGAAGGCAGAATGATCAGGTTGGGGTGACAGGCGCATCAGGATATAGGTGAGTGTGGCATTGCACTCACCTTTCCTGACCTCATGAGATATTTGAATCTCTTGCAGCACTGGATCCACATTTTCCTCACCACATCCCTGCTGCTGACCTTTGCGAAGTCTAGCCATGCCCTTTTTGTGTCTTTTGCTGGTCTTTTTCTGCCATCCACAGGGAAGAGGACCTCCCTTACTCCCTTGTTGAACACTTCCAGCGAGGCATCTGGGAATCTTGGGGCTGCCCTTGCCTTTGTGTCTCCATGACCCTCAGAATTGTCAATGTTGTTCAGCAATTTTGAGCAGTTGAAATCACCTACAGCAAACTTCAAATGAGATGTGTGCAAGGCAGCTTTAAATAGCCGTGCTGAAAACGCATAATCGGTGACATCATCAGAACCGTTCCATTTAATTGGGCCAGGTAACGCGCATGACTCTTTTAATTAGTGCCATTGAGTTAAATGCGCAGTGCAGAACACGATGTTCAAATCTTCAGGATGTCAACCCGCTACGCGGCCCGCACGCACCCAACCCGACTCCAAGGTAAAGATTCTGGCCGGGCTGCTTTAGAGATTGATTGCCATGATTAGTCAACAACTCCATTGGCCGAGATTTCCCAGAGGGTCAGCGGGCACAATCGGTAGTGGGTCGGGTGGGAAAGTGTTTTTTTTCCCCAGCGGGTCGGGACCCTGCTGTGAACTCGCTGCCACATGCCTTTCCCAATGAGCAGTCTCGACACGCTGTAGCGAGGGACCCAATTCAGGTAATAATAACCTTGTTTCGAGATCATTAAGAATACATTTGAGCTCACCTTTTGATTTTAAGTGCTCGCCCACTGGGTCCACGCTGGTTGTGGACCACGTCTATCAAGCTTATGCAGGAGTTCAGTGACCATTGAATCAACTGTTGAGTTGACAGCTTCAAATGTACAGTAAAAGCTCCCACCTTACAGAGATATCTTCCCTCAGCCACAAGCTCTTCCTCACTACATTTCCACAATAGATTCACCATGCTGCAAGTCTTTACACAAGTCTCCATCCAGTCTGACCTCATTATCTCTCTCACCATTGACAGATCGCTTCTGTCATCTCTACTTCACCTGCCATCAGCATGGGTGCCCTTTATACTCTCTCACCTTGGTCCTCAGAATCCCACTAAGATCAGCCCCAGCACCAGCAACACCAAGCACACCAGCAGCACCAACAACAACACCACCATTCGCAATCACCTGATGCTGCACAGAACAGAGGGCATCAGCACCCACGCACATTTCTGCTCGGGAGGCTATGGATGGCCTCACAATGGCCAGATTTACATTACCTGACGATGTACACCCTGACTGCCATATGATGCGCCAGGTTGACACCATCCCACACCAACACCATAAAGCATCCCTACAATGCCCAAGCCATTCCTTTCACACTCATCACCATTGCAGGGGGTACCGTTATGTCTCACCATTCACTGCAACTCACTAAGACACTTCCAAAAGTGTACACAGATCTATCCAAGAATGCAAAGGGCAGGATTTTCATTCAGGAGTCGGGTTGGAGGCGGGACTACAACTTTCGGGGTTGTAGTCCCGCCTCCATCGAGATGCGGCCAATCCACGTGATTTTAACTTGATTGACCTTGTTGAGCCCGCCCAGCAGGCTCAGCAGGCCAATTAAGGACCACCCGGCAATAGGTAACATCACAGACTGAAATTTCATCTGTCAAGAGTTTTTGACAGATGAAATATCAGCGTTTCACAGCTGTTTGAAGCTGTCAAACACTGACAGTCTTACTTCTAACATGAGTCCTTCTCCACAGACTCAGTTAGAAATCTCTCCTGCACAGAAAGCTGCAGGCTGTCACTTTTGACAGTTCGCAGCCATTCTGCTTTCTGTGCCCGTGAAATGAGGGACTCCCGAGACCTGAAGGAAGGAAGGCTACATTATTAAGAAAAGGTATGTAAAACTTATTTAATCACTTTAGACACACCAAACACACTTACCTTTGCACTCATGCACACATTATTCACCTGAACACCGACATCTCGACCCCTCCAAGTCCTTCAACCCGATGGCCCGCCTCCTCTAACTTGGCGTGGTTTGGAGCCGTCTGGAATCCCACACTTTAACCTTAAAAATAGGGATTAGGCTAAAAACTGCCTGTTAACAGGCAGTTAATTGGCACTAATCCCTTCCCGCCTCGGGTCAACGGGTCCCAGTGCGGGGCGGGTACCCGCCTTCTTTGAAACTGGCATGGAGGAGGGTTTGGGTGCGGGATGGGGTCGGGACCCCTGATTTCGGGATTTTAACACCCCGCACGCCTCCAATCCCGACTCCACGACCCAATGAAAATCCTGCCCAAAGTGTTGAAAATAAAGGTTTCAATGTTTGACACCACATTAACAGAAACTTTGCATGAACATTGCATAAAACACCCAAGTGCCTGCCCTTGTGTGTTGTTAGTTGGTATGATTGCACTAGGATGAGGGTGAGTGTGAGGGGTGGCTTGTGAGATGGGGATGTGATACTATAACTAGAGAGGGATGGGTGGGGGTACAAGGTAAGTTGGTGTGAGAAGGATGTGCGGGAGTAGGGTAAGGAAGGCAGGGTGATGGGGATGTGATGAGAGGCACAGCAGGATAAAGTCACTGAAACGTTTATGGCACTGCACCCAGGTCCTCCTGACCACATCCCTGCTTGTGCCCTCCTCTGCAATATGCAACCAGGCTGTGTTGATCTCCTGGGGAGGTCTCTTCCACCCATGGGAAGGGAAGAGGACCTCCCTGCGTACTGTGACTCCCTCCATAAGCATATGGATGCTTATGGAGGGAGTCATGGGAGAGCCCGGGTGCAGCCCTGTGCCTTTGTGCAGTCATTGTCAGTGTTTGCTGCACCTCAATGCTGTAGAATACTGACAGCACAAATGTCAAATTAAAGTTGGCCATAGTCCCTTTAAGGAAACCGGCTGATGATGCCTCATCAAATGCCGTCACCAGGCCCGCTTCCTCCAATTGGCCGGGAAACGCGCTGGGTGGGCTTAATAAACCCAATCAAGGGAAATTAATTTCACAGAGTGGGATGGAGGCAGCAGTGGGGCCGGGACCCACCACGGACCTGCCGAGGTTAGTAAAATCCCGGCCTCTATCTTTGTATCATGCAACTCTTCTTCTACTTAGGCAGTCCCTCGGAACCGAGGATGACTTGCTTTCACATTAAAAATGAGCTTGCAGGTGACTGATGAGTCCAATGCGGGACCTACAGTCCCTGTCACAGGTGGGGCAGACGGTGGTTGAAGGGGCGGGTGGGTGGGGTGCTTGGGTTGACGTGCGCTCCTTGCGCTGCCTGCGCTTGGCTTCCGCTTGCTCCCAGCGAAGAGATTCGAGGTGTTCGGCGCCTTCCCGGATGCTTCTCCTCCACTTTGTGCGGTCTTGGGCCAGGGATTCCCAGGTGTCGGTGGGGATGTTACACTTTTTCAAGGAGGCTTTGAGGGTGTCCTTGAAGCATTTCCTCTGCCCACCTGGGGCTCTCTTGCCGTGCCGGAGCTCCGAGTAGAGCGCTTGTTTTGGGAGTCTCGTATCGGGCATGCGGACAATGTGACCCGTCCATCGGAGCTGATTGAGCGTGGTCAGAGCTTCGATGCTGGGGATGTTGGCCTGAGCAAGAATACTGACATTGGTGCGCCTATCCTGCCAATGGATTTGCAGGATCTTCTGGAGGCAGCGTTGGTGGTACCTCTCCAGTGCTTTGAGGTGCCTGCTGTACATGGTCCATGTCTCTGAGGCATACAGCAAGGCAGGTATCTCTGCTGCCCTGTAGACCATGAGCTTAGTGCCGGGTTTGAGGTCCTGATCTTCAAACATTCTCTTCCTCAGGCGACTGAAGGCTGCACTGGCACACTGAAGGCGGTGTTGGACTTCATCGTCGACGTCTGCCCTTGTTGACAGTAGGCTCCCGAGGTATGGAAAGTGGTCTACGTTGTCCAAGGCCTTGTCATGGATTTTGATAACCGGGGGGCAGTACTGTGTAGCGGGGACAGGTTGGTAGAGGACCTTTGTCTTACGGATGTTTAGTATAAGGCCCATGCTCTCGTATGCTTCGGTGAAGGTGTTTACGATGGTTTGGAGTTCAACCTCCGAGTGAGCGCAGACGCAAACATCGTCTGCATACTGTAATTCGATGACAGAGGATGGGACGACCTTGGATCTGGACTGGAGGCGACGGAGGTTGACTACCAGGATGGTAGAAGGCGAACTAGGTGGACCTTGGTCTTTTTTCTCATCTAGCAATTCCTATGCTGCTAAACTAACTAATTTGACAAGTAGCTAAAGATATATTTACCACATTGTTAAGCTTCATTTTCTGTTAAGGAAATGTTCAATATGTGACCTGGCATCTCTGAAGAAAAATAAGAGACATCTGACAAAATCTGGAGTCATAAGAGGCCATCTAATTTTTAAATAGTAGCAGTTTAAGTGAAAATATAACAAATTACAAATTCTTTTTCAAAGTAGGATTAAGAATTTGTTGAGGCAACTCATAAAATAATATACATTGGACTTGTGTGGCAGACTGTACTTCATTTATGTATTTCTTCAGAATTTGAATTATATTTTATGGCTGGAAAAGACATATCTTCTTTGTGCTCTGTCTATTGTACATCACCGCTTATGCATATGTGTTGTTGCATGATATAAAGTTGATGGGGAAATATTAGATAAAAATCACATTTGATTCCTATAATCTTTGAGAATATTTCAGAGAATTTTTGGCACAAAAGTAAAATCAGTAAAAATGAAAAATCTAAAAGTCATTGTCGTTTGATTACAGGGTGATAAACTGACTAATCATGGCACCATTAGGGAGGTTGAAATAGTATGCTGTACAGGAGGTCTGAAGAGACTTATGGTATTGTGCAGAAACATGAGACTTACAACTGTTAGGCTGTGAAATCTTTTAGAAATATGGTAAAGTATTGAGAATTACAGTAAAAAGCAGAGTGTGCTGGGCTTTATCTGATTTTGGTGATTTTGTACTGCTAAAACAAAACTACATTTCATACTTCAGGTGCACACATAGAATTTTGCACCCTGACACCATAAAGGAGATTAAACAATTCAAATTTCACTGACTGAGGCATTACAAGCAGCTCAGATGTTAATCTATTTTAAAATTGCCATCACAACCATTAAATCTCAACAGAAATCCATGGCTTTGGTAATGTATTATGTTTGCCACAAAGCTTTATATTAGAAAGAAAAACAGCAAAAAAAGACCCTTCTTGTAAGCAATAGTTCCAAAATGTGTTGAGTCCTTTGTAATATGTTTTATTTACTATCCCATATTTATCTTCCCGTTCTGAATGTTCTGCATTACCCCATACATTGGATAAGATTTGATTCCAATAGACCTTGAACATATTTCGGAGAATTTTTGGCACTAAAGTAAAATTAATTGTCAATTGGTGACCTGCTTATAATATGCCTGACATGATTCTCCCTCTGGTTACTCATTCCTCCTGTGGGAAGTGCCCAGTAATCGTCAGTGTCATTCCCACTCCCCACCCACCACGTGGTAACAGGGCACTTAGAAAATAATAATAGGATTGGGCAGAGTCAACACGGACTTATGAAAGGGAAATCGTGCTTGACAAATCTGTAAGAGTTTTTTGAGGTTGTAACTAGCAGAATAGATAAGGGGGAACCAGTGGAAGTGGTGTATTTGGATTTTCAGAAGGCATTCGATAAGGTGCCACACAAGAGGTTATTAAACAAAATTAGGGCTCAGGGGATTGGAGCTAATGGCCCAGAAATTCGGGTCCCAACGCGTGAGTACAGACGGAGTACTCACGCGTGGACCCGATGGAAGTGCCGGAATCTTGCATGCACTACGCATGCGTGGGAAACCGGCACTTCCGATCCTCTGAACCAAGGGGTTCAGAGGTCGAACGCGTGCGCGCGGGAGTCTGCGCGTGCGCGTTGAACTTCCTTTTTTTCCAGGTTTTAACGTGCGGGTAAGTCTGTACATTTTAGAAATGTAAAAAGCAGCCGTAAGGACTTCATTTTCAAAGGTAACTGGTCAATTATTTAAAATTAAAACATTTTTTCCACAGGTTTTTTACTTTTAAATACTTTAAAGCAAGGTAAGTTTATTTTAGCCCCGTTTTTTAATAAAATTATTTTTTTCAAAAATTTAAATTTTTGTTTAAAACAGTTATTTAATGTCATTTATAGTTTATTTATAAAGTGTGATGTTTTTTAAAAATTTATTTGAAGGTAAAGTACAGTTTTACAGCCTCAGCATTTATACGTTTTGACAGGTCTATCTGTCAAGACTTATGAATGGAGCATTCCCTGCACCGATTGGCTGCCTGTTGCTCACGTGATCCCAGGGGACGTTTCGCACTAACTACGCCCCTGGGACATGCCAGCATAGCGCGCCGGCCTCTGGGACAGGCCTCGGAGAGGAATTCCACGCAGGCCAAGAGGTCAACTGCCGGCACGCTAGGTAAGTGTAGGTCGGGGGCTTACACCCGCGGGAAGCCCCCGACCCGAATTTCTGGGCCAATATATTAGAGTAGGAATAAATGGGTAATTTTCGGGTTAGCAGTCTGTAACTAGTGGGGTACCGCAAGGATCAGTGCTTGGGCCTCAGCTATTCACAATCTAAATCAATGATTTGGATGAGGGGACCAAATGTAATATATCCAAGTTTGCTGATGATACAAAGTTGGATGGGAAAGTAAGTTGTGAGGAGGATGCAAGGAGGCTTCAAGGGGATATAGGCAGGCTAAATGAATGGGTAAGAACATGGCAAATAGAATATAATGTGAAATTATCCACTTTAATAGTAAAAAGAGAAAAGCAGGGTATTTTTTAAATGGTGAGAGATTAGGAAATGTTGGTGTTAAGAGGGAGCTGGGTGCCCTTGTACACAAATCACTGAAAGTTAACATGCAGCTACAGTAAGCAATTAGGAAAGCAATTTTTTTTTAAACATTTTATTCGTTTATGGGGTGTGGGCTTCACTGGCAAGGCCAGCATTTATTACCCATCCCTATTTGCCATTGAGAAGGTGGTGGTCAGCTGCCTTCTTGAACCACTACAGTCCGGGTGGTGATGGTACTCCCACAGTGCTGTTAGGTAGAGAGTTCCAGGATTTTGACCCAGCGACAGTGAAGGATCGGCGATATACTTCTAAGTCAGGATGGTGTGTGACTTGGAGGGAAACTTGGAGGTGGTGGTGTTCCCATGCGTCTGCTACCCTTGTCCTCCTAGGTGGAAGAGGTCATGGGTTTGGGAGGTGCTGCCGAAGAAGTCTTTGCGAGTTGCTGCAGTGCATCTTGTAGATGGTACACACTTGCAGCCACAGTACGCCGCTGGTGGAGGGAGTGAATGTTCAAGGTGGTGGATAGGGTACCAGTCAAGCGGGCTGCTTTGTCCTGGATGGTGTTGAGCTTCTTGAGTGTTGTTGGAGCTGCACTCATCCAGGCAAGTGGAGAGTATTCCATCACACTCCTTATTTGTGCCTTGTAGATGGTGGAAAGGCTTTGGGGAGTCAGAAGGTGAGACACTCGCCACAGAATACCTAGCCTCTGACCTGCTCTTGTTGCCACAGTATTCATGTGGCTGGTCCAGTTAAGTTTCTGGTTAATGGTGACCCCCAGGATGTTGATGGTGGGGGATTTGGTAATGGTAATGCCGTTGAATGTCAAGGGGAGGTGGTTAGACTCTCGCTTGTTGGAGATAGTCATTGCCTGGCACTTCTGTGGCACGAAAGTTATCTGCCACTTATCAGCCCAAGCCTGAATATCGACCAGGTCTTGTTGCATGCCGGCATGGACTGCTTCATTATCTGAGGTGTTGTGAATGGTGCTGAACACTGTGCAGTCATCAGCAAACATCCACATTTCTGACCTTATGTTGGAGGGAAGGTTATTGATGAAGCAGCTGAAGATGGTTGCGCCTAGGACACTGCCCTGAGGAACTCCTGCAGCGATGTCCTGGGGCTGTGATGATTGACCTTCAATCACCACAACCATCTTCCTTTGTGCTAGGTATGACTCCAGCTAATGGAGCATTTTCCCCCTGATTCCCATTGACTTCAGTTTTACTAGGGCTCCTTGATGTCACACTCGGTCAAATGCTGCCTTGATGTCAAGGGCAGTCACTGTCACCTCACCTCTAGAATTCAGCTCCTTTGTCCATGTTTGGACTAAGGCTGTAATGAGGTCAGGAGCCGAGTGGTCTTGGCGGAACCAAAACTGGGCATCAGTGAGCATGTTATTGGTAAGTAAGTGCCACTTGATAGCACTGTCAAAGACAGCTTCCATCACTTTGCTGATGATTGTGAGTAGACTGATGGGGCGGTAATTGGCCGGGTTGGATTTGTCCTGTTTTTTGTGGACAGGACATAACTGGGCAGTTTTCCACATTGTCGGCTAGATGCCAGTGTTGTAGCTATACTGGAACAGCTTGGCTAGAGGCACAGCTAGTTCTGGAGCACAAGTCTTCAGCACGATAGGTGGGATGTTGTCAGGGCCCATAGCCTTTGCTTTATCCAGTACACTCAGCCATTTCATGATATCATGTGGAGTGAATCGAAGTGGCTGAAGACTGGCTTCTGTGATGGTGGTGACCTCAGGAGGAGGCTGATATAGATCATCCACTTGGCACTTCTGGCTGAAGATGGTTGCAAACGCTTCAGCCTTGTCTTTTGCACTCACGTGCTGGGCCCAACCATCATTGAGGATGAGGATATTCATGGAGCCTCCTCCTCCCGTTAGTTGTTTAATGGTCCACCACCATTCACAACTGGATGTGGCAGGACTGCAGTGTTTTGATCTGATCCGTTGATTGTGGGATCGCTTCGGTCTGTCTATAGCATGCTGTTTCTGCTTTTTAACATGCATGTAGTCCTGTGTTGCAGCTTCCCCAGGTTGGCATCTCATTCTTAGGTACACCTGGTGCCGCTCCTGCCATGCTCTTCTACACTCCTTATTGAACCAGGGTTGGTCTCCTGGCTTGATAGCAATGGTAGAGTGAGGGATATGCCAGGCCATGAGGTTACAGATTGTGGTGGAATAATATTCTGCTGCTGTTGATGGCCCACAGTGCCTCATGGATGCCCAGTTTTGAGCTGCTAGATCTGTTCTGAATCTATCCCATTTAGCACAGTGGTAGTGCCACACAACACGATGGAGGGTGTTCTCAGTGTGAAGACGAACCTTCGTCTCCACAACGACTGTGCAGTGGTCACTGCTAACAATACTGTCATGGACAGATGCATCTGCGACAGGTAGATTGGTGAGGACGAGGTCAAGTAGGATTTTCCCTTGTGTTGGTTCTCTCACCACCTGTCTCAGGCCCAGACTGGTAGTTATGTCCTTCAGGACTCAGCCAGCTCGGTCAGTAGTGGTGCTACCAAGCCACTCTTGGTGATGGACATTACAGTCCCCCACCCAGAATACATTCTGTGTCCTTGCTACTCTCAGTGCTTCTTCCAAGTGGTGTTCAACATGGAGGAGTACTGATTCATCAGCTGAAGGCGGGCGGTAGGTGATAATCAGCAGGAGGTTTCCTTGCACATGCTTGACCTGAAGCCATGAGACTTCATGGGGTCTGAAGTCAATGTTGAGGACTCCTAGGGCCATTCCTTCCTGACTATATACCCCTGGTGGGTCTGTCCTGCCGGTGGGACAGGACATACCCAGGGATGGTGATGGAGGAGTTTGGGACATTGGCTGAAAGGTATGATTCTGTGAGTATGACTATGTCAGGCTGTTGCTTGACTAGCCTGTGGGACAGCTCTCCCAATTTTGGCACAAGTCTCCAGATTTTGGTGAGGAGGACTTTGCAGGGTCAACTGGGCTGGGTGTGCCGTTGCCGTGTCCGTAGCCGGTGCTGAGGTCGATGCCAGGTGGTCCGTATGGTTTCATTCTTATTATTTTGTTTCTTAGCGGTTAGTTACAACTGAGTGACTTGCTAGGCCATTTCAGAGGGCAGTTAAGAGTCAGCCGCATTGCTGTGGGTCTGGAGTCACATAGAGGCCAGACCAGGTAAGGACGGCAGATTTCCTTCCCTCAAGGACATTAGTGAACCAGATGGGTTTTTTACGACAATCCAATAGTTTCACGGCCTTTATTACAAGAGGATTTGTGTATTAGAGTAAAGACATCTTACTGCAATTATATAGGGCCCTGGTGAGACCACACCTGGAGTATTGTGTATAGTTTTGGTCTTCTTACCTAAGAAAGGATATACTTGCCATAGAGGGAGTGCAACGAAGGTTCACCAGACTGGTTCCTAAGATGGGGGGAATGTCCTATGAGGGGAGATTGAGTAGACTAGGCCTATATTTTCTAGAGTTTAGAAGAATGAGAGGTGATCTTATTGAAACATACAAAATTCTTACAGGACTTGACAGGATAGATGTAGGGAGGGTGTTTCCCCTGGCTGGGGAGTCTAGAATCAGAGGTCACAGTCTCAGAATAAGGGGTCAGCCATTTAGGACTGAGATGAGGAGAAATTTCTTCACTCAGAGGGTGGTGAATCTTGGAATTCTCTCCCCCAGAGGGCTGTGGAGGCTCAGTCATTGATTATACTCAAGATAGAGATCGATAGATTTTTGAATATTAAGGGAATCAAGGGATTTGGGGATAGTGCAGGAAAGTGGAGATGAGGTAGGCATCCATCCTACCTTTCATCCTATCACAGACCTTCCCTTTGTTCTTTCCTCCCCTCCTCCCTGCCCCTGCTTAAAAATCTCTGTTCCCTAACCTTTTCCAGTTCTGACGAAGGGTTCGACCCAAAACGTTGACTCGGTTTCTCTCTCTTTGATGCTGCCTGAGCTGCTGAGTGTTTCCAACACTTTCTGTTGTTATTTCAGAGAGTGATGAACCTCAGCTGAATGCATCAATTTTTCATAAGCTAGTTCCTCTTGGAGAAATTGCAGGGCTTTTTCGAAGAAAATGACACGTGAACTTACATTTCTTATGGTAAGCCATTCCTTCTGTCATGTGAGTATTTGTTTTTGATTCATAAAGGTAAGCACCGGGAATTTCCTGACGGCTTCTCTCACTCGATAACTTTGGTGGAAGTTCGGTGATAATGTACGTAAATGGGATATCTGCCAAAGTTACAGCAGTGGAGTGGAAGAAGCCCCAAGGAAATTCTGGGAAAAATTTCTTTACATGGTCTTTGTTTCATCAAAATGGAAGATTCTAGCTGTTTTCCTGCCACTGAATTTGTGAAAATATGCCATTGTCACGCTTTGGGATTTCTGATCATTTTTCCACAGAAAGGATTTAGAAAGAGCTACATTTAAATGTTGGGTTTTTACTTAGAATTACATAGAATTTACAGCAAAGAAAACAGGCCATTCAGCCCAATTGATCCAAGCTTCCTCCAATCAAAGTTCCCGTAATTATTTTTTGGGTGTGCGGCCCCTTTAAGGGGCTGCGCGGCCCATTTAAATTACCGCGCATGCGTGGTTTTTGACATTAGAACGCCGTGGAGCTGGCTGCGCAGGACGTGCAGATCACCTAAACAGAAACGTTGTCTCCAACCCTACTTCATCTAACCCTATCAGCATAACCTTATATTCCGTTCTCTCTCATGTACTTATCTAGTTTCTCCTGAAATGCATTTAAAGCAAAGGGCGTTCACACAAGTTTTAAAAAAAGATCAAAAGTAGTTCAAATGCTATTAAGTTAAAGATTGAAGTTGTTTCCCTAAAGATCAAAGACAATAAACAACGAATTAACCTGTCTTATTAATCAATAAACATCCACATCCATTGTTTTAGGAAGTCCCCGGTCACGGCTGCTCAGCAGGAATTGTCTGGCATACCCCACTCCCCCCACCCCCAGTTATGAACATGGGAGATAAAAACAGCGACAAAAGCACAAACTGACAGTCAGGTTTTTAAACAGAAACCTACTAGGGCAGGTTTTTGCCAGACTCAGATGGATAGAACAGGCCATAGGCATGCTCAAGCAATGCTTCCATTGTTTGCCCCACTCAGGAGGGTTGTTGTGCAATCCAGAAAATGTGAGCAAAAATCACTGCTGTGTCCTGCATGATTCACAATTTAGCCATCAGAATAGGACTGGGCATGCAGCAGTCTGAGGGTCATGCTGCACCACAGAAGGAGGAGGCCCAAATAAAGGGAGCTGATGTCAAGGCCAGTAGAATGGAGGGAAACACGCTGATCACCAAATACACTCAGTAATGGGCATCCTCTGCCATTGACCAACTGTGGTTGTGCTATGAAAGAAAACACATTGGGCCAGTAATTCCGGTCCCAACGCGTGAGTACGGACGGTGTACTCACGCGTGGGACCGTTGGAAGTGCCGGATTCCAGCATGCACAGCGCATGCGCGGGAACCCGGCATTTCCTCTCCATCGAACTAAGGGGTTAAGAGGTCCAACGCGTGCGCACAGGACTACGCGTTGAACTTCCTTCGTTTAGACAGGTTTGCGCGTGTGCAAGGGACTGAACTTTTTGGAAATGAAAAAAGGAGGCGTAAGCAGTGGATTCTTGAAGGTAAGTGGTCTAATATTTAAAATTATTACATTTTTTCCACAGCTTCATTGTTTTTAAGGGCTTTACAGTAAGGTAAGTTTATTTTTAGACCCGAATTTGTGAAGAAAAAAAATTTCAAAAATTTTATTAATTGTTTTAAATAGTTTTTTAAAGTTAATTATAGTTTATTTAATTATTGGGATGTTTTTAAATTATTAATTAAAGTTAAAGTAGTCTTTTGGGCGCCCATACTTTCCATGAGTTTGACAGTCTTTACTATCAAACTCATGAATGAGTTTCCCCTCCCCTGATTGGCTGCAGAGTGCTCACCTGATCCCAGCCGGCACATCACACTAACTACGCCGCTGGATCAGGTAAGCACATCACGCCGACATCGGAACCGGGCCTGTGACAGGAAATGCAAGCAGGCCTGGGCTTCAGATGTCAGCACGCAGGGTGAGTGCAGATCGGGGGCTTGCACGCGCGGCAAGCACCCGATCCTAATTTCTGGCCCATTATATCCCTCATGAATATGACACACCATTCACACCACTGCTCTCTCTGCCATGTGACAGCACTTACACCCTTGCCATGACCACAACCAATAAACAGTGGCCAGAACAAAGACTTCTGGCAGAGTTGCAGCATCAACAAACATGATGACCCCTTAGAACAAATACACATAAAAAGTACCTGCACTTCAGCGGAGAAAATAAACTTGGCTCATCAAGCCAGCAGAATTCATCCAGAGTCCATGTCTGATTATTCTGTCACAGATTTCTTTTCCATACCCCCTGCTTTAAGAAATTCGAGGTTTCTTTCACTACCGCCTCTGGATAAATATCAAGCTGTGCTCTTAATAGGCTAGGAATTCCTGCTCTCTGACAATGTATTCTCACTATTATTTGAGTGGGCAGGGGAGTGATTTGTGTGATTCGGATCTTCCTGGTTCTCCTCCCCTTTACATGTATTCTCCAAAATTCCAAAAGTAGGGGCGTCCAGGTCACAGCCTCTCTGGTAGGTCAGAGTCTTCTCATGAACTGCTCTCCCAACTTGTCAGGTGCTAACTCTAGTGCTATTCATCCACTTCCAGGGGCAGTTTGCCTCTTGTATAATCTATATAAACCCAGGATACCCTCTTCCTCAGCTCCCACTGGGATATGGCTCATGATAACCGCTCCATTCATTCTGTGGGAATGAAGAATCCTCAGTACAGTTCACTTGTGGCAACGTTGTGCGAATATATGTAACTCTTGCATTTCATTCTTGGAGCTTTGGGGGAAGTTTTGCTTTGATGCGATATGTGTTTATAAAGATAACATTTATGATTGTGCTATACATATACACAGTGGAAAAGTTACCACCATTCTGACATGATATTTTTCATTACTATAGTCTGTAAAGGAAATGGTCTCATCCTTCTCTGCATAAGCCTTTACCAAGCTCTTTGCAGTCATTAACATTCTCTTTTTATACTTGCTCTCATTACATTTATTTCAGGTTTCAAGGAAAACTGAAGCTTCGAGCAATAATAAGCAGAAGTTATGTATCTGCTTTTCCTTCTCAGTTTAGTTGCATCTACTCTTTCATCAAAGGCTACAGACCAAGTGCTGGAAAGTGGGATTAGGGTGGATAGCTCTTTCTCGGTCGGTACAGATAAGATGGACCGAATGGCCTCCTTCTGTACTGTAAATTTCTATGTTTCTATGATCAAAATTTCCACGAGCAGGAAAGTATCCCTCACAATGTAACAAAAGACAGAAGTGCTGAAGCAGTGTGGCAGATGTAAATTCAAGTTCAGAGGTGAATACTAAATGTACTATATCAGTCAGTCAGTTATCATAACGAGATTGGTTATAATCCCCAAATGACCACACCATTAAGCTTTCCCTTCTGTCAGTTCTCAAAACACTTTGCCCATTACAGCCACCTCTGGGACAGAACCAACCAACATTTAGCACAGGGGTTAAAGTGAGCCACAATGGTCTGTTACATCCTTCCGGTTCTTCCAATTTAACCCTGTTTCTCAGCTGCAGGCATATCACAGTCCTGTCTAAACCAGCAAGAAACTAGTCATTACTCATCATTAATATAAAGGGGAAAGGAGTGTGGGAGGCAGCCTGTACCCGTGTGTTGAGACATGGGAAATCAAGAGCAAGAAGGTCAGCACAGGAAAACATGTCATGAATTTTGTTTTCTGACACTTAGTGCATTTTCCGATATTTTGGAGCTGACAATGAACACAGACATTGCAATTTTTAACCAAGGCACGTTTAATCATTTTTTTCTGAGTACTAATATATTTTTCATTTGGAAGTGAATTATTTCACTTTCTGTTTTAAAACTTCTTACTCCCAGTAGCAGGAGATAATACATTACTGGGAGGAAAGTAATTTTTTAAGTACCCAATAGCGAAATAGCAAATAGGAGATTCAAATTCAGTCTTCTTGACCATTTCAGTCAGGGCTAGAGGCAGCAAATGTATAATTGGGCATACTCATTCCAAAAGTTCTCCCCACCCCCATAGTTACTGGTGGTGCATCACTAGGGAGGCCCAGGGTCATGCTCCCCTGGAACATTTTGCTTTAATACATTGGAAATGATGCATAATAGTGTGGTGACACGCCACCACTGGACATAATCCGCTCACGGCGGCACGGACAGTTTAAGCAGACGCCCTCAGCCGGGGGCCCTTTCCTCCAGCAACTTGTTTCCCGCAGGGACAGGCTGCCGGGAGCACTTCCTGTCTGGGGAGTATTTAAGTGGATGCGCGGGCTTTTCCAGTTCCTCTTTGCCATGAGGTAGAATAAAAGCAGTTGTGTTTTACTAGCTCTGGTCTCGACTCCCACGTTTGCCGCGGTATCTCAACACTGGTGACCCCGACGCTCAGGACGAATCCTAAGCTAGCATGGCGGAAACAAACGCAGTCACGGTGAAACTACCGGACTTTTGGGAGAACCTGGCCGAAGCCTGGTTTGTTCAAGCTGAGTCCAGATTCCGGCTGAAACACATTACAGTCGACGCCACAAAGTACGACTACCTCGTCTCCTCTCTCACCTACGCCACAGCCCCCAAGGTTTGGGCAGCGCTGCAGGATCCACCACCGGAAGGCAAGTACGAACATCTGAAGGCTGTGCTCCTTAAAAAATTTCAAACGTCCTCTTACCAGCGCAACTGCCAACTCCTTGACCTCCGCAGCCTTGGTGACGCTTCACCCTCGGATCTGCTTTCCCACATGCTGTCCCTCTCGGACGACAAAAACACCGGCGCCCTCTTTCGCACGCTTTTCATTCGGCAGCTCCCCGCCAGCATCCGCCCGCTCATTGTGGAGTCTGGCTCCACGGACCTGAATGACATAGCCGAAAAGGCCGACCGGCTGCTCTCTGCACAGTCCGCTCGCGACGTCGCGCCCGACCTCACGGCAACGACCACGCGGGCTTCCCGGCCCACTAGGCCCGACCGCCCTACCACTCCGGGTCACTGCTACTACCACACCCGTTTTGGCGCTAGGGCCCAACGCTGCACGCCACCGTGTACTTTCAAACCCCCCCCCGCACCGGCCCCCGCGATGGCCACGGGGCAAAAGGGGCCTCTACTGTACGTCACCGACGACAGAACCAACCGCCGATTTCTGTGCAACACAGGGGCCCAGCACAGCATCACTCCCGCCTCCGCCCTCAAAATCCAACGCGGCACACGGGGTATCACGCTGGCCGCAGCCAATGGCTCAGACATCCGCACATATGGCACCCGCATGGTCACGCTCGACCTCGCGGGCCGCCGCTACCGCTGGGAGTTCCTCACAGCCAAGGTCCTCTGCCCACTCATCGGCGCCGACTTCCTACGCGCCCATGGCCTCCTTGTCGACATTCCGAGGCACCGCCTTGTCGACATCAACACCATGGCCCGCATCCCCGGCGCATTCACCACGGCCCGTTCGGCCGGCCTGACGACCTACTGCCTCGCCAGAGCCACGGACGACTACTCGGCACTCCTAGCCGAGTTTCCCGCCCTCACTAACCCGACCTTTTCGGCCAAAGCCGCCAAACACGGTGTGGAGCACTATATCCCCACCACCGGCCCCCCAGTTTCTGCCCACGCCCGCAGACTCAACCCGGCCAAGCTGGAAATCGCGTGGGCCGAGTTCACCACCATGGAACAACTCGGCATCACCCGCCGCTCCAGCAGCCCTTGGGCCTCACCCCTCCACATCGCCCCCAAGCCCGGCGGAGGCTGGCACCCTTGCAGGGACTACCGCCGCCTCAACGACGCCACCACCCCCGACCGATACCCGGTGCCACACATCCAGGACTTCTCGGCCCGACTGGCCGGACGAACCGTCTTTTCCAAGGTCGACCTGGTGCGCGGTTACCACCAAGTCCCCGTACACCCCGCGGACATCCCCAAAACAGCCGTCATCACCCCATTCGGCCTGTTCGAGTTCCTGAGGATGCCCTTCGGCCTCAAGAATGCAGCCCAGGCTTTCCAGCGCCTTATGGACTCAGTCCTCCTGGACCTGAACTTCCTATTCGTCTATCTAGACGACATTCTCGTGGCCAGCTCCTCCAAACAGGAACACCTCGAACACCTTCGCATCCTGTTCGGGCGCCTAGCCCAACACGGGCTCATCCTCAGCCCGGCGAAGTGCCAATTCGGCCTAACCGAGATCGATTTTCTCGATCACCACATCACCCCTGCTGGGGCCGTCCCCCTGCCCAACAAGGTGCAGGCCGTCCAGCAATTCCCCCGCCCCACAACCATCAAGGGCCCCCAGGAGTTCCTCGGGATGGTGAACTTCTACAACAGGTTCATCCCCAGAGCTGCAGACCTCATGAAGCCCCTATACGACTCCCTCCGAGGTAAATCCGGCAAGATGGACGTAGCCTGGACCACTGACACGTCAGCCGCCTTCGACGCCACCAAAAACGCGCTCGCCGACGCCACCCTGCTCGCGCACCCGAGGGCCGATGCCCGGGTCGCGCTCACCACCGACGCCTCCGACCATGCGGTCGGAGCCATGTTTGAGCAGTGGGTCAATGGCGCGTGGCAGCCACTTGCCTTCTACAGCCGCATACTGCGCCCCCCCGGAGGTCAAATACTCCACTTTCGACCGCGAGCTTCTCGCGCTCCACCTGTCGGTCCGCCATTTCAGGTTCCTCCTGGAAGGCCGCCCCTTCACCGCGTACGTGGACCACAAGCCGCTCACATACGCGATGGCCAAGCACACCGAACCCTGGTCCGCTAGGCAGCAACGCCAGCTCGCGGCCGTGTCCGAGTTTACTATGGACATCCAGCACGTCTCCGGTAGAGACAACGTTGTCGCCGACTGCCTTTCCTGTCCCGCCATCTGCGCGAATCACCTCGCGATCGACTACGCGCAACTAGCAGCGGCCCAGCTCACGTACCCAGACCTCCTCTCGGCGGCTACCAGCCTGCCAGGGCTACGCCTAGCCAAGGTCGCGCATGGGCCCGAAGCCACGGCAGTCACTTGCGACATCTCACTCGGCCAACCCAGGCTGGTCGTCCCTGCAACCTGGCGCCGCCGCATCTTCGACGCGCTCCATGGGCTCTCCCACCCGGGTTCCCGCGCATCCATCAAACTCCTCTCCCAGCGCTTCGTCTGGCGCGGCCTCAGCAAAGGTGTTCGGACTTGGGCCACCTCCTGCCTCGCCTGCCAACGGGCTAAGGTACAGCTGCACACAAAAGCACCCCTGGGAGACTTCGAGGTACCCAGCCGCCGCTTCGACCACGTACACGTCGACATCGTCGGTCCTCTGCCGCCATCGCAAGGCCAAACTTATCTCCTCACGATGGTCGACCGCTACACACGCTGGCCTGAGGCAGTGCCGCTGACCTCCACCACCACAGCCGACATCGCCAGGGCATTCGTTAACACCTGGGTTGCGAGGTTCGGCGTACTGGCCGACATAACCTCCGACAGAGGCGCGCAGTTCACCTCCGAACTCTGGATGGCCACAGCACGCAACCTCGGGGTGACGCTCCACCGAACCACGGCGTACCACCCGCAGGCCAACGGGCTTTGTGAACGTTTCCACAGGTCACTCAAGGCCTCACTCCGCGCCGGCCTGCAGGACAGTACCTGGACTGACCGCCTACCGTGGGTGCTACTAGGCCTACGCACCGCAGTCAAGGAAGACCTCCAGTCCTCGGCAGCGGAGTTAGTCTACGGACAACCGCTGCGCGTTCCAGGCGAATTCCTTCCGGAGGCTACCACGCCTTGGTCGGCCGAACAGCAGCGGCTCAACTCTTTCTCTTCCGCTCAGCAGTTCGCCCCACTCCCGGTCAACCGACATGGCGAACTCGCACCTCACGTCCCACCAAATTTACAGCAGGCGCGCTTCGTCTTCGTGCGACACGACGCGCACCGCGGGCCCCTTCGACCCCCGTACAACGGACCGTACGAGGTACTACAAACCGGGGGCAAGGTCTTCAAGCTGCGACTCGGCGACAGGGTCGACACAGTCTCCATCGACCGGCTCAAACCAGCACACACAGAACCAGGGGAACAGGTCCCCATGGCCCGGCCTCCAACTAGAGGCCATCCCGCCAGCAAGCCAGCACAGCCGGCGGCGAACCGCCCGGCCCCACCAACTAGACTGGCGACCACTCAGCCGCTGCGGCAGAGCCATCAGACCACCGTCACGACTCATCCACTCCTCCTAAGCGGATTCTGGGGGGAGCTCTGTGGCGACACGCCACCACTGGACATAATCCGCTCACGGCGGCATTGTCAGTTTAAGCAGACGCCCCCAGCTGGGGGCCCTTTCCTCCAGCAACTTGTTTCCCGCAGGGACAGGCTGCCGGGAGCACTTCTTGTCTGGGGAGTATTTAAGTGGATGCGCGGGCTTTTCCAGTTCCTCTTTGCCATGAGGTAGAATAAAAGCAGTTGTGTTTTACTAGCTCTTGTCTCGACTCCCACGTTTGCCGCGGTATCTCAACAATAGTTAATTTTAAACCCTTTTATACTTCACAATTGATAGATTTTTAATCTGATAATTTGACATTTGGGATTTTGACTATCACTTTCCCTCAAGTTATGTCAATCCCTACTCTCCTTCTCTAAAACTCACCTGCTTGTACACAGGTGCATACTACTCCCTAAGGACCACTTCACAGAGACACTTCAAGCCTTCCAAATCCCATTCAGTTCATAAAGAGACTAGGGTCAACTCCACAGCGAGGTCAAAAAGAATGGTCCATGCTTCTAACACCCACATGCACACCCATTCTAGTAGACTGGCAGCCCGACCCTGCTAGATTCCATAGGGTCAGCTAATTTACATAATTGAAATATTTTTTTGCACAATTTTTTCTCGAGTGCAGGGAATGTTGAGTTATCAGGAGTGCAACAACGCTTAAATGTTTGCTTCACTTTGAAAGGGAAGCAGTTATTTTATTTTGGCGGCTAACTTACTGGACTGCATGGTTGAAAGAGCTAGTAGGAATGCCCCCTACAGCGAGGAGAGCCTAGAGGTTTTATTGGAGAAGGTGGCCCTGCAGAAAATATCAGTTTTTGGTACAAATGGTAATCCTCCAAATAGAGTCAGTACACAGCAAGCATGGTGGGAGATGGCCCATTGTGCGAATGCTGCATTGATCACCGCTTTCTGCAGACCATCAGCATGCTTAAAGCAGTTCACAAAACACATTTCTGACACCTGCTCCCATGTTTTGCGTGTGAAGTGCATGTCGACCTGGATAATTTTTAACTGCTGTTGTAGGGTTCTCAAAATTCCCACGTTCCCCAAAAGTTATGGATAAAGGGACCCAAAATGGCTTCTGAAACCTCGTGACCAAAACCGACAGGATTTTATAAGCAAGGCCCTACAAAAGGCAGGCCCTGAAACAAAACCTAACATGCAAGGATCTGTGAAAAAGACTTTGTAAAGCCAGACAGCTAGGTAAACACAGAATATGCATTCTTTACCTTGGAACAGATCAAGTCAGGATGGGCCTAATCTTGAGGCCATCAACTTCTCGCATAAATAATCGGTAACAGCTCACAGGTAGCTGCCAAGCCAGGAAAGATGATTAAGTTTCATAAATAACAAACAGCCAGGATATCGAAGCCATTATACAAGGAGACAACCACCCCAGAAGTCATTAAAGTAAATGGCTGTAATCATTTTAGACGAGCCCGCCAAAAGTTAGACAAAGGACTGACCTGATTTGGCGCGCAGATAAGGGGTGAAGAACCGGGTATAATTGTAGGTCCACCGGTAGCTCTTGTCGCTTGCTCTTTTCGTTTGCCTCTTGCCGCCTGCCTCCCTCCTGCCTCTCACTCTCGCTTCATTCCTTGTTGTGGGCCCTCTTCTCCCTCGCCGCGCCGCTCAACAACAAGGACGCCCATTACTACACCGGGGCCCAAACGTGGGAGGAGAACGAGACCCGAATCGAAAACGCACAGGACACACAGGGCCACGAACGAACAGACAAGGCGAGATGAGAAAAATGGTAAAACCGGTAAAGGCAGAGGAGGGCAGTGGAAAGACGCGTTGGGGGACAAACGGCCTAGTTATAAGCTGGCGTTTGACGAATAAGTTGACGTTTGAAGCATGGACAGTGAAATCAAGACAAACGGCCTAGTTATAAGTTGGCATTTGATGCCCAATTAAGAATAAACTAGTGTTCGAAGCTTGGGTAGGAAAATCTCATTAACGGTAAAAAACGCCAACCGAACCCCAACCACAGTAATACCGTCGGCGACCACCCGAAGAAGAAGAAGACCCATCGCAACAAAGTACTCAACAAAGATGTTAACGGAGGAAAAGGAGGATGCTTGGCACAAACAACTACATCGCCGCGCCCTGCGACCACGTGACAACGCCGAACCCCAAAGGACAACAAGAGTAAACCTCAAAACCCAAAACCAATTAAATCAACAGGTTTTGAATTGGTGAGCATGAATTCCTGGCCCCTCGTAGCTTAATCTAGTTAGGTATTGGGGGTGGGATAAGGATAAGCGGATTTTTAATGTATTTGTTTCCCTCGATGTGCTGTGTGTTCCCCATTCCCATATAAGTGTAATTGTTTATGCCTGTTACTATTTCAGTAATTCTCAGTAAGATTGTATTTTATTGTGCCTTTAATAAAAATTGCGGTTTTCTTGCACCAAACCACTTGTCTACTCGATTTTCTGTATCGCCGCCTGTACCTAAGTCCGGTGTCTAGAACCCAGGGGTGTAGGAGCGATTCAAACTGCTCAGAGACAGTCAGGGGCAGAGCTGACTGGGCACACGCTACCCCCTACAGAAATGGTGACCGCAGCAGGACTCCAGCAACAGGGGTGCGATACAGTAGACAATGGTTCGGAAGAGCAAACCATGATGGAGGAAAGGATTTTTGATTATGTGTTTAGTAGGGTGAATATCACAAAGAAGTGGATCACCAACCTGTTAAAGGCTGGGCGTCCAATAGATGCCGCAGCTAAATGGACAGAAGGGAAGGAGCACAAGAAATCCCTAGAGAAGACAGTCTGGCTGATGTGTTTCAAGATGCATGTCCAGCTTTTGGACAGGCTTGTTGCATCACAGGCAGCCGAGATAAAGGAGTCAGCCCTGGATATCCAGGACAGGACATTAGCAGGGGAGAAGTTACTGGTAGCATTGCAGGCCCTGAATCAGGAAAGGGTACAATTAATGGGAGAACATAAGGCCAGGTTTGAATAACTACAGTGCCAGGTCACCGAAGCCAAGGGTAATGAGTTGAGGTTGCGGGAAAAGAATGCCCGCCTAGTGAGACAAATAAGAGAGCAGGAGGAGAAAGTAAAAGAAGTAAAGGCAGCTTACAAGTTAGCGAGCGAACAGGGATTTGAAGATGCAGATCATGGCCCCTGCAAGGAACAGATAGAAAATCTGAGCCTGGCCCGAAGGAAGGCAAAGGGCATGGTGTGCCTCATAAGCCTGAAGGCAGGCCAGGCGGATTTTATAGGGAACGAGAGGAGAACGGTTGAGACATCACTGGTAGTGCCAAGGGATGACCCGGTGGAGGAACAGGAGGTCCCATGGCCACCACCTGTAGCGCCAGGTTTTAGCGAGGTCTGGCAGCAAGGGGGTGTGAAGTTAGGGGTAGAGGCGGAGGTGGAACAACCCCCACAAGAGAGGCAGGAATCAGGATCAATGTTCCCAGCCCGGCATCGGAGGTTCAGCCCACCCGTTAATGGCAAGGACGAGGGACCCCTCCAAAACCAGTTCGTATTACCCTATGGCACCCAACAGCTTAGGGCTGTGGTGAGCCATATCCCAAAGCTCTCCGAAAAAGGGGACCCCTCGATCCACTTCAGGGAAGTAGAGCAGGCAGCCAGTGTGAACGACTGCGATGGCACTGAGCAGGCCAAAATGCTGCTATTCTCCCTGGAGAGTAGGCTCCTCCAATCCCTCTCTGACGAGTGTAAGAAGGGGCAGAGCGGGTATGAGGAGCTCAGGGATGAAGTTCTGGAGGCCATGGGGATGAATGAGGGAAGTCCTTTCTCCCGTGTGGAGAAGACAGTGCAGCTCGCAGGGGAAACCCCGCAGGCTTTCGCGGACAGGTTATGGCCGGTGTATAGGAGTGCCTGCACAGGGGCACCTAACCGGGCGTTCCTGGACCGGGATCACCTGGTCCACTGGCTCCGTTGCCTGGTGGCAAACAGCTTGCCACAGGTCCGGGCCAAGGCGGAAGTCTGGTTCGACCCCAAGAATCCCCAGACCACCGAACTGACGGTGATCAGACAGTTGACCCTAGCCTATAAGAAAGGTAGGGGAACCGATGCACACCCACCCAAGGGGAAGGTGCATGAGGTAAAACCCGGACAGGGTAGGAAGGAGTGGCATCAGGAAGGGAATAACCCTTCTAGCACTAATCTTAACTGCCACGGGTGTGGGAAGGACGGACATTGGAGGAAGGAGTGCAAAAACCCTTGGAAAGATAACAAGGGAAAGAACTCCACAGCCCCAGTCCAAAAGGCAGAGACAGGAATCCCTCCCGCCGCGGTCAAGTCATTTTTGGACACCATGAGGTCCCTATTGACTGGCCACGGGAGAGTAGCAGCCGCTACCAGTGCTCTGACCCCGTCAGCCCCATCCAACCCACAGCCCTGACTAGAACCAGTGCAGCCTGTCGACCTGTGCCCCCTTGAAACCGATGAGGGGAGCAGGCCCTGTGTTAAGATACGGGTAAAGACAGTGCAGGAGAGATATTCGGTGGGCACTGGAGCTTCCAGCACGGTGGTCCATTCGGGAGAACTGACCAATTCACCCAGGTCTAACAAGGTCCCATTTAGCCTAATCGGATTCACAGGGAACGGGCAGGCTGGGGAAAGGTCCAAACCTTTGGCCATAGATTTAGGATCCCTCCCTACCACGTGGGAGGGTAACCAAAGGACCAACGAGTTGCCAAGCAGAGGGCTAGGGAAGGAAAGTCTTGGGAACCCTATCAGACAGACCCGGTAGCCGCAATCCGGGACAAGGGAGGCACACAGTGGGTAGCTTTGGCCCCAGACTTAAAGCAGGTCCAAGCCCAAGATCCCGCCTTTAAGGCCGTCCCGGTAAGGAGAGAGAATGGGGAGTCCATAGAAGGCCCATTCAGGGCAGCGGACGAGACTTTAAGGCAGGCTGCTAGTTACATTAATCAGTGTAAACTGTTTAAGCCCGAGAATAGAGAACAGCCAGTTGGGGCAAGGTCTGAAGATAGAAACCCTCAGCCTGCAGCGGGAGCAAGTTCACAGACTGCACAGGCAGGCGCTGTGGCTTGTTTAAGGGGAGGGGCCATCCCACCCACTGCTTGGGACACTCCCTCCCTCTTCTGGGATTTAGATGAGGAGGGACCTGAGGGCAAAGACCCCGCCCCTGACCCAAGTCTAGAGGAGGAGGGACCCGAGGGTGAAAACCCCACCCCAGACCCAGATTTGGGACCTGAGGGTGAGGACCCACAGCCTGCAGCACCAGCCTGCGAAGAGTTACCTGCCCCTAGCCCAGGTTCGGGAGAGGTAAAGCCTGAGGATGAAGATCCCCAGCCAACGGTAGTGGTAAGTCCACAGACCCCACCGGAGGGGGCAGTGGCTCGGGTTAACGGCCCACCAGCCAGAAAACCCCCACCCGCCAAAGTCCCTAGAAGGTCCCCACGGATGCCCCAGCTGAGGAAACCATGGTCACCGGCTCCTCATTTAAAGAGGGCAGCCTCTTGAGTGAGAGATCGGTCCAAGGACAGAGGTCCCCAGCACGCAGCCACAGGCTGCGAGGGACCGAAGGTACAGGACAGTGCGGCCACACTGAAGGGAGCGGTGCGCCGCAGCCCGAACAGGGATTGGCCTGGCCGCCCGAAGACGGGCGGCGGATGTACATAGTTTACATAAGTTATATTGTTAAGTTTGGGTGTTTAGTTTAAGTTTAAATAAGGTGATTGGTAGTTTTAAATAGTCGTAGTATTGTTAAGAATGTTTGTATTTAAGTCGAGGTTGCAAGACTCGACTATGCTTCACCCAAGCCTGAGAATCTCCTCGTGACCTGGCTATATGTCCTTGTATCTCTTTGCAGAGAGGATTTCAGGATGAAGGGCGGCGTACTCCTACTCGCCCTGATAGGGATGAGCGTTAGAAAGCGAGGTGACGTGGAGGACTCCCACAACTATAGGTGCTCGGCACAGAAAGCATCAGTGGTGACTGCTGGGAGCAGTGAACAAGGCGCAGAGGAGCCCACCATCTATTCCCATGAGGGAAGATGGCCCGGGTGGTTGGGATCCAACTCCACCCGGTACTTCAGCCAGATCGGGTTCACGTACGGGGAGGCCTCCCTCCTGTGCCCCAGGGTACAGGTCCTTGCCACAAGGGTCAGCGTCACCGTAGGAAAACGTATATGTTTAACATGCAAGGGGCAGATTCCTTTGGATAGGTGGTGGTGGCTCAGGATACTGAGCAAAAATATGGGAAACCCCGCAGTCAGGTGGGAACGATTGAGGAACAATACCCATCGGACGATTACAGGGACTCACGGGGGATTGAGTGTGTGCTGGGACAAGTGGTGGGAACCGGATCAGGGGATTTATGTCTGTATGTGGGGGTCAGAGAAGGCTTGCCCCACTGGCATAGCCATCATTTTCCACCAGCAATGGCAAGATGCCAGGGAGGGGGTGGAGTGGCATTCCAGCCTGAAGGCGTGCGCGGTCCCATACTCCCCGATCCCAGTGAATGCCACTGAACTTGTGACACGCCCCCGAAAGCCCCTGCCCACGACCCAGGCAGCAAGGACACACAGTGAGGGGTGCCCCGCCACCACCAAGGGACCAGGGAATGGGCTGGTATTAGTGCCTACGGATCAGGTGCTATACCAGGGGTTACACTATGCGGTAGCCTCCGTGATTTTAAACCTCACCGAGGTACACTTACCAGAGTGGTGCCCCAAACAGAAAGAACAGCTATACCAGGCCCTGTTAAAAGAGATGTTTAGGAAATTTTACGAGTTCGATTTTGCCAATGTAGACAAAACCGAACTGTACATCACACACCATGAGTACTTTGGTAATACGGGAAGACAAAGAAGGGGAGCATGGAATGATGTTTTTACAGCGTTTAACACAGGGTCCTCTGTTATCAACAGTCTGGATGACATAGAGTTGCAGA
Organism: Somniosus microcephalus; assembly: GCF_052327205.1. Classification (NCBI taxonomy): domain Eukaryota; kingdom Metazoa; phylum Chordata; class Chondrichthyes; order Squaliformes; family Somniosidae; genus Somniosus; species Somniosus microcephalus. Next base: position 278,623,297 of record NC_140988.1, on the reverse strand, counting down.
CCCAGATAAATGGTTTAAAAACACAGTTAAGGAAGATATTGATGGATGAGAATAAGGTAGTAGGCTCGGAGTTACATGAGGACCAGGCCATGACGGTTCACTTAAAAGAAATTATAGCGGAGCTGGAAAGACACGCCAAGACTGTAAATGCCCTCATAAGAGAGGACAGAAATGCTTCAGACCAGGCTGCACAGAATGAGGTGTGCGTACTGTACGGGGCATGGTTGTTGGGCGAGGGCTGCAGTAATCTGGAGGATTTAAAACAGGGTTTAGTCCCCTCCTGGATCAGCAACAAACACCTCACAGCCCTCCATCCGTTTGAGAATGCATTAAGCCCGTGTAAACTCTGGTTAGCTTCTGAGGCCTACCCAGTCCCAGTAGATTGTGGACGGTCCAACCACACCATCATGGGTATAGTAGTAAGAATGCCGGTCATGGGTAGGACAGCCTGACCTGCACTGGTATACAGGATAGAGAACATTGGAGTCATTCAGGGGGGTGCACACATTCGTTTCACAACGGTCCCACCTTATGTCATAAAGTGGGAGCACGCTATGACAGGTACTGACCTCTCGGGGTGCCGGAGCTGGGGAGCACACATAAGACTGTGTCCCCAGCACTTGAATGCCTATTCAAAACCACAGTGCGGGTTTAAAGCTACTGGCGCAAAACCTATAAATTATACCATGGAGGTAATGGCACAAGACCATGTTCCCCCACAGGTAGCATATATAGGAGGTGGGACATATTGTGTCACCACTGGTGCCCCACTACCAGCATGGACAGCATAGCTGGTGTCCGGTAAGTGACAGCAGTTTCTGCTTTAAACCAGAGGCAGAACTTCAAGTTGCCCAGGAACAAATTGTCCCCATTCCTGAACCCTCCACTGTTCACCTCACTGTAAAGGAGAATTTCACCAACCTGCAAAAGTATGTAGCGCATTTCAGCCATGAAATTCCCCCTCTCCCAGAACATCTTACCAAAATACTCAAAGCAGTAGTAGTCTATAGAAACATTTCTACACGTTAGAGCAGAAAATGTTCGAGATATGGGCTAAGATATTGGACATCGTAGTTTCACCCTGGTGGGACATTTTTGAAAATATAGAGGTCCCTTCGTGGATTAGACTGGCTTCCCACATCCTCGTGGTTTGCCAGCTGGGAATAATATTGCACCTAGTATGCACTCAGTGCAAGGGAAAATGTCAAATACTAGAATTCCGAAACCAAAGGAACTGGAAGGAGCATTATGCGAAGGTGGAGGGAGACACACCTGTGTGAATTTTTTAATTTTGTATTTCTGAATAAAGATTGTTGTTTTAGTGTTTTTGTTGTTTTTAATAAAGATTTTCGATGTGTTATTTTAATAAAGATGTATGTGTACCAAGTGATGCAGGGGTGTTGGACCCCCTCCATGCTTGGATGTGTGTAAAGGACTGTAATTATTCTATGTATGCTTATGTACACTACATTTTTACAGAATGGGAAATGCATGTGTCGTGGGATCATGGATAGGTAATTTACAGGGGAAGATTGACTATGGAGGGTCAGAAATGTTGCTCACCTTGTCAGGATGATACTTAAAGCGAGTTTAGTATCAACAGGGGGGAGTGTAGGGTTCTCAAAATTCCCACATTCCCCAAAAGTTATGGATAAAGGGACCCTGTATGGGCAAGTTGTTAAAATGGGTACCCAAAATGGCTTCTGAAACCTCGTGACCAAAACCGACAGGATTTTAAAAGCAAGGCCCTGCAAAAGGCAGGCCCTGAAATGAAACCTAACATGCATGGATCTGTGAAAAAGACTTTGTAAAGCCAGACAGCTAGGTAAACACAGAATATGCATTCTTCACCTTGGAACAGATCAAGTCAGGATGGGCCTAATCTTGAGGCCATCAACTTCTCGCATAAATAATCGGTAACAGCTCACAGGTAGCTGCCAAGCCAGGAAAGACGATTAAGTTTCATAAATAACAAACAGCCATGTAAGTTGCAGGGTTCTCAAAATTCCTGCACTCCCCAAGTTATGGATCAAGGGACCCTGTTTTGGACAAGCTATTGAAAACAGGGTACCCAAAATGGCTTCTGTAATGGAGTGACCAATACTGACAGGATTTTTAAAACCAGGGCTCTGCCAACAAGCAGGCCCGGAGACGAAACATTAAAATGCAGGAATCTGTGAACAGGGACTCTTTGGAGCCAGCCAGACAAAGTAAACACAGAATACGCATTTATTCGACTTGAATCAAATCAAGCTAGAATGGGCCTATAATTGTGGCCATTAAGTTTCTGCATGTTTAATGGGTAACAGCCCACAGTAGCCATCAAGTCAGGATGGGGACAATTAGGTCTTATCCATGACAAAACAACCAGGACATCGGGGCCATTAGACCCAGAGAAAACCACTCCAAAAGTAGTTAAAATAAATGGTTGTAATCATTTAAACAAGCCCGCCAAAAGTCAAGCAATGGACAGACCTGATTTGGCGCGCAGATAAGGAGTTGAAGAAATGGGTATAATAGTAGGCCCATCAGTAGCAATCGCTCTCTTGACTCTTGCCTCCTGCCTCTTGACTCTTGGCTCTCTTGCTCCTGGTCACATCATTTGGCCTTTGGCCTGCTGCCACTCGTACTCGCGCCCTGGCCTCGTGGCGGGTTCTCGTCTCGCTCCCCGCATCGCTCAACAACCAAGGACGCCCATTACACCGGGTCCAAACGCGGGAGGAGAACGAGACCCGAGTTCAATACCACACAGGACACACAGGCCACAAAGGGGCGAAAGAGACGAGACGAGATGAGACGAGAAGAAGATAAACCGATAACAGCAGAGAAGGGCAGTGAAAGACGCATTGGTGAGACCAAACGCCTAGTTATAAGCTGGCATTTGGTGAAGAAGGCGGCAGTGTATGTATGGACAGTGAGAATAAGTTGGCGTTTGAACACTGCGAATAAGCTGGCGTTAGACACGGGTGTCCACGCCCGCGATGAATAAACCAGTGTTTGAAGCTTGGGTAGTAAAATCAACTAAGCGGTGAAAACCGCCAACCGACCCCCCCAACCGCAACATTACCGCCGACGACCGCCCGAGGGACAAGAAGAAATCCCATCGCAACGAGACGACAACGGTAGCTGAGGAAAGGAGGGTGCTTCGCAGCAACAACTTCAGCGCTGCGCCCTGAGACCACGTGGCGACGGGGTACCCCAAAGGACAGCAAGACCAAACGTCAAAACTCACAACCGTTGGAGCAACAGGTTTTGGATTGGTGAGCATGAATTCCTGGCCCCTCATAGCTTAATCTAGTTAGGTATAGGGGTTGATATAAGGATAAGGGGATTGTTAATGTAATTGTTTTTCCCTCGATGTGCCGTGTGTTCCCCATTCCCATATAAGTATAGTTATTGTTTTTGCCTGTATTTCATACCAGTAATTTTTTCATAAGATTGTTGTATTCTGCTTTTAATAAAATCTTGGTTTTCTTATACCAAACCACTTGTCTACTCGATTTTCTGCATCGCCGCCTGTACCTAAGTCTACAACCCAGGGGTGTGGGAGTGATTCGAACCGCTCAAGGGACAGTCAGAGGCGATGCTGACTGGGCACGGCACACGTCACAAAACCCCTACAGAAAATGGTGACCGCGGCAGGACTCCGGCAACAGGGGTGCGATGCAGTAGACAATGGTTCGGATGAGCAAACCATGATGGAGGAAAGGATTTCTGATAATGTGTTTAGCAAGGTGAATATCACAAAGAAGTGGATCACCACTCTGTTAAGGGCTGGGCGTCTGGTAGATGCAGCAGCTAAGTGGACAGAGGGGAAAGAACACAAGAAGGCCTTAGAGAAGGCAGTCTAGCTGATGTGTTTCAAAAAGCAGGTCCAGCTTTTGGACAGGCGCATTGCAGCACAGGCAGCCGAGTTAAAGGAGTCAGCCCTGGAGATCCAGGATAAGGCTCTAGCAGGGGGAAACTTAATGGTAGCATTGCAGGCCCTGAATCAGGAGAGGTTGTATTTAATGGGAGAACACAAGGTCCAGTTGGAATACCTACAGTGCCAAGTCACCGAAGCCAAGGGAAATGAGTTAAGGTTGCGGGAAAAGAACGCCCGTTTGGCAAGGCAAGTTAGGGAAGAGGAGGAGAAAGTACAGGAGGTAAAGGCAGCTTACAAGTTAGCGAGCGAACAGAGGTTTGAAGAGGCAGATCATGGCCCCTGCAAGGAGCTAATAGAAAACCTGAGCCTGGCCCTGAGGAAGGCAAAAGGCATGGTGTGCCTCATAAGCCCAAAGGCAGGTCAGGCGGATTTTATGGGGAACGAGGGGAGGACAGCTCAGGGATGAAGTTCTGGAGGCCATGGGGATGAATGAGGGAAGTCCTTTCTCCCGTGTGGAGAAGACGGTCCAGCTCACAGGGGAAACCCCGCAAGCTTTCGCGGACAGGTTATGGCCGGTGTACCGGAGTGCCTGCCCGGGGACACCTAACCGGGCGATCCTGAATGGGGATCCACTGGCCCATTGGTTCCGTTGCCTGGTGGCAAACAGCTTGCCACAGGTCCGGGCCAAGGCGGAAGTCTGGTTCGACCCCAAGAATCCCCAGACCACCGAACTTACGGTGATCAGACAGTTGACCCTAGCCTATAAGAACGGTAGGGGAACTGATGCACACCCACCCAAGGGGAAGGTGCATGAGGTAAAACCTGGACAGGGTAGGAAAGAGTGGCATCAGGAAGGGAACAACCCCCCCAACACAAAGATGAATTTTTACGGGTGTGGGAAGGACGGTCACTGGCGGAAGGAGTGCAAAAACCCTTGGAAAGATAGCAAGGGAAAGAATTCCACAACCCCAGCCCAAAAGACAGAGGCAGGAATCCCTCCCACCGTGGTCGAGTCATTTTTGGACACCATGAAGTCCTTATTGACTGGCCAGGGGAGAGTAGCAGCCGTTACCGGTGCTCTGACCCCGTCAGCCCCATCCAACCCACAGCCCTGACTAGAGCCAGCGCAGCCTGTTTACCTGTGTTCTCTCCGGTGTGATGAATGGAAAAGACCCCTCGTGGAGATGGAGGTGGAGAAGGTGACGGGGACCTATCTGTTGGACACGGGGGCATCATGAACCGTGGTCCACTCAGCTAACCCCACCACCTCGCCTCTATCTAACGGGATCCCATACAGTCTGTCGGTGTTCACAGGCAAAGAACAGGCCAGCTCATTTTCCATTCTGCTCGCCATTCATTTAGGACCGCTCTGCTCTAAGTGGACCTGTGTCCTGATGAAGTGGGAAGTGGAGGGTGGAAGAGGGGTCCTGGGAGCCGACTTTATTGTAGGCCACGGGATCCTAGTAGATTTGAGAAATCATTGCCTATGGGGCGCAATAAAGGAAAGGACGGCGAGGTAGTAGTAATCCCAGGAAAGGAAGGGAAGGGGACCCTATGCACCATGAAGCCCAAAGAGGGTTATAACCTCGAGCTCATGGTCAGTAACACCCCACAGGAGTTCCAGGCATTTGTGCAGGCCCACCTGGCCACATTTGCCACACACAAAACACGATTGCGGGAGGGTCAACAGGTTTGAGGTCAGCGTAGACGGGGACCCCATGGCCCGAACACAGAAACAGTATAACTTCCCCAGGGAAGCAGAGCCAGACATGGAAGCAACCATGTCCTCTTTGGTACAGCAGGGAGTTCTGAGACCGATAGCCACCCATGTGAACTCTCCATTGTGGCCGGTTAGAAAGCCGGACAATTCCTGGAGGGCCACGGTGGACTATTGGGTGCTCAATAGCAAGATCCCAGCTTGTGCACCCACAGTAGCAGCAGTTGCCGACCTGATAGAAAGTATCCTAGCATCCGCGACCACTTTCACGGTGCTGGATATTTCCAACGAGTTTTGGTCCATCCCTTTAAAGAGGGAGGATCAGTAGAAGTTTGCCTTTACGTTTAAAGGGCAAAAGTACACGTGGAACTGTTTGCCTCAGGGCTTCCACAACAGCCCCAGCATTTTCTATCAGTGCATGGCTAACTGTTTAAAGGATTTCAGTCAGCCCAGACAGTTGGTACAACACGTGGATGACCTGCTTCTCTTCACCGATTCGAGAGAGGAGCATGGCTCACTATTGGCCGAACTGCTGGAGCTGCTTGGGCAGAAGGGTTTTAAAGTAACCCCCAAGAAAACGCAGATCGGCCAGCAGGAGGTGAAATTCCTAGGCCTGACCGTACACGCTGGAGAAAGGGCCATAGATAAGGCTAGGAGAGAAGCGGTACAAGAGTTACCAGTCCCCAACACAGTAACGGGTGTGAGGTTATTTCTAGGGCTAACCGGGTACTGTAGAGACATTATTGAGGACTATGCAGCCACAGCGGCCCCTCTGCTCTGACTCCTACACAAGGGAATGGAGTGGGTTTGGGATAAGGGCTGCCAGGCAGCATTTGTCAGGCTCAAGAAGGACTTGCAGACCGCACCAGCTCTAGGGGACATAGATGGGGGGAAAGACTTTTTCCTGGAGGTAGCAGCCAGCAGGGACAGCCTGAGTGCTGTGTTGCTCCAAGAGTGGCATGGCAGGCTGAGGCCGGTGGTCTAATCCTCCAGGATACTCACGGATGTGGAGAGGAGCTAATCCAACTGTGAGAGGCATCTTTTGGCCACACATTGGGCTGTGAAAAGATCACTGATCTTCACAGGCACCTCTCCCATCACCCTCCTCACCCATCACACACCCACCCAGATGCTTCTGGATGGGAGGATCAAGGATGGAACAGTGAGCAGTGATCGCATTGCTCGCTGGACCCTGCTCCTCTCACAGATGGATCTTAAATTGGAGGGTCTCTGCGAGCCAAAGCTCGCAGCCAACCTGGTATATCCTGGAACAGTCCACCGGTGTTCCATAGAAGGGGTTTGGGAAGTAAACATAGGTTTACGGGCCGGGATACATCCCACGGGCCGCGAGATCTATGTAGACGGTTCCAGCACGGTATCTGCTGGCGAGCGCCTCACGGGGTGTGGAGTTTATGACCCAGAGACAAACATTGCCCTGGCAATTAAGCTCCCCAGCACCATGAGCACCCAGCAGGCTGAACTGTCCGTGGTAGTGTACGTCGTTACACACCCCAAAATCTTCCCTACCCCATACACGATTTGCTCGGACAGCATGTTTACGTGCAATTCGTGTACAGAGTACCTGGCCATCTGGTCCCGTCGCGGCTACACCTCCACCGACAGGAGACCCCTCACAGTAAAACCCCTAGCGGCAGTGGGGGAGGAAGGGGAGATTTTCATCCACAAGTTGAAAGCCCATTCCTCCACAGAACCCCGCAGTCTAGGCAACCAGCAGGCTGACATGCTCGCCAAGGAGGGTGCCCGCACAGGCACTTTCTGGGACCCGTATGGCGGCAGTCAGAGGTAGGGATGGGACCCAAGGGAGTGCAGGGGTAGCTTTAGCCCCGGACCTTAAGACGGTCCAAGCCCACGACCCCATCCTCAAAGCAGTCCTCAGCGCAGTAACTGAGGGAAAAAGGGTAGAGGGTCCGTACGGCACAGCAACCCTCTCCGTAAAAGAGGGCATGCTGTTCCGGGGGGAACAGTGGGTTGTGCCGCAGCAACACCGGTGGGAATTCCTTCAACTGGCCCATGAGGGTCCAGGAGCGGGACGCCCCGGACCTGAGACCACCTGGCAGCGGGTGGAACAGGCGGGATGGTGGCTGGGACTCAGGGAAGATGTCCGCGAGTTCTGCGCCGGCTGTCTTGTATGCGCTGCCAATAACCCTGACCCCCACAAAAGGAAGGCACCTATGGGACACATCAGGAGGGTAGAGGGACCATGGCAGTCGATACAGGTCGACTACATCGGGCCCCTGCCCACCGCCCAGGGAGGCTATAAGAACTGTCTAGTCCTGGTAGATGTGTTCACGAAATGGGTAGAGGCCTTCCCCTGCAGAACAGCCACAGCTCTGGGTACTGTCAGGATCCTGGTCCGGGAAGTGTTCTCGCGGTGGGGACTACCACAGTATGTGGAGTCCAACCAAGGGAGTCACTTCACCGGGCAGGTGATGCAGAATACCCTTATGCTGCTAGGCATCAAGGGGAAGTGACACGTGGCCCATAACCCACAGTCATCAGGGATTGTGGAGAGAATGAATAGGACCCTAAAAGAAAGGTTGAGGAAGGAGACGGTGGACTCGCCCCGCAAATGGGCCGAGGTCCTACTGTTGGTTCTGATGGGGATCCGGGCCAGCCAGTCTAAAAGCACGGGGTACTCACCGTACGAGCTAATGTATCGGCCCGGTGCTCACGGAGGGTCAGCTCAGAGAGGTGAACCGGGACAGGTTCGCCCGAAACCTCTTTCAGCACCTTAAACAGGTCCACAAGCAGGCGGCTGGGAACATGGGAAAGCAGCATCGGAGTAACCGATTGCTGTTGGAACCCCGAAAGCACCATGAGTGGGAGGTAGGAGATCAGGTCATGGTGAGGAACTATGCCCGAGTAGGGAGTCTGGAACCATTATACATGGGACCCTACAGCATTGTAGACAAAGCCAGCCCCATGGTATACGCCGTTAAGATGCCTTGGCGCACAAAATGGTTTCACATTAATCAGTGCAAATTGTTTAAGCCCGAAAGGAGAAAACAGCCAGTTGGGGTAGGGTCTGAGGATAGAGATCTTCAGCCTGCAGCAGGAGCGAGTTCAGAGACCGCACAGGCAGGCACTGTGGCTTGCTTAAGGGGCGGGGCCATCCCACCCACCGATTGGGACACTCCCCCACTCTTCTGGGATCTAGAGGAGGAGGGACCCGAGGGCGAAATCCCCGCCCCTAACCCAGGTGTAGAGGAGGAGGGACCTGAGGTCGAAAACCCCGCCCCGGACCCAGTTTTGGGACCTGGGGGCGAGACTCTCAGCCTGCAGCAGCAGGCTGCGAAGAGTTAGCTGCCCCTAGCCCAGTTTCTGGAAACGTAAAGACTGAGGGCGGAGATCCTCAGCCAGCGGCAGTGGTGAGCCCACAATCCGCGCCGGAGGGAACAGCGGTTCGGGTTAAAGGCCCACCAGCCAAGAAAACCCCACCCGCCAAAGCCCCTAGAAGGTGCCCGCGGACGCCCCAGCCAAGGAAACCGTGGTCACCAGCTCCCCAGTTTAAAGGGACAGCCTCCCAAGTCAGGGGAAGTCCAAGGACAGAGGTCCCCAGCCAGCAGCCACGGGCGGCGAGGGACCGACAGTGCAGGGCGATGCGGCCACGCCGGAGGGAGCGGTGTGCCGCAGTCCAAATAGGAATTAGCCTGGCCGCCTGGAGACGGGCGGCGGATGTATATAGTTTAGGTAATGTAAGTTTATAATTTAAGTTTAGGTATTTAGCTTAAGTTTGGGTGTTTTGGCTTAAGTTAAGTAAGGTGATGGGTAGTTTTAATTAAGTAGTAATCTGTTAAGTGTGTGTGTATTTGAGTCGAGGTCGCGAGACCCGACTATGTTTCACCCAAGCCAAAGAATCTCTTGGGGACCTGGCTGCATGTTTTTGTATCTGCTGCAGAAAGACTTTCAGGATGAAGGGGATCGTCATCCTACTCGCCCTGATGGGACTGAGCATTGGAAAGAGAGGCGACGTGGAGGACTCTCACATCTGCGGGTGCTCAGGAGATAGAGCGCCAATAGCAACCGACGGAAGCGGCGAACGGGATGTGGAGGAGACCGCCGTTTACTTCCACGAGGGAACGTGGCCAGGGTGGCTGGGGTCCAATTCGTCTCAGTACTCCTGCCAGACCGGGTTCATGTATGGGGAGGCCTCCCTCCTGTGCCCCAGGGTACAGGTCGTTACCACAAGGGTCAGCGTCACCGTAGGGAAACGTGTATGTTTAACGCAAGGGACACATTCCTCTGGATAGGTGGTGGTGGCTCAGAAAACTGAGCAAAGACATGGGAAACCCTGCAGTCGAGTGGGAACGGTTGGGGAACAATACCCACCGGACGATTACAGGGACTCACAGGGGATTAAGTGTGTGCTGGGACAAGTGGTGGGAACCAGATCAGGGGATTTATGTCTGTATGTGGGGGTCAGAGAAGGTCTGCCCCACAGGCATAGCCATCATTTTCCACCGACAGTGGCGAGACGCCGGGAAAGGAATGAAGTGGGATACCAGCCGGAAGGTGTGCGCAGTCCCATACTCCCCGATCCCGGTGAATGCCACTGAACTAGTGACCCGCCCCCGGAAGCCCCTGCCCACGACCCAGGCGGCGAGAACACACAGGGAGCGGTGCCCCACCACCACCAAGAGACCAGGGAATGGGCTGGTACTAGTGCCTAAGGAACAGGTACTGTACCAGGGGGTACACTACGCGGTAGCCTCCGTGATTTTAAACCTTACCGAGGTACACTTACCGGAGTGGTGTCCCAAAGTGACAGAGCAGCTATACCAGGCCCTATTAAAGGAGATGTTCAGGAAATTTTATGAGTTTGGTTTCGCCAATGTCGACAAAACCGAACTGTACACCACACACCGTGAGTTTTTGGGTAACACAGGGAGACAAAGAAGGGGAGTGTGAAATGATGTTTTAACTGCGTTTAACACTGGGTCCTCTGTCATCAACAGTCTGGATGACATAGAGCTGCAGACCCAGATAAACGGTTTAAAAACACAGTTAAGGAAGATATTAATGGATGAGAACAAGTAGTGTGCTCGGAGTTACATGAGGACCAGGCCATGACAGTCCATTTAAAGGAGATTATAGCCGAGCTGGAGAAGCACGCAAAGACTGTAAATGCCCTCATAAAAGAGGACAGAAATGCTTCTGACCAGGCTGCGCAGAACGAGGTGTGTGTGCTGTATGGGGTGTGGTTGCTGGGCGAGGGCTGCAGTAATCTGGAGGATTTAAAACAGGGTTTGGTCCCCTCCTGGATCAGCAACAAACACCTCGCAGCCCTCCATCCATTTGAGAATGCATTAAGCCCGTGCCAACTCCGGCTAGCTTCCGAGGCCTACCCAGTCCCAATGGATTGTGGGCGGTCCAACCACACCATCATGGGAATAGTAGTTAGGATGCCGGTCATGGGTAGGACAGCCCGACCCGCACCGGTATACAGGGATGAGAACATTGGAGTCATTCAAGGGGGTGCACACATTCGTTTCACAGCGGTCCCTCCTTACGTCATAAAGTGGGAGCACGCTATGACAGGTACTGACCTCTCGGGGTGCTGGAGCCAGGGATAACACATAATACTGTGTCCCCAGCACTTGAATGCTTATTCAAAACCACAGTGCGGGTTTAAAGCTGTTGGCGCGAAACCTATAAATTGTACCATGGAGGCAATGGCACAAGGCCATGTTGCCCCACAGGTAGCATATATAGGAGGTGGGACATATTGTGTCACCACAGGGGCGCCCCACTACCAGCATGGACAGCATAGCTGGTGTCCGGTAAGTGACAGCAGTTTCTGCTTTAAACTCGAGGCAGAAGTTCAAGTGGCCCAGGAACGAATTGTCCCCATTCCTGAACCCTCCACTGTTCACCTCACTGTAAAGGAGAATTTTACCAACCTGTAGAAGTACGTAGCACATTTCAGCTACAAAACTCCCCCTCTCCCAGAACACCTTACCAAGATACTCAAATCTGTTATAGTTTCACAGAAACATTTTTACACTCTGGAGCAGAAAACAGTAGAGATAGGGGCTAAGATATTGGACATTGTGATTCCACCCTGGTGGGACATTTTCAATAATATATAGGTCCCTTCGTGGATTAGGCTGGCTTCCCATATTCTCGTGGTGTGCCAGCTGGGGATAGTATTATACCTAGTCTGCACTCAGTACAAGGGAAAAGGTCAAATACTAGAATTCTGAAACCAGAGGACCTGGAAGGAACATTATGTGAGGGTGGAGGGAGATACACCTGTTTGAGTTTTTTTATTTCTGATTAAAGATTGGTTTTTTTTGTGTTTGTTGTTTTTAATAAAGATTTTCAAATGTGTTGTTAATAAAGATGTATGTGTACCAAGTGGTGCAGGGGTGTTGGTCCCCCTCCATGCTTGGATGTGTGTAAAAGACTGTAATTATTCTATGTATACTTATGTACACCACATTTTCGCGGAAAGGGAAGTGCATGTGTCGAGGGTATATTGGATAGGTAATTACAGGGGAAGGTTGACTGTGGAGGGTTGGAAATTTTGCTCACCTCATCAGGATGATACTTAAAGCAAGTTTAGTATCAACAGGGGGGAGTGTAAGTTGCAGGGTTCTCAAAATTCCCGCACTCCCCAAGTTATGGATCAAGGGACCCTGTTTTGGACAAGCTATTGAAAACAGGGTGCCCAAAATGGCTTCTGTAAACCTCGTGACCAATACTGACAGGATTTTTAAAACCAGGGCTCTGCCAACAAGCAGGCCCGGAGACAAAACATTAAAATGCAGGAATCTGTGAACAGGGACTCTTTGGAGCCAGCCAGACAAAGTAAACACAGAATACGCATTTATTCGACTTGAATCAAATCAAGCTAGAATGGGCCTATAATCATGGCCATTAGGTTTCTGCATGTTTAATGGGGAACAGCTCACAGTAGCCATCAAGTCAGGATGGGGACAATTAGGTCTTATCCATGACAAAACAACCAGGGCATCGGGGCCATTAGACCCGGAGACAACCACTCCAAAAGTAGTTAAAATAAATGGTTGTAATCATTTAAACAAGCCCGTCAAAAGTCAAACAATGGACTGACCTGCTTTGGCGCGCAGATAAGGAGTTGAAGAAACGGGTATAATAGTAGGTCCATCAGTAGCAATCGCTCTCTTGACTCTTGACTCTTGCCTCTTGACTCTTGGCTCTCTTGCTCCTGCTCTCATCATTTGGCCTTTGGCCTGCTGCCACTCGTACTCACGCCCTGGCCTCATGGCGGGTTCTCTTCTCGCTCCACGCACCGCTCAACAACCAAGGACGCCCATTACACCGGGGCCAAACGTGGGAGGAGAACGAGACCCGAGTTCAATACCACACAGGACACACAGGCCACAAAGGAGTGAAAGAGACGAGACGAGATGAGACGAGAAGAAGATAAACCGATAACAGCAGAGAAGGGCAGTGAAAGATGCATTGGTGAAACCAAACGCCTAGTTATAAGCTGGCGTTTGGTGAAGAAGGCGGCAGTGTATGTATGGACAGTTAGAATAAGTTGGCATTTGAACACTGCGAATAAGCTGGCGTTAGACACGGGTGTCCACGCCCGCAATGAATAAACCAGTGTTTGAAGCTTGGGTAGTAAAATCAACTAAGCGGTGAAAACCGCCAACCGACCCCCCCAACCGCAACATTACCGCCGACGACCGCCCGAGGGACAAGAAGAAAACCCATCGCAATGAGACGACAACTGTAGCTGAGGAAAGGAGGGTGCTTCGCAGCAACAACTTCAGCGCTGCGCCCTGAGACCACGTGGCGACGGGGTACCCCAAAGGACAGCAAGACCAAACATCAAAACTCACAACCGTTGGAGCAACAGGTTTTGGATTGGTGAGCATGAATTCCTGGCCCCTCATAGCTTAATCTAGTTAGGTATAGGGGTTGATATAAGGATAAGGGGATTGTTAATGTAGTTGTCTTTCCCTCGATGTGCCGTGTGTTCCCCATTCCCATATAAGTATAATTATTGTTTTTGCCTGTATTTCATACCAGTAATTTTTTCATAAGATTGTTGTATTCTGCTTTTAATAAAATCTTGGTTTTCTTATACCAAACCACTTGTCTACTCGATTTTCTGCATCGCCGCCTGTACCTAAGTCTACAACCCAGGGGTGTGGGAGTGATTCGAACCGCTCAAGGGACAGTCAGAGGCGATGCTGACTGGGCACGGCACACGTCACAAAACCCCCTACAGAAAATGGTGACCGCGGCAGGACTCCGGCAACAGGGGTGCGATGCAGTAGACAATGGTTCGGATGAGCAAACCATGATGGATGAAAGGATTTCTGATAATGTGTTTAGCAAGGTGAATATCACAAAGAAGTGGATCACCACTCTGTTAAGGGCTGGGCATCCGGTAGATGCAGCAGCTAAGTGGACAGAGGGGAAAGAACACAAGAAGGCCTTAGAGAAGGCAGTCTAGCTGATGTGTTTCAAAAAGCAGGTCCAGCTTTTGGACAGGCTCATTGCAGCACAGGCAGCCAAGTTAAAGGAGTCAGCCCTGGATATCCAGGATAAGGCTCTACCAGGGGAAAGTTAATGGTAGCATTGCAGGCCCTGAATCAGGAGAGGTTGTATTTAATGGGAGAACACAAGGTCCAGTTGGAATACCTACAGTGCCAAGTCACCGAAGCCAAGGGAAATGAGTTAAGGTTGCGGGAAAAGAACGCCCGTTTGGCAAGGCAAGTTAGGGAAGAGGAGGAGAAAGTACAGGAGGTAAAGGCAGCTTACAAGTTAGCGAGCGAACAGAGGTTTGAAGAGGCAGATCATGGCCCCTGCAAGGAGTGAATAGAAAATCTGAGCCTGGCCCTGAGGAAGGCAAAAGGCATGGTGTGCCTCATAAGCCCAAAGGCAGGTCAGGCGGATTTTATGGGAAACGAGGGGAGGACAGTTCAAACATCACTGGTAGTGCCCAGGGACAACACGGTTGAGGAACAGGAGGTCTCACGCACACCACCCGTAGCGCCAGAGTTCAGCGAGGTCTGGCAGCAAAGGGGGTTGGAGCCAGAGGTGGGAGCGGAGGTGGAGCAACCCCCGCCAGAGAGATCGGAGCCGAGACCGATGTGCCCAGCACGGCATCGGAGGTTCGGCCCACCCGTCAATGGCGACGATGAGTGACCCCTCCAAAACCAGTTTGTACTAACCTATAGCACCCAACAGCTTAGGGCTATGGTGAACCATATCCAAAAGCTCTCCGAAAAAGGGGGCCCCTCGATCCACTTCAGGGAAGTAGAGCAGGCAGCCAGCGTCAATGACTGCGATGGCGCTGAGCAGGCCAAGTTGCTGCTATTGTCCCTGGAGAGTAGGCTCCTCCAATCCCTCTCTGACGAGTGTAAGAAGGGGCAGAGCGGGTATGAGGAGCTCAGGGATGAAGTTCTGGAGGCCATGGGGATGAATGAGGGAAGTCCTTTCTCCCGTGTGGAGAAGACGGTGCAGCTCACAGGGGAAACCCCGCAAGCTTTCGCGGACAGGTTATGGCCGGTGTACCGGAGTGCCTGCCCGGGGACACCTAACCGGGCGATCCTGAATGGGGATCCACTGGCCCATTGGTTCCGTTGCCTTGTGGCAAACAGCTTGCCACAGGTCCGGGCCAAGGCGGAAGTCTGGTTCGACCCCAAGAATCCCCAGACCACCGAACTTACGGTGATCAGACAGTTGACCCTAGCCTATAAGAAAGGTAGGGGAACTGATGCACACCCACCCAAGGGGAAGGTGCATGAGGTAAAACCCGGACAGGGTAGGAAAGAGTGGCATCAGGAAGGGAACAACCCCCCCAACACAAAGATGAATTTTTACGGGTGTGGGAAGGACGGTCACTGGCAGAAGGAGTGCAAAAACCCTTGGAAAGAAAGCAAGGGAAAGAATTCCACAACCCCAGCCCAAAAGACAGAGGCAGGAATCCCTCCCACCGTGGTCGAGTCATTTTTGGACACCATGAAGTCCTTATTGACTGGCCATGGGAGAGTAGCAGCCGCTACTGGTGCTCTGACCCCGTCAGCCCCATCCAACCCACAGTCCTGACTAGAGCCAGCGCAGCCTGTTTACCTGTGTTCTCTCCGGTATGATGAATGGAAAAGACCCCTCATGGAGATGGAGGTGGGGAAGGTGACGGGGACCTATCTGTTGGACACGGGGGCATCATGAACCGTGGTCCACTCAGCGAACCCCACCACCTCGCCTCTATCTAACGGGATCCCATACAGTCTGTCGGGATTCACAGGCAAAGAACAGGCCAGCTCATTTTCCATTCTGCTCGCCATTCATTTAGGACCGCTCTGCTCTAAGTGGACCTGTGTCCTGATGAAGTGGGAAGTGGAGGGTGGAAGAGGGGTCCTGGGAGCCGACTTTATTGTAGGCCACGGGATCCTAGTAGATTTGAGAAATCATTGCCTATGGGGTGCAATAAAGGAAAGGACGGTGAGGTAGTAGTAATCCCAGGAAAGGAAGGGAAGGGGACCCTATGCACCATGAAGCCCAAAGAGGGTTATAACCTCGAGCTCATGGTCAGTAACACCCCACAGGAGTTCCAGGCATTTGTGCAGGCCCACCTGGCCACATTTGCCACACACAAAACACGATTGCGGGAGGGTCAACGGGTTTGAGGTCAGCGTAGGCGGGGACCCCATGGCCCGACCACAGAAACTGTATAACTTCCCCAGGGAAGCAGAGCCAGACATGGAAGCAACCATGTCCTCTTTAGTACAGCAGGGAGTTCTGAGACCGATAGCCATCCATGTGAACTCTCCATTGTGGCCGGTTAGAAAGCCGGACAATTCCTGGAGGGCCATGGTGGACTATCGGGTGCTCAATAGCAACATCCCAGCCTGTGCACCCACGGTAGCAGCAGTTGCCGACCTGATAGAAAGTATCCTAGCATCCGCGACCACTTTCACGGTGCTGGATATTTCCAACGAGTTTTGGTCCATCCCTTTAAAGAGGGAGGATCAGTAGAAGTTTGCCTTTACGTTTAAAGGGCAAAAGTACACGTGGAACTGTTTGCCTCAGGGCTTCCACAACAGCCCCAGCATTTTCTATCAGTGCATGGCTAACTGTTTAAAGGATTTCAGTCAGCCCAGACAGTTGGTACAACACGTGGATGACCTGCTTCTCTTCACCGATTCGAGAGAGGAGCATGGCTCACTATTGGCCGAACTGCTGGAGCTGCTTGGGCAGAAGGGTTTTAAAGTAACCCCCAAGAAAACGCAGATCGGCCAGCAGGAGGTGAAATTCCTAGGCCTGACCATACACGCTGGAGAAAGGGCCATAGATAAGGCTAGGAGAGAAGCGGTACAAGAGTTACCAGTCCCCAACACAGTAACGGGTGTGAGGTCATTTCTAGGGCTAACCGGGTACTGTAGAGGCTTTATTGAGGACTATGCAGCCACAGCGGCCCCTCTGCTCTGACTCCTACACAAGGGAATGGAGTGGGTTTGGGATAAGGGCTGCCAGACAGCATTTGTCAGGCTCAAGAAGGACTTGCAGACCGCACCAGCTCTAGGGGCCATAGATGGGGGGAGAGAAGGGCAGCGAAAGATGCATTGGTAAAAACCAAACGCCTAGTTATAAGCTGGCGTTTGGTGAAGAAGGCGACAGTGTATGTATGGACAGTGAGAATAAGTTGGCGTTTGAACACTGCGAATAAGCTGGCGTTAGACACGGGTGTCCACGCCCGCGACGAATAAACCGGCGTTCGAAGCTTGGGTAGTAAAATCAACTAAGCGGTGAAAACCGCCAACCAACCCCCCCAACCGCATCATTACCGCCGACGACCGCCCGAGGGAGAAGAAGAAGAAAACCCATCGCGACGAGACGACAACGGTAGCTGAGGAAAGGAGGGTGCCTCGCAGCAACAACTTCAGCCCCGCGCCCTGAGACCACGTGGCGACGGGGTACCCCAAAGGACAGCAAGACCAAACCTCAAAACTCACAACCATTAGAGCAACAGGTTTTGGATTGGTGAGCATGAATTCCTGGCCCCTCATAGCTTAATCTAGTTAGGTATAGGGGGTGGGATAAGGATAAGGGGATTGTTAATGTAATTGTTTTTCCCTCGATGTGCCGTGTGCTCCCCATTCCCATATAAGTATAATTATTGTTTTTGCCTGTATTTCATACCAGTAATTTTTTCATAAGATTGTTGTATTCTACTTTTAATAAAATCTTGGTTTTCTTTTACCAAACCACTTGTCTACTCGATTTTCTGAATTGCCACTTGTACCTAAGTCCGGTGTCTAGAACCCAGGGGTGTGGGAGCGATTTGAATTGCTCAAAGGACAGTCAGAGGCAAAGCTGACTGGGCACGGCACACGCCACAAAACCCCCTACAGCCAGGATATCGAAGCCATTATACAAGGAGACAACCGCCCCAGAAGTCGTTAAAGTAAATGGCTGTAATCATTTTAGACGAGCCCGCCAAAAGTTAGACAAAGAACTGACCTGATTTGGTGCGCAGGTAAGGGGTGAAGAACCGGGTATAATTGTAGGCCCACCGGTAGCTCTTGTCGCTTGCTCTTGTCGCTTGCCTCTTGCTGCCTGCCTCCCTCCTGCCTCTCGCTCTCGCTTCGTGCCTCGTTGCGGGCCCTCTTCTCCCTCCCCGTGCCGCTCGACACCAAGGACGCCCATTACTACACCAGGGCCCAAACGCGGGAGGAGATCGAGACTCGAATCAAAAACGCACAGGACACATGGGGCCACGAACGAACAGACGAGACGAGACGAGAAAAATGGTAAAACCGGTAAAGGCAGAGAAGGGCAGTGGAAAGACGCGTTGGGGGACAAACGGCCTAGTTATAAGCTGGCGTTTGATGCTTGGACAGTAAAGCCCAATTAAGAATAAACTAGTGTTCGAAGCTTGGGTTGGAAAATCTCATTAACGGTAAAAACCGCCAACCGAACCCCAACCGCAGTAATACCGTCGGCGACCGCCCGAAGAGGAAGAAGACCCATTGCGACAAAGTACTCAACGAAGACATTAACGAAGGAAAAGGAGGGTGCTTTGCACAAACAACTCCATCGCCGCACCCTGCGACCACGTGACAACGCCGAACCCCAAAGGATAACAAGAGTAAACCTCAAAACCCACAACCAGTTAAATCAACAGGTTTCGAATTGGTGAGCATTAATTCCTGGCCCCTCGTAGCTTAATCTAATTAGGTATTGGGGGTGGGATAAGGATAAGGGGATTTTTAATGTATTTGATTCCCTCGATGTGCCGTGTGTTCCCCATTCCCATATAAGTGTAATTGTTTATGCCTGTAATTATTTCAGTAATTCTCAGTAAGATTGTGTTTTATTGTGCCTTTAATAAAAATTGCTGTTTTCTTGCACCAAACCACTTGTCTACTCGATTTTCTGTATCGCCACCTGTACCTAAGTCCGGTGTGTAGAACTCATGGATGTGGGAGCGATTCAACCCGCTCAGAGACAGTCAGGGGCAGAGCTGACTGGGCACACGCCACCCACTACACTGTCCGTGTACTCTATCATCTTCCTCAATAGGAACTTCTTGTACCATGATTTGAAGCACTGAGTTACCACCCTGGTTCATGGGCTGTAGAACACTTGTTGCATTAGAGAGGAAAAAGTGCACGGTGACTGCTTTCAGGTTGTTGACTTTCGGATGGGCAGGGTCAATGAACAGCAGCACTTTACAGCGTTGTGATTGCAGTTTTCCGTCCAACAATCAGATTCATTCAGTCCAGGTGCCTCTGGTCATCCAAGCTTTTACGTTGTTCCTGTACATTACCAGCAGCGTCTTTACATTTTTAAAACACCTGGGATTAGCTGCTTTACCAATTAGAGGGCAGACAATCAGTTCCATCCATATCAGCATTTATTGCCCATCCCTAATTGCCCTTGAGCCACCTTCTTGAACCACTGCAGTCCGTGTGGTGAAGGTACTCCCACAGTGCTGTTAGTTAGCAGTTCCAGGATTTTGACCCAGCGACAATGAAGGATCGGCGATATAGGATGGTGTGTGACTTGGAGGGGAACTTCGAAGTGGTCGTGTTCCCATGCGCCTGCTGTCCTTGTCCTTCTAGGTGGAAGAGGTTGCAGGTTTGGGAGGTGCTGCTGAAGAAGCCAGGGATGGTGATGGAGGCGTTTGGGACATTGGCTGAAAGGTATGATTCTGTGAGTATGGCTATGTCAGGCTGTTGCTTGACTAGTCTGTGGGACAGCTCTCCCGATTTTGGCACAAGTCTCGAGATGTTGGTGAGTAGGAGTTTGTAGGGTCGACTGGGCTGGGTGTGCCGTTTTTCGTTGTTGTGTCATAGCCAGTGCCGAGTGATCAGTCCAGTTTCGTTTTTATTATGTTTCGTAACGGTTAGTTACAACTGAGTGACTTGCTAGGCCATTTCAGAGGGCAGTTAAGAGTCAGCTGCATTGCTGTGGGTCTGGAGTCACATATAGGACAGACCAGATAAGGACGGCAGGTTTCCTTCCCTAAAGGACATTAGTGAACCAGATGGGTTTTTAATGACAATCCGATAGTTACCTACCATTACTGATACTAGCGTTTTATTTAAGATTTATTGAATTTAAATTCCCCAACTGCCGGTGGTGGGATTTGAACTCTGGTCTTTGGTCCAGGATTAACTAGCCCCGTGACATTACCGCTACGCTACCGTTCCCCCTATTACAAGAGCAGCTCGCTCTTTGCTTTGTTTATTGCCAGTACAACTCGCTCTTTGCTTTGTTTATTGCCAGTACAGGTATCACCAGCTTTGGTCAGAATTTTATTGGCAAAGGTCCAGTTTTGTCGAAGTTACAAATCTCTCGGATTATAATTCTGTGTAAGAGATGAAAGAACATTCGTCAGCTATGCGCTAGTTACCTCAATGTTAACCTCACCCTTTGCGCCGACAACTGCCATAAATTTTAAATCATGCCGCTGCTTAAAGTGACCCAGCCACAAAACAGTGGCCAAAACTGCATGCCATACTCTAACTGTGGCCTAATCAATGGTTTGTAAAAATGTATCATTCCTTCTTCACCCTTGTACTCTATGCGGGGTGAATTTCTGCAGGAGTTCACCGTTTCATTCATCACAACTTCTGCGCAGAAACTCAAGAAACATGGGGGGTGGTGAAATTCATTATAGCCCCGTTTGGGGCACTAAATTTTAAAAGTTTGGAAAATTAGCGCCAGGCCGTAATGTTTCTAAACTTTAAAAAAAATTAGTTTTGGGCTCCAAGAAGGAAGTGGAGCGCTAAATCAAGTGCTCCACTTCCCTCTTGGAGTGCAATCAGCAGCAGGCGGGCGGAGACTTCAGCAGCGCTGCACACTGGGCTCCTTCCCTCCCTTAAAGGGAAGGGCCATTGCTACAGGCTCTGCAATAGAAAGATTACCTACCTGGACCACCAAGGCGGAGTGCCAGGCTGATCGATCGCAGGCAGGAAGGAATCCACGAAAAAAAGTGGAACAAAAAAGGTAAGTTTTTTTTTACTTACCTCGGCCACCTCGCCTTTAATCATCACCCTGAAGCGACCGGCCGACCGATGCACGCCTCCTGCAGCTGTGGGTGTTTTCGCCCAGCGCTGCTGAAGGGGGCGGAAGTCAATTTCAGGTCCGGGGCCACCTTCCATACTAGTGCTTCCGGCATGTCTTCCTTTTTCCTCAATCGAGGATTCCCCTCGACTGTGGTTGGCATGGTCCTTGACCGTGTCCGTTCTATCTCCCGCACTTCTGCTCTCACCCCTTCCCCTCCCTCCCAGAACCATGATAGGGTTCCCCTTGTCCTCACCTTTCACCCCACCAGCCTCCACATACAACGGACCATCCTACGCCATTTCTGCCACCTTCAGTGTGATCCCACCACCAAACACATCTTCCCCTCACCTCCCCTTTCAGCATTCCGAAGGGACCACTCCCTCTGCGACACCCTGGTCCACTCCTCTATCACCCCCAACTTCCCCTTCACCCAGCACCTTCACGTGCAAGCACAGGAAATACATATGAACATACGAATTAGGAGCAGGAGTAGGCCACTTGGCCCCTTGAGCCTGTTCCGCCATTCAATAAGATCATGGCTGATCTGATTACTCCACATTCCCGCCTACCCCCAATAACCTTTCATCCCCTTGCTTACCAATAATCTAACTACCTCTGCCTTAAAAATATTCAAAGACTCTGCTTCCAGCATCGTCTGAGGAAGAGAGTTCCAAAGACTCACGACACTCTGTGAGAAAAAATTTCTCCTCATCTCTGTCTTAAATCGGCGACCCCTTATTTTTAAACAGAGACCCCTAGTTCTAGATTCTTCCACACGAGGAAACATCCTCTCCACATCCACCCTGTCAAGACCCCTCAGGATCTTATGGCCTAGAAATTGGGTTGGGGCGCCAAAGTGGCGCAAAAGTCGCCTGAGCGCAGGATTTAGCGCAGCAATCGGAGTGATACTGATCGCCAGAAATTCAGTTTCAGTGCCCCTCGAGGGAGACGGGGCGAGGCTCGAGGCGCTCCGCGTCCCTCTTAGGGCGCTGAAACTGATTATCGCAGCGCAACGTGCCGCAGCGCCACATGCTGCGGCACGGCACGCTGCGGTACTGCAGGCCTTCCTCCCACTGTTAAGGGGGAGGTGCCTGCAACAGCGCGATCCCCGCTCGCGAGTGCCGGCAAATGAGCCCGGCACCAAGGAGAAGTGCCGGGCTCTTGGGAAACAGCCGGCAATGCCGAAAAAGCGGCCGCCCCGCACCTCCACCTTAACTTGCGCTGCTGCCGACACAGTAAGGCCCCGTGAACCGGGCGCGGGTAGCGAACGGCGCAACTGCGGCATTCGCTACCAAATATCGCGAACGGGGCACGAATGGGGCGCTGCGCACACCGATGACGTCATCGGTGGCGGCGCAGCGCAAATGCCTAACGCCACCATTAGCGCCCCTACTGAATATCACCGGAGACGCAGCCAGTGGCGCTACAGCCACTGACT
Organism: Somniosus microcephalus; assembly: GCF_052327205.1. Taxonomy (NCBI): domain Eukaryota; kingdom Metazoa; phylum Chordata; class Chondrichthyes; order Squaliformes; family Somniosidae; genus Somniosus; species Somniosus microcephalus. The sequence goes on along the minus strand of NC_140988.1, from coordinate 278,600,737 downwards.
GCCTCTTTAGGCGCTAACAGGTGGCGCTACTCACCCAATTTCTCCCCCTATATGTTTCAATCAAGTCACCTCTTACTATTCTAAACTCCAGCGGATACAAGCCTAGCCTAGAGATGCAACACCTGCCCTTTTACCTCCTCCCTTCCCACTGTCCAGGGCCCCAAACACTCCTTCCAGCTGAAACAGCGATTTACTTGTACTTCTTGCAATTTAGTATACTGAATTCGCTGTTTACGATGCGGTCTCCTCTACATTGGGGAGACCAAACGCAGATTGGGTGACCACTTTGCAGAACACCTCCGTTCAGTCTGTAAGGGTGACCCTGAGCTTCCAGTCGCCTGTCACTTTAATTCTCCGCTCCACTCCCACTCTGCCCTTTCCGTCCTTGGCCTCTTACACTGTTCCAATGAAGCTCAACATAAGCTCGAGGAACAGCACCTCATCTTTCGATTAGGCAATGTACAGCCTTCTGGACTCAACATCGAGTTCAACAATTTCAGACCATAATCTCTGCCCCATCTTTTTTTTTTCTTTTTTTCTTCTTTTTTTTTCCCTCTCACATGGCAGCTGTCGATCATTCTGCCATTGCCATTTACATTTCATATAGAGTCATCTTTTGTTTCTTAACTTGTCCCATTGCCATCTCCTTTTGCCTTGCACCATCATCCCTCTTGTCTCTTAATCTCGCCTGCCTTCCATCCTATCACAGACCTTCCCTTTTGTTCTTTCCTCCCCTCCCCCTCTCTCCCTGCCCCTACACTTTCTTAAAAGCCTGTTCCATCTCCAACTTTTTCCAGTTCTGACGACCTGAAACGTTAACTCTCTCCACAGATGCTGCCAGACCTGCTGAGTATTTCCAGCATTTTCTGTTTTTATTCCCCAAAGATCTAGATCCTTACAAGCCAAGGAGGGACATGGGCTGACCTCTAGCCAGCAGGTTTCTGCTCCCCCTGTACCACCAATGTCATCTTCACCTGCTCACTCATGCAGCACCAAGTTCACCCTCCTCAATCTCACCATTGAAATCTCCCAGATGTTTGTAGTTGTGCTTTGCAGTGAGGAACTGTGTGTAGTGTGAGCTGGAAGATTCCTCCAAGTCCCTGACCCTGAACTCTTTTATGTGGTACACTTGGAACAGATACATATGTTACAGTGGTGCCTTGATGACAATACATCAAATGCAGTTTTCCTCTAAATGAATGGCATGGAATTATTGCTCAATATATTTTTTGGTGGCAGTGAGTGAGTGAAGAAGATAAAAAAGAACAGGAGAAGTTTGTACAAATTCAGAGCAGGGGCTAGACCTCCGATTTCACCATGCTATGCTCTATTCATGGTTTCTCTGCTCTTGATCTCAATGACAGCCTATCAAAGTGGGTCAAACAATGGAAGTTGGGAAATCCGCCCCCCCACCCCGCCTCCCCCGTCTGGCTTGTTTTCTGCTTGTGATGTGCCTATCCTGCATAGTTGAATAGGTGAGAACTTGAAATTTCTGGTAGTGTGTAAAGTGATACTCACGTGTCAGTGTATAGCCTATAGTGGTCGTTAGTACATGAACATGAGCCTAGAACTAGGGGTCATTGTCTCAGGATAAGGGGTCGGCCATTTAGGACTGAAATGAGGAGAAATTTCTTCACTCAGAGGGTTGTGAATCTTTGGAACTCTCTACCCCAGAGGGATGCCCAGTTATTGAATACATTCAAAACTGTGATCAATAGATTCTTGGGTACTAAAGAAATCAAGGGATATGGGGAAAGGACAGGAAAATTATGGCCCAGAAATTCGGGTCGGGGGCTCCCCGCGGGTGCAAGCCCCCGACCTGCACTTACCTAGCGTGCCGGACGTTGAGCTGTGGGCCCGCGTGGGATTCCGATCCTGGGCCTCCTCCAACTGCCGGCGCACAGTGCTTACGTATCCCAGGGGCGCAGTTACTTCGATGCATCCCCTGGGATCACGTGGGCCATGGAGAGCCAATGGTAGCAGGGAATGCTTCATTCATAAATTTGACAGGAAGAGCTGTCAAACCTATAAATACTATAAGCCCCAAAACATCACTAAAACCTCAAATAAATGTTAATAAAATCACATTTTTAAAATAAACTATAAATTACATGAAATAACTATTTTAAATAATAATTTAAATTTTTGAAAAAATTAATTACATTTTCTAACGGGGCTAAAAATAAACTTACCTTTCTTTAAAGTATTTAAAAATAATAAACCTGTGGAAAAAATGTTTTAATTTTAATTAATTCACCACTTACCTTGTTAAAAGCAGGCCTTGTGCCTGCTTTTTAAAAGTGTAACTCCTGGAGACTTACCCTCCCGGAGAAACCTGCAATAAAACTGTAAGTTCAATGCGCACACGCTGCCTCTCCGGCGCACGCGTTCAACTTCTGAAACCCTTCTCTCAGGGGAATGGAAGTGCCAGTTTCCCGGGCATACGCAGTGCATGCACAAAACCGGCACTTTCGTTGGGCCTACGCGTGAGTACCCCACGCATACTCATGTGTTGGGACCCGAATTTCTGGGCCAAATTGAGTTGGTGTAGAACTTCAGCCATGATCTCATTGAATGGCGGAGCAGGCTTGATGGGCCATATGACCAACTCCTGCTCCTGTTTCTTACGTTGTTATTTTTTTTAACATGCATCATGCAGGAAATTAGTCAGGGGGACTGGCATGTGAGGATATGAGGGAAGGAGCACGTAAAAGGGAAAGAAGCTGCTGTAAAGACTAGTGCGCTGTATAATAAATATTCATAGGTAACATTCAAAGTATTGTAAGACTATCTGGGTGGGAGATAACTCTAAATGTCATGCATGTGTAATAGATACCATTACAGTCCCCATCGGTTATAGCGGGCGTGTTGGTGTTCACGCGATTTTCTCGTTATATGCGGTGAACGATAAAACCAAAAAGGTAAGTAACCAACATATTTTTAAAAAACAGAAAATCTCAGTTAGCAAAAGTAAAATAATTTCACTTAGCAACTGCCTTCCCTAATTGTTAGCAGTTGCATCCAGAATCTCTTCACTAAGGTAATCGCACTTTAACGAGGTGCGAACAGCTGATTGAAGCTACTTGACTCGATTCTGCCTAAAATCAGCAGAGCTTTTTAAATCATTAAATACAACACAGGAGATTAACAAAATGTGAACAGCTGATTGAACCTGCTTGAGGACCCCATGTTGGGTGAAATCACCAGAGCCTTTTAAATCATTAAGTAGAGGGTAAGTACTTTTGGACCTGCCCGAAATAGTCAGCATACTTAATACATTTTAAGTGCCACCTTTGTAAATGACTGCTATGGTAATGGCAAATGGTAGTGCCATTTACCTGATATTGGTGGGTGCCCGTGCTAAGCATGGACAGTGTAGGTGGTGGGAACTGTATTACAAAGAAATGTACCTACATCCATTTGCAACACCAGATTTCTGATTGGTCCCCTTGGAGGACAAGACACGCCCAACACCAGATTTCTGATTGTTCCCCTTGAAGGACAAGACACATGGAACAGTTTGTCTGGAATGAGTAATTTGATTCTGCCTGCCATAGACAACACTCAAATGTATAGTTTGATCCAGTCTTGCCAGCTAACAGAATGCAGAAGTATGATAATTTTGTGAATATCCTGTTAATAGTATTCTGCAATTGTAATTATAGTTGCCCTTGGTGGGAAAGTAAAAGATTTTATACTCTAATTAGTAGATTACTTAATTCTTTGGAGTTTTGTGTTTTTATTTCCTTCTGGAAGTAATAAAAATTCTTTAATTCTGAATGAAGGGACCATGTGTGTGGGATCCGTGTGTGTGGGGTCCATGTGTGTGGTGTGTGGGTGTGTGGGGTCCGTGTGTGTGGAATCCGTGTGTGTGGTGTGTGGATGTGTGGGGTCCATGTGTGTGGTGTCCATGTGTGTGTGTGGTCCCTGTGTGTATCCAACCTTCTGACACACCAGCAAATTCACACTGGGGAGAGGCCATTCATCTGCTCTGTGTGTGAGAAGGGATTCACTAATTCAGTCAGTTGGAAGAATGTGATCCATGTCTAACAGGCGGTGGTGTGGTGTGGTGGGGGGACGGGACGTGATTAGTCTTCCCATCTGGATCAGCTTTTTGCTCTTATCGCCCCCCCCCATTTAGACCTGGATCATGTTCATCCCCCATCCCCACTGTTCTCTCCGTGCTCTAACCACCCTCCCTGAGTTCCTGACCTTCCTCCCCCCCAAGTTCTTGACTTTCCCCCCAGAGCTCCTGACCTTTTCCCCCAAGTTCCTGACCTTCTCTCCCGAGTTCTTGACCTTCTCCCTTCCCCCCAAGCTCCTGACCTTCTCCCCTGAGTTCCTGACCCTCTCTACCCTGCAAGCTCCTCTCTCCCCTCTCCCCCCCACGCCCTCTGAGCTCCTCTCTCCCCTCTCTGGGCTCCTCTCTCCCCTCTCCGAACTCCACTCTCCCCCCCTGTAAGTTCCTCTCTCCCCTCTCCAAGCTCCTCTCTCTCCCCTTCCCCTCCCCAAACTCCTCTCTCCCCTCTCCGAACTCCTCTCTCCCCACTGCAAGCTCCTCTCTCCCCCTCCCCTCTCCAAGCTCCTCTCTCCCCCTCCCCTCTCCAAGCTCCTCTCTCCCCTCTACGAGCACCTCTCTCATCTCTCCAAGCTCCTCTCCCCCCCACCGCAAGCTCCTCTCTCCCCTCTCTCATCTCCCTCCCCTCCCATCTGATCCCTGACCTTTTTCACAGGGAGCTGAGGAAAGCGTGCTGCAGGCCGCAGCCACTGCAATGTCGGGTATGCATGCTTGGCCAGATCAAGTGTGCATGTGCGACCAGATCGAGTGGACCTGCGCAGTACCAAACGGGGGTGCATGTGCAGAGGGACTCAGAACATCGTAGAAATAATCACTCCCAAGAAATGCTGGGGTCTGCTTCTTTGTCCGACCTGGTGAGGTCATTAAACTTCTTTCAGCACTGTAGCTACATTGCTGAGTGATGCAATTGATATTGATGACTCTGGCTATGTCCTGCAATTCTGCCTCAGCCAATTATGTGCTCCCTCGACCATGGGCAGCAAAATATAAATCTTCCATCTTGTACACTTGCTCCAGCAAGATTGCAAATGCTCTTTAAATTCCTTCAGGCCTTCAGTGGCACATGATTTCCTAACCATCAATCGGCAAGCTCCAATTGAAGAGATTATTGACACTTTTAGCTTGTCTGTATGGCTTAAATTAGGCTGAACTCAGAAATGGAGGTGGGTTCAATGTACTAACTTTGGGTCAGTGCTAAGAATGTACACCTGAGCAGAGCCCTCAGATGAAAATTGGGGCTTGCATCAGCAGTTTGAAGAGAATGACAGAGAGTAGTTTTTTAAATAGTGGTTTATGTATGATGTGTCTGACTGTTCTGATTGCTGTAGCGGTCTTGCAGTTACCTCGCAAATTTGTGTGGAGATCTGTACTTTGTGTAAGTATCTCTTTCCTTAGTCATCTGACAGGACTATTTGATCTAGTGAGAATAAGTGAGTTTAATTGATCTGATTTCGTTATTGGTTTGCAGAAGATCAATATCTGATCTGCTTAATTTCATTAGTGGATAACTGTGGACTAACTGTTATGCCTCCAAGATAATCATTTCCGTGGCTGTTTGGGAAGGCAGTTTATCAAAAGCATCTATTCCTTGATAGTTGAGGAAGGTAGTGTTTTCAAAGAATCCAGTTTCTTGGCTTAAAAAGGCGCCATGTTCAAAGCAGCCATTGTTTTAGGAAGCAGTGCATTCAAAGTTTCATTTCCTTACCGAGGTTTAAAGGCAAGGTGTTTCTTCCATTGGTGGTAGAACCTTCAGCTTTTATGACTGTGTACAATGGAATTCCCTTTCTAAAACTTACTGTGTGGCGACACGCCACCATTGGACATAATCTGCTCACGGCGGCACGGACAGTTTACGCAGGCGCACTGCTGGCAGCAGCCACCCCCAGCCGGGGGCCCTTTCCTCCGGCAACTTGTTTCCCACAGAGACAGGCTGCCGGGAGCACTTCCTGTCTGGGGAGTATTTAAGTGGTTGCGCGGGCTTTTCAAGCTCTCTCTTTGCCATGATGTAGATTAAAGCAGTTGTGTTTCACCAACTCTGGTCTCGACTCCCACGTTTGCCGCGGTATCTCAACACTGGTGACCCCGACGCTCAGGACGAATCCTAAGCTAGCATGGCGGATACAAACGCAGTCACGGTTAAACTACCGGACTTTTGGGAGAACCTGGCCGAGGCCTGGTTCGTTCAAGCCGAGTCCAGATTCCGGCTGAGAAGCATTACAGTCGACGCCACAAAGTACGACTACCTCATCGCCTCTCTCACCTATGCCACAGTTCCCAAGGTTCCAAGGTTTGGGCAGCGCTGCAGTATCCACCAGTGGAAGGCAAGTACGAACATCTGAAGGTCGCGCTTCTTAAAAAATTTCAGGCGCCCTCTTACCAGCGCAACTGCCAACTCCTCGACCTCCCAGGCCTTGGTGACGCTTCACCGTCGGACCTGCTTTCCCACATGCTGTCCCTCTCGGACGACAAAAACACCGGCGCCCTCTTTCGCACGCTTTTCATTCGGCAGCTCCCCGCCAGCATCCGCCCGCTCATTGTGGAGTCTGGCTCCACGGACCTGAATGAGATAGCCGAAAAGGCCGACCGGCTGCTCTCCGCGCAGACCGCCCGCGACGTCGCGCCCGACCTCACAGCAACGACCACGCGGTCTCCCCGGCCCACTAGGCCCGACCGCCCTTCCACTCCGGGTCACTGCTACTACCACACCCGTTTTGGCACTAGGGCCCAACGCTGCACGCCACCATGCACTTTCAAACCCCCCCCCGCACCGGCCCCCACGATGGCCGCGGGGCAAAAGGGACCCCTACTGTACGTCACCGATGACAGCACCAACCGCCGATTTCTGTGCGACACAGGAGCCCAGCACAGCATCACCCCCACCTCCGCCCTCGAAATCCAACGCGGCGCATGGGGTATCACGCTGGCTGCAGCCAATGGCTCTGACATCCGCACATACGGCACCCGCATGGTCACGCTCGACCTCGCAGGCCGCCTCTACCGCTGGGAGTTCCTCACAGCCAAGGTCCTCTGCCCACTCCTCGGCGCCGACTTCCTACGCGCCCACGGCCTCCTTGTCGACATTCCGAGGCACCGCCTCGTCGACATCAACACTATGGCCCCCATCCCTGGCGCATTCACCCCGGCCCGTTCGGCCGGCCTGACGACCTACTGCCTCGCCAGAGCTACGGACGACTACTCGGCACTTCTAGCCGAGTTTCCCGCCCTCACCAACCCGACCTTTTCGGCCAAAGCCGCCAAACACGGTGTGTAGCACTATGTCCCCACCACCGGCCCCCCGGTCTCTGCCCACGCCCGCAGACTCAACCCGGCCAAGCTGGAAATCGCGCGGGCCGAGTTCACCACCATGGAGCAACTCGGGATCATCCGCCGCTCCAGCAGCCCTTGGGCCTCGCCCCTCCACATCGCCCCCAAGCCCGGCGGAGGCTGGCGCCCCTGCGGGGACTACCGCCGCCTCAACGACGCCACCACCCCCGACCGATACCCGGTGCCGCACATCCAGGACTTCTCGGCCCGACTGGCCAGACGAACCGTCTTTTCCAAGGTCGACCTGGTGCGCGGTTACCACCAAGTCCCCGTACACCCCGCGGACATCCCCAAAACAGCCGTCATCACCCCATTCGGCCTGTTCGAGTTCCTGAGAATGCCCTTCGGCCTCAAGAATGCAGCCCAGGCTTTCCAGCGCCTTATGGACTCAGTCCTCCGGGACCTGAACTTTCTATTCGTCTATCTAGACGACATTCTCGTGGCCAGCTCCTCCCAACAGGAACGCCTCGAACACCTTCGCATCCTGTTCGGGCACCTAGCCCAACACGGGCTCATCCTCAGCCCGGCGAAGTGCCAATTCGGCCTAACTGAGATCGATTTTCTCGGCCACCACATCACCCCTGCTGGGGCCATCCCCCTGCCCAACAAGGTGCAGGCCGTCCAGCAATTCCCCCGCCCCAAAACCATCAAGGGCCTCCAGGAGTTCCTCGGGATGGTGAACTTCTACAACAGGTTCATCCCCAGAGCAGCAGCCCTCAAGAAGCCCCTATACGACTCCCTCCGAGGTAAATCCGGCAAGATGGCCGTAGCCTGGACCACTGACACATCAGCCGCCTTCGGCGCCACCAAAAACGCGCTCGCCGACGCCACCCTGCTCGCGCACCCGAGGGCCGATGCCCGGGTCGCGCTCACCACCGATGCCTCCGACCACGCGGTCGGAGCCGTGTTCGAGCAGTGGGTCAATGGCGCGTGGCAGCCACTTCCCTTCTACAGCCACCAACTGTGCCCCCCGGAGGTCAAATACTCTACTTTCGACCGCGAGCTCCTCGCGCTCCACCTGTCAGTCCGCCATTTCAGGTTCCTCCTGGAGGGCCATCCCTTTACCGCGTACGTGGACCACAAGCCGCTCACATACGCAATGGCCAAGCACACCGAACCCTGGTCCGCTAGGCAGCAACGCCAGCTCGCGGCCGTGTCCGAGTTTACCACGGACATCCAGCACGTCTCCGGTAGAGACAACATTGTTGCCGACTGCCTTTCCCGTCCCGCCATCTGCGCGAATCACCTCGCGGTCGACTACGCACAACTAGCAGCGGCCCAGCTCACGGACCCAGACCTCCTCTCGGCGGCTACCAGCCTGCCAGGGCTACGCCTAGCCAAGGTCGTGCACGGGCCCGAAGCCACGGCAGTCACTTGCGACGTCTCACTCGGCCAACCCAGGCCGGTCGTCCCTGCAACCTGGTGCCACCGCATCTTCAACGCGCTCCATGGGCCCTCCCATCCGGGTTCCCGCGCATCCGTCAAACTCCTCTCCCAGCACTTCATCTGGCGCGGCCTCAGCAAAGATGTTCGGACTTGGGCCACTTTCTTCCTCGCCTGCCAACGGGCTAAGGTACAGCTGCACACAAAAGCACCCCTGGGAGACTTCGAGGTACCCAGCCGCCGCTTCGACCATGTACACGTCGACTTCGTCGGTCCTCTGCCGCCATCGCAAGGCCAAACTTATCTCCTCACGATGGTCGACCGCTACACACGCTGGCCTGAGGCAGTGCCGCTGACCTCCACCACCACAGCCGACATCGCCAGGGCATTCGTTAACACCTGGGTCGCGAGGTTCGGCGTACCGGCCGACATAACCTCCGACAGAGGCACCCAGTTCACCTCCGAACTCTGGACGGCCACAGCACGCAACCTCGGGGTGACGCTCCACCGAACCACGACGTACCACCCGCAGGCCAACGGGCTTTGTGAACGCTTCCACAGGTCACTCAAGGCCTCACTCCGCGCCGGCCTGCAGGACAGTACCTGGACTGACCGCCTACCGTGGGTGCTACTAGGTCTACGCACCGCGGTCAAGGAAGACCTCCAGTCCTCATCAGCAGAGTTAGTCTACGGACAACCGCTGCGCGTACCAGGCGAATTCCTCCCGGAGGCTACCACGCCTTGGTCGGCCGAACAGCAGTGGCTCAACTCTTTCTCTTCCGCTCAACAGTTCGCCCCACTTCCGGTCAACCGACACGGGGAACTCGCACCTCACGTCCCGCCAAACTTACAGCAGGCACGCTTCGTCTTCGTGTGACACGACGCGCACCACGGGCCCCTGCGACCCCCATACGATGGACCGTACGAGGTACTACAAACCGGGGACAAGGTCTTCAAGCTGCGACTCGGTGACAGGGTCGAAACAGTCTCCATCGACCGGCTCAAACCAGCACACACAGAACCAGGGGAACAGGTCCCCGTGGCCCGACCTCCAACTAGAGGCCGTCCCGCCAGCAAGCCAGCACAGCCAGCGGCGAACCGCCCGGCCCCACCAACTAGACCGGCGACCACTCAGAGCCGCTCCGGCAGGACCATTAGACCACCGTCACGACTCGTCCACTCCTCCTAAGCGGATTCTGGGGGGAGCTCTGTGGCGACACGCCACCATTGGACATAATCTGCTCACGGCGGCACGGACAGTTTACGCAGGTGCACTGCCAGCAGCAGCCGCCCCCACTGGGGGCCCTTTCCTCCGGCAACTTGTTTCCCACAGGGACAGGCTGCCGGGAGCACTTCCTGTCTGGGGAGTATTTAAGTGGTTGCGCGGGCTTTTCAAGCTCTCTCTTTGCCATGATGTAGATTAAAGCAGTTGTATTTCACCAACTCTGGTCTCGACTCCCACGTTTGCTGCGGTATCTCAACAACTGCATATTCAAAGCCTTATCAAAATCTATCGTTTTGTGCATGCCTTCAATCACCTTCCCATATATATCCCAATTCCGCATCAGTGTAAAATCCATCTCCTTGGGAAGTTTCACTACATCAAAGGTGCTGTATCAGTGTAAATTGTAGTGGTCATTTTATTTACTCCATGACTGACTTATCAAGACATATAAAGCTTTGTACCAAAGTAATCCTGTGAAATTAACACTTCATCTTCACTGAGGATACTTTCAGGATGCTGGTCAACAATGTCTGGAGGAAGAGAGGTAAGAGGAAGCTCCTATGATATAATAGGAGCTATTAAAGTGCCCTCTGGCAATGTAACAATTCCTGTCAAAGTGAAAGAAAAAATAAGACTAATTATTGCATTACAATATATCACATGGTATAATATCACTTCTTGCCTAATCACATGGTACAATATTAAAACTTGTGCTTTCCAGAAGTCTGCTATCCTATTTGTCCAGCTCTTATTTTACTCTGCAAGTCCAAGATGAATTTCTCCTTCTCCACATGCTTCTTATTCCTATTGCAGCCAACCCATTCTGTGCCTTTGCTCTATTCCTTGCTCTCCCCTGTCTTGCAACCATTGTTAAATGTCAGTGCTGGTTTCAGTGCTGCTCTGCGTTCATTCTCACTCTCCAGTGTTATAAAACAAAGGGAGGCTGTTCACTGGTGGGAATCTTTTCAGCCTCTTTAGTAAATGTACAGTAAATCATACTAATGATATGGTCTTTTCAATCTGGGCAGCCAGCAGCATTTAAAGGGATGCTGCTTGCCCTTAAAGGGGAGAGAATTTTTCACATCTCACCAACATTTGCTCTCTGGGAAAGTGGCTGAAAGGAGCAAGAGCCTCATGATGAAGTGGCTCTCCTCATCCAGGTCATGCAACAATATGGGAGTGGACAGAGCCAGGCCTATCATCCCAAACATCAGATGTGTTCCTTGTATCACTGCAGCTATTTGAAACTTTAAATGTAAGTATTGTAAATGTAATACAACAAAAGTATTGATTGTGCAAAAAGATAGCATCAGGCAACCAAAAATAATAGCATCATTATCAATACACCACCTTCTAGATACAGGCAAAATAAAAGAAAACTGCCTTTTAGACTCTACCGAACATGCCCCATTTGCTCAGTATTATTGTGCCCAGTTTTTATGGGCAAGGCTAGTACTGTGATGCCGCCCCCAAATTCATAAAATTTTGCGTGGAATCTAATTTCCCTAATTTATCTTTGTTAATGAGGACCACCCATGCCAGTACGATAGCCTCAATAAAATGCTCCAAAATGCCTGTTGCAAAATCGAGGGTGCTTCAAGTTGGGCTTGCAAGGCCGTGAGATCAACTTTAGACCTGAGGCACCAGTAGCAAGAGGGGCCTTGCAAAATTGGAGCTTATATTTCAATGTATTATAAAGAAATAATAGGTTACAATATGTTCCTAAACAGTGAGGTATCTCGAAGGTTAAGTGACACTTATAAATGGATGCCATCTCAATGGATGTGTTATTGCCTTGTACCACCTTCCAGGCTGACTCTTAATCCATATCTAATTACTCCCAGGTATCCATTATTTTCTATTTAAATACGATCACCTTGCAACTTGCTATACTCACTTCCATAGCACATATGCTCAACACAGTCATCCCAGATGGATTAGAAACAGAGCACAGATGGAGGGAGTATAAAAAGGTTTAAACTCATTAAATAAAGTAGATATTCCACCATTTCCCATTGTGGATCCTCTGTGTTTTATTATCTGTATGTTGCACACTTTTGTTACCCAGTCAACACAGGTTTTGAATTGTTGAAAGTCATCTATCTATCAATCATCATGAATTAAAGCCGCAACAAAGCTGCTTGAATTTTAGTTAAGATTAATTGCTAACAGTAACTTGGATTATTTTGGAGTCCAGCTGGAGTCCGAACTGCAGACATTGCGATGCATCAGGGAGGGGGCGAGCTACCTGGACGCTTTGTTCCAGGAGGCAATCACATCCTTTAGGTTAAGTAGTACTTTAGAGTTCATCAGTGGTCAGGGACAGGAGGGTGTGACTGCGAGTCAGGCAGGTATGGGGACCCAGGATATAGTGATGGAGGAGCCTCAGCCCTTGATCTTGTCCAACAGCTATGGGGTACTTGCTACATGTATGGATGAGGAAAAGGGCAGCAGGGAGGATGGGCAAACTGACCACGGCACCGTGGTACAGGGGGACATCCAAGTCGGGGGAGAAGGAAGGACTGTGGTAGTGGTAGGGGACAGTATAGTCAATGGGATAGATACTGTTCTCTGCAGCCGTGAAAGAGAGTCCTGAAGACTGTATTGCCTGCCCGATGCCAGGGTTAAGGATATTTCCTCGCGGCTGGAGAAGAACTTGGAGTGGGGGGGGAGGATCCAGTTGTCGGAGTCCATGTATGAACCAACGACATAGGTAGAACTACGAATGAGGTTCTGCTGAGGGAATGGAGTATAAAAGTAGGGAAGTCCTGATACAACTGTGCAGGGCATTGGTGAGATCACACCTGGAGTACTGTGTACAGTTTTGGTTTCCTTATTTAAAGAAGGATATATTTGCATTGGAGGCAGTTCAGAGAAGGTTCACGAGGTTGATCCCAGAGATGAAGGGGTTGTCTTATGAAGAAAGGTTGAGCAGGTTGGGCCTATACTCATTGGAGTTTAGAAGAATGAGAGGGGATCTTATTGAAACATATAAGATTCTGAAGGGGCTTGACAGGGTAGATGCAGAGAGGATGTTTTCCCTCGTGGGGGAATCTAGAACTAGGGCATAATTTCAGAATAAGGAGGCACCCATTTAAATCAGAAATGAGGAGGAATTTCTTCTCAGAGGGTCATGAATCTTTGAAATTCTCTTCCCCAGAGAGCTGTGGAGGCTGGGTCATTGAATATATTTAAGGTGAAGATAGACAGATTTGTGAAAGGTAAGGGAGTCAAGGGTTCTAGGGAGCGGGCAGGGAAGTGGAGTTGAGGCCAAGATCAGATCAGCTATGATCTGATTGAATGGCGGAGCAGGCTTGAGGGGCCAAATTACCTATTCCTGCTCCTACATCTTATGTTGAGGAGCTAGGGTCTAAATTAATAAGCAGAACCTCAAGGGTAATAATCTCTGGATTACTACCTAAACCACACGCAAATTGGCATAGGGTCAATCAGATCAGCGAGTTAAATGCATGGCTCAGAGAATGGTGTGGAAAGAACAGGTTTCAATTCATGGGGCACTGACACCACTGCAGAAAGAGGGAGCTGTTCCGTCGGGACGGGCTCCACTTAAACCGGGCTGGGACCAGCACCCTGGCGAATCGAATAACTAGGGCTGTAGATAGGGCTTTAAACTCAAAAAGGGAGGCAGGGGTCAAGTGAGGGAGAATTTAGAAATCTAAAGAGAAAGGTCAAGGTAATAGAGCAGTGTAGCAATTTGAGTAAAAATAAGCAGAGTGTGACAGGAAGTGACAGAGAGTTTAACGGTAGCAGTGCAGCAGAGAATATAGTCAAAGCAGGGGCTAATGGTAAAAAATTTAAATTAAAAGCTCTTTATCTGAATGCACAAAGCATTCATAACAAGATAGATGAACTAGTGGCACGAATAGAGATAAATGTATTTGGTCTAATAGCCATTATAGAGATGTGGTTGCAAGACGACCAAGGTTGAGAACTAAATGTTCCAGGGTACTTGACATTTCAAAAAGACAGGCAGAATGGAAAAGAAGGGAAGGTAGCCCTGATAATAAAGGATGACATAATGACAGTAGAGAGAAATGATCTCAGCTCGGAAGATCAGAAAGTAGAATCAGCATGGGTGGAGATAAGGAATAACAAGAGGCAGAAAACACTGGTGGGAGTAGTATATAGGCCCCCTAATAGTAGCTATACCATTGGACAGAATATTAATCAAGAAATAATAGGAGCTTGTAACAAAGATAATGCAATAATTGTGGGGGACTTTAATCTTCATATAGACTGGACAAATCAAATTGGCAAAGGTAGTCTGGAGGACGGGTTCATGGAATGCATTCGGGACAGTTTCCTAGAACAATATGTCATGGAACCAACCAGAAAACAGGTTATTTTAGATCTTGTATTGTGTAATGAGACAGGGTTAATTAGCAATCTCATAGTAAAGGATCCTCTGGGGCAGAGTGATCATAATATGATAGAATTTCACATTAAGTTTGAGAGTGACTTGCCTAAGTCCGAAACTAGAATCTTAAACTTAAAGAAGCCAATTACATAGGTATGAAGGACAAGTTGGCTAAGGTAGATTGGGAAAATAGATTAATAGGTAGCTATGCAGTGGCTAGCATTTAAATATATGGAATTTCTTAATTCTCAACAAAAATACATTCCATTGAGAAACAAAATCTGCACAGGAAAAGTGATCCATCCGTGGTTAACTAAAGAAGTTAAAGATAGCATTAGGTTGAAAGAAGAAGCTTATAATGTTGCGAAGAATAATAGTAAACCTGAGGATTGGGGGAGTTTCAGAAACCAGCAAAGGTTGACCAAAAAATTGATAAAAAGGGAAAAAATAGAATGAGAGAAAACTAGCAAGAAATATAATAACAGATTATAAGAGCTTCTACAAGTATGTAAAAAGGAAGAGAGTAGCAAAAGTAAACATTCGCCCCTTGGAGGCTGAGACAGGAGAAATTATTATGGTTTTATGAAAGGGAAATCGGGTTTGACATTTTTTTGATTTTTTGAGGATGTAACTCGCAGGATAGATAGGGGAGCCAGTGGATGTAGTATATTTGGATTTCCAAAAGGCATTCGATAAAGTGCCACATAAAAGGATATTACACAAGATAAGAGCTCATGGGGTTGGGGATAATTTAATAGCATGGATAGAGGATTGGTTAATGGACAGAAAACAGAGAGTAGGGATAAATGGGTCTTTTCCAGGTTAGCAGGCTGTAACTAGTGGGGTGCCGCAAGGATCCATGCTGGGGCCTCAGCTATTTACAATCTATATTAAGGACCTAGATGTAGGGACCGAGTGTAATGTATCCAAGTTTGCTGAAGATACAAAGCTAGGTGGGACAGTAAGCTGTGAGGAGAACACAAAGGGCTGGATTTTTCCAACCTTGGCGGGTCCGTGGTGGGCGACGTCCGTGGCATGTGGGGAACCCGCATATGTCTAGAACCTGTCCTCCAACATGATTTTCCATTGATGGGGCTTATCACCCTGTGAGGTTCCCAGACAATTAATAGGAAGCGGGTCTGATGACGTCATTTGATGACACGTCATCAGCCAGTTTCCTTATAGGGACCATGGCTGTCAGTGTTCTACAGCATTGAGGTGCTGCAAATACTGACAAGCACTGCACAAAGGTGCACAGCTGCACCCAGGGTCTCCCATTACTCCCTCCATATGTTTATAGAGGGAGTCACAGCACACAGGGAGGTTCTCTTCCCTCCCCATGGGCAGAAGACACCTCCCCAGGACACCAACGCAGCCTAGTTGCACATTGCACAAGCGGGCACAGGCATGGCTGTTGTCAGGACAACCAGGCTGCAGTGGTGCAAGCCTTTCAATGATCACAGTGGATCACGAAACATTACTGCAAAGCCACACTTAACTTCATCCTCCAGTGCCACTCATCACATAGTCATCACTCTGCCTTCCCTACCATACTCCTGCACATCCTTACTCACACCAATTTACCTTACACCTCCACCCATCCCTCTCTATCTGTCTTATCACTTCCCCATCTCACTAGCCACCCCTCACACTCACCCTCATCCTAGTCCAATCATTCACATTAACAACACACAAGGTGTGCTTTAGCCAATATTCATATAAAGTTTATGTTAATGTGATGGCAAGCATTGAAATCTTAATTTTCAACACTTTTCCTTCTTGGACAGATTTGTGTGCACCTTTGGATGTCTTAGTGAGTTCCAGTGAATGGTGAGACATAACGTCCCCCCCCCCGCCCCGCAATGGCGATGAGTGTGAAAGGAATGGCTTGGACATTGTAGGGATGCTTTATTATGTGGAGTGGTGCCAACTTGGTGCATCATGTGGCAGCCAGGGTGTACAGTGTTAAGTGAAGTAAATCTGGACATGGTGAGGCCAGCGCTGGCGTCCCAGGCAGCAATGTGCTCGGGTACTGATGCCCTGTGTCCAGTGCAGCATCAGTTGATTGCAGAGAAGGTTGGTGTGGATGTGGGTGCTGCTGGTGTGCCCGGTGATGCTGGTGTTGGGGCTGATCGTGTTGGGATTCTGACGACCAAGGTGAGATTTTTTCATGGGCACTGATGCTGATGGAATAAATGGCAGGTGAGGTTGAGATGACAGAAGCAATCTGTCAATGTTGAGAGATGTTGTTCCAATGAGGTGACACTGAATAGGGCATTTGCTCCAAACACTTGCAACCTACATAAAGCTCAATCTGTCTTCGCAACAGCTTCTAACCTCGGAAAATGAAACGGGGGCTTTCATAGAACATTCGCAGCTGTCAGGTTAGTAAATCATTCCATGCTGACACAACACCCAACCTCCTTACCTGACGTGATCCCCGCACACTGGGAAACTCGTGGAAAAGCTGGTAAACATAAGAACATAAGAACATAAGAAATAGGAGCAGGAGTAGGCCATTTGACATTTTGAGACTGCTCCGCCATTCAATAAGATCATGGCTGATCTTCCTCCTCATCTCCATTTTCCTGCACTATCCCCATATCCCTTAATTCCCTTAATATTCAAAAATCTATCATAGAAACATAGAAACATAGAAGAAGGAGTAGGCCATTCAGCCCCTCGAGCCTGCTCCGCCATTCAATGAGATCATGGCTGATCATCCAAATTCAGTACCCTGTTCCTGCCTTCTCTCCCTATCCCTTGATCCCTTTAGCCTTAAGAAATATATCCAACTCCTTCTTGAATATATTTAATGAATTGGCCTCTACTGCCTTCTTTGGCAGCGAATTCCACAGGTTCACTACTCTCTGGGTGAAGAAATTCCACCTGATCTCTGTCCTAAATGGCTTACCCCTTACCTTAGATTGTGACCCCTGGTTCTGGACTCCCCGACCATCAGGAACATTCTTCCAGCATCTAGTCTGTCTAGTCCTGTTAGAATTTTATAAGTTACAATGAGATCCCCTCTCATTCTTCTAAACTCCAGCGAGTACAAGCCCAATCGACTCAATCTCTCCTCATACGTCATTCCTGCCATCCCAGGTATCAGCCTGGTGAATCTTCGCTGCACTCCTTCCATGACAAGAACATCCTTCCTCAGATAAGGCGACCAAAACTGCACACAATACTCAAGATGTGGCCTCACCAAGGCCCTGTACAGCTGCAGCAAGACATCCTTGTTCCTGTACTCAAACCCTCTCACTACGAAGGCCAACATACCATTTGCCTTCTTAACCGCCTGCTGCACCTGCATGCTTACTTTCAGCGACTGGTGCACAAGGACACCCAGGTCTCATTGCACTTCCCCTTCTCCCAATCTATTGCCATTCAGATAATAATCTGCCTTCCTGTTTTTGACACCAAAGTGGATAACCTCGCATTTATCCACGTTATATTGCATCTGCCATGCTTCTGCCCAATCACCCAGCCTGTCCAAATCATACTGGAGTTTCTCGGCATCCTCCTTACAGCACACATGCCCACCCAGCTCTGTGTCGTCTGCAAACTTGGAGATATTACATCTACTTCCCTCGTCCAGATCATTAATATATATTGTGAACAGCTGGGGTCCAAGGACCGATCCCTGCGGTACCCCAGTAGTCACTGTCTGCCACTCGGAAAAAGAGCCGTTTATTCCAACTCTTTGCTTTCTGTCTGCCAACCAGTTCTCTATCCAAGTCAATACCTTGCCCCCAATCCCATGTGCCTTAATTTTACATGCTAATCTCTTATGCGGGACCTTATCGAAAATCTTTAGAAAATCCAAAAACACCACATCCAATGGTTCTCCCTTATCTATTTTACCAGTTACATCCTCAAAAAATTCCAGTAGATTAGTCAAGCATGATTTACCTTTTGTAAAGCCATGTTGACTTTGTCCGATCCGGTCACTTTTTTCCAAGTGCTCTGCTATTACAGCCTTTATAATGGACTCTAGCATTTTCCCCACTACTGATGTCAGGCTTACCGGTCTGTAATTCCCCGTTTTCTCTCTACTACCTTTTTTGAACAGTGGGGTAACATTAGCTACCCGCCAATCCATGGGTACTGTTCCAGAGTCTATCGAATTTTGGAAGATGATCAGCAATGCATCTACTATTTCCAGGGCCACTTCCTTAAGTACCCTAGGATGCAAATTATCCGGCCCTGGGGATTTATCGGCCCTCAATCCCATCAAGTTCCCTAACACCATTTCTCTACAAATACTGATTTCTATCAGTTCCTCCCTTTCATTAGACCCTATGTTCCCCAACATCTTTGGAAACTTATTTGTGTCCTTCTTTGTGAAGACAGAACCAAAGTATGTATTTAATTGGTCTGCCATTTCTTTGTTCCCCATTATAAATTGCCCTGATTCTGACTGCAAGGGACCTATGATTGACTTCACCAATCTTTTTCTCTTCACATATCTATAAAAGCTTTTACAGTCAGTTTTTATGTTCCCTGCAAGCTTACTCTCATATTCTATTTTCCCCCTCTTAATTAATCCCTTTTTCCTCCTTTGTTGGATCCTAAACTGCTCCCAATCCTCAGGTTTACTGCTTTTTCTGGCCAATTTATATGTCCTCTCCTTGGATCTTATGCTATCCCTAATTTCCCTTGTTAGCCACGGTTGAGTCACCTTTTTTGTTTTATTTTTATGCCAAACTGGGACGAACAAATTCTGTAGTTCATCCATGCGATCTTTGAATGTTTGCCATTGCCTATCCACCATCAACCCTTTGAGTGACATTCCCCAATCAATCCTACCCAACTCGCACTTCATACCATCGTAGTCTCTTTTATTTAAATTCAGGGCCCTAGTCTCTGAGTCAACTATTTCACTCTCCATCTTAATGAAGAATTCTATCATATTATGATCGCTCCGACCCAAGGGGCCTCGCACAACAAGATTGCTAATTACTCCTTTCTCATTACATAATACCAAGTCTAAGATGGCCTGATCTCTAGTTGGTTCCTCGACATATTGGTCCAGGAGGCCATCCCATATACACTCCAGGAATTCTTCCTCCACAGTATTGTTACTAATTTGGTTAGCCCACTCTATATGTAGATTAAAGTCACCCATGATAACTGCTGTGCCCTTACTGCACACTTCTCTAATTTCCCATTTAGTGCCATCGCCGAGTTCCGCATTACTGTTTGGAGGTCTATATACCACTCCCACTAATGTTTTCTGCCCCTTGGTATTTCTCAGTTCTACCCATACAGATTCCACATCATCGGAGCTAATATCCTTCCTTTCAATTGTGTTAATCCCCTCTTTAACCAGCAATGCTACCCCACCACCTTTTCCTTTCTGCCTATCTTTCCTGAATATTGAATACCCCTGGATTTTGAGTTCCCAGCCTTGGTCACCCTGGAGCCATGTTTCCGTAATCCCAATCATATCATATTAGTTTACCTCTATTTGCGCAGCTAATTCATCCACCTTATTACGAATGCTCCTCGCATTAAGACACAAAGCCTTCAGGTTTGTTTTTTTAACACTCTTAGATCTTTTAGAATTATTATTTACTGTGGCCACGTTTGATTTAAACCCCTGATTTCTCTGCCTGTCACTTTTGTTTTTCTCCTTCCTGTCTTTTGCTTTTATCCTTGTTTCACTTTCCTCTGTTTCCCCGCTCAGGTTCCCAACCCCCTGCCATTTTAGTTTAAACCCTCCCCCAGAGCACTAGCAAACACTCCCCCTAGGACATCGGTCCCAGCCCTGCCCAGGTGCAAACCGTCCGGTTTGAACTTGTCCCACCTCCCCCAGAACCGGTTCCAATGTCCCAGGAATTTGAATTTCTCCCCCTGGCAACATTCCTCTAGCCACGTATTCATCTGAAATATCCTTCTATTTCTACTCTGACTAGCACGTGGCACTGGTAGCAATCCTGAGATTACTACCTTTGATGTCCTGTTATTTAATTTACCTCCTAACTCCCTATATTCAGCTTTTAGGACCTCATCCCATTTTTTACCTATATCGTTGGTACCTATATGCACCACAACAACTGGCTGTTCACCCTCCCCCTCCAGAATGCCATGCAGCCGCTCCGAGACATCCTTGACCCTTGCACTAGGGAGGCAACACACCATCCTGGAGTGTCGTTTGCGGCCGCAGAAACGCCTATCTATTCCCCTTACAATTGAATCCCCTATTACTATAGCTCTCCCCCTCTTTTTCCTCCCATTCTGTGCAGCAGAGCCACCCCTGGTGCCAGGAAGTTGGCTGCTGCTGCCTTCCCCTGGTAAGCCATCCCCCCCATCAGTATCCAAAGTGGTATATCTGTTTGAGAGGGGGATGGCCACAGGGGACCCCTGCACTACCTGCCTGTGCCTAGTACTCTGCCTGTTGGTCACCCATTCCCTTTCTGCTTGTGCCACCTTTATCTGTGGTGTGTGCTATTCACGACATCCTCAGCATCGCAAATGGTCTAGTATGTATCCAATCGCTGCTCCAGCACCGCAATGCGGTCTGCCAGTAGCTGCAGCTGGACACACTTCCTGCACATGTAGTTGTCCGGGACACAGGAAGTGTCCCTGAGTTCCCACATAGCACAGGAGGAGCATACCACGGCACCGGGCTGTCCTGCCATGACTTACCCTTTAATTAATTGAAATTAAATCAAATCAATCCCACCATCGATCTCTAGCTTGAATATACTTAACGACTGAGCCTCCACAGCCCTCTGGGGTAGAGAATTCCAAAGATTCACCACCCTCTGAATGAAGAAATTTCTCCTCATCTCAATCCTAAATGGCCGACCCCTTATTCTGAGACTGTGACCCCTGGTTCTAGACTCCCCAGCCAGGGAAATATCCTCCCTGCATCTACCCTGTCAAGCCCTGTAAGAATTTTGTATGTTTCAATGAGATCACCTCTCATTCTTCTAAACTCCAGAGAATATAGGCCTAGTCTACTCAATCTCTCCTCATAGGACAATCCCACTCCCATCCCAGGAATCAGTCTGGTGAACCTTCGTTGCACTCCCTCTGTGGCAAGTATGTCCTTTCTTAGGTAAGCAGACCAAAACTGTACACAATACTTCAGGTGTGGTCTCACCAGGGACCTATATAATTGCAGTAAGACGTCTTTACTCTTATACTCAAATCCTCTTGTAATAAAGGCCAACATACCATTTGCTTTCCTAATTGCTTGTTGTACCTGCATGTTAACTTTCAGTGATTCGTGTACAAGGACACCCAGGTCCCCCTGAACACCAACTTTTCTCAATCTCTCACCATTTAAAAAATACTCTGCTTTTCTATTTTTCCTACCAAAGTGGATAACTTCACATTTCTCCACATTATATTCCATTTGCCATGTTCTTGCCCATTCATTTAGCCTGTCTATATCCCCTTGAAGCCTCCTTGCATCCTCCTCACAACTTACTTTCCCATCCAGCTTTGTATCATCAGCAAACTTGGATATATTACATTTGGTCCCCTCATCCAAATGTAATACATCTGATAAAATGGTAAGTACATGGTAACATAGATACATAGATACATAGAAGATAGGAGCAGGAGTAGGCCATTCGACCCTTCGAGCCTGCTCCGCCATTCAATGAGATCATGGCTGATCATCCAAATTCAGTACCCGGTCCCTGCCTTCTCCCCATATCCCTTGATCCCTTTAGCCTTAAGAAATATATCCAACTCTTTCTTGAATATACTTAATGAACTGGCCTCCACCGCCCTCTGTGGCAGAGAATTCCACAGGTTCACCACTCTCTGGGTGAAGAAATTCCTCCTCAATTCAGTCCTAAATGGCTTACCCCTTATCCTTAGACCATGACTCCTGGTTCTGGACTCCCCGGCCATCAGAAACATCCTTCCTGCATCTAGTCTGTCCAGGCCTGACAGAATTTTATAGGTTTCGATGAGATCCCCTCTCAATCTTCTAAACTCCAGTGAGTATAAGCCCAATCGACACAATCTCTCCTCATACGTCATTCCTGCCATCCCAATAATCAGCCTGGTGAATCTTCGCTGCACTCCTTCCATGGCAAGAACGTCCTTCCTCAGGTAAGGCGACCAAAACTGCACACAATACTCAAGGTGTGGTCTCACCAAGGCCCTGGACAACTGCAGCAAGACATCCTTGTTCTTGTACTCGAACTCTCTTGCTACGAAGGCCAACATACCATTTGCCTTCTTAACCGCCTGCTGCACCTGCATGCTTACCTTCAGCGACTGGTGTACAAGAACACCCAGGTCTCTTTGCACTTCCCCTTCTCCCAATCTATTACCATTCAAATAATAATCTGCCTTCCTGTTTTTGCCACCAAAGTGGTTAACCTCACATTTATCCACTTTATAGTGCATTTGCCATATATTTGCCATATTTCTGCCCAATCACCCAACCTGTCCAAATCGTGCTGGAGTTTCACGACATCCTCCTCACAGCATACCCTCCCCCCCAGCTTTGTGTCGTCTGCAAATTTGGAGATATTGGCCCAGAACTTGGTGTCGGGGGCTTGCCGCGCGTGCAAGCCCCCGATGTGCGCTCACCCGGTGTGCCGACATCTGAAACCTGGCCCGCAGTGGATTTCCTGTCAATGGCCAGGCTCTGATGTCGGTGCGCTGTGCTAACCTGACCCAGCGGCGTAGTTAGTGCGATGTGCCGGCTGGGATTAGGTGAGCACTGTTCAGCCAATCAGGGGAGGGGAAACTTCATTCATAAGTTTGAGAGTAAGAACTGTCAAACTCATGAGAAGTACTGCACCCCAAAACACTACTTAAACTTTAAATAAAATTTTTTAAAACATCCCAATCGTTAAATTAAGTATAAATAAGTTAAAAAAAATAATTTAAACAATAATTGTTCTTTTTGAAAAAAATAAATTTTTAATAAAAAGGGTCTAAAACTAAACTTGCCTTATTGTAGATTCTTTAAAATAATAAACCTGTGGAAAAAAAATTCTAAATTGCACTAAAACACCACTTACCTGTAAAAATACAAGCGTAAAGACCGGAGGCCTTTACACATGCGCAAATCCCCCAAAACAGAGGAAATCCAAGACGCACGCGCTGCCCCCTACAGCGCACGCGCTAGCCTCTTCAACTCTTGGGTGAGAGGAGAGGAAATGCCGGTTTTCAGCACAATGCTGTGCATTTCCTCCGGCCAGACGCGTGAGTACCCCTTCCGTACTCACGCGTTTGGGGAGGAATTTCTGCCCCATTACATCCAATTCCCTCGTCCAGATCATTAATATATATTGTGAACAGCTGGGATCCTAGGACCGATCCTTGCGGTACCCCACTAGTCACTGCCTGCCACTCGGAAAACGACCCGTTTATTCCAACTCTTTGCTTTCTGTCCGCCAACCAGTTCTCTATCCAAGTCAATACCTTGCCCCCAATCCCATGTGCCTTAATTTTGCACGCTAATCTCTTATGCGGGACCTTATCGAAAGCCTTCTGAAAGTCCAAATACACCACATCCACTGGTTCTCCCTTATCTATTTTACCAGTTACATCCTCAAAAAATTCCAGTAGATTAGTCAAGCATGATTTACCTTTTGTAAATCCATGTTGTCTTTGTCCGATCCAGTCACTGCTTTCCAAGTGCTCTGCTATTACATCTTTTATAATGGACTCTAGCATTTTCCCCACTACCGATGTCAAGCTTACCGGTCTATAATTCCCCACCTTTTCTCTACCACCTTTTTTGAATAGTGGGGTAACATTAGCTACCCGCCAATCCATGGGTACTGTTCCAGAGCCTATCGAGTTCTGGAAGATGACCAGCAATGCATCTACTATTTCTAGGGCCACTTCCTTAAGTACCCTGGGATGTAGATTATCAGGCCCTGGGGATTTATCGGCCTTCAGTCCCATCAATTTTCCTACCATTTCCCTACAAATACTGATTTCTTTCAGTTCCACCCTTTCATCAGACCCTATGTTCCCCGGCATCTCTGGGAGGTTATTTGTGTCCTCCTTTGTGAAGACAGAACCAAAATATGTATTTAGTTGGTTTGCCATTTCTTTGTTCCCCATTATAAATTCCCCCGATTCTGACTGCAAGGGACCTATGCTTGACTTCACCAATCTTTTTCTCTTCACATATCTATAAAAGCTTTTACAGTCAGATTTTATGTTCTCTGCAAGCTTACTCTCATATTCTATTTTCCCTTTCTTAATTAATCCCTTTGTCCTCCTTTGTTGAATCCTAAACTGCTCCCAATCCTCAGGATTATTGCTTTTTCTGGCCAATTTATATGCACTCTCCTTGGACCTTATGCTATCCCTAATTTCCCTTGTTAGCCACGGTTGGATCACCTTTTTTGTTTTATTTTTATGCCAAACTGGGATGAACAAATTCTGTAGTTCGTCCATTCGGTCTTTGAATGTTTGCCATTGCCTATCCACCGTCAACCCTTTGAGTGCCATTCCCCAATCAATCCTACCCAACTCGCTCCTCAGACCATCATAGTTTCCTTTATTTAAACTGAGAACCCTAGTCTCCGAGTCAACTACTTAATTCTCCATCTTAATGAAGAATTCGATCATATTATGATTGCTCCGACCCAAGGGGCCTCTTACAACAAGATTGCTAATTAATCCTTTCTCGTTACATAATACCCAGTCTAAGATGGCCTGATCTCTGGTTGGTTCCTCGACATATTGGTCCAGGAAACCATCCCGTAAACACTCCAGGAATTCCTCCTCCACAGTATTGTTACTCATTTGGTTGGCCCAATCTATATGTAGATTAAAGTCACCCATGATGACTGCTGTGCCCTTATTGCACGCTTCTTTAATTTCTCTTTTAATGCCATCCCCAACCTCCGCCTTACTGTTTGGAGGTCTATAAACCACTCCCACTAACGTTTTTGTCCCCTTAGTATTTCTCAATTCTACCCATACAGATTCCACCTCATCAGAGCTAATATCCTTCATTACAATTGTGTTAATCCCTTCTTTAACCAGTAATGCTACCCCACCTCCCTTTCCTTTTTGCCTATCTTTCCTGAATATCGAATACCCCTGGATTTTGAGTTCCCAGTCCTGGCCTTCCTTGAGCCACGTTTCCGTAATCCCAACCAAATTGTATTTGTTTACTTCTATTTGCGCAGCCAATTCATCCACCTTATTACAAATGCTCCTCGCATTAAGACACAAAGCCTTCAGGTTTGTTTTTTTAACGCTCTTAGACCTATTAGAATTATTATTTACTGTGGCCATGTTTGATTTAAACCGTTGATTTCTCTGACTGCCACTTTTGTTTTTCTCCTTCCTATCTTTTGCTTTTATCCTTGTTTCCCTTTCCTCTGTCTCCCTGCTCAGGTTCCCAACCCCCTGCCATTTTAGTTTAAACCCTCCCCCACAGCACTAGCAAACACTCCCCCTAGGACATTGGTTCCAGCCCTGCCCAGGTGCAAACCGTCCGGTTTGAACTGGTCCCACCTCCCCCAGAACCGGTTCCAATGTCCCAAGAACTTGAATCCCTCCCCCTGGCACCATTCCTCTAGCCACGTATTCATCTGAAGTATCCTTCTATTTCTACTCTGACTAGCATGTGGCACTGGTACCAATCCTGAGATTACTACCTTTGAGGTCCTGTTTTTTAATTTATCTCCTAACTCCCTATACTCTGCTTTTAGGACCTCATCCTGCTTTTTACCTATATCGTTGGTGCCTATATGCACCACGACAACTGGCTGTTCACCCTCCCCTTCCAAGATGTTCTGGAGTCGCTCGGAGACATCCTTGACCCTTGCACCAGGGAGGCAACACACCATCCTGGAGTCTCGTTTGCGGCCGCAGAAACGCCTATCTATTCCCCTTACAATTGAATCCCCTATTACTATAGCTCTACCCCTCTTTTTCCTCCCATTCTGTGCAGCAGAGCCACCCCTGGTGCCAGGAAGTTGGCTGCTGCTGCCTTCCTCTGATAAGCCATCCCCCCCAACAGTACTCAAAGTGGTGTATCTGTTGGAGAGGGGGATGGCCACAGGGGACCCCTGTACTACCTGCCTGCACCTAGTACTCTGCCTGTTGGTCACCCGTTCCCTTTCTTCCTGTCCAACCTCTACCTGCGGTGTGTCCAACTCCGTAAATGTGCTATTCACATTGTCCTGAGCATCGTGAACGCTCCAGTATGTGTCCAATCGCAGCTCCAGCACTGCAATGCGGTCTGTCAGTAGCTGCAGCTGGATGCACTTCCTGCACATGTAGTTGTCAGGGACACAGGAAGTGTCCTGCTTAACTACCTTTTAATAAGCTTTTAACTATATAAATTGGCTGACCCACCGCTTTTTGTCGGGTCTGTTCAGGAATGACAGACCCGACACTTGGGAAACTGTCAAGGAGGCGGGTTGACAGTGGACCCGCCTCTGAACCCACACTCTGAGTGTCGGTAAAATTCTGGCCAAGGAGTCTGCAAAGGGATATAGATAGACTAAGTGATTGGCAGTAAGGTGGCAGATGGAGTATAATGTAGGGAAATGTGAGGTTATTCACTTTGGTAGGAAGAATAGAAAAACAGAATATTTTTTAAATGATGAGAAACTTTTAAAAGTTGGTGTTCAGAGAGATTTGGGTGTCCTTGTGCAAGAAACATAGAAAGCTAGCATGCAGGTACAGCAAGCAGTGAGGAAGGCAAATAGCACATTGGCCTTTACTGCAAGGGGGTTGGGGTATAAGAGTAAGGAAGTCTTGCTACAATTGTACAGGGCCTTGGTGAGACCACACCTGGGCCTAGAAATTCACTGGCCTTAGCGCCGCTTTTGAGGCGCTAGAGGGCCTAGCGCCGAAGTTATGGCCAGTTTAGAAATTGACAGGGGCCCTAAATCGGCGTTAGGCCGGTAGCGCTGCGCCGGCACCGATGACGTCATCGGTGTGCGCAGCGTCCCGGTTGCCATGGTAACCCGCCCGAATTCGGAAATTGAGTTGCGGCCGCCTCGCCCGTGGCAGCCGCAAGCAACGTTCTGGCAGAGGTGCCTTACAGAACTTTGCACCGGCGCATTAAAGGCCCCGCGGCGGCCGGCCGCTTTCCCGCCGGCCGCCTGGCCGCAGCTCCCTCCCCGGACATCCCCCCCCCCCCGGAACAGAAGCAAGCCCGGCACTTGTCCGAGGTGCCGGGCTCATTTTTAAAAAGATTATCGCGGGCCGCGGCCGGGTGCAGGCAGCTCCTCCTTAACGGAAGGAGGAGGCCTGCACTTCCCGAGCCTGCCGCACCGCAGCGGGCGCCGCAGCGCCGGAATAGCGCCGCAATGCGGCGCGTGGCGCCAGTTTTGAGGCGCTGAGACCCCTCAGTAGCGCCGGCAGCCGTTTGGGCGCGGCGCTACTGAATTTTTGGCGCGCGCAGGGGGACTTAGCGCCGGCACTAACTTCCGGCGCTAAAGCCCTCGCTGCGCCAAAACTGAATTTCTAGGCCCTGGAGTACTGTGCACAGTTTTGGTGTCCTTATCTAAGAAAGGATATACTTGCCTTGGAGGCAGTGCAACAAAGTTTCACAGGATTAATTCCTGGGATGAGAGGGCTGTCCTATGATGAGAGATTGTGTAGATTGGGCCTATACTGTCTGGAGTTTAGAAGAATGAGAGGTGATCTCATTGAAACATACAAGGTTCTGAAGGGGATTGACACGGTAGATGCTGAGAGGTTGTTTCTCCTGGCTGGAGTGTCTAGAACTAAAGGGCATAGTCTCAGGATAGGGGTAGGTCATTTAAGACCGAGATGTGGAGACATTTCTTCACTCAGAGGGTTGTGAATCTTTGGAATTCTCTGCCCCAGAGGGCTGTGGATGCTGAGTGTTTGAGTATATATTCCAGGCTGAGATAGACAGATTTTTGGACTCATGGGGAATCAAGGGATATGGGGATCGGATGGGAAAGTGGAGTTGAGTTCGATGATCAGCCATGATCTTATTGAATGGTGGAGCAGGCTCGAGGGGCCGTATGGTCTACTCCTGCTCTTATTTCTTATTTTCTTTTGAAACAGAAAAGAAACAAAACTATGTATGTAATTGGCTTTCTGAATAAACAGTGTATAAATCACACGGATTAAAACGTTGGTCAAGTTCCATTTCAAGACAACAGCCAGCTACTGTAGGATTAATATCAATTAATCGCTTCAATTTATTTCAGGGTCTTTCCTAAACAGGGGGGAGGAACGAAAACCCGAAGAACAGCGCGAGTTCTTAACTCCAAATTGGGCACCATTTCTCGAGGCTTACTATGAGCCCAAATAACGCAATTTGTTAGCCGCACGTTAAGGCATAACCATGAAATTGAATGCTGTAATGTTTACAATGCTTCATTCAATTCAGCTCATGTAAAAAAAATCGAATGGATGAAGAGGAACACATTAACAGTGCTGTGTGAATAAGACTGCATGTACGCGCATTCAGTTTCAGAATGGAAATTCCCTGGAAAGGGAAACCGTCCCACGTGATTTCCAGACACAGAATGTGATTTTGAATGAGTGTACTTGTGGCACCTGAAGTGAATCCTTTATTCAGAGGCTCATGTGGTCCAGCACCGAGAGCACGGAAACCCGCTGGCGCTCCTTCTGCTACTACAGGGCTCAAGGGCCTGAGTCCTAATGGATCTTTTCACCTATGATAGAACGGCATCCCCATAACTGTGGCTTTTAATTAAAATTCATTTACAGAATGGACATTTTCACATTTGAGTTACTGGTCAGATTCCCTAAAGGTTACGGAGTGAAAAAAAATTATTGACACCAAAATTATAAATAGTACAATAAATTGCCGTTGCAGCTTTTAAAATACAAAGATGAAATAAAAATGCATTCTGACACCTTAATCAAACATGATAGATTTGTGCTTTATATGTTACTACGTTGGTGGTTTTAATAATTATATTCAGAATAAATAATATGCAGAGAATCTAATTTGTGAAATTGACACGTCGCATTTATTGAATCAGAAAACACCCCACAAAACTGGCATTTATTAGACCAGAGGATGAGTTCTGTCAAATCTGTGTTGGGAATCAGATTTCTTCATCGGGTGACGCTGTCACATTTCACCTGATGATCCTTTCAATTCCTACGCTGGTCCAATAAAAAAACAAAAGTGGGCAAATACTGCGTGGCTTGTATACCTGCCCAGATCGACAGGTTGGATATTACCCGCCCCTGAAGAGAAAAAAATGCAGAAGGAATAACTAATGAAGAAATCGGGTTGAAAGAAGAAGAAGCAGTAGGCTGGCGCTTTTATTCGCTTTCGAAATCGCGAAGCCTTGTGGAGCAGAGTCTGTGTGTGTGTGTATGTGTGTGGAGGCTGCGGCGTCCCGTAGTACAGTACATCTCTGGTCGGAAGAAGAGCAGCTGGATCGCTATTGTCATCTCTCGCCAGCTGAAATAAAGCAGCTGCCGCACCGCCCCGCCGCGCCGACAACAGCAGCCGCGGAGCCAGCCCATCTCCCCGGCCGGAGCAGCGCCCGCACCTGCACCTCACTGGGGACTGTGACCTTGAGCTGATAACGCGGCTCCATTCGCATATTTGCTTTTTACTGGAGGTGGGGAGGGGGGAGAAAAAAAGGCAAACAAAACATTTCTCTCTCTGTTTACACTTCATGGGGATGTGTTCAAGGCAGGAGCGGATACAGACAGACATAGACAACGTACTCCAGAGGTGCAAGGCGGACAAGGACTGCCTGTTTTCCGGTAAGATTTGCTTATTATTGTTATTATTAATAATAAAAAGACACATCCTAAATGATGTTTGGTGCCGGTATTAAAATCCCGGCAGTGTGCTGTCATTGTATTTGCATCTGGTTCATTGACATCATGCAGTCAAAAAATACAAGGAAAGCCATCCTCGATTATATATTCTGAGCATCAATTTACAACATTTGAGATGCTTTTAATACAACCTCGATGTGATGGAGCAGATGGATGAATGCGACTGTATTTGCATTTTCTGTTCATTTCCATGGATCTGTCCGTTCGCATCGACAATTTTGTTGTCGCTATGGAAACACTTGTTGCAGAAAAACGTACAGTAAATGCCCAGCTCTGTGAAGTGCTCCATCGCAGACTCTGGGCTGCAATGTGATTGTTTCACTGGTGCTGGATTTACCTCATTAATCCACTCTTGGCAGATCTCGCCAACAGAACAGGCGGCTCAAAATCCGCTGGTTGGTTTGATTATTTTATTTTGATGTTTCTTTTCTGTTGTTTTAGATTTCAGATATTCCGATTCCACCTTCACCTACACATATACAAGAGGCTCGAAGAGGTAGGGTAGAACTTTCTCTCTTCCCCCCCCCCAAAAAAAATAAAAAGTTTTGTGCATTTGTGTGTGGGACCACACATTGTTATAATGTGGGTGCTTAGACTTGCTCGGAACTTTCGCATCTCCGGGCAAATATTCATTCCAGTTAAATTTAAGAATAATAAAAGGGCGGTTGTGTTTTTCTAATAAAGCTTCATGACAACTGCGTGGAGCAGCACAGAACATGTTCTGGTTGCGGAAGTATTTTTAAAAGAGGTAGCATTTAATCATGTTTAAATACAAACAAGAGGAAAATATGCAAAAGGTCTTTACGCAACATCCTGTGCATCAATAAAATATTCTCAAAATATTGGAAACAGCGTCGCACACTTTGACCTATAACTGAATATATAAGTAAATGTACTTTATGGGTTTATATCCATCGTGTTCAATAAGCTGCATATGTGCAACTCGCTATATATATCGTATATCAAGGTAAATAAATACTTTATATATGTCATGATGATATTACTGGGTAACAGGACACAAATGATAAGAGACGCTGAATGTTTTTGCCCTGTCCTCCTCCCAGCCCCCCACACCATTCGCACTAAATTAAAATAAAATTCAAATGCTGCAGATTTGAGAGAGAAAAAGTTAGTTGAGAAGTTTCTAATTGTGATAATTTAACCGTCTACCAATGGCCTCTCCTGGTCCACGTTAGTCTACCTCTTTTTAAATATCATTGTTCTGTGCAAGGAAGCACGTTTGTGACATTTGGCCAAGTCCAGTTTAGCGTGGTCGATTTGAAAACCTAAGGTTTAGTGAGAATTTGCTTAGGAACGGGCTTTGTTTTGGATTTAAGACATGGTATGAAATTGTGTTGTTTTTAAGAAAAGGGGAATTTTTAGACTGCTCGGCCAAGTTTACCACCGCTTCGATTTTTTTCACTAGTTCGAATGATTGTACAACCGCGATTAAGAGGAAATGAGCAATGCTCAGACTCGAAAGAGGTTTTGAAACACTGAGCATATGCTCAGAAACCTGCTTTACACAATATACTGAGAAAATGGTCATCTCAAATGTAATCAATCCAGCACTGTCAAAGAGTATACAGTTAGAACGAGACACGAATGAAGAAAATAGAACACGTGGTCCGTTAGTAATTTCATTTATTGAACACTTTTGTTGTATTTTTACTTACTCGTTAATGGATCATAAACGCCTATTTCAGTAAGTCATTTAGCCCCTCGAGCTTGTTCCTCCATTGAATTAGATCACGGTTGATCTGCACCTCAACTCCATTTACCCACCTTTGCTCCATATCCCTTGATATCAGTACCTAACAAAAAAATCGATTGATCTCAGTCTTGAACATTTACATTGAACCAGCATCTACATGTTTAGGAGAGGTATTTCCAGATTTCCACTACCCTTTGGACTACCTGAGTTCACTCCTAAATGGCCTAGCTATAATGATAAAATTATGCCCCCTTGTTCTGGATTCCCCCACCAGAGGAAATCGTTTCTCTGCATGTACTCTATTAAATCCCTTTATCATTTTAAAGACCCCAGTTAGATCATCTCCTCAACCTTCTAAACTTAAGGTAATACAAACCAAGTTTATGCAACCTGTCCTCAAAATTTAACCCTTTTAGCCTTGATATTCTAGTGAATCTGCACTGCACCACCTCCAAGGCCTATACAGTATATCTTTCCTGAAGTTTGGCACCCAATACTGAATGCTGTACTCCAGAAGGGGTCTGAGCAAGGCTCTGTACAACTGAAGCCTAACTCCCTCTCCTTTGCATACCAACTCCCTTGGCATAAAGGCAAACATTCCATTCAGAGAACATCCCCTTTATTCCTACTCCCTGTCTGCTACCTCCCAACCAATTACCAACCCATGTCAAAAGGTTACCTCCAATTCCAGTGTGCTTTCATATTTTCTGATAATCTTTTGTGCAGAAGCTTTATAAATGCCTTCTGGAAGTCCATATAAACAACACCCATAGACACTTCCCTAGCCATCAGGCTAATGACTTCCTCAAAAAATTCAACTAGATTAGTCAGTCATGACCAAGTCTTCACAAATCCATGCTGATTCTTTTTGATCAGCTTATATTTGTCCAAGTGCTCAGCCACTCTGTCTCTGATGATAAATTTCAGTAACTTTCCCGCAATTGACATTAAACCAACAGTTCTATAGTTACCTGGTTTCTCTCTCCCTCCATTCTTAAGTAATGGAGTGATATTTGCAATCTTCCAATCCAAAGGCACAATTCCTGAATCTAGATAGTTGTGGAAAGTTATGACTAACACATCTGCAATTTCCTCACGTTTTTAAATACTCTGGGGTGGAAACCATCAGGTCCTGGAGAATTGTTCATCTTAAGTCCCATTATTTTCTCCATTACCATTTTTTACTTGTATTAAATCCACTATGTTTCTCCCCTTTTACTTATTTTTGGGTCTCTTGTATCACTGGTATTTTGTTCTCTTCTTGCACTGTAAAAACAGATACAAAATATCCATTTAGCAATTCTTCCTTTTTCTTACTGTCCATTATAGTTTTGCCTGCATGTCTTTAATGGGCAAATATTCCCCATTACCACTCTCTTTCTCTTAATATATGTATAAAAACTTTTGATGTTAGCTTTGATATCCCTTGCTAGACTCTCAGGGCTTAGAGTAACAGAGTGAGCACTGGACTCCTTGAAAAAATGTTATCATTAAAATTAACTATTTCCAGCTGATAAGGGTATACATTGCCCATAAGTATATGTGTTTTAAAAAGTGACCATATTATGAATTTCCACAACTGAATAGCAAAAATTCATATTTCAGGACTTTGTATCCTCCTTCCTTACCACTGATTGAGAATGTAGTTATAACCGAGTTGATAAAAGCAGCACCACATGTCAGCAAAGCAATTAAAAATGTTAACAAAGTCCTGGGATTTATTTCTAGGGGTATAGGACCCTGGTCAGGTCTCACTTAAAGTACTGTGCACAATTCTTGTCTCCATACGATAAAAAAGACATAGAAGCACTGGAGAAAGTACAAAAACGATTTACAAGGATGGTACCAGAACTGTGAGATTACAGCTATTGGGAAAGATTGAATGGGCTGGGGCTTTTTTCTTTAGAAGAGATAAGACTTAGAGGTGACCTGAGAAAGGTCTTTAAAATTATGAATGGGTTGGACAATGAATCCAAAACTAGGACCCATAAATACAAGATAGTTACTAATAAATCCAATAGGTAAATAAGGAGAAATTTCTTGACTCAGTGGTTAGAATGTGGAACTTACTACTACAGGAAGTGGTTGAGGCAAATAGCTTAGATGCTTTCAAAAGGAAACTAAACAAGTACATGAGAGAAAAGAGAATAGATAGATACGCTGATAGGCTGAGATGAGGTAGATGGAGACTTGTGTGGAGTATAAACACCAGTACAGACTAGTTGGGCTGAAAGGCCTGTTTCTGTGCTGTATATTCTATGGCCCAGAAATAGGTGTCGGGGGCTTCCTGCGGGTGCAAGCCCCCGACCTACACTTACCTAGCGCGCCGACAGTTGAAGCCTGGGCCTGCGTGCATTTCCTGTCTGTGGCCCGGTTCAGCTCCCGGCGCGCTGTGCTTGCGTGATCCAGCGGCGTAGTTAGTTCGATGAGCCGGCTGGGATCACGTGAGCACTGGGCAACCAATCGGAGGTTGCAAAAGTTCATTCATGAGTTTGATAGTAAGAACTGTCAAACTCATGAAAACTCCGGGCGCCCAAAACAGTACTTTAACTTCAAATAAAAGTTCAAAAAACACCCCACTAATTAAATGAACTATTAATAACTCTAAAAAACTAATTTAAATAATTATTCAAATTTTTAAAAAAAATAATTTTTTTAAAAATCGGGTCTAAAAATACACTTACCTTACTGTAAATTCTTTAAAAATAATAAACCTGTGGAAAAAAAATTCTAACTTTAATTAATAGACCACTTACCTTTTAAAATTAAGTCCTTACGTCTGCTTTTTTCACGCGTAAAAACCGGAGGCCTTCACGCACGGGCAAAGCTTAAAAAAAGAAGGAATTTCAGCGCGCACACGCAGATTCCTGCGCGCACGCGTTCCACCTCTGAACCCCTTGGTTCAGAGGAAAGGAAATGCCGGTTTTCCGCGCATGCGCTGTGCACGCTGAAAACCAGCACTTCCATCGGGCCCATGCGTGAGTACCCCGTCCGTACTCACACGTTGGGACCCGAATTAATGGGCCTATGTAATTCTATGTAATGATACTGTGCTGGAGAATGTTTTGCCACTTGACTTCATCTGGTGTGTAGTCACTCCCATGGTATAATGCTGAACTGTATGCACAGCATGGAGTTTGTTGTAACCTAAATTAATGCCAGCATTGACTAAGTGGTAGCACTCTCACCTCCTGAGGGTGAGGTCCTAGGTTTAAGCCCCTCTCCAGAGAACTGAACGCATAACCTAGGCTGACACTTCAATGCAATACTGAGGGAGTGCTGCACTGCCAGAGGTGCCGTCTTTCCCGTCCACCTGTCCTTCCAGGTGGACGTAAAAGATTGCATGGCACTATTTTGAAGCAGGGGTGTCCGGTCAACATTTATCTCTCAACTAACATTACTAAAACAGGTTATCCTGTCATTAATCTCTTTGCTGTTTGTGGAACCTTGATATGTTGGTTGCTGCATTTTCCTACATTACAACAGTGACTACAGGAAACTCTTGTTTAAAAGGCACCTAAATATCCGGAAATCTCTATTAACCGGCAACATTCAGGAGTAGGTTCAGGTAAGTTTTACTGTATATTAGTGGCCGTGTAACCGGGGTTCCTGCACCTCTGGCCGTGTAACAGGGACTCCTGGATCTGTGGCCGTGTAACCGGTGTGCTGTGTAACGGGGCTCTCGTACCTTGGAATTCTCATATTCCGGAATTTTTAATCAACCGGCACCATCCCGGTCCCGTAGGTGCCGGATTCCAAAGAGTTTCCTGTACATTGTAAAAGTATTTACTTTGCTGTAAAGAACTTTGGAACGTCCTGAGGTCATGAAAGGCGATATTGTTTCTTAAATAAAACCATAAACTGTTTCTGAAATGGATTGCACTTGTGCTGCATCCACACTTGTTTTGCTTTATTATGGATAATCCCAATGGCTATAATTAGCAAGTTCGACTTTAAATTTTATATTGGCAGAAAGCAGAAATAGTAAATGAAAATACAATATTTTATTGTATTACATTACCTGGATAACCAGGACTCTAATGGAGAGGGCTGGGCAACCATGGGCACATTAATGACTTTCCTCAGCCAAGAACTGTAGGGGGTGGCGTGTGCCCAGTCAGCTCTGCCCCTGACTGTCTCTGAGCAGTTCGAATCGCTCCCACACCCCTGGGTTCTAGACACCAGACTTAGGTACAGGCGGCGATACAGAAAATAGAGTAGACAAGTGGTTTGGTGCAAGAAAACCGCTATTTTTATTAAAGGCACAATAAAACACAATACTGAGAATTACTGGAATAATTACAGGCATATAAAATTACACTTATTTGGGAATGGGGAACACACGGCACATCGAGGGAACAAACACATTAAAAATCCCCTTATCCTTATCCCACCCCCAATACCTAACTAGATTAAGCTATGAGGGGCCAGGAATTCATGCTCACCAATGGGGTTTCTTTTACGGTTCAAAACCTGTCGATTAGGCCGGTTGTGGTTTTTGGGGTTCACTCTTGTTGTCTTTTGGGGCCTGCCGTCGTCATGTGGTCACATGGCGCGGGGATGGAGTTGTCTGTGCGAAGTACCCTTCTTTTCCTTCGTTAGATTAAAGTCTTTTGTAGGGTACTTCACCTTGTAGGAATGGTTGTTCTTCTGGTGGTGGTTTGGTCACCGACAGTTTTGGCGCGGTTGGGGCTCGGTTGGCGGTTTATATCGTCGATTGATTTTACTATCCAAGCTTCAAACGCCAGCTTATAACTAGGCCGGGGTGTGTGCCCACTCGTCCCCAACACTTCTTCTTTGCTGCCCTTCTCTGCCTATCGGTTTTACCATTCGTCTGCCCGTTTGTGGCCCGTGTGTCCTGTGCTTGTTCGATTTGGTTCCGTTCTCCTCCCTGCGTTTGGCCCCCGGTGTTGTAATGGGCGTCCTCGGTGTCGGGAGAGGCAAGAGCATGAGGCAAGAGAGTGAGCAAGAGAGCGAGAGCTACCGGTGGGCCTACAATTATACACGGTTCTTCACCCCTTATCTGCGCGCCAAATCAGGTCAGTTCTTTGTTTAATTTGGCGGGCCCGTCTAAAATGATTACAGTCATTTACTTTAAGGGCTTCTGGGGCAGTTGTCTCCTTGTTTAATGGCTTCGATATCCTGGCTGTTTGTTATTTATGAAATTTAATCATCTTTCCTGGCTTGGTAGCTACCTGTGAGCTGTTACCGGTTATTTATGCAAAAGGTTAATGGCCTCAAGATTAGGTCCATCCTGACTTGATCTGTTCCAAGGTGAAGAATGCATATTCTGTGTTTACCTAGCTGTCTGGCTTTAGAAAATGGTAAAGTCTTTCACAGATCCATGCATGATAGGTTTTGTTTCAGAAT
Source organism: Somniosus microcephalus (assembly GCF_052327205.1). Taxonomy (NCBI): domain Eukaryota; kingdom Metazoa; phylum Chordata; class Chondrichthyes; order Squaliformes; family Somniosidae; genus Somniosus; species Somniosus microcephalus. Next base: position 278,563,491 of record NC_140988.1, on the reverse strand, counting down.
TTTGAATGGGCCTGCCTTGCTTTTAAAATCCTGCAAGCCTTGGTCACGAGGTTTCAGAAGCCATTTTCTTTTGGGTACCCTTTGTAATAACTTGTCCATACAGGGTCCCTTTATCCATAACTTTTGGGGAATGTGGGAATTTTGAGAACCCTACAGATCCTTGTCGTGGTTTGATGCCATGCCCAGTAAATTGGCAACCTGGTGTTCCGAGGATTGCGGGAATGGAAGGAGAGCCTGGATTTGAATACCAGTCTGAAATCAGAATCTGTCAGGCTGTGCCACAGTGCACATGCTGCACTGCCAAGGCACTTGTACTGCAAGCATTTTACTTTTGTACCTTTGGGATCCCTAAGATCAAGAGACAAATTATAAAGACATAACACTGTAAGCCCTTTGCCTGCTGGTGCAAACCACTCTTATTTGATGCCATCATCTGCTTTGTTCCAAGAGCATTTGATACACTTTACAAATGATAGAGTTGGATAGAGTATGTGCTAATTCCATTTTCCCAAAAATGAATAAGAGATAGTTTTAAGCAGGAGTATTAAATTAATTAAAAATTAAAGTTGGTGGGATGTAACAAGTGGTCTTCCCCATGGATCGGTACTGGGGCCTCAGCTTCTGGAAGCAGGAAGTTACAAAGGTACATAGACAGATTAAGTGAGCGGATGGGGTTCAATGTGAGAAGTGTGAGATCATCCACTTTGGATACAAGAAAGACAATTTGGAATATTTTCTTAATCGGGAGAGAGTAGGACCCGTGGAGGAGTGAAAGCATTTAGGTGTCCATGTACACAAATCTCTAAAAGTTAGTGCACATGTACAAAAAGTAATCAAAAAGGTTAATGGAATGTTGGCCTTTATTTCAAGAGGGCTGGAATGCAAAAGTGGGGAAGTGATGCTTCAGTTGTACAGAGCTTGGTGAGACCCCACCTGGAGTACTGTGTTCAGTTTTGGGCACCACACCTCAGGAAGGATAATTGGCCTGGGGTGGGGGGAGGGGTGCAGATTCAACAAAATGATACCAGGCTAAAGGGTTAAATTATGAGGATGGTTTGCACAAACTTGGCATGTATTCCCTTGAGTTGAGAAGATTGATTCAATAGGGTAGATACAGAGAAGCTATTTCCAGAACAAGGGAGCACAATCTTAAAATTAGAGCTAGGCTATTCAGGAGTGAAATCAAAAAGCACTTTTTCACACAAAGGATAGTGGAACTGGAATTATCTTCCCTAAAAGGCTGTGAATGCTGGGTCAATTGAAATTTTCAAATTGAGATTGACAGCTTTTTTTTAATAGGTATGGGTATCAAAAGATATGGATCAATAGGGATAAATGGAATTGAGGTACTGATCAGACATGATCTAATTAAATGGAAGAACAGGTTCGAGGGGCTGAATGGCTTACTCCTGTTCCCTATGTTCCCTATCGCACTAAGTTGACAGTGAGGTTAGTGTTTGAACATGTTTGAACTAACAGTAATGTAGGAAATGTCATGGTCACACATCCTGAAGTGCTGTATGGGGTTTATTTCAGCATGCAGTAGGCCAATTGTTGCCAAGTCCACTAGTCTACACTGCTTTAGTTAATAGTAAGAATTGAGTTTTTTGCTTCCTACAGGACATGAGTCCAAGTGCTCAAGGTCTGGTAACTGAATTGATGTTGTAACTCGAGAGCAGAAGGTAGTTTTGCAGGAAATGAGTTGGGTTTGAGGTATATACTTGATAAAGACACTTGGGCCGTGATTTCGCCAGCAGAGGCGGGATCGTGGCAGGAGAGGTGGTTGACGGGTTCTGGTTCCGCTCCCGGCTGTAGCCGCTCTGTGAAAAGAATTATCAGTTAACAGGGCTTGTTAAGCCCGCTCTGTGGGGTTCCCGGCCAATTAAAAGGAAGCGGGTCTGATGACGTCATTTGATGTTGACGCGTCATCAGCTGGTTTCCTTAAAGGGACCATGGCCACATTCATTTTGACAGTTGTGCTGAGTCAGACCTCCCCAGGACACCAATGCAGCCTGGTTGCACATTGCACAGGAGGGCAAAAGCAGGGATGTTGTCAGGAGTACCTGGCTGCAGTGGCGCAAACCTTTCAATGATCTCAGTAGATCACGAAATGTTCCTGCAAAGCCACACTCAACCTCATCCTGCTGTGCCACTCATCCCCATCACTCTGCCTTCCCTACCCTACTCCTGCACATCCTTATTCACACGAACTTACTTTGCACCTCCACCCATCCCTCTCTATCTGCATTATCACTTCCCCATCTCACTAGCCATCCCTCACACTCACCCTCATCCTAGTGCAATCATACCAACTAACAACACACAAGGGTAGGCACTTGAATGTTTTATGTAATGTTCATGTAAATTTTCTGTGAATGTCTTGTCAAATATTGAAATCCTTATTCTCAGCACTTTGCCTTATTGTACAGATTTGTGTGCACCTTTGGAAGTGGCTTAGTGAGTTGCAGTGAATGGTGAAACATAATGGTATCCCCCGCAATGGTGATGAGTGTGAAAGGAATGGCTTGAGCATTGTAGGAATGCTTTATGGTGCTTGTGTGGGATGGTGTTAACCTGGTGCATCTTATGGCAGCCAGGGTGTACAGCATCAAGTGAAGTAAATCTGGCCATGGTGATGACATCGCTGGCCTCCCGGGCAGCAATGATGTCGGCTGCTGATGCCTTGTGTCCTGTGCAGCATCAGGTGATTGCGGAGAAGGTTGGTGTTGTTGTTAGTGATGTTGGTGTGCCTGGTGATGTTGGTGTTGGGGCTGATCGTGGAGGGATTCAGAGGACCAAGGTGAGATTTTTTCAAGGGCACTGATGTTGCTGGAATAGATGGCAGCTGAAGTTGAGATGACAGAAGCGATCTGTCAATGGTGAGAGAGCTTGCTCCAAGGAGGTGAAAGTGGATAGAGAGTTTACTCCAAACACTTCCAAACTGCATACAGCTCAAACATGTCTTCCAAGTCCTGAAGGCTCAAGTTTCTGACATTGGAAAGTGGCCAGCTGTGAAATGGTAGCTTTCATACCACTTTTGCAGCTGTCACCTATTCACAGCAATGGGGAGACATAGAGAACCCAATCTACTTACCTGACGTGATCTCCGAACGATGTGAACCCCATTAAAAATGTGGTAAAATAGAAAAAGGCTGGCAAAATCATGTTTAACAAGCACTTAACAAGCAGTTAACTATCTTAAATGCCTCCCCCGCCGCTTGGTGTCGGGTCTGTTCTGAAATCGCAGACCTGACACATTGGAAACTTACATGGAGGTGGGTTCATAGCGGGTTCCCAACCCACTGTCAATCATTTCGATTTTGACAGCAGACCCGCCTCCAAACCCGCACTGTGAGCGCTGGTGTGAGAATTTAAAATTAATATTATTCGCTCCAGCACTGACAATTTAATGAGCACAAATTCACACACTTTTCCAAAAAAATTCCATGTTCATTTTTGCAGAAGTCTAAAACAAACCCTGTTCAGTATTGTAAATGTTTATGCTTTATTTTAAGGAAACTAGAATACTTTTAAATGTACTAGGCAGCAGAAGAATTGGGCAAACATTTGGAGTTGTGAGGAGCAAGTTTAGGAGAAGTGGCAGGAAGTCTTTACATAGAATCACATGACATCGAATTTACAGCATAGAAACAGGCCATTCGGCCCAACTGGCCTATGTCCGTGTTTATGCTCCACATGGGCCTCCTCCCATTCTACTTCATCACACCCTATCAACATATCCTTTTCTATTTCTTTCTCCTGCATGCATTTGTCTAACTTCCCCTAAACTGCATTTATGCTATTCGCCTCTGTATTTTTACAAACAACAACAACAACTTGTATGTATATAGCGCCTTTAACGTAGTAAAACAATGCGCTTCACAGGAGCGTTATCAAACAAAACTTGACACCGAGCCACATGAGATATTAGGGCAGGCAACCAAAAGCTTGGTCAAGGAGGTAGGTTTTAAGGAGCATCTTAAAGGAAGAAAGAAAGGTAGAGAAGCAGAGACGTTTAGGGATGGAATTCCACAGCTTAGGGCCTTGGTAGCTGAAGGCACGGCCGCCAATAGTAAAATCAGGGATGAGCAAGAGGCCAGAATTGGAGGAGTGCAGTTATCTTGGAGGGTTGTAGGGCTGGGGGAGGTTACAGAGATAGGGAGGGGTGAGGCCATGGATGGATTTGAAAACAAGGATGAGAATATTAATATCGAGGCGTTGCTTAACCGGGAGTCAATATAAATCAGTGAGTTGGTGTGAGTTAGAACATGGACAGCAGAGTTTTGGATGACCTCAAGCTTGCGGAGGGTGGAAGGTGGGAGGCCGGCCAGGAAAGTGTTGGAATAGTCAAGTCTAGAGGTAACAAAGGGATGGATGAGGATTTCAGCAGCAGATGAGCTGAGGCAGGAATAGAGTTGGGTGATGTTACGTAGGTGGACTTAATTGATGCTGCGGATATGTGGTCGGAAGCTCATCTCGGTCAAATACGATATCAAGGTTGTGAACAGTTTGGTTCAGCCTCAGGCAGCTGCCAGGGAGAGGGATGGAGTCGGTGGCTAGGGAATGAAGTTTGTGGTGCGGGCTGAAGACAATGGCATCGATCTTCCCAATATTTAGTTGGAGGAAATTTCTGCTTATCCAGTACTGGATGTCAGACAAGCATTTAGACAATTTAGAGACAATGGAGAAGTCAAGAGAAGTGGTGGTGAGGTAAAGCTGGGTGTCATTAGTGTACATGTGGAAACTGACGTTGTGTACAGAGGATGATTAACAATTGAAACAGGTTGCCATGGAGGGTGGTTGTGGCCAGGATATTGGAATCATTTAAGAAATCACTAGATGTTGTAATGGAAATCAGTAGGGTTGGTATTTTGGAGCAGTGAGTTCAAATAGGCTGGAGTTCACCTGACCTATCCTGTGAATAAGTCCTGTGGTCAAGTGAGATCTCTGTCCCATTTATACCTTCAGTAATTGCCACTGCAACAATCCTATGAACTAAAGCAGCTTGGCTATGGATGTTGGTAAGAATGAGTTAAATATAGGCCTAGAAATTCAGTTGGGCGCACCAGCCGTTAGCGCCTTAGGAGGAGTAGATCTCGAGCGCTAGGCGCTTAGCGCCCGGGCGCAGCACGATCTGCACCTCGCCCCAACTTCAGTACACATTTAGCGCCGGCGCAAAGTCTTAGCGCGCGCGCCCTGCTGCGCGCGCAGATCATGACGTCATTTACTAGTGCAACGCCCTTTGTGCGCCCCGAACCGGAACTTCACTCGCGCCGCCCCATTGTGCGCCGGGCGGCCCGAACGACTGTGAAGTGGAACGGTACACAGCCGAGGCGGGCCGCGGGGAGCGCTAATTAAAGGGCACTTACCCTGCACTATAAAGGGCAGCCATTTTGCAGCATTCACTCTTGTGCAACGGTTTTTTGGAGAGAGACCAAGGAGGAGAGCTTACTGGTTTGGACCAACACTAGGACAGGTATTTTTGGCTCAGGCCAGAGCTTAGCAATTATCTTTGCCTTCATTGAGAGCTCATTGTTTGCCAGCATATAATGGGGGCTGCATTGGGTGCCAACGCTGACTTTCAGCCTTATGCCAGAAGGGCTTACAGACGCCGTGAGAGAGTGGCAGCCCTGGCTAGACGCAGAGGGGGCAACAGGCGTCGCCAACTGAGGCCTTACCCACCCAGGGTATACCGCCAGCAGTCCTCCTATCTGACCATGTCTGCCGTGATGTGTGTAAGGAGGCTGCGATTCAGAAGGGAGGTGGTTGCAGACATCTGCCAGCTGCTTCAGAGAGATCTGCAGCCACAGCTGATGCGCAGGACGTCTCTGTCAGTGGCAGTGAAGGTGACGGTGGCTCTCAACTTCTATGCCACCGGCTCCTTCCAATCCGCTGCTGGGGACATCGCTAACATCTCCCAGTTCGCCGTGCATTGCTGCATCCGCCAGGTGACCGAAGCCCTTTTCACAAGGAGACATCAATTCATCTCCTTCCCCATGACCCTGGACAAGCAGCAGCAGCGTGCAGTGGGATTTGCAAGAATAGCGGGCTTCCCCATGGTGCAGGGCGTCATTGACTGCACGCATGTGGCTTTGCGGGCACCTCTGGAGCATGCCGAGGATTACCGCAACCGGAAGGGCTACCATTCTCTCAACGTACAGCTGGTGTGTGACCACAGGCAGCACATCCTAGCTGTCAATGCCCGCTTTCCAGGCAGCAGCCACGATGCCTTTATCCTGCGACAGACAACTGTGGCTGACATGTTCCAGGCACAGCCTCCCCCAAGAGGATGGCTTATCGGGGACAAAGGCTATCCTTTGTGTACCTGGCTCATGACCCCGCTCCGCGCGCCCACGACCCCTGCTGAAGAGGCATACGAGAGCCATCAAGCGACTAGGAACATCATAGAACAAACAATCGGCGTCCTCAAGCAACGGTTCCGCTGTCTCGATCGCTCCGGGGGAGCCCTCCAGTATTCGCAGGACCGAGTCTCCCAATTCGTCGTCGTTTGCTGCATGCTGCACAACCTGGCTATCCGCAGGACTCAGGCACTGCCACCTCACATTGGACCCCCACCTCAGGAGGAGGAGCAGGAGGAGCATGAGGAGGAGGAGGATGAGGAGTACCAGCCCAGGAGGGAGGCACAAGGTCCAAGGGCCGCCCGTCGGCGGCTTATTGAACGTCACTTCTAGGCCCCCTGTCAGGGAATGGCTTGTGCCAATGAAAGAACATGATTGCAGCCGCTCCGCAAGCCCTCAGGCGGTTAAGGCAACAAACACTTCAAAGATCAAACATGGACAATGTTAATAAATAAAATGCTTTATTGTACAAACTCAGGGCCCTTCCCACATGAAAACCAAAAACAGACGAAACCCCCAAAAAACACTCAAACACATTACTCGCTCCCACAACCTGGAGAGGATTAACAAAACAGTGCAACTAAAATGGCCGTCATCCTCGGACTTCGTAAAATACAAACATCACATCCTCGGCCTTCAAAAAACAAACATCCAATTCTCGGCCTCAAAAAACAAACACAACTGGCCACACATTCGACTTTTTGGCCCACTAGGTCGATGCCTTGGCCATCTTTGTGTGGCCCCTGCCCGCCCTGCTGCTCCTCCTCAAAGTAAGGCCATTGGCTGCTGCAAGGCTGGGGGCAGGCTCCAGAGGGGCACATGTCGTGACGGCAGATGCCCTTGGGGGTCGGCCTAGTCGTGGTCTGGCCGTCGAGCGGGCGGCTGTTGAATGCTGCAGCTGTGGCTGGCCAGCATCAGTCGCTGCAGCAGCTCCTGGCAGCTCCACTGGGGGAGTGGCAGTGGCGGCTGGAGGAATGGGGGCAAGCTGGCGGATGGCAGGCGCTCGCTGGTCACCTGAGACACTGGCACTCGCCCGGGCCAGCACTGCAGCATGCGCACCAATCTGCCGAGGGACAGACCGCTGTGCTGCTGCAGCGCGCCGGGTGCCCTGGCGATGCCCGGCTGACACAGCGAGTGTGGCAGCAGTGAGTGCCCGTGTTGACCTGTTCAGTGACCTCATCAGAGCACCCAGTGACTGCACGGCACCACTGATCAGCTGCCCACTCGCTGCCTGAGCTGCCCCGAATGCCGCACGACTCGCTGCCTGATCTGCCCCGAATGCCGCCCGACTCGCTGCCTGCTCTGCCCCGAATTCTGCCAAACTGATGGCCTGTGAGGCCCCGACGTCAGTGACACTCCGAGAGAGGGACTCGATGGCCTCAGGCAACCGTGCCACTACCCCCATGAGCTCCGTGTGCCAGCGCTCCGAGTCCATGGACAAGTCCTCGAGGCGTTCCATCTCCTCGGCGAAGACCATCTCCAGACTGGAGGCCGGACTCTTCCTCTGGGGAGAAGGCCGCCGAGCTGGCCGACCCTTCCTGCGTTGCTGGACGCCGCTGGGCCCAGCAATTGGACTCCCCTCCGACCCTTCCCCCCTCTGGGGAGAAGGCCGCCGACCTGGCACCCCCCTCCCGCGTTTCTGCAGGCCGCAGGTCCCATGCGCTCCCCTCCCCTCCGACACTTCCGCGACGCTCCCCTCCAGGGAAGACGTGTCCCCTACATTGGCATGGGTTGCCACGGCTGAGGGTTCCCCTGATGGGCCGCCTTCCTCTTGCTCCTCCTCCTCCTCCTCCTCTGAGGGGCTGTCACTGGCAAGTTCAGGGACCTCCTCCTCACCATCTGAAACCAGGAAGGCACAAGAGTAGCTTTAGAGTGAGGAGAGGGCGTCAGTGAGGGATGCATGAGTGGTGGCATTCAGCGCATTGGTCGGACAGTGGCAAAGGATGTAGATCTGATGCGCAAGTGGGACGAGAGAGGTCCAAACGTGGATGTCCTTACCATTGGTGCCCAGAACAGGGTCGGCATCTCCACATGCAACGGGGCCAATCACCCGGGCACCCATGATGCGCTCCACGCGATGTTGAAGCTCGGTGAGCGGCTGGATCTGGGGTCGGCCTCCCCCGGTCGCAGTCCGGCTCTTCCGATTATTAGCCAGCTTGGCCTGCAAGAGAAAGGACGGCCTCTAAGTACAGTGTGTCGCCCTGATCTTGTGTGCACTGCCTCCCATGGTGGAAGAGCCTGGCCAGTGTGTCGCCCTGATCTTGTGTGCACTGCCTCCCATGGTGGAAGAGCCTGGCCAGTGTGTCGCCCTGATCTTGTGTGCACTGCCTCCCATGGTGGAATAGCTTGGCCAGTGTGTTAAGTGCAGAATGTGCAATTGATGTTCATGCCTGTTCCATAGCTGCTGGATGAGTGCTGGCCATTCGGGCTTTCAGGTCCCTTTGCCCATAATGTAAGGTGCACATGCAAGGATGAGGAGGTCACTGGAAAGGGTACTCACCCTGACAATCCGCGTGAGGTCATTAAACTTTTTGCGGCATTGGACACCGGTCCTGGGGACCTCGCTGTTGGCTGACACCTTGCTGGCGACATGCCTCCAGGCTCTCCGGTAGGCGCGGAGCGGCGCCTTCCTGCCATTGTCCGGGTACAAAATATGGCGCCTCTTCTCCACACCACCAACCAGCACACTCAGATCATGCTCTGAGAAGCGCTGCGCTCGTTCACGGGCCCTCTGCATGGCTTCAGGCACTATTTGGGTCCAGCAGCAGTGTTCAGGCCTAGCTGGAGGGCTCCACTATCCAGGGTGTGGCAGCAGACAAAGTCAACCTTTCCCCCTTAAGAGCTGGCCGGCGCCAGGGTGTCTGCTGTCAATCACGAGATGGCAGCACCTGCGCTGCGCCCGGCCTGGGCGCTCTCGCTCAGCACCTCCGGCTTAGCGCCTAAAGAGAGGCGTCCAGCACCAGTTTTAGCGCTCAAGCAAACTCTTAGGGCGAAGCTAATGAATATCGCAGAAGTGGCCTCGATTTGGCGGCGGGCGCAAGCTTTAGCGGCCGCCCGACTTTAACGCCCCAAAAGTGGCTACAATGAATTTCTAGGCCATAGACTTTTATAAGAATTTGTTTGATTTTAAAATGAATTGCAATCCAATGTGTTCCACAAAGATCCTATTAGTGAAATATGATTCACTTCATAGATTAAGGAGAGCTATCAAGTACATAAGATATTTACTTATTTACAACAAGCTGATAACCCAGAACCAGTTAAGAATTTGAAAACTCACTTTGTTATTCAACAATATCCTTTCTGTATTTGTACAGTCAAAGTGGCTTTCTCATAGGTTTAGAAATCAAGCTGCCTTTTTATAGTGGTCAAATTTAAAGTGTATTATAAAGTAACCTTACAACAATCACATGCACATAACCCTGTAAAAGAGATTTTGTTTTCTTTTGTTTTAGAAAAGCTTTCTCTTCCTGTCATGTGAGAAGCCCACACATCTTATTTTGCAGTAAACACTTTAGTCTAGTGTTTTTTTTTTAAATAACACTTCCTGTTACACATTGTGACTTAGAAAGGCAAGACCTGATGGCCATAATGGTAACATTGACGGGAAAGTTCATAGATGATGCGATCTCCAAAAGCAGAAGCCACATATGAAAACTCAGCAATGCAAAAGAAAAAAGAGTGTGTGTGTAATATAACATCTATTTTATAAACAATTCAGATAGCTGCAAAGAAGAATTTGTACTTATGTAGCACCTTTTGATGTTGTAAAAAATTGCCAAGGCCCTTCACAATGCTAATCAGTAGTAGAAGAATTAGGTGAGATGACTGAAAACACAGTTGAAAAGATAGTTTTGGAGAGGCTTTTTCAAGCAGGAGAGAAGTAGGAAGGCAGAGAAGTTTAGGGAGACAGTTTCAAAGAGGAGAGATGAGGCGGCTGAAGGTCCTGTCACCAATGAGGGAGCAGCAGTTTTGAGTGGGTGGGTCAGGAGGGATGGGGCTTATGGGCAGGGGGTGGGGGGTGTGTGGTGGAGAGAAATTGTACAGACAACCAGAGGCAGAGGACTGAAGGGCATGGGCATTGGGTTGGGAGTAGTTGCAAAGCTATGGTGAGGCAAGGCAAGTCATGGAGAGATTTAAAGACAAGGGCCCTTATTCTGAAGTTGATGCATTGGGAGTTAGAGATCTGGTGGAGTGTGGCTTAGTGTGGGATAGGATGTAGATGGCAGATTTATGGATGGGTCGGTAACAATGTATATCTATCTAAATATTAAAAATGTCCAATATGCAGTTTGTTTCTTACACTTCAGGTCTCACCATTGAGTGTCACACTTTCAGCAGCACATTTTTCTATATGCAGGAAGGATGTTCCCAATGGCGGGGGAGTCTAGAACCAGGGGTCACAGTCTAAAGATAAGGGGTAAGCCATTTAGGACAGAGATGAGGAGGAATTTCTTCAGCCAGAGAGTGGTGAACCTGTGGAATTCTCTACCACTGAAGGCAGTTGAGGCCAATTCATTAAATATATTCAAGAAGGAGTTAGATATATTACTTAAGGCTAAAGGGATCAAGGGATATGGGGAGAAGGCATGGACAGGGTACTGAGTTTGAATGATCAGCCATGATCTCATTGAATGGCGGAGCAGGCTTGAGGGGCCGAATGGCCTACTCCTGCTCCTATCTTCTATGTTTCTATATTTCTATGTATATGGAAATTTTACATCACTCTTGCACCTGAATGGCTCAGATTTCTTATTCATGAGACAGCGACAAATCACAACTGAAGACGTAGGCAATGTACCAATCAAATGTGGGAACAGTGGATGGATAAACTTTGAGTGAAAATCTACCAAGCAGGTATAAAACAACCAATCCAGAATGTTCAGTCAGAAAAAGATGACATATAAAAACCCAAAGAAGCCACCAAATATATTTTTTGACATTCTATTTGCCAACATCTTGGTTTCTTCACTAAACTGAGGACTTACTACAGAGTAAGAATTTGCAGTCCAATAAAAAACAGAATAGAATTGCTGTATTATCAGAGGTCTATGTCTATCTATATCTACCAGCATACATTTGTTCCTGCAACTGCCAGGGAACTTTTTATAATGATTTACAGCAACACAGACCATTCACTGAACCGTCCCACCCTCTCCTCTTCTGTCTGTCAGCGAAGCCATTATTAACAGTAATTTTTGTGTAAATTCATAACAGCAACATAAAGCATAAACTTTGGAAGTTCGTCTGAGGTAACTTGCAGAGGAACTCTGTGTTACTATATTCAAACAGTTACTTATTTAACAAATACAGCATGTTACACATCTGACAAATGAAAGTTTGTACCTTGGAACTCTGAAATTGTTTAATTTTAATATATAGATTGTAATATATTCTAAATGTTTGGAGCAACTGAATTTCTTTCATTTATTTCTGAGGGAGAAGTGAAACTCAACTGCCTGGGAACTGTGTGGTTCAGTTAATGTAAGGCTGGTCAGATAATTGTAGATTTTTAGATGATATGCGTGGCTTTTTGCCAATTTTGCATTGTAGCTCGCAATGATGGGCTGCCCTCAATGAACCGAGCATTGTGGCTGTATAAAAATAATTGTTTTAACCACACTCGGTTGACTGCTGTGCCTAATTGTGTGAGAGAGAAATAGATATACGTGCAACAATGAATTCTCTGACTCACCATGAGCAATGCCACAGAATGCCTACTGCTGTATTATAAAGAATGAAAATGGGAGTATGAAACAGTGTATATATATTCTAGCATAAGAATGAAAATGGGAGTTAAGGATATAGGATGTACAAACATAGAAAAGAACAGGATCAGAAAAGATTAAACATCCATCTGGCCGATTCCAAAAATCAATCCTTCTTTATTGCCCTCTCCTTCAAATATCTATTCAATTCACCCATACATTTTTCCATACTAAGTGCCTCCACTGTCTCAGTCAGCAATCCATTCCACATATTCACAACCTTCTGCATAAGGTGCTTAAATCTAAACTGCCTGTGCACCTTCCCTTTTCTAAGCTTGAATATGTTCCTCAAGGTTCATGAGTTTGGGACAATTGTGAACATAATCCCATGGTTCAATTTAAGTATTCACTTAAGAATCTCGAACACCTGAATAATATCTCCAAAGTAAACAATCAAGCTCTTTAAACTCTCCTTATAGATGCCTTAAGCTTGATTCAGATTAACTGCCCTTTTTTTGCACTGCCTCAAATGCTTAGTTATGCATATGTACATAATTACATAAACATCTTGTCCCTTACTCCCTGACTGCTCATTGTTGATTGGTAATTTTCATGATTGGTATTGTTTGTTCTCATTTGTTACCTAATGCTCAGCACATTCTGTATCGGTTCAATGGTGATCGTAAATATTTTAAGAGAATTATATTTGAGAGACATTCCAGTACAAACACCACATACATTTACAAGTGTGACAGGCACAAGTGCGTGCTAGATGCAGGACATATTATTTATATGCGTATATATGTATTTTATGTATATGTGTGTGGGTGTGTGTGTCTCTGTCTCAACCAGTCTAACAAAGCATTCCATGCTCTGAGAACCAGCTGCATGATGACATTTCTCCTACCCTCTGTGCTCACTCCCCCAGTGACAATTTTAAATTGATGTCACTGTTGCCCCAATCAGAGTCTCTCCCTTTTCATTCTATCAAAACTCTCGATAATTTAAAAAAACCTTTTATTATATCTCCTCTGCTCTAGTGGAAATGGTCACATTATCTCAAGTCTCTCCTCATAACTATAGTTTTTCATCGCTGGAATCATCCAGCTGAGACTACCTGGCTTTAATGTCCTTTCTAATAATGGGGCACTCAAAACTGCACATAGTACTCTGTGTCCTAAGCAATGTTTTGTGAAAATGTATCATTACATGTACTATTCTGCTAACCTGCCTATGGCTACCTGAAATATTTTACAGCCCCTTATTGTTTGTCAACATTTTGTGTCACCAGCAAATTGTGAGATTGTACTACCTATGCCCAAATGAAATAATCTATATAAATCTATGAAAAAAATGGACCCAGCACTGACCCCTGCGGTACACCACTCTAATCCCAGCAACATCCATTTATCCTAACTCTTTTTTTCCTGCACCTCAATCAACCATCAATCCATGATGCTACATTACATGCCTGAATTTTCTAATAAGCCTCTTGTGGGATATCTTATCGATCACCTTCTGGAAAGCCATATGAACTATATTACTTTCCCTTTATACTACTTGCCCTTTATCTATCCAATCAGTCACCTCTCCAAAAACATTCTTCTTTACTCTCTTAATTCTTTATAATATTAGACATCAATGTTGTTTTTTCCTATTTTAATTGTTCCACATTATTTCTGAAATCCTTTTGGTGGCCATCTTTGACTTTTTCCACTAAATTAAGAAACTTAATGCTGGATATAAGATTTCCAATATTAAGCAATTTAAAATAAAATGATTAAACCTATCTACATAGTATTACTTTGTTTAAAATGTGCATCATGATATTTTCCATCAGAGGTGGGTAATAATGGCCCCATCTCCAAGTTAAAGAGGTTTACACGTGAGTTTCCTGCAATTTTGCTTGCTCAGAGGCTCTCTTCAAATGAGGACCAGATTTTCAGTTACAGCAGAAAACAGTCATTTTTCTAGTATTTTGTTGCAAATTTTTGAGGTTTTTTAAATTACCTTCACTGAGACCTGCACTGTATTTTCTGTTTCTTTGAATGCATTGTTCTGGCATAAGAATAAGCCACATTAAAATTTGAAAAGCTCCCCTGACTGCAGGTTCGGAAACATGCTGTGCCTGATGTGCACGAATGATGATTAAATGAGTTGAAACTTTAATTTTCGTACTTAAAGATGAAAGCATTTCATACTTAAAGAAGAAAGCATGGAGAGCAATCAAGGAGAGATTTGTTAAAGACAAATCGTGTCTAACTAACTTGATTGAATCCTTCGCAGTAACAGAGAAGGTTGATCAAGTAGATGTTGTATAAATGGACTTTCGGAAGGCATTCGACAAAGTGCTACACAGGAGCTTTGTTAAGAAGATGGAAGTCCATGGAATTAAGGGAAAAATGGTGGCATGGATATGGAATTGGCTCAGTGACAGGAAGCAGAGGGTGGTGGTGGATGGATGTTTGTCAGACTGGGAGGTGGTTTGCAGTAATGTTTCCCCAAGGGTCAGTTTTAGGTCCATTACTCTTTTCAATTTTTATAAATGACCTAGACTCGGGTGTAGGGAGCAGCATTATAAAGTTTGCATGTGATACGAAACTTGGCAAAGTAGTAGATGGAGATGAGGATAGTTGTAGACTTCAGGATGACAGCACAGGCACGATGGGCCGAATGACCTCCTTCTGTGCTGTAAGTTTCTATGATTCTATGATATAGTGTGAGTTCATCGCTTTCCTTCAGCCCTGATTAGGCTGATCTCCGTCCATTTTGGAAGTATTCAAATGAGATTTGCAGGAAATTTGAGCATAACTTGACATCGGCAAAATGGGCGCGGGAACGGGCGCATTTTCGGGTCTAACTTCCGGATTGCACCCACAGAGCAGATTCCAGGCCTATTTTTCTAAGACCTAATCAGAAAAAACATATTTGAGGTAGATTTTGACTTTTGGGCTGCTAATTGGCTGCCCAGTCCAGTAATGAAGAGAGCCCTGTGATTTTTGCAGCTCAGCCTCAGTTACATTCACCAGACGAGCTGTGGATTGCAAACAGATTGAAGCCTAATAATTGGGCCGGAACTGCCACCAGCAAGGTAAATTATGGAGGAGGGTTAGGGTGGGGGAGGGAGAGGGTCCAGGGTGAGGAGGGGGGCTGCGGTCCTGGGGCCGCATTGGTCCAGGTTATGTTTGTGGGCCTTGGAGGAGCACACCTGCTCCTTGGGGGCCACACAAATAATTCAAGACTTGCCTTTAGCAGGCTTCTTCTTTTCCATCGCACATTGAACTAATTGGGTGCAGGTTCCAACCATTTTCTACTTAAAATTTACATCATAGGACCCTGATATCCATATGAAAAGGGGCCTATTGCCTGAAATAGGCGGGCACTGTGGACATCTGCTGGTAGGCCCCTTTGTAAATGGAGCCATCCGCCTCATCCTGTCAATGAGGCAGTAAGGCTACTTGTAAAGTCTGTAGGTATTATGGCGAATTAATACACAGACTACAAGAGTAACTTTAACAGGACTTTACTATTCGAAGGTCAGGGCGAATCTGCCCAATAAATCCTGACACAGCACTTATATACCGGTGTGGTCACCGTCGGTATTACAGTATACAGCAGCCAAGATAAAGTAGTGCCACACCTAAAATAGTTCTCTTAAAGGTGGACGGTTACATACAATAGTTCTCTTAAAGGTAGAACAGTTACATACACTACAATCCTCCCTTTTTAGCTTACAATATACTTATTCCCCATTAACATAACATCATAACATATATACAACTTATGCAAAACAGTTCACAGATTCAGTCTCTCTGGAGGCTTCCTGACTCTGTCCGGATAACGCCTCGGTGGTGTAGTAGTTTTCGGCGGGGTAGTAGGTTCTTCTGGCAAGGTCGATTCGGCTTGAAGGACAGTGTCAGGTTCATCTGATTCCAGTATTACCAGATCGGAAGCAGGTGCTCTGGGTATCTCTGCTTCAACATTAGCCGTGTAAGGTTGTGGAGTAGGTTGGTCCTTTGTGGATGACCCTATGATCTGGTCAACATGGCGCCTTATTATGCTGTCACCAATGTCCACGGTATACATCAGCGGCCCTAGCCTTTTCCCAATAGTTCCAGGCTGCCATTTCTCGGTACGGTAGTCCCGGGCCAAAACTTGTTGACCTATCTGAAAGGATCTAGTTGGCCTTTCATTCATGCCCTGAAATTGCCGGTTCTCTATGTCCCTTCTGACGTTTGGCTTAATCAAATCCAGCTGGCATCTTAGTCTTCTATTGAAAAACATCATGGCGGGAGTTTGGTTTGTGACCGCATGTGTTGCATTCCTGTACGCCAACAAGAAGTTATCTACCTTATGTTGTAGGTTGATTTCTTCATTACCCATGGCCTTTATGGC
The DNA here is from genome assembly GCF_052327205.1 of Somniosus microcephalus. NCBI lineage: Eukaryota > Metazoa > Chordata > Chondrichthyes > Squaliformes > Somniosidae > Somniosus > Somniosus microcephalus. The sequence goes on along the minus strand of NC_140988.1, from coordinate 278,547,029 downwards.
CTTCTTGAAGGTCTGGACAAACATTTCAGCTAATCCATTGGTGGCGGGATGGTATGGGGCTGACGTGTAGTGCTTGACCCCATTCCTTTTTAAGAACTTCCTGAATTCTTCGGACACAAATTGCGGTCCATTATCAGAACAGATCTGTTCCGGCAGCCCATTCCTGGCAAATATGGTCCTTAATACTGTGATGGTTTTTTCCATGGTGGTGGAGGACATCTTTATTACCTCCGGCCACTTGGAGTGTGCATCCACCGCGATTAGAAACATTGAGTCCATAAATGGACCAGCAAAGTCGACGTGTACCCTTTGCCAAGGAGATGAGGGCCACTCCCATGGATGCAGAGGAGCTTGTGGTGGCGCGTTTTGGACCTTCTGACATCCTAGACAGCTCTTGGTTATTTCTTCGATGTCTCCATCAATACCTGGCCACCACACAAACGCTCTTGCTAGGTTCTTCATTTTCACTCCACCCAGATGCCCCTCGTGAAGCTCCTTTAGCACCTTATGCTGAAGTTTGGGTGGAATCACCACTCTAGATCCACACATCAAGGTTCCTCGGCACACTGACAGCTGTTCTTTTCTTTGCGAAAATGCGGGCAGCGTTGGTTCGCCATGTGCTGGCCATCCCTCCACTGTTAAATCGTAGACTCGTGAGAGAGTCGGGTCATTTCTTGTTTCATTTTCGATCATCGAATTTGTTACTGGTAGACATTCCACTATGGATGAGTGGAACATCTCTACCGGGTCCACTGTAGCCGCCTCTTCTACTACTGGCAACGGTAGGCGCGATAACCCATCAGCATTTCCATGCTGTTTGGACCTTTTGTATTCGATGTCATATTGGTGTGCCCCAAGTAACACGGACCACCTCTGTAGCCTTTGCGCTGTCATAGTGGAAACGGCCTTGTTAGGGTTGAATATGGACACCAACGGCTGGTGGTCTGTCAGTAATGTGAACTTCTTGCCCTGCAGGTAATGATTGAATTTCTTTACTCCCCACACAAGGCTGAGGGCCTCCCTATCTATCTGAGCATAATTTCGCTCAGCGGAGGTCAATGATCAGGACGCAAATGCGACTGGCCTTTCCGAGCCATTTGGTAACTTGTGTGAAAGTACTGCTCCAATTCCATAAGGGGAAGCATCACAAGCTAGACGAAGAGGTAACGTTGGGTTGAAATGAGCCAACACTTCCTCAGAGGTAATCAACGCCTTGCTTCTGCGAAAGGCCTTCTTACAGTCCTCGCTCCACTTCCATGGTACTTCTTTCCGCAACAGAGCATTCAGCGGATGCAGCACCGTGGATAGATTTGGCAGAAACTTGTGGTAATAATTAATCAACCCCAGAAACGATCTCAACTGTGATACATTTTCCGGAGCGGGGGCCTTCACGACAGCTTCTATCTTGTCAGGTGACTTGTGCAGCCCCTCTTGGTCAATGACATGACCGCAGTACGAGATCCGTTTCTGGAAGAACTCACATTTCTGGCGATCAACTCGAAGGCCATATTCCTTCAACCTGGTGAGCACCAGTTTCAAATTTGTGAGGTGTTCCTCCTCGTCTTCTCCCGTAATCAGGATATCATCCAAGTAACACTGCATGCTTGGAATACCCTGTAAGGCCTGCTCCATGGCCCTCTGCCAAATTGCTGGAGCCGAAGCTACTCCAAAAACCAGTCTATTATAACGATACAAGCCTCTGTGCGTGTTGATTGTGAGATACTGGCGCGACTCTTCCTCGACTTCCATTTGTAAGTATGCTTGTGCCAGGTCTATCTTGGTGAAGTGTTTCCCGCCAGACAATGAAGCAAAGATATCCTCAATCCGCGGGAGCGGGTATTGTACCGTGTGAAGCACCGGATTAACTGTGATCTTGAAGTCTCCGCAGATGCGGACCTTTCCCGGTCCCCCTGGCTTGTTACTTGATGAAGACTTCATGACGGGAACAATGGGCGTGGCCCACTCACTCCAGTCCACCTTAGACAGTACCCCTGAACGTTCAAGCTCTTCCAGTTCTGCCTCCAAAGCAGGTCGTATCGCGTAAGGTACCGATCTGGCTTTGAAAAATTTTGGGCTTGCATGTTCTGCAATCTTGATTTTTGCTTTAATTCCTCTCAGTGTTCCCAGTCCTTGCTGGAATACCTCTTTAGCTTCGTCCAACATTCTGGACAACCGTTCAGGTTTGACATCTTCCTTTCCGGAATCTACCGTCATTGTGTTTAGTGAATGCCAGTCTATCTTTATTTTCCTGATCCACTCCCGTCCCAGAAGTGGTGGACCTCCCTTGGGCAGCACATACATGTCCATCCCTTGGTGATCTTTGTCCTTGTCTCTCACCTTGAATTTTATCTTTCCGATGGGGTATACTTTGTGCCCCGTGTATGTCTGCAATATTATCTCCGTATCCCGTAGGGGAATATGTTTGAATAACTTTTTGTAATCTTGCTTATTCATGACCGTCAACGCCGATCCGGTGTCCACTTCCATCTTCACTTGGACTTTTGCAATCTGTAGTGTGACCCAGATAGTTTGTCGGTCAGCTTCTTTACTCACATTGTGAATCCTCAGACTACCCAGTTCCTTGCTGTTGGAGTCTGAGTCTGAATTCTGTTCATCTGGACTCTTCCCAGTCACCTTATGTACCTTTCTGTACTTCTTCTGCGGTGACTTATTATTGCTGGTCTTCTTTCCTGACCGGCATACCTTAGCTATGTGACCAAGCTTGCCACATTTTCTACATTCCTGGTTTTTAAACCAGCATTGGTCCTGGTCGTGTGTTGTCTTCCCACAACGATAACATTTCGTTGTACCCGAAGTCATTTGATCCACACTGAGTACCGCTGTCTTCCGCTGCATTTCCGCCGTGCCTCTCGCTGCGGCTTCGTGCGATGCTGCAATAAGGACAGCCTTATCAAGTGTAAGATCGTTCTCTTCGAGCAGTCGTTTTTGTGTTCCTTCCTTCGACATCCCGCACACGAACTTGTCTCTTAGTGCCCCTGTCAGATTTACCCCAAACTGACAGTATTTTGCTAGCCTACGCAGTTCAACCAGGCACTCCGCGTTGCTTTCCTCTTTTCGTTGCGTTCTCACGTAAAATTTTGATCGTTCCGCTAACATCAGCGGTGCGGGGTTAAAATGATCCTTCAGGACAGCAACAATATTAGCGAAAGACTGATCCGCCGGTTTAGCTGGTGATAGAAGATGCTTCAATAACCCGTATGTCTTCGCACCCATTGAGTTTAGTAAGGTTAGAGCTTTGTCATAATTTGCTATCTTATTGACCTTACAATATATCTCGATGCGTTCTACATACGTGGCCCAATCTTCCACATCGGAATCGAAACCGTTGATGTTACTACGCTTAGGCATCTTCACACTCTTCCTGAGAAACAACAACGAAATATTTCTTTAACTTTTTTTTTAAATGGCGGTTTCCCGTGCTTGTCTTCTTTCCCCGCCCACTTTCAAAATGGCGGTTTCCCACTTCTGTCTTCTTCCCCGCCTACTGGCGGCTTCCCGCGTTTCTTCCCCTGGCGGGAGGGGTAAGCTTTTCCCTCGGGCGACGACCGCTGGCTTTCGGGGTTCGCAGCCTGCGCGTCGGCTTCAGTGCGTTCCTTGTTCCCTTTTCTCGGCAGGGCAACCGGCGCTGGGTACAACCCGTTGACGGCGAACAGTTTCAGCCGCTGGGCTGGATCTCGCTCAGTCTCCCTCGCTCGGGCTCTGTCTCTCCCGCTCGCTCGGGCTCTGTCTCTCCCTCAGCGGCTTCCAATCGCGCCTCCCAGCCCTCTCGCAGTCCGGTGCTTTCCTCCCCGGCTGCGGCTGAGTTCTCCGCGATTTATTTATTTTTATATCTTCCCGCGCCTTACGATCCCGGTTGCAGCGCTTCGTGGCCTCGGTCGCTGCCCGGCCTTTTTCACTCCAATCGCGCCTCCCAGCCCTCTCGCAGTCCGGTGCTTTCCTCCCCGGCTGCGGCTGAGTTCACCGCGGTTTATTTATTTTTATATCTTCCCGCGCCTTACGATCCCGGTCGCAGCGCCTCGTGGCCTCGGTAGCTGCCCGGCCTTTTTCGCCGGTCGTGGTCTAGCTGTCTCACGACGCCGTTGCGTCTCCCAGCCCGCTTGTACCGCGGCTTCCGTGCTCCACGCTGCCCCAGTCTCAGCGCCTCTGGGCCCGACTTCTGTCCGGCTCCTTTCCCCCGACCGTGGTCGAGTTCACCGCCCTTATCCTCCGTTTATTTTTTTTATTTTCCCTTTATTCACAGTCACCGTGGCCGACTTGCTTCTCGTGCTGATCGGCTCACTCACCACTGTGGCAGAAGGGACAATCAGTGCCTGTTGCTGATGGAAGGCTTCGTGTCTGAATTCTTCCTTCTTCCTTGCTCTGCAGACTCGAGTTTTCTCTCAGCAGAACGACGAGGGCGGGTGCCTCTTCTCGACGCTCGTTAACTGCTTCGGAAGTATTGTTGCCGCAGGGTAAGATCGAACTCGTCGCCACTGTAAAGTCTGTAGGTATTATGGCGAATTAATACACAGACTACAAGAGTAACTTTAACAGGACTTTACTATTCGAAGGTCAGGGCGAATCTGCCCAATAAATCCTGACACAGCACTTATATACCGGTGTGGTCACCGTCGGTATTACAGTATACAGCAGCCAAGATAAAGTAGTGCCACACCTAAAATAGTTCTCTTAAAGGTGGACGGTTACATACAATAGTTCTCTTAAAGGTAGAACAGTTACATACACTACACTACTGACCACAGTTTGAGGCTGTTACCACCCCGTTACCACCAGCTGAGAGCAGTCAAAGTCGACCTCATTGTCGCTGAGCATATATATTTGTAAAATGTTTTTTTCCAAATCCTTTCAGTGCATCATATGAACTACCAACTGCAACAGTCAAATGTAAAAACCAGTAATGCCAAAGGAGGAACAGTCAAGAATTAGAATGCGGGAGAACACTTCTGGGGTTTGCTTCACTCTTGCAGTTGATGATGCCATTCAACCTCCTTTAGGTGTAGCATTGCTTTGTAACATACAGCACCTACTCTTTTGTACACAGTACACATAAGTTACCCTTTTATTTATGTCAAGTTCAGTTCTTGTGTCAGAAGATGCAGCTTATTTCTCTGTAAATGTTCACCTGTGTTAGATTTGCACTGTGTGGGAGCTGTTCAGCTTTTATGTGCGTAACGTCTCTGAACCAAATCAGAGCTGCATGCACTTCTGTAATTCACCTTTAGCAATCAATTATTTAATATATATTTCCATTATATTGTTATACTCAAACTATGATAATTGTGATGAAAATTACATGAAAAGAAAATAGATTAGGAGGTTATCAAATAGCCTTTTACCTAGATACAAAGAATAATTTCAGGAAAATGCACAGCACTGTAGTTGCATCATGAAATAAAAACAGAAAATGCTGGAAATACTCAGCAGGTCAGGCAGCATCTGTGGAGAGAGAAACAGAGTTAACGTTTTAGGTCGATGACCCTTCGTCAGAACTGGAAAAAGTTGGAGATGGAACAGGTTTTTAAGCAAGTGTTGGGGCAGGGAAAGGGGGGAGGGGAGGAAAGAACAAAAGGGAAGGTCTGTGTTAGGATGGAAGGCAGGAGAGATTAAGAGACAAAAGAGGTGATGGTGCAAGGCAAAAGGAGATGGTAATGGGACAAGTTAAGAAACAAAAGGTGACTCTAAATGAAGTGTAAATGGCAATGGCAGAATGATCGACAGCTGCCATGTGAGAGAAAGAAAAAAAAGGGAAAAAAAAGATAGGGGCAGAGGTTATGGTCTGAAATTGTTGAACTCGATGTTGAGTCCAGAAAGCTGTAAAGTGCCTAATCGAAATGTGAGGTGCTGTTTCTCGCGCTAACGTTGAGCTTCATTGGAACAGTGTAAGTTACATCATGATGTGTGGTGGTGAAACTCATAGAAATATAGAAACATAGAAGATAGGAGCAGGAGTAGGCCATTTGGCCCCTCAAGCCTGTTCCGCCATTTAATGAGATCATGGCTGATCATCCAAATTCAGGACCCTGTCCCTGCTTTCTCCCCATATCCCTTGATCCCTTTAGCCTTAAGAAATATATCTAACTCCTTCTTGAATATATTTAATGAATTGGCCTCAACTGCCTTGTGCGGTAGAGAATTCCACAGGTTCACCACTCTCTGGGTGAAGAAATTCCTCCTCATCTCAGTCCTAAATGGCTTACCCCTTATCCTTAGACTGTGACCCCTGGTTCTGGACTCCCCGCCATCGGGAACATCCTTCCTGCATCTAGTCTTTCTAGTCCTGTTAGAATTTTATAAGTTTCATTGAGATCCCCTCTCATTCTTCTAAACTCTAGTGAATAGAAGCCTAATCGAACCAATTTCTCCTCATACATCCTTCCTGCCATCCCAAGTATCAGTCTGGTGAATCTTTGCTGCACTCTCTCCATGGCAAGAACATCCTTCCTCAGATAAGGTGACCAAAACTGCACACAATACTTAAGGTGTGGTCTCACCAAGGCCCTGTACAACTGCAGCAAGACATCCTTGCTCCTGTACACAAATCCTCTCGCTATGAAGGCCAACATACCATTTGCCCTCTTAACTGCCTGCTGCACCTGCATGCTTACCTTCAGCGACTGGTGCACAAGGATACCCAGGTCTCATTGCACTCCCCCCTTTCCCAATCTATTACCGTTCAGATAATAATCTGTCTTCCTGTTTTTGCCACCGAAGTGGATAACCTCACATTTATCCACATTATACTGCATTTGCCATGCACCTGCCCAATCACCCAACCTGGCCAAATCATACTGGAGTTTCTCTGCATCCTCCTCACAGCACACACGCCCACCCAGCTTTGTGTTGTCTGCAAACTTGGAGATATTACATCTAGTTCCCTCGTCTAGATCACTTATATATATTGTGAATAGCTGGGGTCCTAGCACCGATCCCTGCCCTACCCCACTAGTCACTGCCTGCCACTCGGAAAAAGACCCGTTTATTCCAACTCTTTGCTTCCTGTCTGCCAACCAGTTCTCTATCCTAGACAGTGCCTTACCCCCAATCCCGTGTGCTTTAACTTTGTACGCTAGTTTCTTATGCGGGACCTTATCGAAAGCCTTCTGAAAGTCCAAATACACCATATCCACTGGTTCTCCCTTATCTATTCTACCAGTTACATCCTCAAAAAACTCCAGTAAATTAGTCAAGCATGATTTACCTTTTGTAAATCCATGTTGGCTTTGTCCGATCCGGTCACGGTTTTCCAAGTGCTCTGCTATTACATCTTTTATAATGGACTCTAGCATTTTCCCCACTACCGATGTCAGACTTATAATTCCCCGTTTTCTCTCTACCACCTTTTTTAAAAGTGGGGTTACATTAGCTATCCTCCAATCCATGGGAACTGTTCCAGAGTCTATAGAATTTTGGAAGATGCCCAGCAATGCATCTACTATTTCTAGGGCCACTTCCTTAAGTACCCTAGGATGTAGATTATCAGGCCCTGGGGATTTATCGGCCTTCAATCCCGTCAATTTCCCTAACACCATTTCCCTACAAATACTGATTTCATTCAATTCCTCCCTCTCATTAGACCCTATGTTCCCGACATCTCTGGGAGGTTATTTGTGTCCTCCTTTGTGAAGACAGAACCAAAGTATGTATTTAATTGGTCTGCCATTTCTTTGTTCCCCGTTATAAATTCCCCTGATTCTGACTGCAAGGGACCTACGCTTGACTTCACCAATCTTTTTCTCTTCACATATCTATAGAAGCTTTTACAGTCAGTTTTTATGTTCCCTGCAAGCTTACTTTCATAATCTATTGCCCCTCTCTTAATTAATCCCTTTGTCTGCCTTTGCTGAATCCTAAACTGCTCCCAATCCTCAGGTTTGCTGCTTTTTCTGGCCAAATTATATGTCCTCTCTTTGGATCTTATGCTATCCCTAATTTCCCTTGTTAGGCATGGTTGAGTCATCTTTTTTGTTTTATTTTTATGCCAAACAGGGATGAACAAATTCTGTAGTTCATCCATGCGATCTTTAAATGTTTGCCATTACCTATCCACCGTCAACCCTTTAAGTAACGTTCCCCAATCCATCCTAGCCAACTTGTGCCTCATACCATCGTAGTTTCCTTTATTTAAATTCAGGACCCTAGTCTCTGAGTCAACTACTTCACTCTCCATTTTAATGAAGAATTCTATCATATTATGATCGCTCCTCCCCAAGGAGCTTTGCACAACAAGATTGCTAATTAATCCTTTCTCATTACATAATACCCAGTCTAAGATGGCCTGATCTCTAGTTGGTTCCTCGACATATTGATCCAGGAAACCATCCCGTATACACTCTAGGAATTCCTCCTCCACAGTATTGTTACTAATTTGGTTAGCCCAATCTATATGTTGATTAAAGTCACCCATGATAACTGCTGTGCCCTTATTGCATGCATCTCTAATTTCCCATTTAATGCCATCCCCAACCACAGCATTACTGTTTGGGGGTCTGTATACCACTCCCACTAATGTTTTCTGCCCCTTGGTATTTCTCAGCTCTGCCCATACAGAATCCACATCATCAGAGCTAATATCCTTCCTTACTATTGTGTTAATCTCCTCTTTAACCAGCAATGCTACCCCACCTCCTTATCTTTTTTTCCTGTCCTTCCTGAATATTGAATACCCCTGGATGTTGAACTCCCAGACTTGGTCATCCTGGAGCCATGTCTCCGTAATCCCAATTATATGGGCCCAGAAATTCAGGTCGGGGGCTTCCCGCGGGTGCAAGCCCCCGACCTGCCCTTACCTTGCGCACCGGCCGTTGAGCTGTGGGCCCCCATGGAATTCTGATCCGGGGCCTGGTCCAGCTGCCGGCGCGCAGTGCTTGCGTATCCCAGGGGAGCAGTTAGTTTGATGCATCCCTGCGACCATGTGGGCCATGGGGAGCCAATCGGAGCAGGGAATGCTCCATTCATAAGTCTGAGAGGAAGTGCTGTCAAGACTTATAAATACTAAGGCTCCAAAATAGCAATAAATCTTCAAATAAATTTAAAAAAAAAACACTTTTTAAATAAACTATAAATTACATGAAATAACTATTTCAAACAATAATTTAAATTTTTGAAAAAAATCATTTTATTTTCTAACAGGTCTAAAAATTAACTTACCTTTCTTTAAAGTATTTAAAAATAATAATCCTGTGGAAAAAATGTTTTAATTTTAATTAATTCACCACTTACCTTGTAAAAAGTAGGCCTTACGCCTGCTTTTTACATTTCTAAATTCTGCAGGCTTACATTCCCGGGAAAACCTGTAAAAAAAACGTAAGTTCGATGCGCACGCGCAGCTTCCCCCGCGCACGCATTCGACCTCTGTACCCCTTCGTTCAGAGGAACGGAGGTGCCAGTTTCCTGCGCATGCGCAGTGCATGCTGGAAACCGGCACTTCCATTGGGCCTACGGATGAGTACCCCATGCATACTCACCCGTGGAGACCCGAATTTCTGGGCCATCATATCCGTTTACATCTATTTGCGCAGCTAATTCATCTACCTTATTACGAATGCTCCTCGCATTAAGACACAAAGCCTTGAGGCTTGATTTTTTAACACTCTTAGTCCTTTTAGAATTATTTACTGTAGCCCTGTTTGATTTACACCCTTGATTTCTCTGCCTTCCATTTTTGCTTTTCTCCTTCCTATCTTTTGTTTCTATACTTGCTTCCCTTTCGTCTGTCTCCCTGCACAGGTTCCCAACCCCCTACCATTTTAGTTTAAACCCTCAATCATAGCCTTTCTGTTTAAGTAATAACCACTGGATCTCCTGTGGCTCTGAGTGTGTCAGATCAGCACTGGAGGAAGAGGGCACTGAGATCTAGCAGCACTTTTGGGTGGTGGGAGTACTGGTGTTTGGCAACACTGGTAGCCTGGTCTGGAGTTTCACCATATTATGCTTAGGGAGCCTTGGCTGTAACAGAATGCAGCCATAGTACAGGGCCAGAAAGCAGCCATGGTTGCAAAATGGAGGACTAATGGCAGTCGCACAAGGAGGCTAAAAGCGACCATGGGCCTAAATGAAACACCAGTAGTATTCACAGCAGGCAGCCAGAAAGTGGCCATGGCTGCAACAGGAGCACTAATGGGATCCACAGCTGCACTGGGGAGGCAAAAAACAGGATCATCAGAACGATAGATAATGACAGCAACAACAACAACTTGTATTTACATAGCGCCTTTAATGTAGTAAAATGTCCCAAGGCACTTCACAGGAGTGTTATAAGGCAAAAAATTTTGACACCATTTCTGACCATTGCTGCTGGTGAATGGAAACTTCGCAAAAAGGAACAAAAGGATCAAAAATTCCATAACCAGGCCCCCGAGAGAGAGGTTAGGTCTCAAGGACAAAACTTATTAGATTTATTTTCAAAAACAACAACTTGCATTTATATAGCACCATTAACATAAAAAGTGTCCCAGGGTGCTTCACAAAGAGGCAGAGCCAGGAAAGAAGAGATTAGGAGAGATGAATGAAGGCTAGGTCAAAGAGATGGGTTTAGAGGAGGCTTTTAAAGGTGGCGAGAGAGGGCCAGAGGTGGAGTGTTCTAGAGAGGGAGCTCCAAAGATTAGACGGGCCTAAGAAAAGAGGTGCACAGGAGAATCGATTCGAGGAACAGAGTGTTCGGGAGGAGGTATAGGGGTGGTGGAGATCAGAGATAAGTTTGGGCAATGCCATGCAGGAATTTATCAATGTAGGTGAGGATTTCGAGTTGCATACAATAGGGGATAGGGAGCCACTGCAGGTCAGTAAGGATGAGGATACTTTTATAGTAGTTGAAATACCTTTTTTCAAATTATTTACACTTTTATGTTTGTTTTCTTATCTGTATATAGTAAGCTGGCTGAGGAAATAATATGACATTGCAAAGGATTGTTAAAAAATATTTTAACTGGTTCCCTTCGTACTACGTGTTATACTGTTTAAAAAAGGAAAAATATTTGACAACTCTAATAGAAAGATTTGGATTTATATAGCGCCTTTCACAAACTCTGGATGTCCCAAAGCACTTTGCAGCCAATCCTTTTTTGAAGTGTAGTCACTGTTACTATGGCTTCTTGATTGGTAGATTTCATGCTTGCTTTCTACCTATCCATTGGTCGTTTCTTGACCTGTTCAATTGTGAATTGTTTCTTTTTTTATTGAATTTAATATTTATGCCAATGAATTGCAAGTCTGATATATACATTCAGCACTCTTGCTGTTGAAGGATGTAGGTTCAACTCCAAGCTTGAGCACATAAGGGATAATTTTACCAGTTTGCGATGGTGGCGGAGTGTCTGGCCTGTACAGTGTAGCAGAAATTTTAACACACATTGCACATGATTTCCAACCATTAATTTTAATATTCAGTATCACGGACTCATAAAATTGCCCCTCTAATCTAGGCCGACACTCCAGTGCATTACTGAGGGAATGTTAACCATTGGATGAGACCTTAAAATGAGGCCCCTTCTGTCTGTCCAGGTGTACATTACAGATCGAATGGCACAATTCAAAGAGCAGGGAGTTCTCTCGGTTTCCAGGCCAACATTCCTTTCAACCCACATCACTAAAAAACTGATTAACTAGTTAGTTATCTCATTGCTGTTTGTAGGAGCTTGCTGTGCATAAAATGGCTGTCATGTTTGCCTGCATGATAACATTGACTGCAGTTCAAAGTAATCCATGTGAAATACTTTAGGGTGTTTCTGAGAGCTGGGATAAGGTGCAGTGTATCAGCAACTCTTTTATTTTTAAGTATGACACTTTGACAGATATGCGCTGGACTCATGTTAGTGTTCCTGATCTGAAAAGCAAGCTTTCTGTTTTGAGTTCTTCAAATGGGCCAGCAAGGATGAAAAGAAAACCACGGATGATTGAAATCAGAGTTAAAAATGAACAGCAGGCCAGGCAGCATCAGAAAGAGAAATACAGGTTAATAATGTTTTAAGTGTGATCCTTCCTCAGTTCTGAAAAGGATCACATCCAAAACATGAACCTATTTTTCTTTTTCAGATAAAAGCGGAATACCGTGGATGCTGGAAATCTGAAATAAGAACAGAAAATGCTGCAAACACTCAGCAGGTCAGGCAGCCTCTGTGGAGAGAGAAACAGAGTTAGCGTTTCAGCTCGATGAGTTCTTTTTCAGACATTGATTAAACTGCTGCGTATTTGCAAAATTTTCTGCTTCTGCCTTCAGTAAGCCTAACCTTTTCAATTTTCTGCTTGCACTACAGGAGGAGAATATTACTCATCTTCGTTCATGTTTTTATTGACTATTGTTTTTTTCAGGTTCCTTTCAGTATTAAAAATTTCTGCCTATTGGGCCTAAATAGCAGCAGACCACATGTCATTGCTACTAACACACTGAAGGAGGTGATGGGTGTTATGTCTGAATAACCACTCAAATCGGTGTGGTAATAACTAGCTGTTTTTATTTCCAAGACCCTCTTGGATCTTCCCTCAAAGAATAACAAAGGTACGACAAGAGGAAACCTTTGAGTGTATTGCTATAATGTGCTTATTCCCAACAGGGGGCCATCTAGTGTTCAGTTAATGGTATGCATACATATCACTTCCCCACCTCTCCCCCATTCAGAATTATAAGGTGAAAATAAGTATCTGCAAGAATATTGTTTCAAGCACTGTAATCAGATGGCTCATAAAACCTTGGCTTGGGGAACTTTATGCCGAGGACAAATAATTGTTTTTTTTTCATTTCTATGTAGCTTTTATACAGAAGGACAGTAATGTTGGGAAATTGAAACTGATTTCACTTATCACCTGTACAAGTGATAACTCTCTCAAATATTGCCCAATATAGTGCCTCAAGTTCACCCCAAGATGAATACCTCCTCCAATTTTGGTGATGCTTCCTTTTCTGCATTTAATATGTTTATAATATATAAGCTATTCTACTTGTACTGGTTGGAAAGCATCTGTTATGTATTGTGTGTTCTCCTCCCACCTGTGGTGGCGCTGTCACAGCAGATAAATGGTTGGGTGTTCTCTTGGTTAAGTTTAGCTCTCTTTGTTCGGAACTCTCCAGAACTTCCCTTTCCTTTCGAATAAAGCACTTCATGTTTGAATCTCTGGGTTCTGAGTTCTAATTGTGTCTAGGTAGAAAGGTACTGACACAACAAGTGGCGACGAGGATCGGATGAATCTGCGTTGTGGGAACTTTCTTGTTTTCGACTACAAAACACTCGGAACAGAGATTGCAGCATCACATTAATGTTACGGGTGCAGTGAGTAAACAGAAATTTAAATTTGAAACGTGAGATGGCTACTACATTAGGAAACATTGGTGATTTTGATGAAAATGTGGAGCAATGGAGCGCTTATACGGAATGTTTTGACTATTTTGTCTTGGCGAATGCGGTGGCAAACAAAAAGGTCGTGCCTACCTTTTTGAGTGTAATGGGGCCGAAGACATTCAATTTACTTCGCAGCCTTGTGCAGCCAGATAAGCCAGGAACTAAAACATATAAGCAACTAGTGGAAATTCTTGGAGCACATTTTTCACCAAAACCTCTGGTTATTGCTGAGAGATTTAGATTTCACAAACGGAATCAAGAGGAGGGGAATCAGTGATGATGTTTATTGCTGCTTTAAAAAGGTTGTCAGAACACTGCGAGTTCAAGGAAGTGCTGAATGACACCATTAGAGACAGACTTGTGTGTGGTCTGCAAAGTGCAGCCACACAGAAGCGCCTCCTTACTGAGGACAACCTTACTCTTGAAAAGGCCATTGAAGTTAGTGTCTCCATGGAGATGGCGGAAAAGGAGGCTCACCAGTTGAGTTCAACAGGGAGAGTTCACAAGGTGTCATCTGAGCCTAAAGGTGCGCGGAACGGCACATGTTACCGTTGTGGGAAAACGGGCCATCACGCTAATGACTGCTGGTGTACGGAGCTGGAATGCCGAAATTGTGGCAAAAAGGGTCACATTGAACGTGCCTGTAGAGGTTAAAAAAGAACAGACAGAGCTGGGAAGCATGAAAGCAAAATGTCTGTATTTGGACAAGAGAGGAAAAAGAGTGTTCATTCAGTGCAGTATGATGGAACAAGCAAAACAGAGGGGTGCGACACCTCTGAGGAGGAAGAGGTACACATACTGACGGTTGCAGGTGGTTCAAATGGCTACTGGGTGTCACCACTGGTGGAGGGACAATCAGTGCGGATGGAGGTGGACACAGGCACGGCTGTGTCCCTTGTTTCAGACACTATCTACAACAAAATGCTAAAGCATCTTACCCTTCAGCCAACAAACATTGTGCTAAAGACGTATACCAGCGAACCTGTGGCCATGAGAGGCGCCATTGATGTGACAGTTAAATTGAATGGACAGACTGCGAAACTGCCACTATATGTGGTAAAGGGAAATTACCCATCGCTACTGGGATGAGCGTGGCTAGAGAAAATCACGCTGGACTGGCCTGCAGTCCGCATGATGTCAAAAGGGGAGTCAGATCTGACTGCAGTGTTAAACAAACATGCAGAACTCTTCAATGGGGAACTTGGGAGCATGAAAAAGATCAGCGTGAGACTGGACATTAAACCTGACAGCAAACTGAAGTTTCACAAAGCCCGACCTGTACCCTATGCAATTAGGCCAAAAGTTGAGGCTAACTTGGAGGCCTTAGTCGAGAATGGAGTCCTGGAGCCTGTGAGCGTGAGCAAATGGGCCATACCCATTGTTCCTGTCCTGAAAAAGGATGGATCTGTTCGAATCTGCGGGGATTTTAAAGTGACTATTAACCCGGTGCTGTCTGCGGAACAGTACCCTCTTCCCCTCATTGATGATCTTTTTACGGGCCTGGCCAGAGGGCAAAAGTTCAGCAAAATAGACTTATGCCAGGCTTATCTACAAATGCATGTCGATGACAAATCAAAGGAGCTGCTGACCATTGTGACACACAAGGGGCTATACAGGTACTGCCGCCTTCCGTTTGGAATTACGTCGGCCCCTGCTCTATTCCAAAAGGCAATGGATCAGATTTTGAGTGGACTGCCAGGAGTCCAGTGCTACCTGGACTTGGATGCGACACTACAATGATTGAAAGAGTACAGACTCAGAGTTCGTAAAGACAAATGTGAATTCTTTCAGTCTTCAGTTGAGTACCTGGGGCATGTGATTGACGCTACTGGCCTGCATAAGGCGCCGTCAAAGGTCAAGGCGATCGTGGAGGCCCCAGCACCCCAGAATGTGAGCCAGTTACGTTCATTTCTGGGGTTACTTAACTACTATGGGAAGTTTATTCCAGACTTAGCAACATTGCTGAAGCCGTTACATCAGTTGCTATGTCAAGGCAAAACATGGAAATGGACTGAACTGTGCAACGAAGCTTTCGCCCAAGCAAAGAAAGCATTGCTGAATTCGGAGGTCCTGACACACTTCGACCCAAAGCTACCCGTGCAGCTAGCATGTGATGCTTCAGCATATGGTGTGGGAGCAGTCATATCCCACATCATGCCTTCTGGTGAAGAGGAACCTATCACCTTCGCATCACGCACCTTGAACAAGGCCGAGAGTAACTATGCACAGATTGAGCGCGAGGCCTTGGGAATCATTTTTGGAATTCGAAAATGTCATCAGTACCTTTTTGGGAGAAGGTTCACACTCCTGACGGACCACCGTCCATTGACTTCAATCTTCGGGCCCCACACCGGAATTCCGTCTCTTGCTGCAAGCAGGATGCAAAGGTGGGCTTTACTGTTGTCAGGACACACATACGACATCAAATATCGCAAATCAGACTTGCACGACAACGCAGACAGTCTCTCGAGGCTGCCCTTGCCTGTTACTCCCCCAGAGCCTCATCAGATAGACATCTTCTACTTTAGACAAGTGGAGGGAGCACCTGACACGGCAGTTCAGGTGCGAAGGTACACCCGCAACAATCCAGTCCTGTCTGAGGTAATGGATGATGTCATTCGAGGGAGAGCTATAGGAGATTCTCCTAGTTTGAAACCTTGCGTTTCAAAAAGAAATGAGCTCTCCGTCCAGACAGGTTGTCTTCTTTGGGGATGCCATGTCATCATTCCGCCACCTCTGAGGGAACCTATACTGCAACAACTTCATACAGGCCACAGTGGGATGGTTCGGATGAAGGAAATGGAAAGAAGCTACTTCTGGTGGCCAGGTCTTGATGGAAATATTGAGGAGAAAGCCAAAACATGTTCCCCATGTCAAAGGGTCCAGAATGCTCCACAGCTGGCAACCCTACACCCCTGGGATTGGCCTGCAGAAGTGTGGCAGCGAGTACATGTGGACTTCGCCAGTCCTTTCGAAGAGAAGATGTTTATGGTGGTTGTGGACGCTCGTAGCAAGTGGCCGGAGGTCGCTGTGATGAGGTCTACCACGGCAGAGAAAACAATTGAGAAACTTGGTGAGATGTTCAGCCGTTATGGCTCACCAGAACAACTCGTAAGTGACAATGGTCCACAATTTGTATCACAGGAGTTTGCAACCTTCCTGCATATGAATGGTGTCCAACACATCAGGCCTGCGCCCTATCATCCCTCTACTAACGGCCAGGCAGAAAGGTTCGTGCAAACTTTGAAGCACGCCTTGAAGGCATCGCAAGGCCAGGGCTCAATCCACCAATGTCTGAACAGCTTCCTGTTGGCCTACAGGAACGAGCTGCATGCCACAACCAAAACTTCCCCCGCTTCACTCATGATGAAGAGGCAGTTGCGGACAAGTTTTGACTTACTCAAACCTCCAAGGGCAGAACAGGTTGTCCATTGTCAACAACAAGCTCAAGTTGAAAAGAGAGAGAAAAGAGCCAAGGAGAGACGGTTTCACCCTGGAGAGCACGTCCTAGCTCGAAACTACAACACTGGACCGAAATGGGTTCCTGCTACGGTGATCGCACAGACGGGCCCTGTGTCTTACACGGTTGAGACTGCTGAGGACGTCGTCTGGAGAAGACACACAGATCAACTGTTGCTAGGAGCAGAGACAGCCACAGAGGTTCCAACGGCTGGTTGGCCTGAACTGTTTCCGGATGATACCGCAAACCAGCATCCTTTGCCACAGTGCTCTTCTCCAACACAGGAAGTCATAGAGACTGTTCCACCTGTGCAAACTCCTGACTTTTGACTGACACAGGCACCTTCTCTATCTAGGCCTGTGTCAATGCCTACTGCTGTGGAAGCCAGCGATGACCGCCGGTATCCTGTCAGAGAGCAGCGGCCTCCAAGACGCTTGGATCTGTAGGCTTAGTGACTTACCCACAAGACTGGGGCAGAATAAACCCCAGGGTAAAGTCAGGGTTTGAGGCAGTCTACCTCTACCCTTGGTTAGTTGAGTGCATTGAAAGTAACTTACCTGTTGAGGAATAATGTGGACCTTTCATTTAAGAGGGGAGGAATATGTTATGTATTGTGTGTTCTCCTCCCACCTGTGGTGGCGCTGTCACAGCAGATAAATGGTTGGGTGTTCTCTTGGTTAAGTTTAGCTATCTGATATGCCTATCAATTAGTCCAATAAAAGGCGACGAGTTAAGAACGTAACTGAAGGTTTTTATTGGCTAAATAACAGAGCCCACCCTCGTGGGTGATCCGATCCAACAGGGAGGAATACTAGCCAGTCAGCTACCTTTATACCTGGGCAGGTAATGGGCGGAGTCGGAGGTGGTCAGCCCAGGTATAACGGTGACACCAAGAGGCGACCTCGTGTAGTGATGTGACAGTGAGAACAGTGAGAACAATATACAGTGATAACTATAACAGTGGTTTACCACATTCACCCCTTGTTTAGATTAGAGTCCGGCAGGGTGAAGTGTATTACCAGCTCTGGTATGTCAGTCTGTCCGGAGGCTTCGTTAGCCTCTCCGATCGTCGCAGCGGCGGTGTTACATTATCCGGTGTTAAAGCTGGTGTCTGCGTAGTCGGCAAAGGCTCGTGGGGTTCCGGCATGCCGTCTACCTCGGCTGGACTCGGGGGGTTGGGAGGGGGGGGTGAGGGTGCGAGGTCTCGTAAGGAGACAGTGTCCTCCCGTCCGTCTGGGTAAGCCACATAGGCGTACTGGGGGTTGGCGTGCAGGAGGTTCACCTTCTCGACCAGGGGGTCCGTTTTATGGGCCCTCACGTGCTTTCGCAGCAAGACGGGTCCCGGAGAGGTCAGCCAGGTTGGTAGGGTGGTTCCCGTAGTCGACTTCCTGGGGAAGACAAACATTCGAGCATGGGGGGTGGTGTTAATGGCAGTGCAAAGTAGTGACCGGATGGAGTGCAGCGCAATCGGGAGGACCTCTTGCCAGCGGGAGGTTGGGAGGCCCTTAGACTTTAAGGCTAAGAGGGTGGCCTTCCATACCGTCGCGTTCTCTCTTTCCACCTGGCCGTTCCCTCGGGGGTTGTAGCTGGTGGTCCTGCTTGCTGCAATACCCCTCTCCAATAGGAACTGACGGAGTTCCTCGCTCATGAAGGAGGCGCCCCGGTCACTATGTATATAGTTCGGGAACCCGAACAAGGCGAAGAGTTTGTTCAGGCATTTAATGACCGTGTTACTGGTCATGTCTGGGCAGGGGAAGGCAAAGGGGAAATGGGAGTACTCATCAACGATGTTGAGGAAGTACACATTACGGTCGGATGACGGTAGGGGCCCCTTGAAGTCGATGCTCAGACGCTCGAAGGGGCGGGTGGCCTTGATCAGGCTTGCTCTGTCCGGCTTATAGAAGTGCGGTTTGCACTCAGCACAGATCTGGCAGTTCCTGGTCATGGTCCTGACCTCCTCGATGGAGTATGGCAGGTTGCGGGCCTTAATGAAATGGTAGAGTCTGGTGACTCCGGGGTGGCAGAGGTCATTGTGGAGGGTCTGAAGTCTATCACTTTGCGCGCTGGCGCATGTAATGCGTGAAAGAGCATCAGGGGGGTCGTTCAGTTTACCGGGCCGGTACAAGATCTCATAATCATAGGTGGAAAGCTCGATTCTCCACCAAGATTTTGTCGTTCTTGATCTTGCCCCTCAGCTTGTTATTAAACATGAAGGCAACCGAGCGTTGGTCGGTGAGGAGGGTAAATCGTTTGCCTGCCAAGTAGTGCCTCCAGCGCCGTACTGCCTCCACAATTGCCTGGGCTTCCTTCTCGACCGACGAGTGTCGGGTCTCGGGGCCCTGTAGGGTCCTTGAGAAGAAGGCTACCGGCCTACCCTCCTGGTTAAGGGTAGCGGCTAGGGCGAAGTCGGATGCATCGCTCTCCACTTGGAAGGGGATTGACTCATCCACTGCGTGCATTGTGGCCTTGGCTATGTCTCCCTTAATGAGGGAGAAGGCCGCGCACGCCTCTTCCGTGAGGGGGAAGGATGTGGTTTTCAGGAGGGGTCTGGCTTTGTCCGCATAATTGGGTACCCATTGGGCATAGTAGGCGAAAAGCCCCAGGGTTCTCCTAAGTGCTTTTGGACAGTGGGGGAGGGGTAGCTCCATGAGGGGGCGCATTCTTTCGGGGTCGGGGCCGATGACTCCGTTCTCTACTACACAGCCAAGGATGGCAAGGCGCGCTGTGTTAAACACGCATTTCTCCTTATTGTAGGTGAGGTTCAGCCGTTGGGCCGTACGGAGGAATTTCTCCAGATTCACGTCATGGTCCTGCCGGTTGCGGCCGCAGATGGTGACGTTATCGAGATAGGGGAAAGTGGCCTGTAGTCCGTTCTGGTCAACCATCCGGTCCATCTCCCGTTGGAAAACCGAGACCCCGTTGGTGACACCAAAGGGGACCCTAAGGAATTGGTAGAGGCGGCCATTCGCCTCGAAGGCGGTGTACTGGCTGTCCTCCGGGCTGATGGGGAGTTGGTGGTAGGCCGACTTGAGGTCGATGGTCGAGAATACGCGGTATTGTGCAATCTCATTGACCATGTCCGATATGCGGGGGAGGGGGTATGCGTCCAGCTGGGTGTATCTGTTTATGGTCTGGCTGTAGTCGATAACCAGGCGATTTTTGTCGCCGGTCTTGACTACCACCACCTGGGCACGCCAGGGGCTGCTGCTCCCCTCAATAATGCCCTCTTTCAGGAGTCGCTGCACCTCAGAGCTAATGAAGGCTCTGTCCCCAGCGCTGTACCGCCTGCTCTTAGTAGCGACAGGTTTGCAGTCGGGGGTGAGGTTAGCGAACAGGGAAGGTGGCGGTACCTTGAGGGTGGATAGGCTGCAGGTGTTACGTGGTGGGCGGTTTAACTTTCGCTGGTTGTCGACTGTGAGTGGGGGGAGGGGTCCACCGTATGCTAGGGTTACACTTTGGAGGTGGGATTGGAAGTCCAGCCCTAGTATGATGGCAGCGCACAGCTGGGGGAGTACGAGGAGTTTAAAATTTTTATACTCTGTCCCTTTAACCGACAATGTCACGACACAGTAGCCGCTGATGTCTGTGGCGTGCGACCTCGATGCCATCGAGATGCGGCTGCGCGTTGGCAGGACGGGGAGGGAGTAGTGGCTCACCGTGTCTGGGTGGATGAAGCTCTCCGTGCTTCCGCTGTCGAACAGGCAGGTCGTGGCGTGGCCGTTGACTTTGATGTCCATCATTGAGCTGGCCAGGTGGTGCGGGCGGGCTTGATCCAGGGTCACGGAAGCTAGGGTGTAGATGAGCGCGTCGTTGTCATGACAAGATGGCGGCGAAGATGGCGGCCCCCGTAGTTCACATGAGGCTCTGTTTAAATCGTTTGCCCCGCACAAAGATGGCCGCCCCTGCTGTTCCCATGAGGCTCTGCAGGCTTCGGCTGCCCCGCACAAAGATGGCCGCCCCTGGTTTTCCCATGAGGCTCTGCAGGCTTCGGCTGCCCCGCACAAAGATGGCCGCCCCCAGGGTTCGCATGAGGCACTGCTGGCTTCTGAGGATTTGCTTCTGCAGGCCTTGGAGAAGTGGCCTTTCTTGAGGCAGGTTTTGCAGGTCGAGTTTTTGGCTGGGCAGCGCGACCTCGGATGCTTCTTCTGGCCGCAAAAGAAGCAGCCAGCGGCCCGATCGGGGTTGCCTGATGTCGGGGCCGGTACCGGGGCTAGCGGGCCCGGTCGGATCCGTGATGCAGACGCTGAGGTAGGTCCCGGGGGCAGCGCTGTGAAGGGTGGTGGGGTGGGGGTCGGGCCCGAGTCCCAGGGTCGCGAATAGTACCTGGCAAACGCTTCCTGGTCTTGCTGGGTGGCCTCTAGGGTGAGGGCGAGGGCTTCGGCCTTGTCCAGGTCTATGTCCTTAGCTTCAAGCAGTCTTTGCCGTGTGTAGTCGGAACGTAGGCCTCTCACCAAGGCGTCGCGGACATTGTCTTCCATGTTCGCAGTAGCCGTCACCGCTTTAAAGTCACAGTTCCTGCCGAGTTGTCTCAGCGCTCGTGAAAATTCAGCTATCGATTCTCCTGGCTGTTGCTGGCGAGATCTTAAGAGATGCCTAGTGTACATGTAGTTTACCGGGCTCCGGTACTGCTGTTTCAGTAGGTTGATGGCGTCGTCGTACGTAGTCATGTCCTGGATGAGTGTATATACTCTCGGGCTCGCTTGGGCTTTCAGGACTCTTAGTTTGGATCTCTGAGGGATGACGGCTTCCTCCAGGTACGATTCGAAGCAGTCCAGCCAGTGTTTGAAGTCGTTGGCTGAGTTTGGTGCCTGTGGGTTTAGATCCAGGTATGGTGGTTTCAAGGCTTGCAGCCAAGCCGGCTGGTGTGGCCCGTTGTCTGGAGGCTGCTGTTGCTGTGCTGCTGGGTGAGCTCCTTGCTGTTGCTGTTCATTATCAGACATCTTTAAAATTTAGCCAATAAAATTGATATGCCTATCAATTAGTCCAATAAAAGGCGACGAGTTAAGAACGTAACTGAAGGTTTTTATTGGCTAAATAACAGAGTCCACCCTCGTGGGTGATCCGATCCAACAGGGAGGAATACTAGCCAGTCAGCTACCTTTATACCTGGGCAGGTAATGGGCGGAGTCGGAGGTGGTCAGCCCAGGTATAACGGTGACACCAAGAGGCGACCTCGTGTAGTGATGTGACAGTGAGAACAGTGAGAACAATATACAGTGATAACTATAACAGTGGTTTACCACACTATCTTTGTTCGGAACTCTCCAGAACTTCCCTTTCCTTTTGAATAAAGCACTTCATGTTTGAATCTCTGGGTTCTGAGTTCTAATTGTGTCTAGCTAGAAAGGTACTGACACAACAAAATATTGCCCAATATAGTGCCTCAAGTTCACCCCAAGATGAATACCTCCTCCAATTTTGGTAATGCTTCCTTTTCTGCATTTAATATGTTTATAATATATAAGCTATTCTACTTGTACTGGTTGGAAAGCATCTGTATTGAAATCACAAGATCAAAATTGTACTTAACTGTTAGCACCACACCCCCAGGTTTAGATTAAGAGAAGGTATAAAAATGCCATGGGTATTCTCTGTAGTTCATTGATGAGGTTCCGCACAAGAGATTATTAGCAAAAATGAGAGTGCACAGAACTAGAAGTAACCTGGTGATATGGGTTGATAATTGGTTTGGATGTCGGAGGCAGAGAGTAGGGACAAAGGAAATGTTCTCTGATTGGTGGGATATGACAAGTGATGTTCTTCAGGGATCTGTACTGGGGCCTCAGCTTTCAAAATATATATTAATCACTTGGATGAAGGAATAGAGAGCTGTCTATCCAAGTTTGCAGATGACACTAAATTAGGAGGCACAGTAAGTTGTGTGGATGCGAGCAGAAAGTTTCAAAGGCGCCTAGACAGACTAAGTGAGTGGATAAAACTGTAGCAGATGGAGTTCAATGTGAGCAAGTGTGAGGTCATCCACTTTGGACCTGAGAAAGACAAATCAAAATATTTTCTTAATGGGGAGGGACTAGGAGCTGTGAAGGAGCAAAGGTGTCACATACAGAAATTGCTAAAAGCTAGTGCCCAAAATTTTCTATTCTTTTTAATTTTAGTGAATGTGATTTCCGGATGTGTTCTATCACTGGACGAGACTCCCCACTAGCAGTGCAAATTTGGAAAATTACCCCCTAAATTTACACACATAGTCCATTAATTTTCTGTTCAGAATTTTACATACAGCACAATCTAATTCTAAAGAAACTGCATCTTTTTTATGTTGGACTTTACACTATTGGGTGCAGATATCAAATTCAAAATGCTAGCTTAATTGCACTGGCAGCACATTTTCCCAATTGTTTTTAACCCTGCAACACTTTCAGTGGTTTTGGATACATATTGATACAAAACTGGTCGCATAATTTAATCGGGTCAATGATCTGGCTGAGGACGAAACTTAAGCCAAGAGGGATGAGATCACCCTCTGAGATAGCCTCAGACCATGTGAGTTTCACATCCACTGCAGTATGTGACCTGGGGTGAAGCCCAGTTTTAAAGGTTCACGGGCAGCCCATTGGATCATCTGGGAACTTTTGGATGCTTTTATTGTTAGCAGAGAACTGGTACTCCAGTTACCGTCATTCTTCTGTGCCACCCGCAGCCCTCCCTGCTCACCTGTGCTCAGTGTGCCACCCAGGCTCATTCTATAAATCGCCTAGGGCTGAATGTCTCCAAACTGGCTCATGGGGAGGGATAGATTAAGTCGTGTGTGTTTGAAATGTTGACAAGGTCAGAATTTGCTATGATTTTCTTGATGTTCACAGGTAACTTACAATAGAAAAAGGTGACATGAGAGTTTCATGATATGCTTTGCTGATAGTTAATTGGGGAACAATAGGAATGAAAGCAAACCTGCAACTGTCACATGGCCTCCTATTGCCTCATCGCTGACACTCGGTATAGCTTCCCTTCTCAGGATTTGCCGAGTTTGATACTTCTAGGGAGCAGGGGTTGGAGGTTTACTTGACTGCCACTTGCTACAGCTCTCCATTTGGTATAATGGGCTGGTTTCTCCCTGAGAAAGAATGCTCAAAGTGAGAATTATTTCCATGAGTTGCAGTAAAACCCAGGTGTCAAGACGGAATGCATAATGCAAAGCTTTTGTGGGATGAATGCATGCAAAGGTATGAGTGAAAGAACACTTCAAGGTGAAGGCTGGGCTGCTAAAGGCATGGTGTAGCCTCCGGGCCATTGGCAATAAGTTATTAATACAGTGTGATGGTCATTGTAAGTGGCAGACATACTTAGTATAGTGCATTGTTAGAAGTGGCTTTTCCTACCATGGCTGACCTGGGTAAGATCATTAAACTGCTTCTGGCACTTCTGAGAAGCGGGTGGTGGAGCTGGCACTCATTGGCCAGAGAACCTCTACCTTCTTGCAGACTTGAATTTCATCATTCTATAATCTCAGATCTTTTTTTCCCTGAACAGAATTGACAATGATGTTGCTTGCCCCTTTAGGCTGCTGCGGGCCTTTAAATCCAGCACATTATTTCTTGCCCCCAACTGAGTGAGTTCACAGTCTGAGGGATGTCTGATGCGTAGAGCTTTCCCAAAATATTTGAATGAGCACTGGCCCCAGAAAATCACAGCAAGGTCAACGCTCATTATTTCAGGCAGGAGTGATCTGCGCTCTGCTCTACTTCTAGCTGTGTTTGCCAATCAGAAAATGGGGGCTGTGATGTCTTCTACAGGATGATCACACATAAAGTGACAGACACCGCTGAGTGAGCTGATATCTTCTGAGCCTCTAGACTGAATACAAGCTTCCCATGTATTTGTGACATTATACAATATATCTTTTATAGTCTTTTTATCATTTAGCTTTTATGTCCTGGACAAGGAAACCCAGAGTTCTGAGACTGAACAGGCGTGCCATAGGAGCCAGGGTATTTACTGACTGTGACAGTAAAAACAAGTAGTATCAGCTGACAGTGAGGAGTGGTTTCCTTTGGGCATAGAATTTCAACCAACCTGAAATAAAGATGTCATTGTGGTGGTGTGCGAATGCCATCCTGCATCAAAGACACAGAACACACTGACAGTTGTATTTACACTAATAGCAGAAAACCTGAGCAGAACAGAATAAAACTCTCTTGTAAAATTGGAATGGTATGTGTTCAAAATTATGTTGGATACTAGTGAGTGATTTCAAAGCTGTAATGCAATTGTGAGAATTATTTGTCCGCTGCTGTGGTTCATGATTTAATGATTTTAAACCTAATGACAAGGTTACTGCCTTGTACACTCCCAGCTATCCATTACTCTTTATAAAACATGAACTTTATTGTAATGAAGGACCTTGCAGTCCCATAACCTTTTTCTTCTGCCAAAATGGCAAAACTTGAAGAAAGGTCTCTCTTCAACAATTTTCCCTCTGGTATGTGACAGGGAATGGTTGAATATTCTGGTTGGACATTCATTCCTCAGCCAACACCAGCACGACAGTGTAACTGGTCATTTTCTGTTTATGGAATCTTGCTGTGCACAGTTTGGCTGCTGCGTTTGCCTACACCACCCTTCAAAAGTAATTTCTTGGCTAGGAAGCACTTTGAAGTGTCCTGAGGATGTGAAAGGCACTGTATAAATTCCAGTTCTTTCTTTCTTTTCCCAGTTGTCCCACAAACACCTGATAATTCAGAGTACAAAGTTATGAATCGGTTATGAAGATTTCCTTAACAAATGATAACCTGGATGCTCCACTGCATCACAGCTGAGCCTAAAACTGCCCCCGTCTGACATCTACACAGCAGTAAACTTTGGATCGCGATTGTATTTTTTCACTCCTATTCATCCTGGGCATGATGAAACCTGAGGCACTGCAGACACTTTCACTTTGGCCGAAGTGCCCTAACAGACCATGGATTGAAACAGGAGATCTTCCTAATTTGTACGACTGTGCCTCACAGCTCAAAGAATATGGTTGAAGGAACACTTTTATGCTTTACCTATATCGTTGCTAAATTCCTTGTTTGATTTAAAAGTGCATTGTCCCCCTGAAGCAAGCACATGAACATGCCCATTGTTTGAATGGGAACAATAAATGCACTTTAAAAGCAGCAATAAGTTTGCATTTGAATAAGCAATAGAGTGTGTGTATACAGCAAGGAGTAGGTGTGTCCAGAAAAAAAGATCAATTCTAGGTATGAGAGAGCGAATGGCCGAATACCCAGCCTGCTCTCTTCATGAGGAACAGTTTGTAATTCACAAGTGATAAAATGTCATGAATCTATGATGGAATTCTTCTGGTGATTGATAACTGCTCTCCATTGCTGTTTATATAATAAATGTGTGGGTGTGTTGGTTGAAATCGATAAATATTATTAATTTTAATAGAGATTATTAGGTGCAGTGAAATGTCTAAATCACAAGTGACCTCTCTGTGACAGTGGTCCTACTAGACTTCTCTGCAGCATTCAATACGTTCAACTGTGACATTCGCCTCTGTTTTCCAGAACCCTGTGACTACCCGTGCATAGTTCCATTCTTACCTGTCTGAAAGCCAGCATACCTCCTTTTTTAAAATTAGTTTTTATGGGATGTGGGCATTGCTGACAAGGCCGACATTTATTGCCCATCCCTAATTGCCCCAGAGAAAGTAGTGGTGAACCGCCTTCTTGAACCGCTGCTGTCTGTGTGCTGAAGGTACTCCCACAGTGCTGTTTGGGAGGGAGTTCCAGGATTTTGACCCAGCGACGGTGAAGGATCGGTGATATACTCCTAGGTCACGATGGTGTGTGACTTGGAGGGGAACTTGGAGGTGTTGGTGTTCCCATGCGCCTGCTGCCCTTGTCCTTCTAGGTTTGGGAGGTGCTGCCGAAGAAGCCTTGGCGAGTTGCTGCAGTGCATCTTGTAGATGGTACACACTGCAGCCACAGTACGCCGCTGGTGGAGGGAGTGAATGTTTAAGGTGGTGGATGGGGTGCCAATCAAGCGGGCTGCTTTGTCCTGGATGGTGTCGAGCTTCTTGAGTGTTGTTGGAGCTGCACTCATCCAGGCAAGTGGAGAGTATTCCATCACACTCCTTGCTTGTGCCTTGTAGATGGTGGAATTCCTACAATGGCTTCTCCTCACATTCCCACACAGTCACCTCCAGAGTCCCCCAAGGATCTATCCTTGTTTCCCCCCCCCTCTTCCTCATCTACATACTGCCATCATTGATATTATTAACAGGTCCATATGTATGCTCTACCTCTCCATCACTTCCCGTGACCCTTTGACCACCTCTGCCCTGTGCCTGTCCAACATCAAGTCACGGATCAGTCATAATTTCCTCCAACTAAACTTGCGGAGGCCGTAGCATCATTTTTGACGTCAGCCATAAACTCTGCTCTCTTGCCACTGACTCCATCCCTCTCTCCGGCCACTTGCTCAAGCTAAATGAGACTGCATGAAATTATGGTACAGTAAACTCTTTCTTATCCGGCACCTATGGGGCCAGGATGGTGCCAGTTGATGAAACATTCTGGATAACAGAGAGGTATACTTACCAAGGCAATTTTTAACACAAACAAAAATAAAAAATCAAGAAATGTACTGTATAATTGGGTACTCACCTACAGAATGTTCTGTTAAATGGATGGATTCGGCAAGATTACCGGTTATTGAGATGTGGTTTTGTATTGAGATATATCTATTTTGCCGGTTAGTAAAGTATTCCAGATGATAAAGTGCCGTTTAAACAAAAGTTTACTGTATCTTGTTTTACCCTGAGCTGAGTTTAAAACTCCCCTTTTTATCCATCAACGAGACTGTTTATTTCCGCCTCCGCACAATTGTGTACCTCTGTCCCACCTCATCCCACTGCCACTGAAACCCACGTCCAAGCTTTTGTCATCTCGAGATGCATTTTTTTTTCTCTATGCTCTCCTTGTCAGCCTCCCTCCCAATTTGTCCAAAACTCAACTGTGCCACTCCTGTACCAAGTCCCGCATGCCCATCCATCCTGTCCTAGCTGACCTATGTTGGCTTGCTGTCCCCCAATTCAGTGTATTTTATATAGTCATTCTCATCTTCTTCAAGTTCCCCCCTCCACCCCCGTGTCCTTATCCTACCTATCTCTACAACCTCCTCCAATCTTAAATTCCCTCCAGCACCCTTCAGTAATCTGATTCCAGCCTTTTATGCATCCCTGCACCCCTCTTTTTACCCCACCATTGGTGCCAGAGCCATTAGCTGCCTTGGCCTACCTTTCTGGAACTTCTTTCCTAAACCTCTCTACCTCTCCACTTCTCTCTCCATCTTTTTGACCAAGCTTGTGGTTATCTGACCTAACATTTCACTGTGGCTCAGCATAGGCTAACTAAAGAAAGAGTAGGGCCTATTAGAGACCATAAAGGTAATCTGTGTGTGGAGGCGGAAGATGTGGGTATGTTTCTCAATGAATACTTTGCGTCTGTTTTCACAAAAGAAAGAGGCGATGCAGACATTGCAATCAGGGAGGAGGAGTGTAAAATATTAGATGAAATAAACATAGTGAGAGAGGAAGTATTAAGCGGCTTTGAAGGTGGATAAATCCCCAGGCTCAGATGAAATGTATCCCAGGCTGTTAAGAGAAGCAAAAGAGGAAATAGCAGAGGCTCTGACCATCATTTTCCAATCCTCTCTGGCTACAGGTGTGGTGCCGGAGAACTGGAGGACTGCTAACGTTGTACCTTTGTTTAAAAAGGGAGAAAGGGATAGACCGAGTAATTACAGGCCAGTCAGCCTAACCTCGGTGGTGGGAAAATTATTGGAAAAAGGTCTGAGGGGCAGGATAAATCTTCATTTAGAAAGACACAGATTAATCAAGGACAGTCAGCATGGATTTGTTAAGGGAAGGTCATGTCTGACTGACTTGATTGAAATTTTTGATGAGGTAACAAGGATGGTCGATGAGGGTAGTGCGTTTGATGTAGTGTATATGGATTTTAGCAAGGCTTTTGAGAAAGTCTCACATGGCAGACTGGTCACAAAAGTAAAAGCCCATGGGACCCAGGGCAAAGTGGCAAGTTGGATCCAAAATTGGCTCAGAGACAGGAAGCAAAGGGTAATGGTGTTTTTGTGACTGGAAGGCTGATTCCAGTGGGGTTCCGCAGGGCTCAGTACTGGGTCCCTTGCTTTTTGTGGTATATATTAATGATTTAGACTTGAATGTAGGGGGTATGATTAAGAAGTTTGCAGATGATACTAAAATCGACTGTGTGGTTGATAATGAAGAAGAAAGCTGTAGACTGCAGGAAGATATCAATGAACTGGTCAGGTGAGCAGAACAGTGGCAAATGGAATTCAATCCGGAGAAGTGTGAGGTAATGCATTTGGGGAGGGCTAACAAGGAAAGGGAATACACATTAAATGGTAGGACACTGAGAAGTGTAGAGGAACAAAGGGACCTTGGAGTGCAGGTCCACAGATCCCTGAAGGTAGCAGGCCAGGTAGATAAGGTGGTTAAGAAGGCATATGGAATGCTTGCCTTTATTAGCCGAGGCATAGAATGCAAGAGCAGGGAGGTTATGCTTGAACTATATGAAACACTAGTCAGGCCACAGCTAGAGTACTGCATGCAGTTCGGTTCACCACATTACAGGAAAGATGTGATTGCACTAGAGGGAGTGCAGAGGAGATTTACAAGAGAGTTACAAGAACACCTCCGTTCAGTCCGTAAGGGGAACCCCGAGCTCCCGGTGGCCTGTCACTTTAATTCTCCGCTCCATTCCCACTCAGAGCTCACCGTCCTCGGCCTCTTGCACTGTTCCACGGAAGCTCAGCGTAAGCTCGAGGAACAGCACCTCATCTTTCGATTAGGCACTTTACAGCCTTCTGGACTCAACATAGAGTTCAACAATTTCAGATCATAACCTCGGCCCCTATCACATATATATATTTTCTTCTTTTTTATTTTCCCTCCCACATGGCAACTGTACTTCATTCTGCCAGTGCAATTCACACCCCATCTAGAGCCATCCTTTGTTTCTTAACCTGTCCCATTACCACCTCCTCTTGCCTTGAATATCTCTTAATGTCTCTCAATGTCTCTTAATCTCTCCTGCTTTCTATCCTATCACCGAACTTCCCTTTTGTTTTTTCATCTCCTCCCCCTTTTCCCAGCCAATAAACCTGCTTTCCATTTCCTGCTTTTTTCCAGTTCTGACTAAAGGTCATCGACCTGAAACGTTAACTCTGTATCTCTCTCCATGGATGCTGCCCTGGCCTGCTGAGTTTTTCCAGCGTTTTCTGTTGTTATTTCGGATTTCCAGCATTCGCAGTATTTTGCTATCATTTTACAAGGATGTTGCATGGACTGGAGAATTTTAGCTATGAGGAAAGATTGGATAGGCTGGGTTTGTTTTCTTTGTATCAGAGGAGGCTGAGGGGAGACCTTCATGAGGTGTATAAAATTATGAGCAGCCTAGATAGAGTGGACTGGAAGTATCTATTTCCCTTAGCAGAGGGGTCAACAACCAGGGGGCATAGATTTAAAGTAATTGGTAGGAGGTTTAGAGGGGATTTGAGGGGAAATTTCTTCACCCAGAGAGTGGTTGCAGTCTGGAACTCACTGCCTGAAAGAGTGGTGGAGGCAGAAACCCTCACCACATTTAAAAAGTGGTTGGATGTGCACTTGAAGTGTCGTAACCTACAGGGCTACGGACCAAGAGCTGGAAAGTGGGATTAGGCTGGATAGCTCTTTGTCGGCCGACGCGGACACGATGGGTCGAAATGGCCTCCTTCCGTGTTGTAACTTTCTATTATTCTATGAATCTATCCATTCCTTTAATATTGTCAAATTATTTGTCTTTTAATACTCCTGTGAAGCGCCTTGGGATGTTTTACTACGTTAAAAGCACGATATAAATACATGTTATTGTTGTTATCTAGTTGATTTGTCTTCTATCTCCTTCTGTAAAATGTCTAGTCAGAGTTGAAATAGAAGGATATTTCAGATGAATATGTGGCTAGAGGAATGGTGCGAGGGGGAGGGATTCAAATTCCTGGGATATTGGAACCGGTTCTGGGGGAGGTGGGACCAGTTCAAACCGGACGGTTTGCACCTGGGCAGGACCGGGACCGATGTCCTAGGGGGAGTGTTTGCTAGTGCTCTGGGGGAGGGTTTAAACTAAAATGGCAGGGGGTTGGGAACCTGAGCAGGGAGACAGAGGAAAGGGAAACAAGGATAGAAGCAAAAGAGAGGAAGGAGAAAAACAAGTCAGAGAAATCAAGGGTTTAAATCAAACATGGCCACAGTAAATAATAATTCTAAAAGGTGTAAGAGTGTTAAAAAAACAAGCCTGAAGGCCTTGTGTCTTAATGCGAGGAGCATTCGTAATAAGATGGATGAATTAGCTGCGCAAATAGAGGTAGATGGATATGATATGATTGGGATTACAGAAACATGGCTCCAGGGTGACCAAGGCTGGGAACTCAACATCCAGGGTATTCAATATTCAGGAAAGCTAGGCAAAAAGGAAAAGGAGGTGGGGTCGCATTGCTGGTTAAAGAGGGGATTAACACAATTGAAAGGAAGGATATTAGCTCTTATGACGTGGAATCTGTATGGGTAGAACTGAGAAATACCAAGGGGCAGAAAACATTAGTGGGAGTGGTATACAGACCTCCAAACAGTAATGCTGAGGTTGGGGATGGCATTAAACGGGAAATTAAAGAAGCGTGCAATAAGGGCACAGCAGTTATTATGGGTGACTTTAATCTACATATAGATTGGGCTAACCAAATTAGTAACAATACTGTGGAGGAGGAATTCCTGGAGTGTATACGAGATGGTTTCCTGGACCAATATGTCGAGGAACCAACTGAAGATCAGGCCATCTTAGACTGGGTATTATGTAATGAGAAAGGATTAATTAGCAATCTTGTTGTGCGAGGCCCCTTGGGTTGGAGCGATCATAATATGATAGAATTCTTCATTAAGATGGAAAGTGAAGTAGTTGGCTCATAAACTAGGCTCCTGAATTTAAATAAAGGAAACTATGATGGTATGAGGCGCGAGTTGGGTAGGATTGATTGGGGAATGTTACTCAAAGGGTTGACGGTGGATAGGCAATGGCAAACATTGAAAGATCGTATGGATGAACTATAGAATTTGTTCATCCCTGTTTGGCATAAAAATAAAACAAAAAAGGTGACTCTGGCTAACAAGGGAAATTAGGGATAGCATAAAATCCAAGGAGAGGACATATAAATAGGCCAGAAAAAGCAGTAAACATGAGGATTGGGAGCAGTTTAGGATTCAGCAAAGGAGGACAAAGGGATTAATTAAGAGAGGGGAAATAGAGTATGAGAGTAAGCTGGCGGTGAAAATAAAAACTGACTGTAAAAGCTTTTATGGATATGTGAAGAGAAAAAGATTGGCGAAGTCAAGCTTAGGTCCCTTGCAGTCAGGATCAGGGGAATTTATAATGGGGAACAAAGAAATGGCAGGCCAATTAAATACATACTTTGGTTCTGTCTTCACAAAGGAGGACACAAATAACCTCCCAGAGATGTCGGGGAACATAGGGTCTAATGAGAGGGAGGAACTGAAAGAAATCAGTATTTGTAGGGAATTGGTGTTAGGGAAATTGACGGGATTGAAGGCTGATAAATCCCCAGGGCCTGATAATCTACATCCTAGGGTACTTAAGGAAGTGACCCTAGAAATAATAGATGCATTGCTGGTCATCTTCCAAATTTCGATAGACTCTGGAACAGTTCCCATGGATTGGAGGGTAGCTAATGTTACCCCACTATTCAAAAAAGGTGGCAGAGAGAAAACGGGGAATTATAGACCGGTAAGCATGACATCGGTAGTGGGGAAAATGCTAGAGTCCATTATAAAAGATGTAATAGCAGGTGCAGCAGGCGGTTAAGAAGGCAAATGGTATGTTGGCCTTCGTAGCGAGAGGGTTCGAGTACAGGAACAAGGATGTCTTGCTGCAGTTGTACAGGGCCTTGGTGAGACCACATCTTGAGTATTGTGTGCAGTTTTGGTCGCCTTAACTGAGGAAGGATGTTCTTGCCATGGAGGGAGTGCAGCGAAGATTCACCAGACTGATACCTGGGATGGCAGGAATGATGTATGAGGAGAGATTGGGTCGATTGGGCTTATACTCGCTGGAGTTTAGAAGAATGAGAGGGGATCTCATTGAAACTTATAAAATTCTAACAGGACTAGACAGCTTAGATGCAGGAAGGATGTTCCTCATGGCCGGGGAGTCCAGAACCAGGGGTCAGAGTCTAAGGATAAGGGGTAAGCCATTTAGGACAGAGATGAGGAGGAATTTCTTCACCCAGAGAATGGTGAACCTGTGGAATTCTCTACTACAGAAGGCAGTGGAGGCCAATTCATTAAATGTATTCAAGAAGGAGTTGGATATATAATTCTTAAGGCTAAAGGGATCAAGGGATATGGGGAGAAGGCAGGGACAGGGTACTGAATTTGGATGATCAGCCATGATCTCATTGAATGGCGGTGCAGGCTTGAAGGGCCGAATGGCCTACTCCTGCTCCTATCTTCTATGTTTTTATGTTTCTATGATATTTTCTACTTTAAATGTAAATTATTGTTGTATACAAGGATTGAGTACTTAATCCACAGGTCTGTATGGGTCTAAAATCTACCATGATTCACAGAAAAGAATAACATTTCAATGTCTTTTATTGTCCATTTTACAAAAATAAAAAACATTCTTAATTCTTCTGTGTTGTGTTGCTGGCCATAAGTAGGGAAATTCTGGAGCTTAAGTGAACCGCTACACAGAGGCACGCTCCATCTTATGATTCTGGTTAGAGTGATACATCCTTATGATATAAGAAGACCTATTTTACTCTCCAACTCTCAGGATCACAAAAAATCAGTTTATTTCTATCAATAAGATGGCCTATTTCCAACTCTGGAACATCGCCCGACTCCGCTCCTGCCTCAGCTCGTCTGCTGCTGAAATCCTCATCCCTGCCTTTGTTATTTCTAGAATTGATTATTCCAATGCACTCCTGGCCAGCCTCCCACGTTCCACCCTCCATAAACTTGAGGTCATCCAAAGCTCTGCTGCCCATGTTCTAACTCGCACCAAGTCCCGTTCACCTGTCACCCCTGTGCTGGCTGACTGACATTGCCTCCCGATTAAACAACGCCTCTATTTTAAAATTCTCTTCCTTGTTTTCAAATCCCTCCATGGCCTCGCAACTTCCTATCTCTGTAATCAAGTCCAGCCCCATAACTCTTTGAGATATCTGTGCTTCTCTAATTTTGGCCTCTTGAGCATCCATTGGTGGTCGTGCCTTCAGCTGCCAAGGCCCCAAGCTCTGGAATTCCCTCCCTAAACATTTCCGCCTCGCTACCTCTCTTTCCTTCTTTAAAGACGTTCCTTAAAACCTACCTCTTTGACCAAGCATTTGGTCACCTGCTCTAATATCTCCTTATGTGGCTCAGTGTTAAATTTTATTTAATAATACTCCTGTGAAGCGCCTCGGGATGTTTTACTACATTAAAGGCACTATATAAATACTTGTTATTGTGGTTGTTTAATTTCCTGAACTAGAAAATCATTTATAAGCCAGCAGTAGGAGGCTATTAGATTCCAAACAACCATGGCAAAAATGGGGCTCATACAGTTGATTGTTATTCAGACCTAGTTACAAAATCTGCAACATTGCTGATATATTTAATTATATCTTTATCGAATTTTGCTGTGAGCTGCAGGCCTCGACAACATTTCCATGCAGGGAATCAGTGGAGGAAAGAAACACAGCAATCTCGGAGGCATGAGCATGTGTCAACCAAACTAACTGAAGTGGGAACTGGGAATAGTGATGTATGAGTGAGTGAAAGGATCTCTATTGTGGGCATAGTTGAGGAAGAAGTGGATCTGGGAATAAAGTAACTTGAGATGCAAGAGACTGTTCAATAATTACCTGATGTTCCTCAAGTCTTTTAGTTCCTGTCACCTGCAGGACACTGCTATTGGCTGTCACTTACCATTTTAGTCATGTTCATTACCAGTTACTACATGAGTTTGACAGTGAACATCATAAAATAGGATGGCCCAGGACAATCAACAGGGGTGAAATTGGACATTGCTTCAGCCATTTTTTGGGCAGGAAACAGGTCCATAACCTACCAGTTTTTGTCCCCGGTAGCAAATGACTGAAACATCCAAGAAATGCATTGGTTGCCATATTGGTTAGGGCACTCCTTAGTCATCCCGGGCGCCTGCCTGAAATGGGCCTATGCGTATGGAGGGCCTAACACCTGTTTCAGGACATTTTGCTAAATTGGTCGCGTCTGACCACAGCATACACGGTGAAGCAGCCAGACCAGCGTTCTTTAAAGAGGACCTGAATGTTGAGGCCTGATGATGCAAGAGGACCAATTTCATATGGTCCTTGCCGCTGGTGGAGGTGAGAGCAAATTTGGGAATGAGCCACTGTGGACCCCAGTGCCTCAAATGTGCTGGATACCATAACTCATCTGAAGTGGCATTAGGGCTTAGACACCCTGAGCCAGCGAAGGAAGGAACCAGCCTGGTTTCCCACTCCTGACAACTCTCCAGTGGCCACCAATGTTCCTTTTAAGCGGTGCGGAGCGCAGCGTTCCACGGGTCCCGTGCAGCGGCTTGCTGTCTTTTCAATGGAAAAACCGCACATGCGTGGTATTTTGAATGGGCTGCACAGCCCGTTAAAGGGGCTGCATGGCCCCCCAAAAAATTACAGGGAACATTGGTGACTACCGCTGGAAAGTGTAAGGACAACGCACCACAAATGTCAATAACCTGTCCTTTCTCCTCCTCGCACTTACTTTTTATGGTGGCCAAGGCAGCCCGATACTGGCCAGCCTGTTTGGTGCCCTGCAGCTCAGGAGCCCGATATAAATTAGGCCGGTGCCTCAAAATGTTGACCGCTTCTCTGCCATGTATACGGGCGGCTGGCCGACAGGTTTTGCCGGTTGGTCGCCCAAGAGTCAAAATCGACCGCAGTGTCTTCAAAAGAGAGCAGAGGAAATCGGCAAGAGGAAAATAAGCTGTCAAAATCAACTCTAATCTTACAATGCGATTGTAAGTGAGATGAATGGGGGTTGAGAGACCAGATATGTCAATTCCTTCTAATGCAAGCTAGGAGTAAAATTGGTCTTTGGCAGTAGCGCAAAACGTGCTCTTAGCAAATCAGTAGCCCGTTTCTTTACCATTGAATTAAATGGAACAGAAATTGGGTGCGGTGTAAAATGAGCTGCGGATACGCTATGAGCTTCACTCCTGGCGAAGACCAATTTCACCCCCTTCTGTTCCAACTACTCTAATAAAGAAAGCAATTTAGGATTTCATGGAATCCTCCACACAGGTAATGATTTTCCAATGCTAGAAACAACACCAATGTTTATGCAGGTACAACAATAACTTGCATTTATATAGCACCTTTAAAACATTCCAAGACGCTTCACAGGACTGTTATCAGATAAAATATGACATCAAACCACATAAGGAGATATTAGGACAGGTGACTAAAAGCTTGGCCAAAGAGGTAGATTTTAAGGAGTGTCTTAAAGGAGGAGGAGGGAGATAGGGAGGCAGGGATGTTTAGGGAGGGAATTCCAGTGCTTGGGGCTGAAGGCACAGTGGCCAATGGTGAGGCAAAGGAAATCGGGGATGCATAAGTGGATGAATACAGAGTCTGCGGAAGGTTATAGGGCTGGAGGAGGTTACAGAGATAGGGAGGGGCAAGAACATGGAGGGATTTGAATACAAGAATTTTAAATTTGAGAATTTTAAATTTGAGATATTGGTAGACCAGGAGCCAGTGTAAGTCAGCGAATATTGGGGTGATAGATGGACCATTGGAGGACTCCCAAAGTGTTAAGGGATCACAGAAATTGTTATTATGTCCGTGTGTAATTGAGACACAGACTGCAGGAGTAGGTTACAACAGGTGTTTACTGAGTGGAGACAAAACTGGAACTACTATGCAAAGTTACTACACAGGCTTATATACAGGGGTGGTCACTACTGGTACTGCAGTATACAGGGGCTGCAGAATATAGTTCCTTCTGCAAAGTACATACACTACAATTCCTCCCCTTTTAGCTAAACAGTACATAACAGTCGATTAATAATTAAATAACATATTTACAATTACAGTTGCTAGATACATTAGCTGAAGTTAAGCAATTATAAGTTCAGTCTTTGAGGAGGCTTCCTGATTCTGTCTGGATAACGCCTCTTTGGGGTATCAGGTTCTTCTGGCAAAGTTGATTCGGGATCAATGTCGTTGTTTGGTTCGTCTGCTTCCAATATCACCGATTCTGAGGTAGATGCAATTGGTACATCGGTTTCATCACCAGGTGTATCGGATCGTGGTGTGGAATTGACGTTTTCCAGTGACTCTAGAATCTGGTCAGCATGGCGTCTTACAATGCTCTCTCCAACGTCCACGGTATACATTAGAGGTCCTTGCCGTGTACAGATCGTTCCTGGCTGCCATTTCTCGGTGCGGTAGTCCCGGGCCAAAACTGGTTGACCTATCTTAAAACTCCTGGTCGGCCTTTCATTCATATTCTGAAACTGTCTGTTCTCCACATCTCTTCGGACGTTTGGCTTAACCAAATCCAAGCGGCATCGTAGTCTTCGATTGAAGAACATCATGGCTGGAGTTTGGTTGGTAACCGCATGTGTCGCATTCCGGTAGGCAAACAAGAAGTTATCCACCTTGTGTTGTAGGGGTATGTCTTCATTACACATTGCCTTGATAGCCTTCTTGAATGTTTGAATGAACCTCTCAGCCAATCCATTGGTGGCTGGATGATATGGGGCGGATGTGTAATGCTTAACACCATTGTTCTTTAAGAACCTCCGGAACTCTTCAGACACAAACTGTGGTCCATTGTCGGAGCAAATCTGTTCAGGCAGCCCATTCCTGGCGAATATGGTTCGTAAGACTGTGATAGTTTTTTCTGTGGTGGTTGAGGACATTTTTATTACCTCTGGCCACTTTGAATGTGCATCCACCGCAATTAAAAACATCGAGTCCATAAATGGACCAGCAAAATCAATGTGTACCCTTTGCCATGGAGATGAGGGCCACTCCCATGGATGTAGAGGGGTTTGTGGTGGGGCGTTTTGGACTTTCTGGCATCCTGTACAGCTCTTGGTCATCTCTTCGATTTCTCTATCGATTCCCGACCACCACACAAACGCTCTGGCTAAGTTCTTCATTTTTACTCCTCCCAGATGACCCTCATGAAGCTCATTAAGCACTCTATCCTTCAATTTGGGTGGAATTACTACTCTGGATCCACACATCAAGGTTCCCCTGCACACTGACAGCTGTTCTCTTCTCGGCGAGAATGCTGGCAACAGTGGTTCGCCATGTGCTGGCCATCCCTTCACCGTTAAATCATAGACCCTGGAGAGTGTCGGGTCATTTTGTGTTTCCTTTTCTATGTTTGCATTCGTCACAGGGAGATATTCGACTATGGTCGAGTGGAATATCTCCACAGGATCCACTGCAGGTGTTTCTTCCACCGTCGGCAACGGTAGGCGCGACAATCCATCAGCATTCCCATGCTGTTTAGCTCCTTTGTACTTGATGTCATATTGGTGTGCCCCTAGGAAAAGGGACCACCTCTGTAGCCGTTGTGCTGTCATTATCGGGACGCCCTTCTGAGGGTTGAAAATGGAGACAAGAGGTTGATGATCAGTTAGTAGAGTAAATTTCTGACCGTGCAGGTAGTGATTGAACTTCTTCACCGCCCACACCAGGCTGAGAGCCTCTCTGTCAATCTGGGCGTAGTTACGCTCGGCTGAAGTTAACGAGCGCGACGCAAAAGCTATCGGCCTCTCTGAACCATCAAGGAATTTATGTGACAGTACCGCTCCAATGCCTTAGGGAGACGCATCACACGCCAGTCTTATCGGTAGTGATGGGTTGTAGTGAGCCAATACTTCTCTTGAAGTGATTAGGTCTTTACTCTTCTGACAGGCCCGCTTACATTCATCGCTCCATTTCCATGCTACTCCAGTTTGTGGTAGGGCGTTCAGTGGGTGCAGAATTGTGGACAAATTCGGCAAAAACTTATGGTAGTAATTCACCAATCCGAGGAATGACCTCAGTTGCGACACATTTTCAGGCGCTGGAGCCTTAACTACCGCTTCAATTTTGTCAGCGGACTTATGAAACCCCTCTTCATCAATCACCTGGCCACAATACGATATCTGTTTCTTAAAAAACTCGCACTTGGGGCGATTGGCTCGTAGCCCATGTTCTCTTAGTCTAGTGAGCACCTGCTCTAGGTTGGCAAGGTGTTCACTGTCATCTTCACCTGTCATTCGGATGTCGTCCAAGTAACACTGAGTCCCCGGAATCCCTTGCAGGACTTGTTCCATCGCTCTTTGCCATATCGCCGGAGCTGATGCTACTCCGAATACCAGTCGATTATACTGGTAAAGACCTTTGTGAGTGTTTATCGTGAGATACTTCCTAGAGGATTCTTCAACCTCCATCTGCAAATATGCTTGTGCTAGGTCAATTTTTGTAAAACGCTTCCCTCCAGATAGTGAGGCGAAAATGTCTTCTATCCTCGGGAGAGGATACTGCACTGTGTGAAGGGCTGGGTTCACCATCACCTTGAAGTCCCCACAGATGCGAACCTTCCTTGGCTCCTCAGACTTATTGTTTAACGTTTTCTTCATGACAGGAACGATGGGTGTCGCCCACTTGCTCCAGTCTACCTTAGATAACACGCCTGCATTCTCCAGATTCTCCAGCTCTGCCTCGACGGTACCGGTCTTGCTTTGAAAAGCTTGGGAATTGCATTCTCTTCTATTTTTATCGAGGCGGTTACGCCTTTAAGAGTTCCCAGTTCTTGTTGAAATACCTCTTTGGCGTTAGCTAAGATTTTTGACAATTGTTCAGGTGTGACGTCGCCATCCTTTTTACCAGCCACAGTCAGTGCCTGAATGGAGTGCCAGTCTAAACTTAACTTTCTGATCCATTCACGTCCCAATAACGGTGGTCCACCATCTTGCAGTATGTACAGATACAATTTCTGTATTTCCTTGCCGTTGTATTCGACAGGCACCCTTATTTTCCCTCTTGGGTATACTTTCTGCCCCGTATACGTCTTCAAGACAATGGATGTCTCTTTCAAGGGTATGTGTGAGAATAGCCGCTCGTAGTCTCGTCAATTCATGACGGTCAGGGCTGATCCTGTATCCAATTCCATTTTGACTTGGGACCCTGCTATCGTGAGGGTGACCCAAATGGCTCGGTGATCCTCTTTTGCGATTACGTTGTGAAGTTTGAGATAGCTTAGTCTCTTGTTCCCAGATTCACTATCGCTCTTCTGGTCTTCGGAACTACTGTCCGTCATCTTTTGTACTTTCCTGTACTGTTCCTTAGTAGCCTTTTTGTTGTCATTAGTCTTCTTTCCAGACCTGCAAACTCGTGCAATGTGTCCCATCTTTCCACATTGCCTGCATATTTTGTCCTTGGACCAGCAGTCCTTCTGGTCATGGGTTGTTCTGCCGCAGCAATAACATTTTGCAAATCCCCGTGTCATTTCATGGGTGCCATATTCTTGTGGCTTTTGCTGTATTTCCGCAGCTCCCCTTGCTGCTGCTTTGTACGATACTGCCACGCTGAAAGCCTTATCTAGCGTCAGCTCTTTCTCTGAGAGTAACCTCTTCTGGGTTCCTTCACTCAGGAGTCCACAGACAAATTTGTCCCGTAGGGTATCTGCCAGTCCTGCTCCGAACTGGCAGTGCTTTGATAGCTTGCGTAGTTCCATAAGGTAATCAGCATTGCTCTCCTCTTTATGCTGATTTCTCTTGTGGAATTTAAATCTTTCTGCTATCAGCAGCGGTGTAGGATTTAGGTGTTCCTGTAGGATATCAACAATTTCATTAAAACTCTTCGCCATCGGTTTGGCTGGAGTGATCAGGTTCCGCAATAGGCCGTACATTCTTGCGCCCATTAAGTTTAGTAGTACCGATGCCTTTTTCTCATTGGCTACTTCATTTGCCTTGCAATATACTTCGACTCTTTCCACATACGTGGTCCAGTCTTCTATTGCATTATCAAAGGCAGTGATATTGCCAGTCTTCGGCATCTTGGAAATCTAAGATGGCACCTCCCGCGCTTTGCCTTCTTCCCCACTGGATTAAGATGGCGCCTCCCGCACTTTCTGTCTTCTCCGCTGCTGCTAGCGCTGTTGCTGGTGTTTTTATGTCTTGATGGCGATGCCCTATGGTCTTCGCGCACTTTCCCCCCACGCTGCTGCTAAGGCCGCTCTCCGCGGTCCCCGTGGCAAACTGCAGCTCCTCGTGGCTTTCTGCGCTTCTAATTTCTTTTATTTTCCCGTCGTCAGAGCAAACCCTCCAGGACACTTCCCTCCCTCTTCTCGGGTCTGTACGCTGCCCGGCTTCGTAGCACCGGCCGCGCCCTGTGTGCTCCACCCTCTCTCTCTCTCTCCTCTTCCCGACAACGCTGCTCGGCCCCGTTGAAAAGCCACCCGATCGAGCTCTAGCCCGCCGCAGCCCAGGAAGGATCAGTGTACTACCTGCCACCAGCCCGATTAGCTGGAGCACCATAGATAGGATAACCAAGCCCCGCTCTCGACAGCCTCTCCTGCAAATCTTCAACTCCGATGAATCAGAGGCGGTTGTCCACGGTCGACGCCCGTTTCTTCTGTTTGTTTTTTTTTCTTTCTTCCTTCTGGCCTCGACCTCCAACAACTTCGCTTCAGGGATGGATCCCCATGAGGTGGTGCAGAACTGTAGGTAAGTTCGGATCTGCTCGTCGCCAGTATTATGTCCGTGTGTAATTGAGACACGGACTGCAGGAGTAGGTTACAACAGGTGTTTACTGAGTGGAGACAAAACTGGAACTACTATGCAAAGTTACTACACAGGCTTATATACAGGGGTGGCCACTACTGGTACTGCAGTATACAGGGGCTGCAGAATATAGTTCCTTCTGCAAAGTACATACACTACAATTGTCATGGTTGAATTATAAAAATGCAAAATACTGTGGATGCTAGAAATCTATCAGGCACAGTAGCATAGTGGTTATGTTACTGGACTAGTAATCCAGAGGACTTGGACCTAATGTTCTGGAGACATGAGTTCAAATCCCACCACGGCAGTTGTGGAATTTAAATTTAATTAATTAAATAAATCTAAAATAAAAAGCTAGTATCAGTAATGGTGAATCATGAAACTATCGGATTGTCGTAAAAACCCATCTGGTTCACTGATGTCCTTTAGGGAAGGAAATCTGCTGTCCTCACCTGGTCTGGCCTATATGTGATCCCAGACCCACAGCAATATGGTTGACTCTTAACTGCCCTCTGAAATGGCCGAGCAAGCCACTCAGTTGGGAAAAAAACTGCTATGAAAAACAAGAAAAAAAACGGACAGACCACCCGGCATCGATCTCGGCACCGGCTACGGACACGACAACAGCAGTACCCAACCCAGTTGACCCTGCAAAGTCCTCCTCACCAACATCTGGGGACTTGTGCCAAAATTAGCAGAGCTGTCCCACAGACTAGACAAGCATCATACTCACAGAATCATACCTTTCAGACAATGTCCCAAACTTCTTCATCATCATCCCTGGGTATGTCCTGTCCCACCGGCAGATTGCGGCACAGTGGTATACAGTCGGGAAGGAGTGGCCCTGGGAGTCCTCAACATTGACTCCAGACCCCATGAAGTCTCATGACTTCAGGTAAACATGGGCATGAAAACCTCCTGCTGATTACCACCTACCGCCCTCCCTCAGCTGATGAATCAGTATTCCATGTTGAACACCACTTGGAAGAAGCACTGAGAGTAGCAACGGCACAGAGTGTACTCTGGGTGGGGGACTTCAATGTCCATTACCAAGAGTGGCTCAGTAACACCACTACTGACTGAGCTGGCTGAGTCCTGAAGGGCAGAGCTGCCAGTCTGGGCCTGCGACAAGTGGTGAGAGAACCAACACGAGGGAAAAACCTACTTGATCTCGTCCTCACCAAGGTCTGTCGCAGCTGCATCTCTCCATGACAGCAATGGCAGCAGTGACCATCGCACGGTCATTGTGGAGACAAAGTCCCGTCTTCACACTGAGGACACCCTCCATCGTGTTGTGTGGCACTATCACCGTGCTAAATGGGATAGATTCAGAACAGACCTAGCAGCTCAAAACTGGGCATCAATGAGGCGCTGTGGGCCACCAGCAGCAGCAGAATTGTATTCCACCACAACCTGTAACCTCATGGCCTGGCATATCCCTCACTCTACCATTACCATCAAGCAAGGGGACCAACCCTGGTTCAATAAGGAGTGTAGAAGAGCATGCCAGGAGCAGCACCAGGCGTACCTAAAAATGAGGCGCCAACCTGGGGAAGCTGCAACACAGGACTACATGCATGCTAAAAAATGGAAGCAGCATGCTATAGACAGGGCTAAGCGATCCCACAATCAACGGATCAGATCAAAGCTCTGCAGTCCTGCCACATCCAGTCGTGAATGGTGGTGGACCCTTAAACAATTAACGGGAGGAGGGGGCTCCATGAATATCCCCATCCTCAATGATGGTGGAGCCCAGCACGTGAGTGCAAAAGACAAGGCTGAAGCGTTTGCAACCATCTTCAGCCAGAAGTGCCGAGTGGATGATCCATATCGGCCTCTTCCTGACGTCTCCACCACCACAGAAGCCAGTCTTGAGCCAATTCGATTCAATCCACGTGATATAAAAAAACGTCTGAGTGCACTGGATACAGCAAAGGCTATGGGCCCCAACAACATCATGGCTGTAGAGCTGAAGATTT
Source organism: Somniosus microcephalus (assembly GCF_052327205.1). Classification (NCBI taxonomy): domain Eukaryota; kingdom Metazoa; phylum Chordata; class Chondrichthyes; order Squaliformes; family Somniosidae; genus Somniosus; species Somniosus microcephalus. Next base: position 278,503,378 of record NC_140988.1, on the reverse strand, counting down.
GTGCTCCAGAACTAGCCGTGCCTCTAGCGAAGCTGTTCTAGTACAGCTATAACACTGGCATCTATCCGACAATGTGGTAAACGGCCCAGGTATGTCCTGTCCACAAAAAGCAGGACAAATCCAATCCGGCCAATTACCGCCCATCAGTCTACTCTCAATCATCAGCAAAGTGATGGAAGGTGTTGTCGACAGTGCTGTCAAGCAGCACTTACTCACCAATAACATGCTCACTGATGCCCAGTTTGGGTTCCGCCAAGACCACTCAGCTCCAGACCTCATTACAGCCTTGGTGACAGTGACTGCCCTTGACATCAAGGCAGCATTTGATCGAGTGTGGCATCAAGGAGCCCTAGTAAAACTGAAGTCAATGGGAATCGGGGGGGAAACTCTCCACTGGCTGGAGTCATACCTTGCACAAAGGAAGGTGGTTGTGGTGGTTGAAGGTCAATCATCACAGCCCCAGGACATCGCTGCAGGAGTTCCTCAGGGCAGTGTCCTAGGCACAACCTTCTTCAGCTGCTTCATCAATAACCTTCCCTCCATCATGTCAGAAGTGGGGATGTTCGCTGATGATAGCACAGTGTTCAGTGCCATTTGCAACTCCTCAGATAATGAGGCAGTCTATGCCCGCATGCAACAAGACCTGGACGCCATTCAGGCTTGGGCTGATTAGTGTCAGGTAACATTAGCGTCACACAAGTGCCAGGCAATGACTATCTCCAACAAGTGAGTGTCTAACCACCAACCCTTGACATTCAATGGCATTACCATCACCGAATCCCCCACCATCAACATCCTGGGGGTCACCATTAACCAGAAACTTAACTGGACCAGCCACATAAATACTGTGGCAACAAGAGCAGGTCAGAGGCTGGGTATTCTGCAGCGAGTGTCTCACCTCCTGACTCCCCAAAGCCTTTCCACCATCTACAAGGCACAAGTCAGAAGTGTGATGGAATACTCTCCACTTGCCTGGATGAGTGCAGCTCCAACAACACTCAAGAAGCTCAACACCATCCAAGACAAAGCAACCTGCTTGATTCCACCCCATCCACCACCTTAAACATTCACTCCCTCCACCACCGGCATACCGTGGCTGCAGTGTGTACCAGCTACAAGATGCACTGCAGCAACTCGCCAAGGCTTCTTCGGCAGCACTTCCCAAGCCCGCGACCTCTACCACCTAGAAGGACAAGGGCAGCAGGTGCATGGTGTAAAGTCTGTGGGTTGTATAGCGAAGTAATACACAGACTACAAGAGTAACTTAAACAGGACTTTACTATTCGAAGGTCAGGGCGAATCTGCCCAATAAATTCTGCCACAGCACTTATATACCGGTGTGGTCACCGTCGGTATTACAATATACAGCAGCCAGGATAAAGTAGTGCCACGCCTAAAATAGTTCTCTTAAAGGTGGACGGTTACATACAATAGTTCTCTTAAAGGTAGAACAGTTACATACACTACACATGGGAACACCATTACCTCTGAGTTCCCCTCCAAGTCACACACCATCCTGACTTGGAAATATATTGCGTTCCTCCATCGTCGCTGGGTCAAAATCCTGGAACTCCCTCCCTAACAGCACTGTGGGAGTACCTTCACCACACGGACTGCAGCAGTTCAAGAAGGCAACTCACCACCACCTTCTCAAGGGCAACTATGGATGGGCAATGAATGCTGGCCTTGCCAGCGATGCCCACATCCCATAAAACAAATTTTAAAAACCTGAAATGTAAAGAGAAAATGCTGGAAATGCTCAACAGGTCAGCCAGCATCTGTGGGGAGAGAAACAGAGTTAACATTTCAGGTCGGTGACCTTCCATCAGAAGGTCATTTCTAATGAAACGTTAACTGTGTGTTTATCTCTTCACAGATGCTGCCTGACCTGCTGAGCATTTCCAGGATTTAATTATATGTGCGTGTTCATACTTTAAAATATAGGCCTAGAAATTCACTGGCCTTAGCGCCGCTTTTGAGGCGCTAGAGGGCCTAGCGGCGAAGTTATGGCCAGTTTTGAAATTGACAGGGGCCCTAAATCGGCGTTAGGCCGGTAGCGCTGCGCCGGCACCGATGACGTCATCGGTGTGCGCAGCGTCCCGGTTGCCATGGTAACCCGCCCGAACTCGGAAATTGAGTTGCGGCCGCCTCGCCCGTGGCAGCCGCAAGCAACGTTCTGGCAGAGGTGCCTTACAGAACGTTGCGCCGGCGCATTAAAGGCCCCGCGGCGGCCGGCCGCTTTCCCGCCGCCCGCCTGGCCGCAGCTCCCTCCCCGGACTTCCCCCCCCCCCCCGCCCCGGAACAGAAGCAAGCCCGGCACTTATCCGAGGTGCCGGGCTCATTTTTAAAAAGATTATCGCGGGCCGCGGCCGGGTGCAGGCAGCTCCTCCTTAAGGGAAGGAGGAGGCCTGCACTTCCCGAACCTGCCGCACCGCAGCGGGCGCCGCAGCGCCGGAATAGCGCCGAAATTCAGCGCATAGCGCCAGTTTTCAGGCGCTAACAGCTTTCAGCAGCGCCGGCAGCCGTTTGGGCGCAGAAGTAGTGAATTTTTGGCCCGCCCAGCGCGACTTAGCTCCGGCACTAACTTCCGGCGCTAAAGCCGTCGCTGCGCCAAAACCCAATTTCTAGGCCACAGTGTCCGGAAATTCAAATGTTACATGAGTTTTCTTTGGTCAGAAGACATTCTGGTATATTTTTCCTTCACAGCCACCACTTCTTTGAGAATTCTGCTTTCTTGATTATGCCCTTCAAGAACTACAGTAAAAGTTGTGCTTCCAGGCCCTCTGGTTATAGCATTCTACTCAAAACATACAGAGATAGCAAGTATTGTCAGCGATGATTCCATGCAAATTCTCAGCGTATTTGTATAACATTTCTCTCTACAGACATTTTAACCTGTTTATTTTAAATTGGGTAATGCCTCCATTAAAATCACACAGAGAGGAAAAGTCAAGAGACTGAATAATGTTTGACGACAGAAAGAAGCACATATGCTGGACTAACTAGTGGCATTCTGTAACTTTTGAGGTTAAAATTTTAGCAAATATATACTGCATCTTGCAATGAATTTGTTCCTTCCATTCTGCAAAGGCTTTGCTTGCAGAATACAATATAAATGTAGAATATTACAGATTTAGAAATTATCAAGATTTAAGATTGATAAGAATGAGAGGCCAAAAAGACCATGGCCATGAAATTATGTTGTACGCGTTTGTATAAAATTTCGTTGTCCGCTATTTTAAGGAACCTTAACCTGTTCAAAATAAGCAGGTTGGCACTTCTATTAAGCATTTGTATGCTGGTATGGTACAGCATAATTTCAAGGCCAATGATATCAGCCAGTAAGAAGGGGGAGAAAAAGGTCAAGAACAGCAAAAGTGAGTGAAGGATTGAAAGAGAGATAGATGGGTAACAAATGAGAGTCTGACTGATGAGAAAGGGAAATAAGTTGGCGATAAATAGATGGAGACTGATAAGAAACAGTTAATTGAGAAGCAAAAAGAACAAAATCAATAGCTATCAGAAGCAACTTCTGCTGCTCTCTCCACCCCCTATGTGTGCAACTGATACAAAAGCAAAATACTGCGGATGCTGGAAATCTGAAATAAAAACAGAAAAAACTGGAAATACTCAGCAGGTCAGGCAGCATCTGTGGAGAGAGAAACAGAGTTAACGTTTCAGGTCAATGACCCTTCATCAGAAGTTCTGACCTGCTGAGAATTTCCTGCATTTTCTGTTTTTATTATGTGTGCAACTGAAGTGATTTATACAGGACCTAGGTGAGTCCTCTTTGTGTAGGTGAAAGAATGGCTTATTTTAAAACTGGTAAAATTGATGTAAAGAGGAGCCAGGTCAAGCCAATGAAAACAACTTTCATTGGAATGGGACAGAAGAAGGAAGGTCTTTCTGTGGCTGAAAATTCACTTTTGGAGTCTGCCGATGTTTATCTGGGTAAATTTTACAAATGTGCGCTCCTGGCATCTGAGGCTCGTGGTCAGGAGAGCGCATTTCTGATGATTTACCTTATAGTGTCAGGAGAGCAAAAAACTCACTTCACTATGAGACCAAGGACCCTCCTGTATTGCACTAATCAATATATGACCACTATAGCACTGTGGGAGTAGCTTCACCACCCACAGCACTGCCCACAAACAGCAGAAACTGGAACTAAACTACCATTCAGACAAGCCATTAGGATTGTGATGCAACATTAGGTATCTTTTGAGACTGGGCTAAGTCACATTGTTGGGGGTAGATTATAGGGAGCTTTACAGTGGATACAGACCACGTTATATCTGACCTGGGGGTGCTTGATGCTAACACGAGATGAAAAAAACAGTGGGATAATATTTCTCCAAAGTAATCAGCACAAAGTATAATAAACGTTTTTCATTTAATCCAAATAGTTTTATTTGTTTATCATTAAATCACTTCATGCTTTGATTTTTTAAAAAGAAGTTAAGTTCATATTTAGAAGAATCAAGCGCTTTAATGAGAGAGAACAGCCTTACAGACTAGGCACTGAGTTACTGAAAGAATAATGAAATGATGGGAAAGAAGCGGACAGTACAGCAACCCCGACTCCAGGCAGATGAAGTGAAGTCACAATAGAGCAGCTTCCTCCTATGTGGCCTGTACACTTAATGTATACTTTGAGTTCAAAACTTGCCATGCAACTCTGCATGGCGAGTCCCAGACAAACACACATTAACCTCATTTTTAATACCAGTCTACGGACTCGGGGATTGGATCTGTACCAATAACAAGATTGACTGGACTCCATTCCCATTGTCTTGCCTCTAGCTGGTATGCTGCAGCTGATACAATGGAAAAGTACACTCAAACTCTGTTTTGGCAGGTATGAGAGAACAGTGTAGAATCCGTCATTAGGGACAGAATGGCTGAGCACTTGGACAAATTTGAGCTGATCAGAGAGAGTCAGCATGAATTTGTGATGGGTAGGTCATGTCTAACTAATCTAGTTGAATTTTTTTGAGGAGGTCACTAACGTCATGGATAAGAGAGTGCCCATGGATGTTATTTATATGGACTTCCAGAAGGCATTTGATAAGGTTCCGCACAAGAGATTATTAGCAAATATGAAAGTGCTCGGAATTGGAAGTTAACTTGCAGCATTGGTTGAAAATTGGTTGGGAGGTAGGAAACAGAATAGGCATAAAAAATCTGTACTCTGGTTGGTAGGATGTGACAGTGGTGTTTCACCGTGATCTGTACTGCGGCCTCAGCTTTTCACTATATTTATTAATAACTTCGATGGAGGAATAGAGAGTTTTATATAAAAGTTTGCAGATGGCACTAAATTGGGTGGTACAGTAAGTAGTGCAGATTGGAGAAGGAAATTACAAAGGGACATAGATAGGTTAAGTTAATGAGCAAAACTGTGGCAAATGGAGTTCAATGTGGGGAAGTGTGAGATCATCTACTTTAGATCCAAGAAAGATAAATCAGAGTATTTATAAATGGTGAGAAAATAGGAACTGCAGAGGATCAAAGAGATTTTGGTATCCATGTACACAAATCATTAAAGCTAATGGACAGGCACAAAAAGCAAATAGGCTAATGGAATAACAACAGAAAATGCTGTATTTTGCTATTAGGCTAATGGAATGTTGGCCTTCATCTCAAGGGGGTAGAATATAAAGGGGAGAAAGTTATGCTTCAGTTGTATAGAGCCTTGTTCAGATCCCAACTGGAGTACTGAGTTCAGTTCTGGCCACCGCATCTCAGGAAGGATATATTGGCCTTGGAGGGGGTGCAGCGCATATTCACCAGTATTATACTGGGGCTAAAAAGGGTTAAATTAGGAGGACAGATTGCCTAAACTTGGCCTATATTCTGTTTTTATCCTCTCTCAGGTGATTACTTGGCTGTGGGGGTGGGGTAGGAAGTGTCTAGTCATGATACTCCAGGCATCATGAGTGTGGGGCAGGCTTGATGAACCAACTGGTTTTTTCCTGCCCGTCAATTTTCATATGTTCGTATTTCCTCGAAGATTGAGGGGTGATCTAATCGAGGCGTTTAAAATAATAAAATGATTCGATAGGCTAGATAAAGAAAATCTATTTCCTCTGGTAGGGGAATCCAGAACAAGAGGATATAATCTTAAAATTAGAGTCAGGCCATTCAGGAGTGAAATCAGGAAGCACTTTTTCACATCATTTAATTGAATGGTGGAACAGGCTCAAGGGGCTGAACGGTGCACTCCTTTTCCTATGTTCCGAAAGCAAAATGGCGTAGATCCCAGAGGGACTGTTATGCCTCGATACTATAAACTGTATATTGTAGGAATGGTCAAATTCCGATCTAGAGATTGAGTTCAACGCAGGCAATCAATCAAAAAGGTTTTTAATGTCAAACTAACGAGTTTAAACACATTGATGCACGAGAACTATGAATACAGGTCTTAGCAGGTTGGAGGCTCCACGAGGACTGCCTGGGCGGTCCCGTGGATGGCGTCATGATGTCATCATGTTTTTCCCGTGTTTGGGTGATCACGTGATTAGTGGCATGACTTCATCGCATTTGCCCGCGCTCTTAAAGGGACCGCGCACTGTACATGCAAACAGTATATACAATGGTACAGATTTAGTCTGTAGCTAACACATCGTTAAAGGGAATTATGTACAGTTGTTCAGAGTCCCTCAGTGGCTCTGCCACATGCGCCCCCCCAGAATTGTCTTTAACGGAAAAAGTCAAATGGTGAGGGGGTCTGACAAGCCTGTCAGAACGACTCCTGTATTCCCGAAACGGAAGCTGTTGGACGGCGGGCGGTCTGGCGGGTGGTTGCACTTGTTCTGGCGTGATGACGGTGGGTGGCCGACCTCATCTTGGTGGCTGTGCGGTCTCGATGGGACGGTCAAGGTCTAGGTGTGCTGGCTTCAAACGGTCGACCGAAATGTGGTCTGGTTTTCCATCGGCATCCGCCTTGAAGGTTTTGTCTCCTGCCTCTAACACGCGGAAAGGACCAGTGTATGGGGCCTTGAGCGGATCCCGGTGAGCATCGTGGTGGATGAACACGTAATCGGCTTGTTTCAGCTCTGCTGGAACGTGAGAGCCTTGAAACCCGTGATGCGATGTGGGTACCGGCGCGAAACATCTGGCTGCTTCCTGGTGACTGATAAGCTGGCGTGAGGCAGACCATGGCTCCGTTGGTGTTGGCAGGAAATCCCCTGGCACTCGCAGCGGCTGACCATAAACGAGCTCTGCCGTGGAAGAGTGAAGATCTTCCTTGGGGGCCGTGCGAAGGCTCAACATGACCCACGGCAGCTTGTCTGCCCATCCAGCGTCTTGGAGGCTGGCCCTCAGTGCGGCCTTAAGCGATCTGTGAAAACGTTCGCACAGACCGTTCGCTTATGGGTGGTAGGCTGTGGTGCAGTGTAACTTGACACCGAGTCATTGAGCCACCGCATCCCAGAGTTTGGAGGAAAACTGCGGTCCCCGGTCCAAAGAGATGTCAGCAGGCACTCCAAAACGGGCGACCCATGAAGAGATGAACGCTCTGGCCACGTCCGCCGAAGTAGTAGATGACAGGGGAACCGCCTCCGGCCATCTGGTGGTGCGGTCTAATATGGTCAGGATGTGCGTAAAACCATGGGAAGGTGGAAGTGGTCCTACCAGGTCCACATTAACGTGGTCAAACCGTCGCTCAGGAACTGCAAAGGTGGCCAATGGAGCCTTGATGTGGCGCTGTACCTTGGCCTTTTGGCAGACCACGCAGGTGTTGGTCCAGTCGCGGACATCTTTATGCATGCCCCACCAAATGAACTTAGATGACATTAGCTTCTGAGAAGCCTTCATTCCTGGGTGTGACAACCCATGTATGGCGTCAAACACCTTGCGGCGCCAGGCGACCGGCACAATAGGGCGAGGGTCCCGAACGGAGACGTCACACAACAACGTGGTACCAGCCGAATGGAACCTGACGTCGGCCAACTGGAGGCTAGTGGTGTTGGTGCGGTAAGCCTGCACTTCTGGGTCTGAGACTTGGTCTGTTGCCATGAGGGCGTAGTCGATGCCCAGCTGGACCACATGCACGGTCGCATGGGAGAGGCAATCTGCCACCAGGTTGTCTTTACCAGCCACGTGCTGAATATCTGTGGTTAATTCGGAGATGTATGTCAGCTGACGTTGTTGTCGAGACGACCACAGTTCGGCGGTCTTGGCCATGGCAAAAGTCAGTGGCTTATGGTCGACGAAAGCGGTGAAAGGACGTCCTTCCAACAAGAACCGGAAATGGCGGATGGCCAGAAAAAGGGCTAGTAACTCCCTGTCGAAAGTACTGTACGCCCGCTCATTACGCCGCAGTTGACGGCTGAAGAATGCCAACAACTGCCACGTCCCGTTCACCCACTGCTCCTGAACGGCGCCGATTGCATAATCTGACGCGTCGGTGGTGAGGGCGATGGTGGCTCCTGGTAGCGGGTGTGCCAGCATGGTCGCGTTGGCTAAGGCGCTCTTGGTGTCGGTGAATGCCCGGTCCATGTCAACCGTCCAGCCTACCGGATCCTTGCCAGACTTGCCCTTGAGGGCCTTGTACAGGGGCTGCATGAGCAGTGCTGCCTTAGGCATGAAACGGTGGTAAAAGTTTACCATGCCGAGAAACTCCTGCAGGGCCTTTATGTTCTGCGGGCGTGGAAAGGATGTCGCCGCCTCTACCTTCGCTTGCAAAGGAACCGCTCCCTCTGAGGTAATGCGATGTCCCAGGAAATCAATTTGGTGCAGACCAAGCTGACACTTGGCTGGGTTGATAATCAGGCCATGTTGGCTGAGGCATCGAAAGAGGGTGCGTAGGTGAGAGATGTGTTCCTCCTTATTAGGACTGGCAATGAGGATATCGTCTAAGTAGACGAAAAGGATCTTGAGGTCCCGCAGCACGGAGTCCATGAGGCGCTGGAAAGCCTGGGCGGCGTTCTTCAACCCAAACGGCATCTTTAAAAATTCAAAGAGACCGAAAGATGTGATGACTGCGGTCTTTTGGACGTCGTGCGGGTGCACCGGGACCTGGTGGTAGCCTCAGACAAGGTCAACATTGGAAAAAACGGTCTTTCCTGCCAACTGGGCAGAGAAATCCTGGATGTGGGGGATCGGGTATCGATCAGGAGTGGTGGCATCGTTTAGGCACCGATAGTCGCCACAGGGCCACCATCCGCCGGCAGGTTTTGGAACGATGTGAAGAGGCAAAGACCAGGGACTATTCAACCTGCGAGTAATCCCTAAGCATTCCATTGTTGCGAACTTCACCTTCGCGACCGCTAGCTTGCCAGGTTCGAGGCGCCGGGCCCGCGCGTGGACCGGGGGGCCGGTGGTGGTGATGTGGTGTTCCACACCATGTTTCGTGGCCGTGGAGGAGAACATGAGCCTGGTCAGGTCTGGAAATTCACCTAGCAGGCGAGCGAACTCATTCAGAGTTGGGAAAGCGCAGGAGATGGTGCGCGACATGGTGTTACTACGGTGGCAAGGGATAGAGTGAAACATGGCCATGTTGATCAGCTGCCGGTTCCTTACATCGACCAGGAGGCCGTTGGCGCACAGGAAATCTGCACCGAGAATGGCTTGCGAAGCCTTGGCCGTAACGAATTTCCAGAAAAACCGCTGGCCGCCGAAGCACACCTGGACCCGCCGTCTGCCGAAGGTCCGAATAGCTCCGCCATTAGCCGCTTTGAGGGGGAGGCCGTGCCTCCCAGCCTGTACATCAAGAGCTGACGCGGGTAGAATGCTGCACTGCGCTCCGGTGTTGCACAGGAACCGACGACCGGAGAGGGTATCTGTGATGAAGAGCAGCTTGCCTGCATTGCCAATTGCCATCGCGGCCGCGGGGCACCCGTTAGACCCGTTTTTCATTGGACGGAGTTGTTGGTTTTTTTTGAGAGAAGCTGCAGGGAGGGCGGCAACATCTCGCCTTCGCGCCAAACCGCGCATGGTAGAAGCACAGCCCCGCGGGCTGAGGAGCTGGGGCGGCGTCTGTGGGGGATGTGCGCCTCATGGCAGCGCAGTACAGTTGCATAACTGCGAATGTTTTGTCTGCCTCGGCAGCAAGCGCCGCGCAGTCTTCGACCTCGGATCTCGCCAAGGCCGCTTGCACTTGCTCCGGTAATTGGCTGAGGAATAACTCTCTGAAGAGAAAGCATTCCGGTTCGGAGCCGAGGAGTGTGAGCATTTGGCTCATCAGCTCGGAAGGTTTGGAGTCCCCGATCCCGGGCATAGCAAGCAGCCGACGGGCGCGCTCTGATTTCGTGAGCCCGAAAACCTGTAGCAACCGTGCCTTGAGGGTCTCATACTTGCGGTCCGTCGGGAGGTTCTCGAGAAGACTGACGATCCGCGAGGCGGTAGAGCCGTCAAGTGTGGAGAGCACGTATAAGTATCGGGTCTGATCCTCAACGATGCCTCTCAGGGCGAACTGGGCTTCAACTTGGATGAACACGAGGTCGCTTGTTGCTCCCAGAACTGCGGCAGCTTCAACGAAACGGTGTTTGCCTCCATGCTCTGTTCCTTTTGCGAAATCCGTTCACAAAAGTCGGGGTCACCAATGTAGGAATGGTCAAATTCCTATCTAGAGATTGAGTTCAACGCAGGCAATCAATCAAAAAGGTTTTTAATGTCAAACTAACGAGTTTAAACAGATTGATGCAAGAGAACTATGAATACAGGTCTTAGCAGGTCGGAGGCTCCACGAGGACTGCCTGGGCGGTCCCGTGGATGGCGTCATGACATCACGTTTTCCCCGCGTTTGGGTGATCACGTGATTAGCGGCATGACGTCATCGCGTTTGCCCGCGCTCTTAAAAGGACCGCGCACTGTACATGCAAACAGTATATACAATGGTACAGATTTAGTCTGTAGCTAACACATCGTTAAAGGGAATTATGTACAGTTGTTCAGAGTCCCTCAGTGGCTCTGCCACAGTATAATGCATGTACTGGCAATTTTACATCAGATTTACTCTGGAACCAGGGTGAATTGAATACAAAGTTGTAACACCAGCATTACTGGAACTGTTTTCAATTTTTGAATCTGACGATTATTGTAATACTTGAACTGTTATACATTTATACATGGCATTGTTTGAGATTGAACTTGCAGAGATACAACCCATGACAACTGGTGGGGATTGGCTATATTTATAGCTCCTTGCCTTTTGTCACTGTCACAATACAATTAACATGCTGAGCTTGCATTGTTATCATTTGTGCAGACTCTTCATATTGAGATTCACTTACTCTGTGATTACTGCCGTTATTTCAAACTGCACATTTTTAGTTAGAAACTGTAGTTAGTAAGCGATTAGATTTATTTCATTGTAAAACATGCCAACTATTGAGCAGATTTACTGATATCTTACTAAGTGAACAAGGGTGCTGCCTCATGTTAGCTGTTTACTAAACTTGGGTAAGGATTCTCCTAGCTGGTTTAGTCGGTAGGTTAAATTCCAAATGCAAGGGGGAAAAATTCAGTATCGCCCCGTTTGGAGCGCCATTATCGGCCGTACGCAAAGTTTAGCACCTGGCACTAATTATCGCCTCCGACGGCAAACTTGGCTTTTATCGCCCCTGGAGGTGATTGGAGCACTAAATCAGGTGCTTCACACCTGTCTTAAGGTGCAAAGGCCGAGGAGCAAGGCGCTACCTCAGAGCGCTGGCGAAGCAAGGAAGGGCAAATCAAAATGAACCTGCAAAGTGCTGCTCAGTACCCAAAACTCCTTCACACAGTGTTGAATCTCTCCAGAAGTCTCTCTCTCTCTCTCAGAATACGTGGTGCAAAAATGTCACCAACAAAAAAAAGCAGGGAGCAGTCGCCTTTAAATAGCGCTCCTCCAGTCCCTTTCTGACAGCAAAACGCTCCCCTCAACCTGTCATTGCTAGCGGCAGGCGGTAAGGCAGGGGGCGCCACTTAATATCCGGTCCGGGGCGCGACCGGGGCATTGCGCACTCGACTGACGTCAAGATCTGCCGGTGCATGAGATCGTGGCAGTCGTGTTTAGCGCCACAGCAAAATGTCTAGTTAATTTCGCGAGCGACGCAAACATCGCCGTGCCCGGGCGCTAGTTGCTTTGTGCCCCATTAGCGCCCTCTTAAGGCGCTAACGGGAGGTGCAAACAACTGAATTTTTCCCCCCAATCTCTTACAATTCTCATTGAGCAACACCAGGCATACCTGAAAATGAGGTGCCAACCTGGTGAAGGTACAACACAGGAGTACATGCATACAATAGACGAAGCTAAACAATCCCACAACCAATGAATTTCAGAAACCTAGGCCTAGAAATTGGCCCACTTACTGCCACGAGTGTTCGCTGCAATCCGATCTAAAAATGGCGGCTGCCACTCTAGCGCCCTTCTGTGGCGTGGGTCTCTGTGGCTGCCATGTTGGTGAGGGCCTTAGCACTGCTGATAGCAGCGCTGGACTTGGAAATGTAAATTAAGAGAGGGTGATGTACACGCCAATTTAACATCACCTCGGTGAACTTGGACTTAGTGCTGAGTTCAGCACTGTGTCCTAAGCTACCCATGAAAACCCAGAGTTCAACAAACAGATAGAGGAGCTGCCAGCACCTCTTAAAGGGCCACACATATCTTTTAGGTAAGTTTGCATTTAAGCTTTTGGACTGGATTTTATTTTATTGAAGTCGTGGCTTGGTGCAATACATGTTAAAAGTTTTTTTTAAGGGTGCAGGGGGTGCTGCTGGATGCTTGCAAGGCTTTGGATGTAAAGGAAGGCCTCTGAGAAGACAGAAAATGCTGGAAATACTTAGGAGGTCAGGCAGCATCTGTGCAGAAAGAAACAGAGTTCAGGTCTCGGGTCGAGATGCTGCCTGACCTGCTGAGTATTTCCAGCATTTTATACCTTTATTTCAGATTTACAGCATATGCTCACAGAGGAAAGAGGAAGGTGTGGAAGAGGAAGAGGAGGAAGCAGAAGAGGAAGCAGAAGGAAGGATGCAACCCATACAGCCCCTTTCTCGCCAGGATATCCAGAATGGAATCATCTGCCTGCGGTATCAGTGACCACAACCCCAATTCCCCTTTCAACATTTGTCCCACACCTTACCTTCTCTCTGTTACTGACCATCACGGTGTCCTCTTGGCCACAATACTGAAATAAAAGCTGCCATAAAGTAAACTTTCCAATCCAACTTTATACATCAAGCCATCCAATAAGATAGCAAGAAATCATCTCATCACCCTTAGTGACTGTCTTGTGTGTGCCTTTGCCTATCTGCTGATGTCACGTAGTGCTACCCCAATGGCTGCAGCATGGCTGGTGGAAGGATGCTGACTTTCAGTGGGGGACACTGCAAATGGCCTTGCTGGTCGACCTCGAGGAGTTGGTGGCTGGGAATGTCAAATCAATCTTCTTCTTCTTCACTCTCCTCTCTCTCTTCTTGGCCAACCATTGGCTGGGCAGGCTGCATTTCTTGGGTATGTGAAATGAGGAAGGCACAAGGGTGGAGTTTTGGTGAGGGGAGGGCGGAAAAGCAAGAGGTGCATGCAAGAAGGAGGATAATGCATGAGGATACCAGCATCTTGTATCCTTTCAGCCCCACCACTTGCCAAGGGCTCAGCCATGCCCCTGCCAAGAATGGCCAGCACCGTCGCCTCCAAGAGGGTGAGGTGAAGCTAGGAATGGGAGGTGTGCCTCATGATTGGTACAAATTGTTAGGTGAGAGATTGGTGGGGAGGGGGGAGTCATGCATTGCGAAGTGTGCGAGGCGAGTGATGCAGTTGGTAGGAGACGGCTTTAGAAGATGCATTCACTGACCTTGACCACTGGTCTGAGGTCATGAAGCTTCTTTGGGCACTGGAGCCAGAGAATGGGGACAACGATCTTTCTGGAGGTCCTCCTGGTCCCTGTGGGTAGAGGACCACTCTTGCAGTTTCGACCCCATGCATGAAGTAGGAGTGCCGCGTGCGAGACCATTTGTGTTAGTGCGGAAGGACTTTTCCCATTTTTTTAGGTGGGGGAGGCAATTCAGCTTTAAGAGCTGAAGACTTCCATTTGAGAATTCTTTTAATGTTAATTTTTTTCAGAAGGCAGTTGAGCTGTAAGGGCTAAAAACTGCCTATTTTTACATTATTTTTGATCATTTCAGAAGGCATTGCCCTTTTAAAATCCAACAATGCTTTGTGAAATCACAGCCTCGCTTTCAGAGGCTGTTGAAGGAGCAACGCTGCTTGGGCCACGCCACATTGGAGCCTCGTGTCGGGATCAATGCTACCAGGACGGTGTTACACTGAGAGTTTAGTGCTGCTGGGCTAATGATAAGAAGTCCCCAGCACCAATGTTTCAGTCCTGCTAGCGCCACCATTTTCGGGCACCGTTAACCCACGGCCGTGGTGACACTGGCAGCTTTTGCGGCAGCCTTGAATTTCTAGGCCCTCAAGCAGGAATTACATTTTAGAAAGCAATATGTTAAAATAAAAAAAATGATGGACTCTTTCAAACAAAATTGCAAATGTAGTTTGTTTTCAAATGTTAGTAGTTAAACTCTGCTTACAGAACAGAGCTTGTTTTCATTGGAATAAAAGATAGATAGCAGATATGATGCAGGTTTTGAAAATGCTGAGAAAGGTGACTAATATAGATGTAAGCAGGGTTGTGAGTGCAGATCTGGAGGGCCCAGAGCACCAAATTAATAAACCTCAAATGAGACCTAGAGATTAGAAGAAATTACTTTATTTCTCACAGCGTGATGGATAGGCGGAACAGACTCCCAGCAAAAGTTATTTATCCTGTGCAAGTCAACTTGTTTAAAAAAAAAGAGAGCTTTTGATTAGAAATGGGAATGCATATTATGTGATTTCCGCAGGGGTGCTCCCGATCTTCCTGCATACCTTTGGCAGAAGATCAGAGGAAACTTCCAGAGAAACAGTGTAAACGACCGTTTCTTCAGGGTTTCTGCCGATCTACGGCTGAAGTTACGGGAGGAGATGGGGAGAACCCCTATGGAAATTTTACCCTTACTAGTCTAAGTATAGAATGCTGCGATCCAAGTATTGCGGGGGGCTCTCTGTTTGGAGTTTGGAGTTTGAGGGCGAGTAATACAGAAAAGTAGAACTCTGGGAAAATCAGGAATTGGGTTTGCATATGGCGTCTCTACTGGCGTTGGTGTAGCATATCCGTGTTCTGCATTTGCAGAATGACACCATGGGGTCGATTTTCAGTGTGCCGTGGAGTCGGGATTGGAGGCGTGCGGGGGGTTAAATTCCCGAATTCGGGGGTCCCGACACCATCCCGCCCAAAACCCGCCTCCATGTAATTTTCAAAGGAGGCGGGTACCCGCCCCGCACTGGGACCCGCCGACCCGAGGCGGGAAGGGATTAGTGCCAATTAACTGCCTGTTAACAGGTAGTTAACAGGCAGTTTTTAGCCTAATCCCTATTTTGAAGGTTGTCGTGTGGGATTCCCGATGGCTCCAAACCACGCCAAGTTAGAGGAGTCAGGCCGTCGGGTTGAAGGACTTGGAGGGGTCGAGATGTCGGTGTTCAGGTGAGTGATGGGTGCATGAGTGCAAAGGTAAGTGTGTTTGGTGTGTCTAAAGTGTGTAAAGAAGTTTAAATTACCTGTACTTACCTTTACAGCCTTCCTTCCTCCAGGTTTTGGGAGTCCATCATTCAGCCGGCACAGAAAGCAGAATGGCTACGATCTGTCAAAAGTGACAGCCTGCAGCTTTCAGTGCCGGCGAGATTTCTAACTGAGTCTGCGTAGAAGGACTCATGTTAGAAGTAAGACTGTCAGTGTTTGACAGCTTTAAACAGCGGTGAAACACAGATATTTCACCTGTCAACACGTCTTGACAGATGAAATTTCAGTCTGTGACATCACCTGTTGCCGGGTGGCCCTTAATTGGCCTGCTAAGCCCGCTGGGCGGGCTCAACAAGGTCAATCAAGTGAAAATCGCGTGGATTGGCCGCATCTCGATGGAGGCGGGACTACAACCCGAAAGTTGTAGTCCCGCCTCCTTCCCGACTTCTGAATGAAAATCACCCCCCATCTTTTTGATACCCTGGCTTTGATCAAGAACACTTGTATCATTAAAAATGTCCAGTGGTCACTCACTGGAAGCATTTACCACACTTTCTGTATGAATCTAAGCATAGCTTGGAGATTATTCTGTGATGGCGAAATTGTGATTGAAGGAGAGCAGGTTACATAGTGTTACATAGTATTTATAGCACAGAAACAGGCCATTCAGCCCATTCAGCTGTGCCGGTGTTTTTGCTTTTGCTCCACATGAGCCTCCTCCCATCTTACTTCATCTCACCCACATCATTGTTCCCTTGATGATCTGTAGAGAAAAAAACAATAGGGTCTGTGTGAAACCACAGCAGTGATGCAGCAGTTAACTTGTGATGGTTGAAACGAGTGCTCTGATATCTGAGGCCCAAGCCATTGTATAAAAATGAGCCCTGGTTCTTTCACCAAGGCACTGGGGTAAATAATTGTCTTTGAGGGCAGCAGAAAACTGGGCAATGGTACCAGAAGAATTTCTGCCCCCATGCGTTCTGTCCTCAGCCATTTGTTCATCTGCTGTTTTGCAGCATTGTGATTAGGTAATTTATGATATGTGCAGGAATTCACAAAAGGCTTGTATTAGCTGTACAGTACAAGATGTAGGAATTGCCTGCACTTGCTTGCTTTGTACCATGTATTAACATGTAACATGTACAGGCCTACACAAAGGGCTGCTGCTTTTAGATATAACCATATTTAGTAAAAATATTTAGTACTAAATATCTCATTTTTAAATCAGTAGGTTTGACAGAAATGGTTTCCAATCAGTAGACAAAAGACTCACCTGGACGCTGTTTGAAAGAGTTCTATTGTTCTTGCTCACATTGTAAGCAGAGAGCAGCATCTGCTAGTTTGTGAACACTGAATAAAAAAGGCAAAAAATGGAAACCATTAATGCAACACATCACCGAATATCTTGACGCCAAACTGCAAAATAAGAGATTTGATTAATAAAGATATGACAATTATTTCATTGGCAATAAATTGTATGACCAGCAATCTGAATTGTACAATAAATGAAAGAGGAAAAGGAGCACTTTTGTCCAATTTCCCGCTGTCAGGCCACCGCAACGTGTCTTTCCCAATGTCGGGTCTGTCAGCGCTGAGCAGACCCAACAGGCAGCAGTGGGCAACCCAATTAAACTCATAAACATCTAGTTGACAGATGATTAACAGGCTTTTTTTTAACTTACCTTTTATTCGGGGACCACGGCTGTCAACCTGAGGCGGGAATTCAGTGGCCATTACTTCAGCTGATTACTTGACAGCTTCAAATGTACAGTAACAGCTCCCACCTGACAGAGATCACTTTCCTCAGCTACAAGCTGTTTCTCAATCCAGATTCTGCAGGGTTTCCACTTTCCACTCTCCATCCACTCTTACCTCATTGGAAGAAGGCTCTCACCATTGACAGAATGCTTCTGTCATCTGTACTTCACCTGCCATCTATTCCATCAGCATGGGTGCCCTTTATACTGTCTCACCTCGGTCCTCAGAATCCCACCACGATCAGCACCAACACCAGCAGCACCAGGTACACCAGCAGCAACAACAACAAGACCAAACTTCTCCGCAATCATCTGATGCTGCACAGGACAGAGGGCATCAGCACCCGACCACACTGCTGCCCGGGAGGCCAGGGATGGCCTCACCATGGCCAGATTTACTTCACCTGACACTGTATACCCTGGCTGTCACATAATGAGCCAGGTTAGCACCACCCCACACCAACACCATAAAGCATCCCTACAATGCCCAAGCCATTCATTTCACACTCACCACCATTGCGGGGGGTACCGTTATGTCTCACCATTCACAGCAACTCACTAGCCACTTCCAAAGGTGCACGCAGATCTGTCCAAGAACGCAAAGTATTGAAAATAAAGGTTTCAGTGTTTGACACCACATTAACAGAAACTTTACATGAAGATTGGATAAAACATATTCCATCAGCATGGGTGCCCTTTATACTGTCTCACCTTGGTCCTCAGAATCAAACCACGATCAGCCCCAACACCAGCAGCACCAGGCACACCAACAGCACCAACAACAACACCTTGTGGGTTGTTAGTTGGTAAGCTTGCAATAGGATGAGGGTGAGTGTGAGGGGTGGCTAGTGAGATGGGGATGTGATGATGTAGATAGAGAGAGGGATGGGTGGAGGTGCAAGGTAAGTTGGTGTGAATAAGGATGTGCAGGAGTAGGGTATGGAAGGCAGAATGATGGGGATGTGATGAGAGGCACAGCAGGATGAGGTTGAGTGTGGTTTTGTACTCACGTTTCATGATCTAATGAGATCATTGAAAGGTTTTCACCACTGCACCCAGGTCCTCCTGACCACATCCCTGCTTATGACCTCCTCTGCAATGTGCAACCGGGCTGTGTTGATCTCCTGGGGAGGTCTCTTCTACCCATGGGAAGGGAAGAGGACCTCCCTGCGTGTTGTGACTCCCTCCATAAACATATGGAGGGAGTAATGAGAGAGCCTGGGTGCAGCCTTGCACCTCTGTGCAGTGCTTGTCAGTGTTTGCAGCACCTCAATGCTGTAGAACACTGACAGCACAAATGTCAAAATAAAGTTGGCCATGGTCCCTTTAAGGAAACCAGCTGATGACGTGTCATGAATGACATCACCAGACCTGCTTCCTCTAATTGGACTAGGAAACGCGCTGGGCAGGCTTAACAAGGCCTATCAACGGAAAATAATTTTCCAGAGCAGGATGGAGACAGCAGCGAGATCGGGAATCGCCACTGACATCACCCGCGCCGGACCCACCGAAGTAAGGAAAATCCCAGCCGTAGTCACTTGTAATGTAGGGAAGCGCAGTAGCCAATTTGTGCACAGCAAGATCCCACAAACAGCATTGAGTTAAGTGACCAGATAATCTATTTTATTGATGTTGGTTGAGGGATAAATGTTGCCCAGGACACTGGGGAAAAAAGCGCATGGGATCTTTTTTTACGACCACCTGACAGGGCAGATGTTATTTTGAGGTTTAGACTGTTGTTACATACACAAACAAATCAGTTTTCACATTGCAAGATCCCACAAATAGCAATAAGATGAACGATGGATTAATCAGTGTTTGGTGGTATTCATTGAAGGAGGAATGTTGCTAGGACAATGAGCAAACTCTCTGCTCTTTGAGCTGTAACGTTTGCCTGAACTGCCTGGACAGGCTGACAAAGTCTTGATTTAATACGGTTGATTTTAACTGCGGCTGCCTAGCGGAAATGAGGAGGTAGATGATGTCACGTCACTTACCATCCCGTTTATGCTGGCACTCTGGCTGCCACCACCTTGGTAGGGTTATTTAGATGGGCCACCAGAGGGCCCATCTATTTCAGGCGAGGGGCCACTTTTAATATGAAAATAGGACACTTATAACATACATAGAACCCTGATTACAATTTTGAGGTACAAATGGGCGGAGTGCACGATGCACACTTTGCCCGGAGCTCAGTTGTACTGGAGCTGAATGGACTTACCAGCAGTGCTTAAGCTTTAGCGGGAGGCCACCCAAGCAACAGCCCAAAACCCCTTTTACCGTTTACTATTGTGGTTCCCAAAGGAGTTGGAATGCCCTTCCTGACCCTGACCCCACATAAATACTCTAGCTTGCTGTTGGACTGTGCACAACATCCCCCCCACTCCCCACCACCCACCTGACTCGCTTCCCCCAGGCCACATACGAGCCAGTTGATTTCCCACCTTCCCCAGCTGGTGAGCTGCATTGGAGTCCCAATGGCATGAACAGCTCGCCAGATTGATACAAATGAGGCTTGAGCTTGTATGGTTGGCCATATTAAATTTTCAAGACTAATTGGATTGCTTTTGTATTCTTATATTCTGTACTGTGTGAACATTCTTTCAGGATTTGTTGATTCATAAGTGTTGCTCCCTATGGTAAAGAGATCCAATACCAGGGAACACAAGTTAAAAATTCATTTTGCAGAAGAAGAAGGGCAGTCAGTTCGACTCTTTTTACCCAAAAGATATTAGAAACAGGCAATAAGTTACCAGGGAAGACCATTGAAAAAGACATTGTAAATTGGTGCACCAAGCATTTCTGGAGAGCGAAGAGCGTATGATGGATATGGTGAGAAGATGGGAATGTAGGGTTGATCTATTCAAAAAGGACAGACTTGTCTGGACATAATGGCTTTTTCCTGTTCCTAACGTTTATTATATTGTAGGATGGTTTGACTCTCTATTGCAAGTCTTTCTCAGCTTGTGAATTAGCCACAAGCTCTGATTCACAAGCTGAGAGATAAAACAGCTAGATTCAGAACACTATTAGGGAATCTTTCATTACACATCTTCATTGAAATCTAGTCGGAAGCTAAGGAAGAGTCGAAGCAATGAATTGAAATGTCTTATCTTGGAAGACTTTTCATATAGATAGGAATGTGGTGCCAACTCAATTAATCACTTTGAATACTCAAGCGCACCAAGTATATATAAATGATTATACCTCTTTTCATAATTATAGTAATAATTAAATTTATATTTATATATTTGAAGTGCAGTGATTGCTATGCAGCTTATTGAGTTGGAACTTAGTGGGTAAAAATCTCAACTTTCTAAGTTTGCTTCCTTTATTAAAGTAATAACGATAATCATCTGTGATGAAGAATTCATTGCTTTGATGCTATTTTTACATCATTTAAAATAATATTTTCAGATAATACATATAGATTAATATTTAAGAGGTAATTCTGACTTCGGGAGCTCGCAATGGGAGTGGCATTTGAAGAGAGCTCATCTCGGGACATTGCATGCAGGCAGCCTGGGACGTTCCCTCCAAATGGATGGAAAATCACTGGCTGCATGCCCCTAATTACCTGAGATGTGGTCCATTTGAGTGCTGTTTCCCACTGGGAGTGGTGGGATCAGCCCTAAGGTCAGAGGTGAATTACAGATGTCTAGATGGGTTGAGTTGGTTTTGGGTCACAGTGTGTAAATTCAGATTACAATACTATTTTCCATCAGACAAGCTGGCCTTTAAAAGCGGTTTCACTGTGAATAATTGCTTGCTAATTCACACTTAAACATATCTATCAGTGACCCTGTCTTAACATCTCTACTGTCTGACATGTAGTACTATCAGACAAAATCTTGGATTGGATGGCACAATCAATAACCAGTTATCATTTCCAGATTGACTGCCATACCTTGTTAAATCCAGTTTGATCTGGATATATAGGGCTGGATTTTCCAAGCCTCGAGGAAGCGGGCATGGAGGCAGGACAGCCCGTAAAATCGGAGAAAGTTGGGGTGGATGGCAAACCCGCCCCTATCCTGCCTCCGTGCCCACTTGCCAGGAGGTGGGAAGATGTGCAGCTTCGGGTCCCATCTCCTGGAGGCGGGAAAGGCTTTTAATCCTTTTAACTGCCTGTTAACAGGTAGTTAGCAGGCAGAAAAAAGGATTAGTGCCATTTTACCTTCACAGGTGAAGGCTTCTCGACCTCGGAGAACCCCGCCGGGTTGGAGGAGATGTGGAGGAGGTCTGCGGTGGTCAGAGGCACCTGGAAGTAAGGTGTAGAGGTGAGTGATGGGTGCAAGTGTGGAGTGGTAAGTATGCAAAGTGAGTGATTAGTTTAAAAAAGTGTTCACTTACCTTTATTTCCTTCTATAGCCTTTAGCCGCTGGATCGGGAGAGCGGACATCCACCTTGTCAATTTCAGGTAGTGGCTGATGGAAACTCCGATCCATCAGACATCTGAAATTTACTTATTTTCAATGTTTATTGAGTCCTCACCACAAAGACTCATCAAACTAAAGAGAATGCCATTGTTTGACAGCTTCACAGAGCTGTCAAACGCTGTCATTTCTTCTTTCAAGAAGTCTTGACAGATAGCACGTCTGACGTTGATGTGATCTATCAGTGACTTCCTCCCTAATTGGCTGGCTGAGCCCGCAGGGCGGGCTTAACAAGTTGAATCAGGGGAAAATCCCTCTGGTTGGTCAGGCGAGGATGGAGGCGGCACATTGACACAACAAGCAGCAATCCTGCCTCCAACTTGCCTCCATTCACAAAATCCAGCCCATAGTCCTAGAAACTGGTTGTTGGCATGCCCATTTTACAGGTGTGTGTGTGCACTTTCCACGCCAGAAATGCGCCGCTCCCCATATCGATAAAAGCGGAAAAGAAAAAGCTTCCAGGGACCATGAATAAAACATGGTGTGGAGATGCCGGTGTTGGACTGGGGTGGACAAATGTAAGAAGTCACACAACACCAGGTTATAGTCCAGCAAAAAAACAATGTTTTTTGTCTGTTTTTTGTTTTTCATACAGACCCCAGCATCTGCAACATTTAACCCCTTGTGACCCCACCTCATTGTTCTTTGCTGTAATGTTTTCCTGACTGACCTGTTTGGACACCATTCACACCTTTGATTGCTGTGATTATCTCTCTGCCGAGGTGTGATAAATGGTAGTTAGAAAGATTACCTGTAATCATTTTGCATTATTCTCTGACTATATAAGCTGTGTCTTTATGCATCTCTCCACTTCACCTGACGAAGGAGCAGCGCTCCAAAAGCTTGTGATTTCAAATAAAACTGTTGGACTATAACCTGGTGTTGTGTGACTTCTTACGTGAATAAAACAGGCATTCGACACTTTGCAAATAAGGGGCTGAAAGCCTGTTTGAGGCCCACTGAACCTTGTCAGCTGTGGGTCAGTCGTGTTCCCAGGTCTTTACGTGGCCTAACCAATGTCCTTAAAGGGACCACTGGAGGTCGCCACCAAAATGGTAAGTTTGTTCAAAAATACTTAAATGTGAGCCAGGAGGAATAGGACTGTTCCCCTCAGCTCCACTGTAGTGCTGAAGACAGTTGCCGGCTCCCGATCGGCCCCTTCTCTGCCGATTGCCCCTCCTCATCACGATCGCTTCCCCCTCCCGATTGGCTCCTTCCTCTCATGGTCGCACTGCCCTTCCGATTGCTTCTCCCCTCCCCTGATCGTTTCCCTCCCTCTCAATTGGCTTCCCGCCCTCCCAGGATTTACCTGAGGGCGGCCCAAAATCCAATGCCAATTCACCGGCGAGCTGCCTGGAGACACCCAGCACATGTCCACAGCTCACCGGTCTCATTTAACTGTGGCCTGAGGCCCAATATCGGGTACATTTCGGGCCTACCCCTTCTGACCCATTTTATTTTGCTGCACCGAGTTCAGATCGGCCAATTTCTAGGCCATAAGCTTTCGAAATGCTGCCTCATGCTCACCTAATGCCAAAATACTGCACACGATTTAAGATTGTACAATTGAGAAGTGGGAGCTACACTGTAGGTGATCCTAAACCTTGTGAATAGGGTGATAATGGCTTCCATTGTGTCTGTTAAGCACTCCAATGTCCAACTTGTGGTCGGATGTGCTGTACACCATGGCTTTTCATAAAGCTTAGTGAAAACCACTGGTGTGCGGACCCTTGCATGACAGCATCACTTTGATAGCCTGTCAACCTCCAGCAGTGTGAGGGTGACATGCAGCTGCATCTCATCGGCATTAAGAAGCTATAAGTGTTCTTACTTGATGATTATAATTGCTCAGCTCCTCAAACTGAAAAAAAACGCCCCGGGCAATACACAAAGCTTTACAGAAATTTGTAAAAATCTATTTTACTTATGCACTGATCCTTCCTGAGCAAGCTGTCTATTACAAAATGGTCTGCTTCAGCTTCTTCCTATTTCTATGGACGATGAACTAAAATGTATGCAACCTTATTCCTATGCTAAAGCAACATTAGCTGGACTATAAATGACCATAGCTGCTGTGGTTTCACCGAAGGGCGGTTGTTATGGGAGAGTTGTGCAGCATAGTTTGTGTTGACGCAAAGTGGTTTAGACTTCACATCAAGGCAAACTGTGCAGTAATTCAAGAGCAAGCTCACCTGAATCAAACTCCAAGAAGTGGTATAACACATTTCAAGGTCACAAAGTGTGCCTGTGGCCTAACCAATAGTTTGTATAGGTGTAATATCATCTTTCTTTTTGTACTCTATGCTTTTATTAATAAAACTTAAAATCCCACATGCTTTTTAACAGCTTTATCTACTTGTCCTCCCACTATAATAAATTTGTTTCTCTGAACCCCTAACTAACTCTGCTTTTCTACTCCTTTTAAAGTTTTGCCGTTTATTGCATAATTTTCTTTCCTTGTTCTTCCTCCGAGAATGAATCACCTTGCATTTCTCAGCATTAAATGTTATCTGTCATCTATTTGCCTAATCTGCTAACCTGCCAATGCCCTTCTGAAGTCCCTTACAGTCCTCTTCACAGTTAACTACGTTCCCTATTTTTGTATTGTCTACAAATATTGATGCCAATTTGATATTGTGCACCATACGCAAATCCAGATCATTGTAAAACAATGGTTTTAACCATGACCCCTTGGAGGCAACACTGTTTATATTCTTCCAGTCTGAAAAAACTCCATGGACCACTGCTCTATGTTTACTGTCCTTTAGCCAGCATCCTATCTGTGCTGCCACATTCTCTTTAAAGCCTTAATTTTAGCAACATGACTCTCGCATAGCACCTTTGCAAATGATGTTTGAAAATCTACATGCAACATCCACTGCATTTCCTTGCTCAGTGCATTCTTATTCTGTAACTCCGACAGAACTGGGCTTTCCAGCACACTTGCAGAGAAGCCACACTGGTGGAGCAGCTCTGAGGAAATTCCAGGCCAATGTATCTTACGAACTACCACGAGAAATGCCAGAGGAACTCTGCTAGTCTTTAATACAAACAGCGAGTGGTCATTCTTATGGGAATAGCATTTAACAAGTTGCAAAACCTGCAATTGTCAGGGCAGTGTTAGAAATCAATCACATCATTTATTTCTAACTTCATTTGCCCATTTTATCTGGGCAATTGGAAGCTGCAATATCGCTATTCTTATTCTAATGTGTTTTGAATCAAAATCCTCAAGTTGATTTAATATCTAAAATGTTCCCCATGTTAAAAAAAAATGAGTCATAGGTCCTTTTTCCTTAGAGGACATTGTCCTAGAAGGGTTCGTGTTTGGACTGCACAGCATGCTTTGGAGCTAAAACAAAAATAAATTGTACACCGCCAAAGGAAATTATTCTCAAATGTGTCACCATTACGCCAGTCCCGCAGGGTATAGCTCTAAGCCAACTGAGTAGATGTTATATATTTTTCATGGCACCATAATAGGAAGTTGGAGTTCCCTCAGTGTTGAAGGTCAGAGCAATAGGAATATGATGATGCCCTGAACAAAGGAGAGGTTGCACTCTGTTCAGAGCACCAGCACATTGATGTTCCTTTAACCCTTAGTGATGATGTTAACTTTATGCTGTGAGCATAACTCCTCAATGGAGTTATTATACCGGTATTGAAAAGTTAAGGAAATTGCCGGGGTCCGTTTCCTTGGCTCCCCCGGCAACGACCTGGAGAATTTCCTGATCCTGCCCACTGATTTCCATGTCATCACCGCTGGCTCTGGTCGGGAGTCAATGAGGGGAGATTAAAATGAGGCCCGGGTGTTAAAATCACATGGGCCTCATGGTCAAAGGGTGGCCGGATGGATCGCCATGCGCATCGGTTCTGCTCCCATGAATCCCACCCCAGGTTAAAATCGGGGCGTGGCCTGTATCAATGGCGGGACATTTCCCTGACACTGAGAGCTCATTTGAATAATTTGCATAAGGGGTCACTGTCAGCTGTAGATGAGAGCAGGTTAATGGGCTGTTTCATTGGATTGTTTTCTTGCATCCATCCCCTCCCTCCATCAATAGAGCAAACCACCTGCTTTTTATTTTGGGTGAAAGACAAAAATGCGAAATTTAAGAGAGGAAGTTTTGCACAATTCACGAATCATAACTGAGTGGACATTTGGCCTGAAGCTACAGGCTGAGGGCCAGTAAGTGAGAGTTTTTTTCTTCTATGATTAATTCTTGTGTGAAGTGAACATGCGGAATTTGATTCATGTGACAGTTTGGTGCCAGTGGGAGTTCAGGAGAACACTCCAGGCATTTTAAACTGACACAGATAAAGTGAGATGTGTCTGAGTGAATATGGAGCCATCATGGATCCTCAGTGTATTCAGGGATAGCACACTTGCACTAAGTGTAGGAAAATTCAGTCTCTGGGAAAGACGATCTCTGCTCGAGCAACAATGGGCCACGCTGCACAGCATGAGAGGGGATGAGGGGTTTCTTCGTCACACGGTGATCGGAGATGTGCCGAACAGTTCAGGGTGCAGGGATATTGTAGAATGAGAAAAGTGGCTGACCACTGAAAGGGTAGCAGAAAGAGGGAGGACTCACAAGAAACCTCTTAGTTACTGCAATTGTCTAATAGATACTTAAGCTCCTACTTTAAATCGGGGTGCAAATTGGGCAGGCGGGCAACGGGATTTGCGGGATCCTCCCATCTCTTCGCTGGCGTGAGGCCCAGGCAATTTAAACTACTGGGCTGCATTTCTATGTTGAATGTCCGACTCCCACCCAAATCCAGCGGGAATCAATTCCTGGCCGGTGGGCGGGCGGGGTCGGGATTTCATGTGGCAGGCGGCCACCACTGGGGACCTGAGGGAATGTTCCTCAGCATGAAGGTAAGTGGCCAGAGGAAGTGGGGTCCGGAGGGTGTCCGGGTCAGGGCAGAGAATCCCAGGGCAAGGAGCCCCAAAGTTTCCTTGTGGGGTCAGGAGAAGCACTCCTGCTCCTCCTGGCCCACAAGGAAACGATAAATAAATTTAAATGATCTACCTTCCCAGGCCTCCTCTGGCTCTGCTCCTGCTCCAGTTTTGTCTGGCAAGGTGTGCGACTTCACCATTGGTAGCTAAAATTGCGTCGGGGTCCTAATTACATCATAGAAGTCTGACTTTTGAGGCCCCCACCTGCTTTCCCAAAACCAAAAGCTTTGCTTGTTAAAATGGTGGAGGGCAGAAGTGCACTATGGGTGCAGCAGGAAGCGCCGACCGCCATTTTAGCCACTCGCTTAGCCTGTTCCAGTCAGGTGGGCAGGGTTAAAATCAGGCCTTAGTGTTACTCAAGTATAAAGTCAAGGCTGATGCTGACTCTGAGGAGGGTGGCCTAGAGCAACATTGCAGCACTGTGGAGCAAGGAACTACCATGTGGTTGAGAGGCAGACAGACTGCAATAGAATAGTGATAGTAGTGGAAGATTCCATTGCCAGTGCTATAGATAGCCTGTTTTTCACAGTTCTGAATGGTATACTGCTTCTCTGGTGCCAGAGTGAAGGACATCATGGAATGGGTGGAGCAACTGCTGGCACCATGATAGGAAGAGAGGGGAAACAGCCAAAAGTCAGAGACCATGTTGGCACCAGTGACCTAGATAGAAGTACATTTGAGGCCTTGAAGAGGGAGTTTATGGAGTTAGCCACTCGATTGAAAAACATGACCTAAAGGTGGTTTATCTTTGGATTGCTTCCAGGGCCATGGACTGAACAGGAAAAGGAGAGTGTGATTGGGAAGGTTAATAGGGGGCTGGGGTGGGGTGGGCAGCAAGGGTTCACATTCTTGGGGCATTGAGGTGCGATCTGGATAAAACGAAGGCTATGCTGAAGGAATGGTCTTCACCTGAACCAAAATGTCACCAACATCTTTGTGGAGAGCAGTGAAGGAAGATGTAAGCGAATATGGCAGGTGGTGGGGAATATCTAGATTTGAGGTGAGACAAGGAGAGAAGGATTAATGAACATGTTGTTTTAGAAACAGAAGATTCAGCTGAAGTAGTGAAAAAAATACTTGCAGAATGGGCATATAATTGGCAAATGAAGTTTAACACAGATAAATGTGAGGTATTACATTTTGGTAGGAAGAATAGGGAGGTCACTTATCACTTGGAGGGTGGGAGTCTAGGTGGGGTAGAGGAACAAAGAGATCTCGGAGTACAAATACACAAATCACTAAAAGTTGCAACACAGGTTAGCAAGGCCATCAAAACAGCAAACCAAGCACTAGGGTTTATTACTAGAGGTATAGAATTGAAAAGTAGGGAAGTTATGCTAAACCTATATCGAACCTTGATTAGACCACACTTAGAGTACTGCATACAGTTCTGGTCGCCATATTATAAAAAGGATATAGAGGCACTGGAGAGGGTGCAGAGAAGATTTACAAGGATGATACCAGAAATGCGAGGGTATACATATCAGGAAAGGATGAACCGGCTGGGTCTCTTTTCTCTTGAAAAAAGAAGGCTGAGGGGTGACCTAATAGAGGTCTTTAAAATTATGAAAGGTTTTGATAGAGTGGATACAGAGAGAATGTTTCCACTTGTGGGGAAGAGCATAACTGGAGGCCCTCAATATAAGATAGTCACCAAGAAATCCAATAGGGAATTCAGAAGAAACTTCTTTACCCAGAGAGTGGTGAGAATGTGGAACTCGCTACCACAGGGAGTGGTTGAAGCGAAAAGTATAGATGCATTTAAGGGGAGGTTAGCCAAGCATATGAGGGAGAAGGGAATAGAGGGTTATGCTGATAGATTTAGATGAGGAAAGACAGGAGGAGGCTCGAGTGCAGCATAAATGCTGGCATGGACTGGTTGGGCCGAATGGCCTGTTCCTGTGCCGTATGTCCTATGTAATCCTATGCAATACTACTAATAGAGAAAGGGAAAGAAATGGGCCACAGGGTAGAGATGAAGGGGTGAATTTTAACCACCAAAAACAGGTGGGTTGGGGTCGGGTGGGAGTTAAAGTTTTAAAAATCTGAATCCTGATCAGAACCCGCCCACTTCTGGTTTTAACGGAGGCGGGACAGGGCGCGTGCAGCCAACCTGCGCCCAGGAGGCGGGTCGTCCATTTAAATTTCATAATGAGGCTGACGTGCCTCAGATTTAACCACCATTTTAAATTTAACTGTGGCTGGTCGGGTTTTGCAGGTCTCGTGAAACCCGCCAGCTAATGGAAGGCAAGGACTGCTGGATCCAGGAGGTAAGTGCCTTTATACTTATCTCCTTCATACAGCGCCCCTGCCTAACCCACCCTCCACGATCAGAGACCAACCCCTATGAGGCCTCCAATCACCCCCCCCCCCCAGGCCTACGATTCTAACCCCACCCCCACTCCCCCAGACCTCCTATTGCCTTCCCGGCCTCCCTCCCCCCACCGACAATCTTCAGTCTGCCCCCGATGTTTTCTGCCTGTTCCCCCAAGTTTCCTGACTGCATCCGAGCACCTGCACCGCCCACCCGTTACCAACCTGTCAAAGGATTAAAATTCAGCCCAAAATTAATGTTGGAGAAGGGGCAAGGGATATAAAAAAAATAACACAAACAAGAAAAACGTTAAGGGTTAAGATTCCAAAAACACAAAGTCAGGAATGCACAAAGCATTCAAAACAAAGTTGGAGAGTTGGAAGCATTAATACCTATGGAGGGGTATTCTATAGTGGCTGTAATGGAGATGTGCCTTATGTCCAGATATCATGAATAGAGTTAAGAAATAGGCAGGTGAATGGCACAATTTTCAATGCAGACCACCAAACAGAACAGATGAGATAGAAGTGGAGATCTGCAGATATTTCAGAAATGTATGTGAGAACAATATTGGGTAATTTTAACTACCCCAAGTTAGTCTGAAATATAGGTAATGCACGTGACAAAACGAGGGGGACTGTTTCCAAGATCAGTATGTTTCTACTCTAAGAAGAAAAGATATATATGAAATGAAATGGAGCAAATAATTGACATGAGAATAGGAGGATATTTTGGAAACAGCAGCCACTACATAGGTAGGTTCAATGTAAGAATAGAAAAGGATAATGAAGAGGCAAAGATAAGGATGCTGGACTAGAAAAGGCAAAGTTCAATGAAGTTGGATGGGATCTGGCCCAAATTAACTGGGCAAAAAAGGTAGCAAATGGATGGACAAACCAGGAGAGGGGAATCTTCAAATATGATACGTATAGTGTACAAAATAAATATATTCCTTTAAGGCAAATAGGGAATGCAACAAAAATCAGAGTTTTGTGAGAAAGAGAGAGATTAAAACTAAACTTTAACTTAAAATGGAGGCATATGATAAAGTTAGGGCTAATCGTACTAAGGATAATCATGAGGAATATGGAAAGTGTCAGATGGAGGTGAAAAGGGAAATTACATGGGCTAAAAGGGAATATGAAAAAACAATAGCAGATAATATAAAAGGAAATATATAAAAAGTAAAATAATAATTAAAATGAAGGCAGGAATGACAGAGAGAGTTTTATTGTGGAGGATGAAAGTATGCTGTAGAAATTAAATAAATATTACAAATCAGTTTTTACAAATGATGGTGGAAATGACAGCATTGATATAGTAGAGGAGGGTGTGGAATACTTATCAGCGATAACTGTAGAAGAGGAATTAGTTCTGAAAAAGCAAGTGGAAAAATAAGTCAGCAAGACCTGATTGCTTGCCTCCTAGACTGCTTAAAAGTCAGAGAGGTGATAGCAGAAGCTCTGGCCACAATTTTTAATCCTGTTAAATATGCAAATTGTGCCGTTGGACGAGAGAGAGGCTGATGTAACACCTTTGTTTAAGAAGGGGGAGAAGGATAAATCGGGTAACTGTATCCTAGTTCGTCTAATGTCAGTTATGCATAAATTCTTAGTATTCATAATTCACGTGAAATTTAGAAATGCATGAGTTAAACAAGGACAACCAGATGGATTTGTAAAAGGCCAGTTATGTTTGACATACTTAAGCTTTTATTTCTAAAAAGTGGCCGATTACAGTTACTGTAGTTTATACAGATTCTTGGAAGGTGTTCAATAAGGTCTCTCACAAGAGACTTACTGAAAAAATTCAGGTGTCCATGTCGCATGACTTTAGAGAAGCTGTGTTGGAGGAAATTACCAGCATGGGAATTCCTTCCCCTGTGTCCTGCCCCCTCCAACGTCGTAGGTGGATGGAAAGACCCCACTGCAAATAGTTCCGACCGAGACAGTCACCCTGGGGTATCAGCTGGCACATCCGGGTCCTGACCGATGTTTCTGGCCTTTCTGTTGGACTCCTGGCCACCTTTTACTCGGCTTGCTGATAGGTTCTGAAACACCTAATATTTTCTTAGTTATTTGATTAAATATATTTAAATAAATATATTATACTAAATATATAAAAATAGTACATGTATTACTGTGAATTATAAGTGGACTGTGTCTTTCTTTTAAAAAAACCTTTTAAAAATCCCCAAAGCACATTTTTTAATATATGTGACAAGCTCATATTCTCTTCATAGATTATTGATCCCATGATGGTCAAACATGTGATTTAGGACTCATTATCATTATCAAGTATCTGCAATATTTTTGTAATGTATTTGTAGGGGTATGGACAAAGAGCAGGCAAGCAGGACTAATTGGATAGCTCTTTCAAAGAGCCAGAACAGACACGATCAGCTGAATGGCCTCCTTCTGTCAGTATGATTCGATGATACTGCAGTAGGCTTCATAAAGATAGAGGGCTAGAAATTCAGTATAGCCACTTTTGGGGCGGTAAAGTCGGGCGGTCGCTAAAGTTAGCGCCCGCCGGAAACTGCAGGTCACTTCGCCGAAATTCAGTAGATCTGGCCAAGAGTTTGGGCGAGCGCTGAAACTGGCATTGCACTCCTATCTTCAGGCGCTAAGCCGGCGGTGCGGACTGATAACGCCGAGGCCGGGCGCAGCGCAGGTGCGGTCATGTTTTGATTGACAGCAGACACCCTGACGCCGGCCAGCTCTTAAAGGGGGAAGGGTCGACTTAGTCTGCAGCCACGCCCTGGATAGTGGAGCCCTGCAGCTAGGCCTGAACACTGCTGGTGGACCCAAATAGCGCCTGAAGCCATGGAGAAGGCCCGTGAACGAGCGCAGCGCTTCTCCCAGCATGCTTTGAGGGTGCTGGTTAGGGGGTTGGAAAGGTACAAAGAGATCTTGTGCCCGGACAGTGGCAAGAAGGCTCCTAGGAGGCAGTACAGGAGAGCCTGGAGGAAAATCGCCCACAGGGTGTCAGTCAACAGCGATGTCCCCAGGACTGGTGACCAATGCCGCAAGAAGTACAACGACCTCACTCGGATGGTCAAGGTGAGTACCCTTTCCAGTGTCCTCCTCATCCTTGCATGTGCACCTCACATTATGGGCAAAGGGACCTCAAAGGCCTAATGGCCAGCCCTCCTCCTGCAGCTATGGCACTGGCATGATCCTCAATAGCACTTTCTGCACTTAACACACTGGCCAAGCTATTCGACCATGGGAGGCAGTGCACACAACAACAGGCCACCACACTGACCAAGCTATTCGACCATGGGAGGCAGTGCACACAACAACAGGCCACCACAATGTACTTAGAGGCCGTCCTTTCTCTTGCAGGCCAAGATGGCCCGGAATTTGAAGAGCCAGAATGTCACCGGGGGAGGCCGTGCCCAGTTCCAGGAGCTCAGTGAGCTGGAGGAGAGCGTGGCTCGACTCATGCGTGGCCGGGTGGTTGGCCCTGTTGCCATTGGAGATGCCGACCCTGTGCTGCGACCCAATGGTAAGGAGATGACCGTTTGGACCTCTCTCGTTCCCCTAGCGCATCAGATCTACATCCTTTGCCACTGTCCGACCAATGCGCTGAATGCCACCACTCATGCCTCCCTCGCTGATGCCCTGTCCTCACTGTAAAGCTACTCTTGTGCCTTCCTGCTTTCAGCTGGTGAGGAGGAGGTCCCTGAAGCAGAGAGTGCCAGACCCTCGGAAGAGGAGCACGACGAGGACCAACAGGAAGGCGGCACATCGGGGGAAGCATCATCTGCGCCAGGGGATGGCAATGGAGGGGACACGTCTTGCCTGGAGGAGAGCCAGGGGGAAGTGTTGCAGGGGGGTGTAGCTCCTGGGCCCAGTGCCGTCCAGGCACGCGGGAAGGGTTGGGCAGAACGGCGGCCTTCTCCCCAGAGGGGGGAAGTGTTGCAGGGGAGGGCAGTTGCTGGGCCCAGTGGCGTCCAGGCACGCGGGAAGGGTCGGCCAGCTCGGCGGCCTTCTCCCCAGAGGGAGAGTCCGGCCTCCAGTCCGGAGACGGACCTCGCCCAGGAGGTGCGCCTCCTTGATCAAATGTCGGCGGATTCGGAGCGGCGCCACAAGGAGTTCATGGGGGTTGTGGGACAGTTGCCTCAGGCCATTGAGTCCCTGGCTCATAGTGTGGCCGCTTTCGGGGAATCACAGGCCAGGGGTGTTGAGCAACTCGCGGCAGCACAGGACAGGGTTGTCGAGCAACTCGCGGCAGCACAGGACAGGGGTGTCCACCAACTCGCGGCAGCGCAGGACAGGGGTGTCCACCAACTCGCGGCAGCGCAGGACGCGAGTCGCGAGTTCATGAGTGGTGCCGTGCAGACACTCACTGATCTGATGCGGGCACAGACCAGGGCAGTTCGGGCACTCACTTCTGCCACACTCGCTGTGTCGCGGAAGCATCGCCAGGGCACCCGCCGCCCTGCTGCAGCACAGCGGTCTGGCCTCCACCAGATTGCTGCGCTTGCTGCACTGCCAGCCCGGTCGAGTGCCAGTGTCTCTGGCGAACAGCGAGCGCGTGCCATCAGCCAGCTTGCCCCCATTGCTGCAGCCGCCACTGCAACTCCCCCAGCCAAGGTGCGACGAGCTGCTGCAGAGACTGATGCTGCGCAGCCACAGCTGCAGCGGTCAGCAGCCGGCCCCTCCAGGGCCGGACCTCGTCTAGGCCGACCCCCAAGGGCATCTGCCGTCACGCATTCTGCCCCTCAGGAGCCTTCCCCCAGCCTTGCAACACCCACAGGGCACAGGTTGAGGCGGAGCAACAGGTCGGGCAGGGGCCGCACAAGGCTGCACAAGGACTCGCCCTCTCGGCGCACCCAGTAGAGTATGGTGGCAACGGTGTTTTTTATATGGGGGTGTTTGTGTTGTGGGGGGGCCTTCTTTTGGTAAGGCTGAGGATGAAGGCCAATGGTTTTTTATATGGGGGTGTTTGTGTTCTGTTGTGGGGGGGCTTCTTTTGGTAAGGCCGAGGATGAAGGCCAATTGGATGGGCAAGTTTTGTTATTCCTCCCCAGGTTGTGGGAGTGAGATATTCTTTTCACAGTTTTTTGGGGGGTGTTGTCTGTTTTTCTGTTTCATGTGGGAAGGGCCCTGAGTTTGTTAAATAAAGCTTTTTATTTATTCAGCTTGTCCAGGTGTCATGTTTCCAGTGGTTGTTGCGTTAAGCGGCTGAGGGCTTGCGGAGCGGCTGCATTCAGGTGCGTTCATTGCCACAAGCCATTCCCTGACAGGGGGCCTAGAAGTGTCGTTCAATAAGCCGCCGGCGGACGGCCCTTGGACCTTGTGGCTCCCTCCTGGCCTGGTACTCCTCCTCCTCCTCCTCCTCCTCATGGTCCTCCTGCGCGTCCTCCTGAGGTGGTGGTGCTACGTCAGGTAGCAGTGCCTGAGTCCTGCGGATAGCCAGGTTGTGCAGCATGCAGCAAACGACGACGAACTGGGAGACTCTATCCGGCGAATACTGTAGAGATCCGCCGGAGCGATCCAGGCAGCGGAACCGTTGCTTGAGGACGCCAATCGTTTGCTCTATGATGTTCCTTGTGGCTTGATGGCTTTCGTTGTATGCCTCCTCCGCAGGGGTCCTGGGCGCGCGGAGCGGGGTCATGAGCCATGTACACAAAGGGTAGCCCTTGTCCCCAATAAGCCATCCCCTTGGTGGAGGCTGTGCCTCGAACATGTCAGCCACAGTAGTCTGGCGCAGGATAAATGCATCGTGGCTGCTTCCTGGAAAGCGGGCATTGACAGCTAGGATGCGCTGCCTGTGGTCACACACCAGCTGTACATTGAGGGAATGGTAGCCCTTCCGGTTGCGGTAATCCTCAGCATTGTCGATAGGTGCCCGCATAGCCACATGCGTGCAGTCAATGGCACCCTGCACCATGGGGAAGTCCACGATCCTGCCAAATCTGACTGCACGCTGCTCCTGCCTCTCTAGGGTCATGGGGAAGGAGATGAATTGGTGTCTCCTCGCGAAAAGGGCATCGGTGACCTGCCGGATGCAGCGATGCGCGGCGAACTGGGAGGTGTTCGCTATGTCCCCAGCAGCGGCTTGGAAGGAGCCGCTTGCATAAAAGTTCAGAGCCACCATGACCTTCACTTCCACTGAGAGTGACGTCCTGCACATCAGCTGCGGACGCAGATCTCGGTGAAGCAGCTGGCAGATCTCTGCAACCACCTCCCTTCTGAAGCGCAGCCTCTTAACACACTGCGCGGCAGTCATGGTGAGATAGGACACCTGCTGCCAGTATTCCCTGAGTGGGTAAGGCCTACGTTGCCGACGCCTGATGGCCCCTCTGCGTCTAGGCATGGCTGGCCCTCTCACACAGCGTCTGCGAGCCCTTCGCACATAATGCTGCAACTGAGGGTTGCCACCCCATACAGCCCCCATAATAAACTTGCAAACAGTGAAATCACAATTTCCAAGCACTGGCCAGAAGCCAAAAATACCTCTCCTATGTTGTCCCAAATCAGTAAGCTCCGTTCCTTGGTCTCTGTCCAGAAATCCAAAGCACTAAAGTCATTGCAGCAAAATGGCTGGGCTTTATAGGTCAGTGTAAGTGCCCTTTAATTAGCGCTCCCCGAGGCCCGCAGGGCCTCTGTTGCGTTCCACTTCACAGTTCTTAACAGCGCCACACCCACATTGGGCGGGCGCCACTGAATTTCCGGTTTGGGGCGCACAAACAGCGTTGCACGACGAAATGACGTCATAAGCTGCGCGCGCAGCTGAGTGGGCGCAAACACTTTGCGCCGGCGCTAAATGACAACTGAAGTTGGGCATAGGCGCAGTTCGTTCTGCGCCCGGGCGCTAAGTGCCTAGCGCTGGAAATCTACCCCTCTTATGGCGTTAACGGCTGGCGAACGCAACTGAATTTCTAGGCCAGAAATTATCTTGTGAATTATTGTATGCTAATTTTCAGGTATTCAGTGCCTTAGCTTACTTGCTAAAGGAAAAAACTAATCCGAGCACACTTGAACAATTGAACCCCACAGGGGAATCACATGAGACATGTGTGAGTCTTGCTAGTGAATATTGGTAGGCTGGTATCAGAGCTAATCCTAGTGCTGTTTACCCTCTAGCATGGTTACATGGAGGCCAACTGCAGCGTCCCCACCACTAGCCTGGTTGGAAACAGCTGAATCGCCATTTAGATAAAACATCAAACCTAAAACCTTCCTGGTCTGTAATACATCAGAGTACACTTTTTCTCTGAGCTGTTTGGAAGCTTCAGACTGATAGTTCCACATCTGTAATCTTCACTGCCATCAACCAAAGACAAATAAACAGTCTGCCTTTGGCATAGCTCTTTTCTTTTCATCTAGACAAAAGATGGTTAATGTACTAAAGGAGAAGTTGTTTTCCCCAGGGACTAATCAATAAGCAATTTGTTAATTTGTTTAGATAACCTTAAAAAACCTCACACACATTGTGCTGGTGAGTTCTTTGATCTGTGTCTGGCTGTGAGCAGGAAGTGAAAAAAAGGCAGAAACCGGGACACGGGGTGAGGAGTGGGGGCAAAGAGGCTTTTTGAAACACAAAGATTTTGAGGGCAGTCAGGCTAGTTCAAGGGAAATCTGTGAAGGCTTTTGAAGAAGTGAAGGGGTTGGAAATGCTTGAGGATGGTTAAGTCAAATAAGATGATCCACTGATGTAGGCCAGCATAGCACGTTTGTTATTTTGAATTAATTACACAAAGATAAATTATATGGATTGAATTAAGTGACTCCAGTCATAACATTTGTCCTGTACATTCACTTTACTGTGAAATAAAGCAACTTAACGATTCCTATCTGGGCTTAGCGCATCAAGCCTTTGCTTGATCCTCCTTCAGAGAGATTGAAGAAGCACAGGTGTGAAGACACAAATATCTAGTCTGGGTTACAAGGGATACTATTGTTACATCCCTGGGTTATGCTATTGTGCAAGTAGATATTGGACAGTGTGACTCAATCCCATAAAAATAAGACATCCAGCCTGTTTACCAGAACAACTGATGTCACTGAATCCAAGAAGGTATCTATGGCAAACCTGAATTTGTAACCCCATAGAGCTGATTTTAACTTAATCTGGCCGACAGGAACAAGGCGGGTTTGAATTTGACGCCTGTTTTACATCCCGCCCAATTTTACGTTTCATTGAAGTCATGGAACATAATACCGGGTGGGGTGTAAAATTGGCATCCGATCTGAACGCGCCAATTCTTGCCACTGGGATAGATTAAAATCAGGACTCGTACTTTCATTCCTGGTGATAGCTGATGTACTTAATCAATTGAACATGCTTTCCAGATTCAAGAAACTATTTGCTGAGAAGGCCAGACATGAAATTCTAGCTTGGGTTGATATTATCTAGTGATTATATCACTTCCATTTGTTGTTCTGAATATAAGGATATGTAATATGGGCTTGATGCACTATCAACAACACCAAAGACTACAAGTTGAACTTATACGAAGTAGGCTTTTATTGACTAAGAACTGGAGCATGCCTCTGCTAGTGGATCCATCCTAAGAGCTCCCGGGGGAAGGGTGGTGAGTCACCTTTATACCCGGGCTTAGGGGTGGAGCCAGGGGCGGAGACATGCCTGGACCTGTACAGAGTTAACAGTGGTTTACCACATTCACCCCTCGTTTAAAAAAGAGTCCGGCGGGGTGAAGTGTTTCAAAAGTTCGTATACAAAAGTCTCTCCGGGGGTCTTGTATGCCGTAATGATCTTCGTGGTGCCGGTTGCGGCGGTTCTTTGCCCGCGGCCGCTTCTCACGTGGGACAGAGCACTGGCGTGTCGTCCTCTCGGGGTAGGGATGGCACCGGCATGTCGTCAGTTCGTGGTAGACACCCCGGTGGTGTGTCGTGGGTAGTGG
The DNA here is from genome assembly GCF_052327205.1 of Somniosus microcephalus. Taxonomy (NCBI): domain Eukaryota; kingdom Metazoa; phylum Chordata; class Chondrichthyes; order Squaliformes; family Somniosidae; genus Somniosus; species Somniosus microcephalus. Next base: position 278,465,491 of record NC_140988.1, on the reverse strand, counting down.
TGGTGGGTGGAGGTAGTGGATGGTAATCGATGGTGTTTCGGGTGGTACCTGAGGGTGCGAGGTCTCGAATTGAGACTGTGTCCTCCCGCCCGTCAGGATACGCCACGTAGGCGTACTGTGGGTTGGCATGGAGGAGGTGAACCTTTTCGACCAGGGGGCCCGTCTTATGGTTCCTCACGTGTTTCCTGAGCAGGACGGGTCCCGGAGACGTCAGCCATGGCGGTAGTGATGTCCCCGAGGTGGATTTCCTGGGGAAGACGAACATCTTCTCGTGAGGGGTGGCGTTTGTGGTAGTACAGAGCAGTGATCATATGGAGTGGAGCGCATCAGGGAGGACATCTTGCCAGCGGGAGATTGGGAGGCCCTTGGATTTTAGGGCGAGCATGGCAGTCTTCCACACCGTTGCGTTCTCCCTCTCTACCTGTCCGTTACCCCGGGGGTTGTAGCTGGTAGTCCTGCTCGTGGCTATGCCCTTCTCGAGCAGGTACTGGCGCAGCTCGTCGCTCATGAACGACGAGCCCCTGTCGCTGTGGATGTAATTGGGGAAGCCAAATATGGCGAACAGGTCGTTGAGGCACCTGATGACTGTGGCGCTGGTCATGCCCGGGCAGGGGATGGCGAAGGGGAAACGGGAGTACTCGTCAATAATATTGAGGAAGTACGTGTTGCGGTCAGAGGAGGGAAGGGGCCCCTTGAAATCGACGCTGAGACGTTCGAAGGGGCGGGTGGCTTTAATCAGGTGTGCCCTGTCTGGCCTATAAAAATGCGGTTTGCATTCGGCGCAGACCTGGCAGTTCCTGGTCATGGTCCTGACCTCCTCGATGGAGTAAGGCAGGTTGCGAGCTTTAATAAAATGGAAGAACCTGGTGACCCCCGGGTGGCAGAGATCATTGTGGAGGGTCCGTAGCCTATCGACTTGTGCGTTGGCACATGTCCCACGGGATAGGGCGTCTGGGGGCTCATTAAGTTTCCCGGGCCAGTATAAGATATTGTAGTTGTAGGTGGATAACTCGATCCTCCACCGCAATATCTTATCATTTTTGATTTTCCCCCTTTGTCTGTTGTTAAACATAAATGCTACTGACCGTTGGTCAGTGAGCAGGGTGAAACGTTTACCAGCCAGGTAATGCCTCCAGTGCCATACAGCCTCCACTATCGCCTGGGCCTCCTTCTCGACTGAGGAGTGTCGAATTTCGGGGCCCTGGAGGGTCCAGGAAAAGAAGGCCACGGGTCTCCCCGCCTGGTTAAGGGTTGCGGCTAGGGCGAAGTCGGATGCATCGCTCTCCACTTGGAAAGGGATGGACTCATCCACTGCGTGCATTGTGGCCTTCGCAATGTCCTCTTTTATGAGGGTGAAGGCCGCACGGGCCTCTGCCGTCAGGGGGAAGGAGGTTGACTTGATGAGGGGCCGGGCTTTGTCCGCATAGTTGGGCACCCACTGGGCGTAGTAAGAGAAGAACCCTAGGCATCTCTTCAGGGCTTTTAGGCAGTGGGGGAGGGGTAGTTCCAGGAGGGGGCGCATTCGGTCGGGGTCGGGGCTGATGACTCCGTTTTCCACCACGCAGCCAAGAATAGCGAGGCGCGTGGTGCGGAACATACATTTTTCTCTGTTGTATGTCAGATTCAGCCGTTGGGCCGTACGGAGGAATTTTTCTAGGTTGGCGTCGTGGTCATGCCGGTCATGGCCGCAGATGGTGACGTTGTCTAGATAGGGGAAGGTGGCCTGCAGCGCGTTCTGGTCAACCATCCGGTCCATCTCCCTTTAGAAGACCAAGACCCCGTTGGTGACGCCGAAGGGGACTCGGAGGAAGTGGTAGAGGCGACCGTCGGCCTCGAAGGCCATGTACTGACGGTCCTCAGGCCTGATGGGGAGCTGGTGGTATGCCGACTTCAGATCAATCGTCGAGAATACCCGGTATTGTGCTATCTGGTTGACCATGTCGGATATGCGGGGAAGTGGGTATGCGTCTAATTGCGTGTATCGATTGATCGTCTGGCTGTAATCAATAACCAGGCGCTGTTTTTTGCCGGTCTTCACTACCACCACTTGGGCTCGCCATGGGCTGGTGCTGCCCTCGATAATCCCTTCCCTCAGGAGTCTTTCTACTTCTGATTTAACAAAGCTCCTATCCCCGGCACTGTACCGCCTGCTTTTAGTAGCAATTGGCTTGCAGTCTTTGGCGAGGTTAGCGAACAACGGGGGGGGGTTTGACCTTCAGGGTGGACAGGCTGCATACTTTGCGCGGCGCCGTGTTTAAATTCTGCCGGCTGCAGACTGTAAGTGGGGGCAGGGGCCCGCCATATGCCATCGTGACACTCTCCAGATGGCACTGGAAGTCTAATCCTAGCAGTACGGGAGCGCAGAGCTGTGGCAGGACGAGGAATTTAAAATCTCTGTACTCCACGCCGTTCACTGTCAGAGTCGCTACACAGTAGCTGCCGACGTCCGCCGTATGGGACTTTGAGGCCATAAAGACCTGGTGGCGTGTGGGCATAACCGATAGGGAGTAGCGTCGCACCGTGTCGGGGTGGATGAAGCTCTCCGTGCTTCTGCAGTCGAAAAGGCAATTTGTGGCATGGCCATTTACCTTTACGTTCATCATGGACCTGGCTAGTTGATGGGGCCTAGATTGGTCCAGGGTGATGGAGGCCATCGTCGAGGTCGGTGGGTCGCTGTAGTATTCGCCCGCGGCGGGGGCCTGGTCTCGAAATGGTGTCCAAAATGGCGGCTCCCCCGCGGCTGGTGGTGCCCAAAATGGCGGCCCGCACGGCTCACACGTGGTTGGTGGGGTCCAAAATGACGGCCTGCATGGTTCACACGCGGCGCTGCTGAAATTGGGGGTCGATTTCGCCCTGCACACTCTCGCGTAGTGGCCTTTCTTGCCGCATTTGGAGCAGGTCGCGTCCTTTGCTGGGCATTGCTGTCTGGGGTGCTTGGCCTGGCTGCAGAAGTAGCATTTCTGGCCTCTGGTCATTGCAGCTGTAGTTGGGCTGCTGGCGGCTTGTGGCCTTACTGGGTCCCAAGATGGCTGCTCCCGTGACATCCACGTGGCCATCCGGTCAGGGGGGTAGGCGTCCATGTTCTGGAGGGCCACGTCTAACGAGTTAGCGAGGGCCACCGTCTTCTGCAGGTCGAGCCCCCTCTGTTCCAGCAGCCTCTGCCGAGTATAGTTGGACCTGATGCCGGCTACGTAGGCATCTCGGATCAGGTCTTCCGTGTATTCCTTGGCCGTCACCGCTTTGCAATTACAGGCCCGGCCGAGGAATCTCAGTGCCAGTAAATATTCGGCGCCCGATTCCCCGGGGCGCTGTTTTCGGGTAGCCAGGAGGTGTCTGGCGTAGACCTCGTTAACAGGCCTCACGTATTGTTCCTTTAGCGTCGCGATGGCGGCCGCGTAAGTTGTGGCGTCTCGGAAGATCGAGTAGATTCGGCGGCTCACCCGTGAGTTCAAGACAAGCCGTTTCGCGTCATCTGTAGTGACGGTAGTGCTGGAGGCCTCCAGGAAGGCTTCGAAACAGCTCAGCCAGTGTTCAAAGTTATTGGCTGCATCTGCTGCTTGAGGATCCAGGTCTAAACGTTCCGGCTTCAAGATTTGCTCCATGTCGAAAATTTAGTCAATAAAATTGATGCACTATCAACAACACCAAAGACTACGAGTTGAACTTATATGAAGTAGGCTTTTATTGACTAAGAACTGGAGCATGCCTCTGCTAGTGGATCCATCCTAAGAACTCCCGGGGGAAGGGTGGTGAGTCACCTTTATACCCGGGCTTAGGGGTGAAGCCAGGGGCGGAGACATGCCCGGACCTGTAGAGTTAACAGTGGTTTACCACAGGGCTGCAATTCACAAAATGTTTCATTGGAAAGGCAAACTAATCATTAGATTCAATGCAGCATTCAGAGGGATAGGCTAGTTGCTGCCTATAGAAATCAGCACTGTCTTCATTGAGATCCAGTTGTTTTAAAAATAAGCCTGAAATCATGGTTTATAAAAACCAAATATGCGTTTAAAAAAAGGCTAAGATTGATGGGATTTCAGCAACTGAAAACTGCGTAGTCATCTTCTGAGTTTGTCACAGACCTCTGACAGGAATAGAAAGTAAATGTATGCAAAGGGGAAGTTACTGAGCAACAGACTGTACTTCAGAAGATTGTTCAGTTTTTTTTAAAAGTCAAAACAAATAATTAGACGGCAGATAAAAAGAAAAGTTCAGAGGCAGTTCAGAGATGATTCACTCGGTTGATTCCTGAGATGAGGGAGTTGACTTATGAAGAAAGGTTGAGCCTATACTCATTGGAATTTAGAAGAATGAGAGGTGATCTTATTGAAACATATGAGATACTTGTAATGTATATACCTTTAAGGGGGGGAACTATGTTTTACAGCTCATGTATACTGCAGTACCGGCAGTGACCACACCTGTATATAACACTGAGTAGTAATCTGTACAAATCAGTTGCAGTGTGAGCCACGTTGAGTAAACACCTGTTGTACCGTTCTCCGCAGTTCGTGTCTTATTATACACAGACGCAACATTGGTGACGAGGCAGGTTCGAACCTACCTGCAACTCTGCATCACTTCCCGGGGATTCGCTCCTGGAGATCAGTGGATTGGAGGTCAAGGCCAGAGACTCAGGCGTCGACCACGGGCAACCGCCCAGTCATCCAGCAGAGACTCGAGAATTGCGGGGGAGGCTGTCGAGAGCCAGGCTTGGCTTTCCAGTCGAGGTGGTCCAGCGAAATGGGCTGGCAACAGGTAGTGCGCAGACCCTTCCCGGACAGCGGCGGTCTAGAGCCCGACCGAGCAGCACAGCAAAGGGCCGAGCAGCGTCGACGGGGGAGAGAGAGAGAGGGCAGAGCGCACAGGGCGCAGCCGGTGTTCAGGGGCCGAGCAGCGTCGGAGAGAGGGAGAGAGAGACGCGCAGAAACCCGCGAGGCACCACCATTGCCACGAGGACCGCCGCGAGCGGCGTTGGCAGCAGCGCAGGAGAAGCACGCGAAACCTACAGGGCGCCGCCATTGCCACGAAAACCGCCGGGAGCGGCATCGGCAGCAGCGGGGGAGGAAGGAAAGCGCGGGAGGCGCCATTTTAAGCCATTGGGAGACACCATTTTAAACCACACCCAAAATGCCGAAGAGTGGCAGTATCACCGCATTTGACAATGAAGTCGAAGATTGGACTACATATGTCGAACGAATAGAGGTGTATTGCAAAGCAAATGGGGTGTCAGATGACAAGAAAGCATCGGTATTGTTAAATTTAATGGGTGCAAAGACGTATGGTTTATTACGAAATCTAGTAACCCCAACGAAGCCAATGGAAAAGAGTTTTGAAGACATAGTAACGATACTAAAGGAACATTTAAACCCCACACCACTGCTGATAGCAGAAAGATTCAAGTTTCACAAACGGAACCAGCATAAGGATGAAAGCAATGCTGATTATTTAACAGAACTGCGCAAACTATCGAAACACTGCCAGTTTGGAGCGGGACTGGCAGATACCTTAAGGGACAAGTTTGTGTGTGGGCTTCAAAGTGAAGGAACCCAGAAACAGCTTTTATCTGAAAAGGACCTTACGCTGGAAAAGGCTTTCAGCATTGCAGTATCATATGAAGCAGCAGCACGGGGCACTGCAGAGATACAACAGAGACCGCAAGAATATGGCACAAACGAAATGTCATATGGAACAGAGAAGTGCTATCGCTGCGGCAGAACAACACACGACCAGAATGATTGCTGGTTCAAAGACAAAGTGTGCAGACAGTGTGGAAAAGTAGGACACATAGCACGAGTCTGCAGGTCGGGAAAGAAAACCAGCAATAAGAAACCGACCAAAGGAAAGTACAAGAAGGTACATAAGATAACGGAGAATAGTTCAGATGAACAAAAGAGTGATAACGACTCCGAAAGCAGGGAACTGAGTTGTCTGAAACTACATAATGTGATCACAACAGAGGATCACCGAACCATTTGGGTCACTCTCAAGATAGCAGGAGTCCAGGTAAAGATGGAAATGGACACAGGATCAGCCCTAACAGTCATTAACCGATGGGACTACGAGCGGCTATTCTCACACATACCCTTGAGAGACACAAAAACTATTTTGAAGACGTACACGGGGCAAAAAGTCTACCCCAAAGGAAAAATAAGGGTGACCGTTATATATAATGGTAAGGAAACACCAAAACTAGACCTGTATGTATTGCAAGACGGAGGACCACCATTACTGGGATGTGAATGGATCCGGAAAATACAACTGGATTGGCATTCCATACAGGCACTGACTGTGGCTGACAAAAAGGATGACGACGTCACACCTGGGCGACTGTCAAAGATCCTAACTGACGCGAAAGAAGTGTTCCAGCAAGGACTCGGAACACTAAAAGGCATGACAGCGACGATTAAAATTGAAGAAAACGCAAGCCCAAAATTTTTTAAGGCCAGACCGGTACCTTATGCGATCCGCCCAGCCGTCGAAGCAGAGCTGGAGAGTCTGGAACGTTCAGGTGTACTGTCCAAGGTAGATTGGAGCGAGTGGGCTACACCCATCGTCCCTGTGATGAAAAAGTCATTGAGCAGCACGCCTGGGGAACCAAGGAAGGTTCGCATCTGTGGGGACTTTAAGGTAACAGTGAACCCGGTCCTTCATACTGTACAATATCCACTTCCGCGGATTGAAGATATTTTCGCCTCGCTATCTGGAGGGAAACGCTTCACTAAGATTGATCTGGCCCAGGCGTATCTGCAAATGGAGGTAGAAGAAGCATCAAAAAAAGACCTCACAATCAACACACATAAAGTTCTCTACCAATACAACCGGCTGGTATTCGGGGTAGCATCAGCTCCGGCTATTTGGCAGAGGGCAATGGAACAAGTCCTGCAAGGATTCCCAGGGACCCAGTGTTATTTGGACGACATCCTGGTCACGGGTGAAAATGACAGTGATCACCTTGCCAACCTGGAGCAGGTGCTCACTAGATTGCAGGAATATGGGCTCCAAGCTAACCGCCCCAAATGCGAGTTTTTTAGAAAACAGATCTCGTATTGTGGCCACATTATCGATAAAGAGGGGTTACATAAGTCCCCAGAGAAGATTGAGGCAGTAGTCAAGGCTCCAGCACCGGAAAATGTGTCACAACTGAGGTCGTTCCTTGGGCTGGTAAACTACTACCATAAGGTCTTGCCAAATTTGTCTACAATACTACACCCACTGAACACCCTACTGCAAACTGGGGTGCCATGGAAGTGGAGTGATGAATGTAGACGAGCTTTCCAGAAGAGCAAAACACTAATCACATTGAAAGAGGTATTGGCCCATTACAACCCAGCATTACCAATTCGGTTGGCATGTGATACGTCACCCTACGGCATTGGAGCGGTGCTGTCGCACAAATTCTTGGACGGCTCAGAGAGGCCAATAGCCTTTGCGTCACGATCACTAACCTCAGCCGAGCGTAACTACGCCCAGATTGACAGGGAGGCCCTCAGCCTAGTGTGGGGAGTGAAAAAGTTCAATCACTATCTGCACGGGCAGAAATTCACCTTGCTGACTGATCACCAGCCTCTTGTCTCCATTTTTAATCCGAAGAAGGGCGTTCCGGTGATGACTGCGCAACGACTACAAAGATGGTCACTTTTTCTAGGGGCGCAGCACTATGAGATTGAATATAAGGGCACGAAACAGCATGGAAATGCTGATGGGCTATCACGCCTGCCACTGCCTACTGCAGAGGAAGCACCAGCAGTGGATCCTGTCGAAATATTCCATTCGACTATAGTTGAATACCTACCGGTAACTAACACTTGTATCGAAAAGGAAACCTGAAATGACCCGACACTGTCTCGGGTATATGATTTGACGGTGAAGGGATGGCCAGCACATGGTGACTCAATGTTGCCAGCATTCTCGACAAGGAGAGAACAGCTGTCAGTGTGCCAGGGGACCTTGATGTGTGGATCCCGAGTGGTAATTCCACCCAAGTTAAGGGATAGAGTGCTCAATGAGCTTCTTGAGGGTCATCTGGGAGGGGTAAAAATGAAAAGCCTAGCCAGGGCTTATGTGTGGTGGCCGGGAATCGATAAACAAATTGAGGACCTGACCAAGAGCTGCTCAGGATGCCAGAAAGTCAAAAATGCACCACCACAGGCCCCTCTACACCCATGGGAGTGGCTCTCATCTCCATGGCAACAGGTGCATATTGATTTTGCTGGTCCATTCATGGACTCAATGTTTTTAATAGCCGTGGATGCGCACTCGAAATGGCCTGAGGTCATCAAAATGTCCTCCACCACCACGGAGAAAACTATTGCAGTCCTACGGACCATTTTTGCCAGGAATGGCCTGCCAGAACAGATTTGCTCCGACAACGGATCACAGTTTGTGTCCGAAGAGTTCCAGAGGTTCTTGAAAAAGAATGGGGTAAGGCATTATACATCCGCCCCGTATCATCCAGCCACAAATGGATTGGCTGAGAGGTTCGTACAAACCTTTAAGAAGGCAATAAAGGCTATGTACAATAACAACATTCCGCTGCAGCACAAGGTGGACAATTTCCTGTTCGCCTACCGGAATGCGACACATGCAGTCACCAACCAGGCCCCAGCCATGATGTTCTTTAACCGAAGGTTAAGATCTCGCCTGGATTTGCTCAGACCAAATATACGAAGAGATGTTGAGAGTACGTGAGACGCCATGCTGACCAGATCCTAGAGTCACAGGAACAAGTCAACCCCATGCCTCGCCCATACGTACCTGGTGATGAACCCGACGTACAGGTCGCATCTACCCCAGAAACAGTGGCATCGGAAGCTGATGAACCAACCGACGACAGGGGGCCAGAATAGCCTCCGCACCAAGAGCAAGACACTCGGGAAAGGCGCTATCCAGAAAAGATCAGGAAGCCTCACCAAAGATTGAATATATAAATCGACTATTTTCAGCTAATGTTGCATGTTAAAAGTGTTAATTGTAATTAGTTTGATATTTAATTTTTAAATGAGTGTTATGGTACTGTTAATCTAAAAGGGGAGGAATTGTAATGTATATACCTTTATAAGGGGGGGGAACTATGTTTTACAGCTCATGTATACTGCAGTACCGGCAGTGACCACACCTGTTTATAACACTGAGTAGTAATCTGTACAGATCAGTTGCAGTGTGAGCCACGTTGAGTAAACACCTGTTGTACCATTCTCCGCAGTCCGTGTCTTATTATACACGGACGTAACAATACTGAGGGGGCTTGACAAGTTAGATGCAGAGAGGATGTTTCCCCTCGTGGGGAAATCTAGAACTCGGGGGCATAGTTTCAGAATAAAGGGTCGCCCTTTTAGAACTGAAATGAGGAGGAATTTCTTCTCTCAGAGGGTTATAAATCTGTGGAATTCTCTGCTCCAGAGAGCCATGGAGGCTGGGTCATTAAATACATTTAACGTGGAAATAGACAGAATTTTGCAAGATTTGGGAGTGAAGGGTTATGGGGAGCGGGCAGGGAAGTGGCTTTGAGCCTTAGATCAGCTGTGATCTTATTGAATGGCGGAGCAGGCTCGAGGGGCCAAGTGGCTTATTCCTGCTCCTATTTCTTATGTTCATATGTTCTTAAAAAACGTAAATCAAAAGTAAGATGCTAGAAACACACACTCGGCCAATCAGTATCTGCACAGGTTTATGTTTATCCTTTGTCATAACCTGAGAATTATGCAGTCAGAAGATGTTTAGAGGAGGAAGACCAGTTGACCCATCATAATCCATCCATCCAGAACGATGCTACATTTCACCCCCACCCCACCCCCAAAAAAGCTGCAACTGATTTGAGTTAAAATCATGATGCATGGTGCAAGCACTTCATGAGACAGTATATCCGATGCTTTTGTAGACTAAATCTTCTGCTGATGCACAAAATTGTGCATCTTGCAGAAGACAACATTTTCAACTTATTTTAATGCCAACAACAGCTTTGAACAATGTCCAAAGAAAACCCAAAAGATTGGTTGCAGTCCAGTAGAGTGTCAAAAATATTTTTTTAATCTAAGAAAATTTAGTTCAAGATAATTATAGATTTATTTCTGATTTTCAACAAGCAGTCAGAACGTAAAATCAGTAACAAGTCTTTGGTTTTAGTGAAGTCAGAACAAGAAAACTGCAATCTTTATGCAGCTGATGTTTTCCCTCAGTACCTGCCACTATTTTAAATTTATTTTTCTGCCCTCTTTTTGATTTTGTGGTGCCATGCAGGATTCAGTGGGCAAGAGATCAAGCAGCTGGCCTCCTGTCAGGCTTCAGTCATCATTGCTGAGAGCCATTGTCCAATGTTTCCGCTCCATCTAGCTATGGGAAAATTCCTGACCTCCAATCATTGCCTCTACCCCTGGATTCTGCCTTGCTGTGTGGATGCCACTCACTTTAATTTTCTCAGCACATTATTGAATTTTTCTGATTTCTGGTCCTTCTGCTGCACTCCCAGCGGACTTATGGCAGGAGTGCACTGGAAGGGCCAGAGATGTCCGGCCCCATACAGGGCATTAATGAGTCACTTGGGGTAGGTCATAGTGTGAAAAAGGGGCAAAGCGATTTAACCGTCCATTGTACTTCTCTCCCGATTTTCATTTCCATGGACCACAGGAGAGATGTATAATGGGCGGCTGAATCGAAAACGTCCATTTTACCCAAAGTCAAAGTTAACCTCATTGTCATCTTGAAAATCTATTTGGCAAATTTTTTTTGTATTCATTTTGTACAGCACAGAAGGAGGCCATTCGGCCCATCAAGTCTGCACCCGCTTTTTCAAAGCCCAATCCAGTTAGTCTCACTCCCCTGCTCTTTCCCCATATCCCTGCAATTTGTTCTCCTTCAAGTATTTATCCAATTCCCTTTTGAAGGCTACTATTGATTCTGTATCCACTACCCAATCAGGCAGTGCATTCCAAATCCTAACCACTCATTGCCTAAAGTTTTTCCTCATGTCGCCTCTGGTTCTTTTGCCAATCACCTTAAATCTGTGCCCTCTCGTTAGCGACCCTTCAGCCATTGCAAACAGTTTCTCTTTATTTTACTCTATAAAACCATTCATGATTTTAAACATCTCTATCAAATCTCCTCTTAGCCTTCTCTGCTCTAAGGAGAACAATTCCAGCTTCTCCAGTCTATCCACATAATTGTATTCCCTCATCACTGGAACCATTCTAGTAAATCTTTTCTGTAGCCTCTCCAAAGCCTTCACGTCCTTCCTAAAGTTTTGTCCCCAGAATTTGACAAAGTGCTCCAGCTGGGGCCAAACTCGTGCTTTATATAGGTTTAGCATAACTTCCTGGATTTTGTACTCTCTGCATCTATTTATAAAGCCCAGAATCCCATATGCTTTATTAACTTATTTGTTAACCATTCCTGCTACCTTCAAAGATCTGTGCACAAACACCCCCAGGTCTCTCTCTTCTTGCACCCCCTTTAAAATTGTACCATTCAGCAGGTATTGTCTCTCCTCATTCTTCCGACCAAAATGTATCACCTCACACTTTTCAGCGTTGAATTTCATCTGCCATGTGTCCGCCCATTCCAGCAGCCTGTCTATTTTCTCTTGAAGTCTATTACTATCTTTCTCACTGTTTACTGCACTTCCAAATTTCAAAATTGTGCCCTGTACCCCCAAGTCCAAGTCATTAATATATATGGAAAGCAGCAGTGGTCCTGGTACTGAACCTTGGGGAACTCCCCTGTATACCTCCCTACAGTCTGAAAAACAGCCATTCACCACAACTCTCTGTTTTCTGTCCCTTAGTCAATTTTGTATCCATGCTGTTACTGCCCCTTTTATCCCATGGGCTTCAATTTTGCTAACAAGCCTAATATGTGGTACTTTAACAAATGCCTTTTGAAATATACACATCAACTGCACCCATCCACCCTCTCTGTCACCTCACCAAAAAATTCAGCAAGTTAGTGAAACACAATTTGCCCTTAAAAAGGCCAGCATTTATTGCCTATTCCTAATTGCTGCCTTCTTGAATAAAACTGAATGGCTAGGCTATTTCAGAGAGCAGTTAAGAGTCAACCACATTGTCACACATAGGCCAGACCAGGTAAGGATGGCAGATTTCTTTCCCTGAAGGACAGTAGCATACCAGATGGGTGATATCCAGTAGTTTCATGGTTACCTATACTAGCTTTTTATTTAATTAATTTTAAATTCTCCAGCTGCTATGGTGGGATTTGAACTTATCTACTCTGGATTATTAGTCCAGGCCTTTGGATTACTAGTTCAGCAGCAGAACCACTATGCTACCATACCCCCTGCTGGCTCTCCTTTATTAGTCCATGCGTGTCCAAGTGGCTATTAATTTTCTCCCAGATTATTCTTTCTAAAAGTTTTCCCACCACTGATGTTAAACTGACTGGCCTGTAATTGCTGGGTTTATCCTCTCCCAGCTGGAGTATTGGGAGGGGAAAGACTGAGAAGATCTATGCTTTATTGTCCATCACAATGTCATCACAAGCAAGTCGTGATAATGTGCTTTGATGTAACTCATGTCTGTATATAACAACAGAAAACATTTAGCAAACATTTTTCAGGAATATGGTGTCTTTTAACTGAAGCAGTTTAGGAGATTGAGTGGATTATTGGAAGTCAGCTCTTATCTGCACTCTTAAATAAATTATGCAAATAACAAAAATATATTCAACCATTTTAGTCCCATGGAGTGGTATAAATTAAATGCTTCACTGAGTAACATTTAGGCGTGTTCCTACTATTAAATATAAGATGCTATTAAGCTGATATTGAGGCCTTTCCAGTGAGAATGAAGATGAAATGAATCAATATTTTACTACGCTACAAACGCTTAGCTCCAGCATTTATATCACTTTCAAATGCATCTTATGTAATCTGGTGTTGGCTGTGAGCATGTCTGTTCATTTAACCTTTAATAAACCTCCAAGTGTTTGACTCTGTGTTTTAAACTCATTCTTGGCACGTAAACAGGACTGCAGCCTTTGTCTACATTATTTCAAAAATACATTCCCAACATACCTGCCTACAGCTTTGTCAGCATGAAAATTATTAGTATTTCACCAACCATTACACTCCTTTGCTTAAAGGTCTTTGCTAATTTTGGAGAAAAGCTGGATTCAAGTAAAAGTGGTGCAATGGTAGTAGAACATGCAACGGCCTATTCGTATTTATGTGTTTTGTAGTGCTCTGAGGATTTCAGCCCCGATTTAACAAAAATGGGGTGAGTGAGCGGTTAAAATCCTTGCAGTGACCTACTCACCTCATCCTCGCTGGCCATGCACCAGCGAGGCCCTTGCACCAAGCAGGGGAGGGCCTCACTGAGATTGTTCACGAGGAACCTCATTGAGCAGACCATCGGGGTGCTCAAGCAACAGTTCCGCTGCCTTAACCATTCGGGAGGAGCCCTCCAGTACTCAGTGGAGTGGGGGTCCCAATTTGTGGTGATCCGCTGCATCCTCCACAACTTGGCCATCTTGAGGGCGCAGCCCTTGCCACCACTATTTCCACGACCACCTCAGGAAGAGGAGGAGGAGGAAGGGAGGAGGCAGCCTGCAAATCCCCGTTCTGGACGGGCTGTCCGTGAGCACATTATCGGACTCCGCTTCCCCTGAATGAAACCCCAGGTCCACAGTTGCTCAACACTTCCCCACCTTACCATCCCTCTGTCACGGAACATCACACTGTTCTCTTGGTCACAATGCTGAAATGAAAGCCACCACAAAACAAACATTCCAAACATAATTTATAAATTATTAATTCCAATATTACATTACAAAGTCAACTAATCACCCTTGTGCATTTCCTTAGTGTCTGTCTTTCGAGTGCCTTTGCCTATTCTAGTGCTCCTACAAAATGCTCCCTCAGTGGCTGCAGCATGGCTGGTAGAAGGCTGCTGACTTTCCATGGGGGACACTGCAGATGGCCTTGAAGGATGACCTCGAGCAGCTCTGGCCGAGAAGGCCCGGCTATAGACTGCACCACATTGGCATGAGCAGCAGCAGTCTGGGCTGGCTGGCTGACAGGCAACTGCAATGGTACTGGTGGAGTGGCAGTGGTGGAAGTACGAATGCTGTCATCCTGAGAGAGGACAGCAGGTTCTTGCTCCACGGAACTACTGCCACTCCCCTGGGGCGGCGTCTCAGCATTCCTAGCCATTTGCTGGAGGACAGATTGCTGGACTGTTGTGAGACCCTGCCAGCCTCTTTCCACACTCGTAAACTCAGCGATGATAACAGCAGTCTGAGCTTGCATGGCAGCAAGCTGAGTCTGCGTGGTAGATGTTTGAGCTTCTACTGCAGCACTCAGACTTTGGGTCGCTTCTGCTTGTGCTGCAATGGAAGTTGCAATATCACCCATAACACTCAGCACTATGGTTAGGTCCACAAGTACTCTAATGGAGTTGCCGATCACCCTTCTTCTGAAGTGTGGTGCAATGTGTTTGGGTGATGTGCCAGTCAAGGATTGAATAGCTGGCATTGTGTGCAAGGTGTGAGATGTGGGTGTGAGGTTTGCAACAGTGGTAAGTGTGTGAGGGTGAGGTGAAGCTATGATTGTGAGATATGAGTCATGATTGCTAGAGATTGTTGGTAGGTGAGTGATGGGGCGTGTGGTGCATTGAGCAGTGTGAGGCTAGTGGTGAAGTTGGTGAGATAAAGCATTTGATGCATTCACTGACCTTGACCATGAGGTCATTAATCTTCTTGCAGCACTGAATCTAGGTCCTGGGGGAAAGACTGGTGGCACTGACCGCTTCAGCAATCTCTTCCCACTGCCATTATACAGTCTGTCTGGAAGGTCTCCTGGTCCCCTGCAGGTAGAAGACCTGTCTCCTCCCATCAACCCCTAGCACCAAAGCCTCCAGTGCTGCATCCGAGAACAGAGGTGCTCTTTCTCTGCCCTGTTATGACATGCTAACTTCCCCTTTGCTTAGCTCCAGTCAGAATGAGGTACATCTTTCACAAAGCACCTCCCTATTAAGAAGTGCAAACAGCGTTTCACTCTGTAGGCAACCTTTAAATACAGAGCAGACTTCCCATGATATTGGGCCCCCTGCTGAGTGCTAAGGCAACCAGCAGTGCATTTAGTGCTGGGCTCAGCACGTCAATCATGTTGGTGAGCAGGCAGCATGAATTTCACATGCTGCCTGCATTACTTTCAACGGGCACGTGCAGATCATGCATCACGATCCCCAGGCCCGTTTTGGGCCTTATCCAAGTTAGCTCCCTACATTTAAATACTAGCCAATTTAAGAACATAAGAACATAAGAAATAGGAGCAGAAGTAGGCCAATCGGCCCCTCGAGCCTGCTCCGCCATTCAATAAGATCATGGCTGATCTGATCCTAACCGCCAATCCACTATCACAGAACCATCTCCTGAATCTAACAGAATTAGACACACGAAATAGGAGCAGGATCAGGCTACACAGCCCCTGGGCCCGCTCCGCTACCCACAGGGCCATGACCGATCCGAACCTAGACTCATGTCCAAATTCCTGCCCGCTCCCCGTAACCCTTAATTACCTTTACTTCTAGGAAACTGTCTATTTCTGTTTTAAATTTATGTAATGATGTAGCTTCTATAGCTTTTTGGGGCAGCATATTCCATGGACCTACCACCCTCTGAGTGAAGTAGTTCCTCCTCATCTCAGTTTTGAAAGAGCAGCCCCTTATTCTAAGACTATGCCCCCTAGTTCTAGTTTCACCCATCATCGGGAACATCTTCCCCGCATCCACCAGATCCAACCCCTTCACAATCTTATATGTTTCAATAAGATCGCCTCTCATTCTTCTGAACTCCAATGAGTAGAGTCCCAATCTACTCAACCTCTCCTCATATGTCCATCCCCTCATCCCCGGGATTAACCGAGTGAACCTTCTTTGTACTGACTCGAGAGCAAGTATGTCCTTTCTTAAGTATGGACACCAAAACTGTACGCAGTATTCCAGGTGCGGTCTCACCAATACCTTGCACAACTGAAGCAATACCTCCCTATTTTTATATTCTATCCCCCTAGCAATGAAAGCCAACATTCCATTGGCCTTCTTAATCGCTTGCTGCACCTGCATACTAACCTTTTGAGTTTCGTGCACCAGGACCCCCAGATCCCTTTGTACTTCAGTACTTTCCAGTTTCTTGCCATTAAGATAATAACTTGCTCTATGATTTTTCCTGCCAAAGTGCATAACCTCACACTTTCCAGTATTGTATTCCATCTGCCAAATCTCTGCCCACTTACTTAGCCTGTCTATGTCCCCTTGCAGGTTTTTTATGTCCTCCTCACTCACTACTTTCCCTCCCATCTTAGTATCATCTGCAAACTTTGATATGTTACACTCGGTCCCCTCCTCCAAATCGTTAATATAGATTGTAAAGAGTTGGGGACCCAGCACTGACCCCTGCGGAACACCACTAGTTACTGATTGCCAGTCTGAGAATGAACCATTTATCCCAACTCTCTGCCTTCTGTTAGATAGCCAATCCTCTATCCATGCCAGAATATTACCACCAATCCCGTGATTTTTTATCTTAAGCAATAATCTTTTGTGTGGCACCTTGTCAAATGCCTTTTGGAAGTCTAAATACACTACGTCCACTGGTTCCCCTTTATCCACCCTATATGTTACTTCCTCAAAGAACTCCAGCAAATTTGTCAAACATGACTTCCCCTTCATAAAACCATGCTGACTTTGTCCTATTAAATTATGATTATCCAAATGTCCTGTTACTGTCTCCTTAATAATGGACTCCAAAATTTTACCTACCACAGATGTTAGGCTAACCGGTCTATAGTTTCCAGCCTTCTGTCTACTGCCCTTTTTAAATAAGGGTGTTACATTAGCAGTTTTCCAGTCTGCCGGGACCTTTGCCGAGTCCAGGGAGTTTTGGAAAATTATTACCAATCCACAATCCCTACCGCCACTTCCCTCAAGACCCTTGGATGTAAACCATCAGGTCCAGGTGATTTATCCGCCTTGAGTCCCATTATTTTACCGAGTACCACTTCCTTAGTGATTTGGATCGTGTTTAGCTCCTCCCCCCCTTTAGCCCCCTGTTTGTCCAGTGTTGGGATATTCTTAGTGTCTTCTACTGTAAAGACTGATGTAAAATATTCATTCAGTGTTTTTGCCATCTCCATATTTCCCACCATTAATTTCCCGGTCTCATCCTCTAAGGGACCAACATTTACTTTAGCCACCCTTTTTCTTTTTATATAACTATAAAAACTCTTACTATCTGTTTTTATATTTTTTGCTAATTTACTTTCATAATCTATCTTCCCTTTCTTAATCAATCTTTTTGTTATTTTTTGCTGTCTTTTAAAGTTTTCCCAATCCTCTATCCTCCCACTAGATTTGGCTACCTTATATGCCCTTGTTTTTAGTCGAATACTATCCTTAATTTCTTTACTTAGCCACGGATGGCTGTCTTTTCTTTTACACCCTTTTCTTCTCAGTGGAATATATTTTTTTTGGAAGTTGTAAAATAACTCCTTAAATGTACACCACTGATCATGTATCGTCTTACCCTTTAATCTATTTTCCCAATCCACTCTACTCAATTCCGCTCTCATACCTTCATAGTCTCCTTCAATTTCTTGTGGCATTGCTACAGGAATTCAGGAAAATTGGGATTATCTCAATTATTGAGCTATTTTCCACAAACGTTGCACACTCCACAGCTGAATTAATTAACTCTTCGACATATACAGGAAACTTTGTGTTATCCGGAGGCTAACTGTCCGGAATGCTCGAGCCACCGGCAAAAATCAGGAGCCGTTTTCGTTAGGTTTTTTTTCTTCTCGTTGCTTTTTTCTCAACAGTCAAGCTCTGCAAGGTCTGCTGAAGCTGTTGCTAAGCTACAGAGATGTTACAGAAACGCTTGGACTGTTTAGAAGCTGTAAGCAACAGGGTTTGTTGACCGATACGGAGCTCAAAAGCTTCTGTATCTTTCAACATTAGCGCTGGTTTGTCCGGCAGTTTTGAGGGAACGGCAACAGCTCAGTCGTGTCGGTGCCAGATTGCACAAAGTTTCCTGTATACTGGTCAAGTGGCTTGTTCACTGCTTCACAAGCATTGGACAGCCATTATTTCAGATACCCAGTAACTTATTACCACTAATGAAATCTCATTCTCAGGAAGTACACATTTCAAAACCACATGTTCCCCAGATTTACAGTCAGAAATTATGATGAAAAGCAAGAAATTTGAGATAATTTGAAAAGACAGATAGACACAGTGACATAACTTGTATGTCTGTAAGTGCCACTTGCTTGAATGGACTCTTGCAGTTGAATGCACAGTCTCTTTAGACATTGCCCCAGGATAAAACATTTACCGATTTACTGGGATATCTGGGTTCTAAGCCTGGAATGAGTTTCTGTCCTGTCAGGACACATTCATAGTAATTCCAGCCCATCTCCTCAGTTGTGGAATTACCATCATGTCAATGAGGTACAGGGGAAGTAAGAAGAAGTAGTGCTAGGTCATCATTCAAAAAAAAATTATATGCAAAGTTTAGCTACGTATATTACAAAGGGATTGGAGTATAAGAGTAGGAAAGTCTTACTACAATTATATAGGGCCTCGGTGAGACCACACCTGGAGTACTATGTACAGCTTTGGTCTCTTTACCTGAGGAAGGATATGCTTGTCTTAGGCTTAGAGTGAGTGTACCGAAGGTTCATTAGACTGATTCCTGGGATGAAGGGATTGTTTTATGAGGTTAGGGCTATATTTCCTAGAGTTTAGAAGAATAAGAGGTGAGCTCATTGAAACATATAAAATTCTTAAAGCGCTTAACAGGGTAGATGCTGGGAGGATGTTTCCCGTGGATAGGGAGTCTAGAACCAGGAGTCACAGTCTTAGATTAAGGGGTCGGCCATTTAGGACTGAGATGAGGAGAAATTTCTATCACTCAAAGGGTTGTGAATCTTTGGAATTTTCTACCCCAGAGAGCTGTGGGTGCTCAGCCATCAAGTATATTCAAGACAGAGATCGATAGATTTTTGGATACTAGGGGAGTCGAGTCATATGGCGATAGTGCGGGAAGGTGGAGTTGAGGTAGAAGATCAGCCATGATCTTATTAAATGGTGGAGCAGGCGAGAAGGGCTGAATGGCCTTCTCCTGCTCCCATTTCTTATGTTCATATGTTCTTATGTATTAGCCTTGCCAACAGCATGTGATGTTAAGGTGAAGATGCGGTTTGTCTAGATGGTGTACTATTTGCTCAAAGTTCCTCCTTCGGTATCTATTTAGAAACCTGTACCATAAACTTACGGATTTAGTAATTGTTGTGCAGCCTGCTGGCGTGAACAGGACACAGATTATCATCCCTGCACACCCGATATTGGGCCTTGGGCCTCATTTACATCAGACCAGCGAGCTGCAGACACCTGCTGGACATCCCTGGGTAGCTTACCGGTGAATTTGATTTGAATTTCGGGTTGCTGCGTCACTGGCAGCAGCCCACAGTTAGGTCCTGGGAGCACAGGAAGACGATCAGGAGGGGGCCGAGCGAAGGCTGATAACGGTCTTCGGCACTGTGTTGGAGCTGGGAGGAGCAGGAGTGGTCCTCCCAGCTCCATATTCAGGTACTTTTTTTTAAAATTACATTTTTGGTGGCAGCCTCCAACGGCCCCTTTAAGCACAGCCGGTTAGGCTGTGCATAGACTTGGTTTTCCTGAACGCAGCCGGCCCGACAGCAGCAGCGTTCAGGACAGACCAATTTCAGGAAGATAACCTGAAACAGGCATTCGGCCCATTGCAGGCGCGGGCCTTGATCGCCTCTTTTGCCTTCTCTAATATAGCAGGTGGCGTACCACCAGTATAGAATGTGCGTATGCATGCCAACTTCCATAATGGACGCTTAGACACCCATTTTACACCTGTAAAATGAGCGTAGCACCAAACATATTCTCGGCCATATTGCTGTTATTCAGATAACATAGGCCCGTAATTTGCGGTCAGCGGCGAAGCAAAGGTCTCACGATCTCTGTGGCAAGAAGTTTGCCTTTCTCGACGTGCAATTTATTGTAGCGCAGTGTAATGGGGATTCGGAGCGAAGCGCTGCAGTGACGTCAACAAGCTGTCTGAGCAGCCAATCACATTGAAGAATTCTCACAGAAACCAGGAAATGAAAAACTGCTTTTCTCCCCACTTTTTAAAAGTATTACAGAGAGCAAAATAAAGCTTGGGGCTTTCACATGGGGATAAGGTATAAACAAAACATTTTTTAAAAAGTTCTTTAAAAATTGTAATTTTTCTTAAAATGGAGAAATTTGACACACCACAAATATAAAAATTAGGGCCATAACGTTTGTTTAGCAGTCAGTAGGCTGTTAAAACCCCAGTTACACCTATTCCAACAAAGCTTAACATTTATTGGGGTATTTAATAGCGATATTAGCATGGAAAAACCTACGTTTTCGTCAGTTTCACTGATTTCCCTGATTACAGAGTGCCTGCTATTGGGGGGGAGGGGGTGGGAGGTGGGGGGAGTTTGGGGAGGGGGGTTGTCCACAGCACAGCCTCTGTCGGAGCAGTGAAGGACTGACCGCAACTTTAGGATTTCCGTGTTTAGATGCGCATGCGCTAAATCCTGAAGTTGCGGTTTGTTTCAGAGGGGTAATGATGGCAAATGCTGGCAGTATATCCTTCCTTTGATATGGAGACCAAAACAGTACACAGTCAAATTTGACACCTAGCCTAGCCTGTGTGCAGGCACTATGCTCCTCAGCTGCCCCCCCACCCCCCTCCCACCCCGCCTCATAGAAACATAGAAACATAGAAGATAGGAGCAGGTGTAGGCCATTTGGCCCCTCAAGCCTGCTCCGCCATTCAATGCGATCATAGCTGATCATCCAAATTCAGTACCCTGTCCCTGCTTTCTCCCCATATCCCTTGACCCCTTTAGCCTTAAGAAATATATCCAACTCCTTCTTGAATATATTTAATGAATTGGCCTCAACTGTCTTCTGTGGTAGAGAATGCCACAGGTTCACCACTCTCTGGGTGAAGAAATTCCTCCTCATCTCAGTCCTAAATGGCCTACCCCTTATCCTTAGACTGTGACCCCTGGTTCTGGACTCCCTGACCATCGGGTACAGCCTTCCTGCATCTAGTCTGTCTAGTCCTGTTAGAATTTTATAAGTTTGTAGTCTAAATAGTTGAACCACAGAATATACAGATCACTTCCTTGGGGTAACAAATGGATCAACTCCACATCAGAGAAACATCACTCTGCTGGCTTCTCACAAAATGGCATTAGCAGTTAGCAATTAAACAACTAACAATTTTTTTAATGAAATTGAATAACTTCTCACATTTTTGGATTCATGGTTAATTCCCTTGTGTAGTTTGCATTTTATGAAAATACTGATATTTCCCTGTTTTTACATTCGGAATAAGTAGTTCCAGACTTCCATGCGTTGCAATCTGCTGAAGAATAACTCATGTTGAGATGCAGTCATTTTCTGTCACTGTTTGGCAAAGTATCCTGGATAACTAAATTCCCATTATGCGCAAATTGGCTGCCGCATTTCCCACATTACAACAGTGACTCCAATTCAAAAGTACTTCATTGGCTGTAAAGCGCTTTGAGACGTCCGGTGGTCGTGAAAGGTGCTATATAAATGCAAGTCTTTCTTTGTTTTCTTTTACAATATTAAAAATAATGATGCCCCTCTGCTTCTTGTATGTATCATTGTGCTAAATTAAAGGACTTGCTTATTTTGAAATGTATCTCTTTAAGTGTATGAAGTGTCGTACAAGTGTTAAGCTCTGAGCTGCTATATTAGAGGAATGAGTTGGATGAAGTGTGAATGCTGTTATGAGCCTTGGTTGCAATTTTTTTCTGTCCTTGCCATGTGTCTTTAGAAGAAATTCAGTCCTAGGTTTATCTTTTCTCCCTACACCTGTGTTTTTATATTTGTAATAACTCTACATAGCAGTTGTATTTATATTAAACAGGCTGGTAATTTACACCTCACATAACAAAGTTAAAACAAAATCCAGTGAAAAGGAACAGGCAGCAGGTAACGGGGAGTGGAACCTAAGGAAAGAGAGGGGAGCAGCAGTTATTGAAGTGAAGGGGAAGCAAAGTGAGAAGGTGAGAGTCGTGTTCAGGGTAAGGAATGTGAGACAGCATTCAGTTATCCTGAATAGAAGGGGACTGTCTAGGACCTGAGAACACAGTTATTAATTCTATGATTGCTCCTGTCGTATCCCTCAAATAAGGAGCTTTACACAATCTTCAGGTACATTGTAAAAATAATTCACAAAATGTTTTTAAAATGCCTCCACTGAAGCACATTGACCATATTCCCAAAAAATCATTTGTAACAGAAAGTGCAGGTGAAGTCCTCAGTGGTTGACTGAATCTTTCGGATTTGTTCTTTTGGCACATACACCTGGTTTACATCTAAGTTACATGGGATACTTGGCGGAAATCTCTAGTATTTACGCTTTGCAGATATATTGTTAGAACGTCTGGGTAGGTACAGTAAGAACAAAACCACAAACACAACGCTTCTCTTTCCTTGGTGTTAAGATGATTTTCCTCTCTGTGATGTGCATTCATTCAACAAGAAAAACTTGTACTTAAATAGTATCTTTAATGTAGTGAAACATCCCAAGTTGCCTCACAATGGGGAGGGAGTGAACGGACACTGAGCACATGTTGGCGAAGGTGAAGGCTTGGTCAAAGCCATAGGTTTTGAGGAATTTCCTTGAGACGTAGTGAGGTGAAGGAGATGCCCAATGGACTTGAAACAAAAGGACTGAAGATACAATTTGGGGCCTGTGCCGGCTCTTTCAAAGAGCTTTCCAATGAGTTCCACTCCCCTGCTCTTTTCCCCTATTGTGACGTTTGGCCCGATGATCGTGGAATTGACTTCTGGCTTCTGAAAACTGGGTTGACATCCAGCAGGGTACTCGCGTCCGATTGCAGTGGTGTGGTGACTCCACCCCCCTCATCATATCTACCTGGCCCTCCTGGTTGGGGGTTAAGAGACAGCCTAACGACCTGTCTATATAAAACAGGGTCTCAGTTGTCAAAACAACTCAGAGCTGGATATATAAGCAGTGGAAGAAATGGGATGCCTCATGTGCCACTAGGCATGGCAGAGAAAGAAGAAGGAGAAGACTAAGGAGATGATCGTTCATTGCTCCCACCCCTTTAAATTTTACTGACATGCAATTTTGCACTCCTACCACCAGCATACTCTCTCAAGCAATTTAAATCTGTACCAGGATCTTTGGATAATTACCAGGAAATTTAGAGCTTTTAGCATGCTACCATTTGAGCATGATTAGTGCTAGTTTTAAACCTGATACCTACCAGTAGATGAAAATTGGGCCCACTGTGCCAGAAATAAGTGGCATAAATCCATATCCAATGGCATAACATACTGGGTACACCAGCACACTGTGCCAACAGCCTGCCTACATTCATTCTGGTTTATTATTGCACAAGTCGAAAAATAATTATTTAAATCTAGGCATGCTTTCTGTCATCATAGTCTTTCAATATATTGCATTTTGGGATGAAGAATGAAGAGAGAGGCAATATAAACTAAATGGTACCTTTTTAAAGGGATTACAGGAACAGAGAGACCTGGGGATTCTCATACACAAATATTTGACAGTGACAAGTCAAGTTGATAAAGCTGTTTAAAAAAATAATATGGGATCCTTGGCTTTTATTAATAGAGGAATAGAGTACAAGAGCAAGGAAGTTATGATAAACATTTATACATCATTTGTTAGGCACCAGCTAGAGCATTGTGGCCATTTCTGGGCACCACATTTTGGGAGTTGTTATGATCTCGAATGCGCTATCTGAATGGGTGGTGGAAGCAGCTTCAATATTAACTTTCAAAAGGGAATTGAATAAATACTTGAAGGGGAAAAAATTATAGGACTATGAGGAAAGAGCAGGGTGGTGGGACTAATTGGATAGCTCTTTTAAAGAGCCGGCAAAGACACGATGGGCCAAATAGCCTCCTTCTGTGTTGTACGATTCTATGGTTCTCTTGTCGAGCTTACCAGTGAGGCATTTCTTGTGTTTTTAGGATCTTATTAGGGATGCAAAATAATGATATTCATGTTTGATTTATCTATTTTTAGCTTTACATATAAAAACACAAAGTAGAGTAAAACATACTTTGTTCAGGGGCTTGAATGAAGACTTCTTATTTTGCAGCTTTATTATTAGTAAACTAGTAGCAAACGGACAGTGGATGCATTCCACGCTATTAATATTGTAGAATTTAATTTCAAATGCTCACAAGGCAATTTTGTTCTTTTCAAGACTCTTCACTGAAAGGACTTTGGCAGACTCACAGTCCTTTTGCAATGTTCTGCAGCTGTGTTGCTATTGGCAACAGCTCGCGCTGTTATTAATCACTCTCCCCTTCACTCTTCCCAGTGGGACAACAATGCCCTTATAATAGGATGCCTTTATTTTTATTATTTTTTTGCCCACATTTTATTTTCTCTCTCTGATATCTTGCATCAGTGCAGATGATGGACTGTTTAGGGCACAGGCAGCAACAGTGATGCTAAGTGACTGCCCATTGGGAGATGCGCAACAACATGGTCGATAGGAAGTGTTGGCTTTTTCCGCTTGCTGAAGTGGATTGGATTTGGGTGGTTCATCCTGCGGCCCAGGGGAGAACAGGCCTCACAAGTACACTGAAACATCAGGGATGATTTGATTTCATTGTGAAATAATGCGTTTTGTCCTATTTTGTCTGACAATGTCAGAAGAGTGGCTGATTTTTGAGGATGCCGATTCTGCCTGCCATTGGAGAGGGCTCCATGTTGCTACCCGTAATGACTGCGCCTCCTATGATCTGTGTCTGTCCTGGTACCTCTGCAGCTCAATTCCACATTGGCAGAGATAGCATTCATCCATAATGCTTACCGAGAATGAAACCGCTCCATAACCTCTGTTAGAATGAAACTGACTCTCAATCTGTAGAGGGAGCAGGAGAAAACAGGCCATGTGATTGTGGGAGCAGATTGGAACATAAGCAAGGCTAAGACTTGGCACACAAATGGACCACTCTGCAGGAAAAGTAAAAAAAATAACAGAATCCTAAAGACTAAAAAGCAGAAAGAGCAAAGAAACATACAAACTGAAGTGCAGATATGGAGAAAACACTGAAGAAGAAATTGGAGAAAGAATCCGAACTAAAACACACAAGTGATAGAAAATAAAGAACAAGAGACTGCACACAAGATATTTTTTGCTATCATTCAAATGTGCCAAATGATATTCAAACAAAAATTAAACAAGAACAAAAAATAAAACTGAGAAAGCTTAAGGTGAAGAGAAAAATAAATAAGCAAAAAGGAAATTAGTTGCAGCTTGATCATCATGCCTTAGGCTGCCTTACTATACAGGCTCTGGAGAGCATGGTGTTAATTTGGACAGTGGTTTCGATGAGTCTCATACAGAGCTCAGTACAGCTAGGACAGGTAACACAAATCTCCAGACCAATCATGGTTTTGTCTGTAAATTTGGTTAGATGTCCTAAATTTTCCAAGGCTATGCCCTGATTGGCTAGTTCAGTGGTTAAGCTAATAGGCCAGTACTAGGACCTCATCTCAGCAACCGCTGAGCTGGAAAGGGTGTAATCTTCTCACAGTCAGGAATTGTGTGCTTACAAAAAGAATATGCACCCACAGCTATCTTTGTTTATGGAGAGTTCAGCAAAGTCTGGTATTAACCTATAATTTCAGATTGTTGAAGAACATCATTACTGGAAATATCAGGGCAAACACATACGTCCCCTTCACTTTTGATTGCATCAATCTGTTCTGGTAGCAGCTGTAAGCTGTTCAAAGCTGTTACCATTACCAGGCTGCTAGCCTCTCTGCAGTATGATCACAGCCTTTATGTGTTTGATGCTGAGTAGCAGAACTCCTCTGGATGAAGTCAACATTTATTTTCAGTGAAATGATTCTCTTCAAATATAACAAGTATTCACTCTTTCTGAAGGAATCACAATTGGAATCGTTCTCAAGTTTAAATATTATGGCTCCAACCCATCCATGCCAGAATGCCTGAAAAATAAAAACAAATTCCCTGCTGGTGTAAATTAAACTTTATCTGTTGGAAGTGCTCAAGATTTTGAAATTGATTTTGAATCCACTTCTGGACAGATTGATATAATCTACAAAAGATGACATGCATGGAATAAAAATTGCCCCAAATACCTCATTGTGTAAAATATTCTGCACATTTTTGTGACACCGGGCACACATTTAATTAGGATGTGGATCTAAGTTTAATATGAACACTAATGGAGTGAAATCGCACTGTGTAATATTAGCATACAAAGGTGTTAATGCATTCATATGTTAATATCACACAGCGTGATTTTACCTGATAAGGATAATGTCTAGCAAGTGAAAATTTTAAAAAGCAACACATTGCATTTGCTTTAACAAGTCTGTAATTGTAAGTGCACAGATCTGTTAAAACTAAAGCACTGAGGAAAAATATCAGACAAACAAAAAGCACAATACTGCGGGCGCTGGAAATCGGAAACAAAAACAGAAAATGCTGGAAACACTCATCAAGCCTGTAAGGATCTGTGGAGAGAGCAGAAGAGTTAACGTTTCAGGTGTG